>NW_028141945.1:17553226-18215012 GCF_025532165.1 Camponotus vicinus
TTCCTCGGGGAATCTTTAAGCGATAAACGGTGGCGCGCGGCAAAGACATAACTCTAATTAAACGGCAACGGTAAACGGACGTCGGGGTCGTCCAAGAGCGCGGCCGGCGCGGCGTCGAGGAATACGGCCCGAGGACGGAGATTTTACGCACGACGTGATACGGGGAACAAAAAGATACACGAGATTATATCAAGGCTACCAGATTGCATACGCTGCGTCCAGCGGCGGCACGATTTGTATCCCCACCACTTTCGCGCACTAAGGCATAAGCTCTCATCCGTGTACGCTCGACGTTCGGTCATCTTCGGTTTACAGAGGAAGACGGATAGATTAGCTTCTGTCCCCTTCTCTTCTGAAAGGTCTATTGTATCTTACCTATCTCTCTGAATACAATAGCTATGTGATCCTCGAAATCTCGAGCTGGCGAGTTGGCGATGCAAGTTGCATCGTCGCAAGTATCGCAGCGATACTTATTATCACACATAATATTTTCCTATTGAATTTTTTTTTATAAAAGTTTATATGTTGTTTAAAAAAGAGAATATAACATATACAAAAACAAATTTTACATATTTTTATCTAAATTTTTATCAAACATATTTTTATCTCAATTTTTATCTAAATTTTTCCACTCTTGGCCAATATGTACGCTTTTTCATTAAAAAAAATTTCTTTAAAAAAATAATTGTAATAAAATAATATTTAAATTTATTTTAATAGAATTGTATTTTGTTATTATTTTGTATTAATGTATGACGTACATCTTGTTGCTCAACGGAAACCGCGAGAAGGTGGTGGTTTCTTCCGTTAAAAAGAAAATGTAAAAAATTTAATAAATGAATAATAATAAAAATAAAATTAAAATAAAATAATAAAATAATGATAAACAATAAATAAAAATAAAAAATAAAATTATAATAAAATAACAAAATATAATCAATTTTCTAATTGATAAAAGGTCAAAATATTATTTCACATTTCCTTACATACATATACAGGGCGATCCCGAAAAACGATCCGTCTATAAAATGACGTATTCCTGACACCATTCTAAGACAATTTTTCCTTTACCAAAATTTGATTTGAAGCGTAGTTTTTGAATTATGAGCAAAAATAGTTAGTAAATCACGCGTCGGGTACAGAAGGCAGGCAGGAGCGGCGCGGCGTGCCGCGAGCGCGGGCGCAGCTGACTGCCCGACGGGCGATTATCACCGCATGAGTCGCTAACTATTTTATCTTATAACATAAAATTATGCTTTAAATAAAATTTTGGTAAAGAAGAAAATGTCTTAGAATTACGTCAGAAATACGTGTTCCTTAAAATAACGTTATTTTAATAATGAAAAGTTGTTCCGGATCGCCGGCCGTCCGACGTTGCAATCAGCTGATTGCTACACGCGATGTGTGTATGGCGGAGTGTGTGCGTAAGAGAGAGAGAGAGAAAGAGAGAGAGAGGGAGGGTAGGAGGGACAGACATTCATACACACGCACGCACTTTTTTTCTCGCTCTCTTTCTCTCTTTTACGCAACACTCATACACTCTCTCATTCAGTCTCTCACTCACACTCTCTCGGTCACTCACTCACTCACTCACTCACCTTGTAGCAGCGTAGCGAATCTTCATGCTATGTATTGTTGTTATCTGCTGCACGGTTATGATTGCTAGAGATGCGCGACACATCGAAATTTTTTCGATTATTAATCTCACACTCGATTGACACAATACAGATTACACGATAACGAGTTTACTGTTTATTCACTCACTATTGATTTATCGATACCAAAAATTACTTTCAAAGAAACGCGAATGAAAACAGCACATGACTCGACGCGAAGCGACGGACCGCGGAGACTGCGCGACTACAAGAGTTATGTTGCCAGAAACGCGACACGCGACATCTAACAAACGACTTGCGCGTGGCGCGTGATTGACGCGAGATAAGACGAACGATCGGCTAAAACCTTCGCATTGCGAATGCGGTAGAAAACATGAAACGTATAATGACATACTTAAAAAATTAATTATTTATTATAAATAATAACTATTTCTAATTATAATAAATAATAATTATTTATTAATATTTATTTATTATTTATTATTTATTAATAAATAATAATTATTTATTATAATTAGAAATAGTTATTATTTATAATAAATAATTAATTTTTTAAGTATGTCATTATACGTTTCATGTTTTCTACCGCATTCGCAATGCGAAGGTTTTAGCCGATCGTTCGTCTTATCTCGCGTCAATCACGCGCCACGCGCAAGTCGTTTGTTAGATGTCGCGTGTCGCGTTTCTGGCAACATAACTCTTGTAGTCGCGCAGTCTCCGCGGTCCGTCGCTTCGCGTCGAGTCATGTGCTGTTTTCATTCGCGTTTCTTTGAAAGTAATTTTTGGTATCGATAAATCAATAGTGAGTGAATAAACAGTAAACTCGTTATCGTGTAATCTGTATTGTGTCAATCGAGTGTGAGATTAATAATCGAAAAAATTTCGATGTGTCGCGCATCTCTAGCAATCATAACCGTGCAGCAGATAACAACAATACATAGCATGAAGATTCGCTACGCTGCTACAAGGTGAGTGAGTGAGTGAGTGAGTGACCGAGAGAGTGTGAGTGAGAGACTGAATGAGAGAGTGTATGAGTGTTGCGTAAAAGAGAGAAAGAGAGCGAGAAAAAAAGTGCGTGCGTGTGTATGAATGTCTGTCCCTCCTACCCTCCCTCTCTCTCTCTTTCTCTCTCTCTCTCTTACGCACACACTCCGCCATACACACATCGCGTGTAGCAATCAGCTGATTGCAACGTCGGACGGCCGGCGATCCGGAACAACTTTTCATTATTAAAATAACGTTATTTTAAGGAACACGTATTTCTGACGTAATTCTAAGACATTTTCTTCTTTACCAAAATTTTATTTAAAGCATAATTTTATGTTATAAGATAAAATAGTTAGCGACTCATGCGGTGATAATCGCCCGTCGGGCAGTCAGCTGCGCCCGCGCTCGCGGCACGCCGCGCCGCTCCTGCCTGCCTTCTGTACCCGACGCGTGATTTACTAACTATTTTTGCTCATAATTCAAAAACTACGCTTCAAATCAAATTTTGGTAAAGGAAAAATTGTCTTAGAATGGTGTCAGGAATACGTCATTTTAAAGACATAACGTTTTTCAGGATCGCCCTGTATATATATGTATATATACATATACATATATATATATATACACACATATATATACATACATATATACATACATATATATATATATATATATATATATATATATATATAACATACATATACATATACATATATATACATATATATATATATATATATATATATATATATATATATATATATATGTATATATATATGTATATATATATGTATATATATGTATGTATATATATATATATATATATATATATATATATATATATATATATACATACATATATATACATATATATATACATATATATATAAGATATATGTATATATATATATATATATATATATATATATATATATATATACATATATATACATATATATACATATATATACATATATATATATACATATATATATACATACATACATACATACATATATATATATATATATATATATATATATATATATCTTTACACACTTATTTTTTAAGTGATGTATATAAAAATTTATTTTAAAATTATTTATCGCAGGAAGGGCCTGCTACGTCAGCATCCGCATGGACTTTTAAATTGTTTTTATT
The DNA here is from genome assembly GCF_025532165.1 of Camponotus vicinus. NCBI lineage: Eukaryota > Metazoa > Arthropoda > Insecta > Hymenoptera > Formicidae > Camponotus > Camponotus vicinus. Next base: position 17,556,991 of record NW_028141945.1, read on the forward strand.
AGCGGCATATAATTTATTCGCCGACATAAGAGATAAATGCTCTTCATTAATGAGCATTATTTAAAGCTGTTTCTCCTCTAGTTTTTAATGCGGACTTAAACATACAAATAGCATTAACGGAAACCGTTGAAAAGCTATTACGTGTTTTCGTTTTAAATTGTTCAAAAGAGAAAACATTCTCTCAGGATCGGCATTAGAATTCGGAAGCGTCCGAATAGTATTTATAATATTCGTTAAATTGGAATATTTAGAAACATTATTCGTGTGCCGACGTTGTAAAATTGCTTTCCACATATTGTCAAAATTTAATTTAGAAAAATTTTGTTTTTCTTCCACTGTCTGATGCTAATGCAATCCATTCTTTTTTTAAAGCATCTTCATCAAAACCGCCGAGAGTTTTAGCTACGAGAGAAACATCATCAAATGATGTTTGTCTATTATTATCGAATAAACTTACAGATGGTTGAAAAACTTGTAACTTTAATAAAAATTCATTATTTATAGGTAACCTTTTACAAATTTCTTCTGCAGCAGTCACATAAAATGTTAAACAGTTCTCTCGAACAATTTTAACTATGTTTATGTGATCTTTCAACGTTAATTCGTTCAGATATTCCTCACATTTTGATCCCAAAATAATTTCATTAATAGGTTTTTAATTTTCTTTTAATGAGAATATAATATTTGAAGAAAATGGTTTTAAATATTCTTCTTTTATAAAATTTCGACAGATTTGGAAAAGAAAGTTTTTAGATTTTGGCTGCAATAAATGGATTCTCGTTTCTGACGCTTGAAAGAATGCATTAAATGCGTTAAAAAAATTTAAAACATATTGCGGATTTAATTAATTATTTTTTATTTTTCTTTTCGGTTTTCTTTGTGCTACTTTGACCATGATTATTATATTGCGTTTTTATTTAATAGAAATTTTGAATCGTCCGTTTTGTTGCGTATCTACTTTCGACTCCTTTGACTTTGTAAACAGTACATTTCTCGCGTTTTTGCGTTTCCGAAACTTATGTATATATTATTATTGTGTTTTCACATTTTGACTTGTATTTCCATGTCGATCGTTATTACTTCGTTATCAGACATTGAAAAGGATCCGATGTGGATCGAAACGCAGCGTTTGTCACATTAAATAAATGATTATATATTTTCCATCATATGATTTTGTAATAATTTATACTTTCGCATACTTTACACCTATTGCTTGGTCCAAAAAGCCTGTTACTAATTTTCGATTTGATTTTATCATACGGACCATTTTCCAATTTTAATTTTTTATCTAACATATTTTTATCTCAATTTTTATCTAAATTTTTCCACTCTTGGCCAATATGTACGTTTTTATTTAAAAAAAATTTCTTTAAAAAAATAATTATAATAAAATAATATTTAAATGTATTTTAATAGAATTGTATTTTGTTATTATTTTGTATTAATGTATGACGTACATCTTGTTGCTCAAAGGAAACCGCGAGAAGGTGGTGGTCTCTTCCGTTAAAAAGGAAATGTAAAAAATTTAATAAATGAATAATAATAAAAATTAAATTAAAATTAAATAATAAAATGATAATAAATAATAAATAATAATAAAAAATAAAATTATAATAAAATATAATCAATTTTCTAAATGATAAAAGGTCAAAATATTATTTACATATTTCCTTACATGTGTGTGTGTGTGTGTGTGTGTGTGCGCGTGTGCGTGTGCGTGTGCGTGTGCGTGTGCGTGTGCGTGTGCGTGTGCGTGTGCGTGTGCGTGTGCGTGTGCGTGTGCGTGTGCGTGTGCGTGTGTGTGTGTGTGTGTGTGTGTGTGTACAGGGTGTCCCATTTTAAATAACGACCTCAAATATCTCCCGAATAATACGTTTTACAGAAAAATGTTTCAGACAAAAGTTGTATGGTTTCGAGGGGTCCATAAGATGGTACCATTGGTTTGACCTTGAAGAGTCATTTGAAGGTCATGTGAAGGTCACTTCAATTTTTTTAAATAGAACATCCTATATATTTTTACATATTCTTGTAGCTCATATCGAAAGCTTTCCAAAACACTATAATTAAGTACCTTTCCGTTAAGTACTTTTTGAGTTATGATGCTTGAAATAATTTCTTAATTTTACATAAACTGTAAAATATCTTGTAAAATATTCATTTTTCGATTATCTTACCTTAATACTTTTATGTACAAACTAATGAGAGGAATCAATTGGTGTAAAGAAAACACATAATTGTATCGAAAAAAATGTAATTTGCAATTAACAATTACATTTTTTTTCTTAAAAATAACTATGTGTTTTCTTTACACCAATTAATTCCTCTCATTAGTTTGTACATAAAAGTATTAAGGTAAGATAACCGAAAAATGAATACGACGTTCTATTTAGAGTTCTGGATAGCCCCTCACGAATTCTAACGATTATTATTAAGACTCGAAGCGCTAAAACCAAAATTGTAAAAGTTCTCGCCAATTTTCGTCTTCTAAGTCGAGAACTTTAAATATAATTTTTGTAGTATTTTGAGCAGAACTATTTTTGAAACTTATCTAGAACTATAGAACTATTAGAAATCTACCCAGAACTCTAAAGAAATTGGCATTTTTCATAGAATGGGGGGCGTCATGAAGTTAGCCCCCCATTTTTAAAATGGTGTTTTCTTTACTTTAAATGACGGAACTCTTTCTAAAATGGATTGGGAACTTTAGAACTCTATAAGGGGCACCCAGAACTCTAATAATTTTTTTCAAATTTGAAGAATGAGGGGCCAACTTCATAGAGGTCGCGGAAAAACGGAATAACTAAACGGTAACGCGCTTATAGCATTAATTAAAGCCGGTGTTTATTTCAGGCTGCGTTTACACTGACATTTTGCGTTTCGGAACACGACACTTTTACGAGCGCGGAAAAGGGGTGAGAATGAAAACGATTATCGAAAGTAATAAAGAATAATTGACGAAGTCTGACATTTGAACGCGTATTCGATTAATATTTGGAAATATTTTTTTATAATTTCTCTTATTGGATTTTATGCTGTTTATAGTTTTGTTTGAGTTGTAATATCTCAACTTATGTAAATCGATTCTCTGTCTTCAGAGACAGGATTAGAGGGAAAATAGAAGAATCAATCAAACTTTAGTTAACTTTAATTAATGTTTGTGGCAACGGTATTTATACATAAGTAATAGAGACGGCGATGAATTATTCAATACTTGTCTGGGTTGCTGTAAAAGTTGTTTAGTTTATATCCGTTTTTACGAACACAGAACAGAGATCGCTCCTGATCTCGCCCGACATGAATACTCGCCGAAGCTAAAATAAAAAGTTAATACACTGTCTGTTCGCGTTACTTTGTCATGTGGAAGCTTCTGATACTGGCTGTAGCAACGGTAATTGAGGAACATCAAACACCTGGTTCTCGCTTTCACCCCATCCGATGACGGATAAACCTCGCGAAGAAGCGAGTACGCGAGGTTGAATTTTCCAACATCAGAGTAATAACACTCGCTCGATTTCATCGCTATCGATAAAAAAGCATCGTTCGTAAAAAGTGTCACATGTTTTGTTAATAGTTGATATCGAACACAGACAATATCGACTCATATATCAGCCTTATAAGAGTTTATCCGGGGATCCAAATGGATTCCATGTTATTTTCATGTTGTTTCGCTACAATTGCAGAGGCTAAAAATGAGATATTTATATTTTAGCATGAAAAAATTACGGTCTCTTCCCCATTCCTTTTTAATATTTAATTATTCTCCGCTTTTAAAAAAATTTTAATAATGTTAACGAAAATAAAAATACAAAAAGTCTGTTTGGTTAATTGAAAAAAAATCATAAGAGGAGCTGGAGGCAATTAAATGTCGTGGGGTATATTTAGGGGTCCCAGTGAACGCTTTGATTGTATCACGGGGTATGGATATTTAGGGTTAACAAAGGGTTCCCTTTGGTTTAGAAGCCCTTTGGCTTTGTATTCTACGGAGTCGTAATACTGGGGCATCGTGAATTAATCTTCACGATTGCACTCTATTGTCTTATCTTCGCGGAACAATATTGAAGGCGAAATGTTGATTTCGATCTTTCCGTGGCTCAATTGCACGGCGTCGAGCCAAAATCACTGTTGTTCCCGCAAAATTGCCAATATCGTCTGCACAAAGAGCACATCTTTGCAATATTTATATGATGCTTGGAAAAATGCAGAACTGCAAAATTTGCAAAATGTCTATCGCGACGTCCTAGTAATTATACGGTAAATATATATCCTTGAAACACTTTTAACGTATAATTTTATCGACAACATACTTTTGATGTATATGCATGAGTTTACTAACAAGATATATTTCCAGCTATTAGAAATATTTAATAATTTGAACAAAATTGAGGAAAATTAAAATATTTACAAGATCATTAGCTTTATCAGAAAATTATAAAATTTATTTTTACTTCTTTATCTCTATAATTCTTATTTCTTTACGATCCATATAAACAAGATTTAATTTATATATTCGCAGAGTATCCTCAAAAATTAAAACATGTTTGTCACAAATTTTATGTCATACAAAACAGTTTTAAGACAATGATCTTACGATCCTAGAAAATAACTTTGAAAGCGCTGTAGACAAGAGCTGATATTCTCTGCACGTGTCGTGAAGCGTACTTTTACACCTGTGTGAAGTTAGCCCCGCACTTTTTGAATTTTGAATTTTTATTGATTGTGCTGTATTGTGCTATGTTTGTGCTAATGTGTGCCGCAAACCTCAACTCAATAACTTGAACCATATTCGAGAAAATAAAAAAAAATAAAAAATTACTAGCCCCGCACTTTGTCCCAATCGAGTTCAATTTTTTTTAATAAATTGGCATAAGTTTGTGCCGTATTGTGTCGTTAAGCAAACTTTGTTATCTTATTCCATTTAGCTAAAAAAAATTCGTAAAGTTAAAAACAATAATACTACATAAATCATTTTTTATAGCGTTAATTGAATTTCTATCAATTGTGTTATATTGTCCTCATAATTAGAAAGGATAAACAGATAAAAAAATATAGGTAATTATAAAGTTTGATTAAATATCAATTAAAAAGGGGTGGGGGTGAAAAAAAATTTAACATTTTTAATTTTTTTACTCTTGTGCCAGATTGTGCTAGATGAGTACAACAACTTTTCCTAATGACAAAATGCCGTCAGATCAATAGTTTTTTTTGTGGAACAGAAATTAAAAACGAATTTTTAGGAATACGAAACTTTACATGTATATATTTTTCAAACTATAACAGATAATCCGATTCTGCAAGTTGTGCTATGTTATGCTACCAAAGGCGAAGAAATAACATGCAAAAGATGCATAAATAATCCAAGGGATTGATTAAATATCGATTAAAAAAGGGTGGGGGTGAAAAAAAATTTAACATTTTTAATTTTTTTTCTCTAGTGCCAGATTGTGCTAGACGAGTACAATAACTATTCCTAATGACAAAATTTTCTTAGATCGTTAAATTGCGTAGCATATACGAAATTCCTAAAAATCCGTTTCTAATTTCTGTTCCACAACAAAAACTAATGATTTGACGACATTTTGTCATTAGGAATAGTTATTGTACTCGTCTAGCACAATCTGGCACAAGAGAAAAAAAATTAAAAATGTTAAATTTTTTTTCACCCCCACCCCCTTTTAATCGATATTTAATCAATCCCTTGGATTATTTATGCATCTTTTGCATGTTATTTCTTCGCCTTTGGTAGCACAACATAGCACAACTTGCAGAATCGGATTATCTGTTATAGTTTGAAAAATATATACATGTAAAGTTTCGTATTCCTAAAAATTCGTTTCTAATTTCTGTTCCACAAAAAAAACTATTGATCTGACGGCATTTTGTCATTAGGAAAAGTTGTTGTACTCATCTAGCACAATCTGGCACAAGAGTAAAAAAATTAAAAATGTTAAATTTTTTTTCACCCCCACCCCTTTTTAATTGATATTTAATCAAACTTTATAATTACCTATATTTTTTTATCTGTTTATCCTTTCTAATTATGAGGACAATATAACACAATTGATAGAAATTCAATTAATGCTATAAAAAATGATTTATGTAGTATTATTGTTTTTAACTTTATAAATTTTTTTTAGCTAAATGGAATAAGATAACAAAGTTTGCTTAACGGCACAATACGGCACAAACTTATGCCAATTTATTAAAAAAAATTGAACTCGATTGGGACAAAGAGCGGGGCTAGAAATTTTTTATTTTTTTTTATTTTCTCGAATATGGTTCAAGTTATTGAGTTGCGGTTTGCGGCACACAGTAGCACAAACGTAGCACAATACAGCACAATCAATAAAAATTCAAAATTCAAAAAGTGCGGGGCTGCCGCAAATTTCGTTTCTTTTAATTTTCTCAAAAATGGTTTAAGTTATTAAGCTACGGTTTGCGGCACAAATCAGCACAAACGTAGCACAATGCAGCACAATTAATAAAAATATAAAATTAAAAAAGTGCGGGGCTAACTTCACACAGGTTACTTTTACTCGACATAAATACATACGTGTGCACGTTATATCCCTCTCATTGCTAAAGAGACCTTCTTTGATCAGACTGTGACTAGGAAGATGGGGGCTTTTGATTACAATCTTACTAGTCTGGTAGATGAGTAAAAAAATCGGGGGTAGGACAAAAACTTTGAGTCGCTGTCACAAAAGTGCAATGGAAAATCGGATCATGTGTATTTACTAAAAGTAATGGCGAATAAAATATTACGCAATTTTCACGAGTAAGAATTATATATTAGTGAGAAAGGATAGATGAGTTTTTTTTCATCGAAAAGCACAGTATGCAAATATATATATATATACAGGGTGTTGAAGAAAAAGGGTCACATATTTTGATAGCAGGTAGTATTGATCAAAACAAGAAGAAAAGGTCTAATTAACATGGGTCCTAAGACTAATATCTTCAAAGATACAAGCTATTTTGTTATTTGAGCTCTTTGTTATTTTCTTATTAGTCGTGTCATCTTTAGAATGTAATGAACAAAGGAGTAGGGGAGAGTGGGGTACAATGGGGATATCTTTTTTCTAGGTGCCTTAAAAAATAAAAAATAAACAAAGAGAGATAAAGAAACAATTTTTATTTTAATATGAAATGTAATCATTTATCTTCTTCCATTTTGTTATCATACATTCAGTTTCTTTACTTCAGTTTTTTTATGGAAGATAAATGATTACATTTTATATTAAAATAAAAATTGTTTCTTTATCTCTCTTTGTTTATTTTTTATTTTTTAAGGCACCTAGAAAAAAGATATCCCCATTGTACCCCACTCTCCCCTACTCCTTTGTTCATTACATTCTAAAGATGACATGACTAATAAGAAAATGACAAAGAGCTCAAATAACAAAATAGTTTGTATCTTTGAAGATATTAGTCTTAGGACCCATGTTAATTAGACCTTTTCTTCTTGTTTTGATCAATACTACCTGCTATCAAAATATGTGACCCTTTTTTTTCAACACCCTGTATATATATATATATAATTTGATAATAATTTTTAAATCAGAATCTGATTTTCTCTTGCTAAAGCTTGAAACATCTCGCATATATGATGTAGCTATTTAATGTTTTAAATAACATTCACAATTATTTAAACTGCACATTAGAGACTATCTACAATATCCACATATGTAATAGTTAACTAAATGAAAAACGAATAAAAATACCAGAGAGAAAGGATATGAAATGTGAAATTTATATATCGTGTAATAAAAAATTTTAACATTAAATAAATGTTACGGAACGTATAGTTAAAAATGCCAACTAGTCAATTAATTAGTCATCCGCAAAAAATGCGAAAGATTATTGCCGGATTTGTGACATGCATATAAATGTTACTCGTGCAAATAATTCTCTTGTTCTTCAACAGAACACGTTCGCGTCGTTAAAAATATTACTTGCGAAAAAATGCGTAACGAAACGATCCGTGTATAATGCGTTTGCTCATCGTTACAGTCGCGCTAAGCGATGTACCGTTAAGGCAACATTATGCAAAACACTAGGAGGATGCTAATGCCCTTCGGTATAAGAATCATAGATGCCAGTGACACGCACCCGTAACCATATATGCGTGAAAAGAGGTTCTTCTGTATATTCTGCAAGAGCGATATCAAGAATAGTACAGTCGCGACCAATACAATAATATTAAGAATATATCAACGATATGTAAATTTTATCGGCAAATTTATATGTCAAGCTATTAATAGATTACAATAAAAATTCAGCGTCAATGAAATTGAGAGAACGAAATTAGTTAAACATGCAATTACATTTTCTTTTTACAAAAATACTGAATTTTTAAGCGAATCGATAAAGCCTGCTATATTCCCAAATTTTCGCATTATCAGATTCATTATTTTCTAATTCTATATATTTGAATATATATTTGCACGAGTTAAATCGCGCGCACAGAGAGAGAATATATATTCCATTATTTCTACTATTTAATTTTAAATGAAATTTGGATGATAAAATTTACAAGAATACACGTTTATCGGAACGATTTCGAAATCGATTACTTTAACACGACTGCAATCATTCTTATTGTTTGGATAATTCGCGCTAAATGAAACTTCTATCGAAGACTGTACGATGCAGGATTCTCCTCGGATTGCCTGTGCGCGACAGCTGATTGTGAGCTCTGTTTCGGTCATGGTTCGCTCCATTTCAAACTCTTTTTGACCCCCACCTCCCCCGCATAGTTCTCCTCCTGGAAAAGCCCGAAGCATGCGACGTGCTCAAACGAATGGGCTCCTACGGGAGCGTGGTTTATTGCGTCCAAATCGCGGGCGAGTGTTTTGTGATTTAAACAAACGACGGGGCTGATGAATGGTCTTAAAGTCGAAGAGCTTACCTGGCGTCGCCGAATTTTATGTCCGACATGAGCGAAGCAAAGAGCCACGGAATTAGACAGCCGGTAGATAGAAGGGAGCGGGGGGGGAGGGTCCGTGGATTACAGATCTCGCGTGAAATAACGGGGGCTAAAAGGGGCATGAAGGGAGAGACGTAACCTTTTCAGTTTTGCGCAAAGTTTCGCGAGCCGGTATGGATCGGGAAATATTTAATATTGATTCTTAATTCATGCAACCCTCGACGATGGCGGAGATCGTACCCCGTATATACGCTTAACGCTCGCGGAACTTGAAAACGTGTTTCCATGTTTGTGATATATCGTATGGCCGATACATAAATGTGTAAAATTTGACTCGGTGCTATACCTTCCAATAATCAGACTTTCTACCGTGAAATGCGCGTGGTACCGATCGCATCCTGTTGCTTTTAACGGATTAAATGGGATACACGGTATATGCTACCTTTCGCTGTATCAAATTTGAATGTCTTTTTGACAAAGGGAGAATAATCGTATAATTGACCTAATTATTAACAAAAATTCGAAATGTCTATAATAATAATATATTGCGGTAATATATTTGACGTTAAAAATTTAACAATTGTCACCGATAAAGTTAACAGCATTTGAAAGTTTAAACTTTAATTAAGCTTTCAAACGATCGTGTAACAAGAGTGCCAATTTCCAATTGGCACAAAATTTAATAATTTAATAATGTTTCTTCTCATCGATTTATATTTATTATGCAATTGCATGCAATTATTTTATGTACGACCCTTCGAGTATTTTAATTAAATTTCCTCGCAAGCTTCTTACGAAATATTTTTATATCGACGTCACGCTATATCGCGTATAATGTCCGAAAATACTATTATGGATACAATTACGTGCTAACACGGCTGTTAATGAATGCGAACGGCAGCGATCAATGCCGCGCCGACGCGTCAGGGCCAAAACTTAATCACGCACATTCGCGGAATTACATTCGGCTTACAGACAACTGCGTTAAATGGAAATTGCAGGCTAGCGAAACTAGCAATCACGATTGGGCCATTGTTTCGATTGCGTATAGGCATTTCGGGTAACTGTCTCACCCGCAAGTGGTGAGGCGGGGGGACGCGTCATGATTCGTCGTTTTTCGCGGTTGCATTTTTATTTTCGGACCGCGTGGTGTCGAGTAATTTTCGCTCTCTCTCTCTTTTGATTAAGTTATTTAAATATTATCCGGACTAAACGAGCCGGTGAGGCCTGCGCGAAAAGTAAGGCATATTTCGCGATCGCGCGATATTTTTGTCGGACTGGACAGCGAATGTTCGTTAACATCCGTTTATTCGATGGATGCTTGGATTTACGAGCCGGTATCCGTGTTTACGAATTGTTCATAAATCATGAAAATGAAATCGAATCTATCTTTCGACGTTTTACGAACGACACGTGCATTCCGTGTAACGCGTCCGAGCATCGAACTCGTTACAGCTTTCTATTACGCGTAACGAGATTTATGGCACACGGAGTCAAAAAAATTATCATTAATTTTTTGCCAGTGATTATATCAGTGTTGAGAATGAGTCGCAAGATTTTCGATGTTACTTTATTGCACGGGCGAGAGAGAGAGAGAGAGAGAGAGAGAGAGAGAGAGAGAGATTGATTGATTGATTGATTGACCTTTATTAGCTTTCTCAGCTATTTGTAGTATACAATTTTAAATACATTAAATAACATTAAATAATATATATTCCTTTCACATTCGCTTAAATGGTTCGATCCTATCACAATGTTTCATTTCGGCTGGTAAATCATTATATAATTTCACTCCTTCATAAAACATACTCTTTTGCGCACTTCTTGTTCTGCGAAATTGTATTGCAATATCTCCGGCCTGTCGCGTTTGTCTCTCACTTACATTTCCTACTATTTCTAGTCTATTTCGTAGCTGCTCTGTCAGCAAATTCCTTACAATCTTAAAAATAAATAAACATACATTATAGTATAGCCTCTGTCTTACGGACATGAACTGCAACGCTTGCAGCATATGTTCCACTTTGGTATACCTATCACACTGTAATATAACCCTCATTGCCCGATTTTGCACTACTTGCAATTTATCCAGCTGTGTTTCTCCCATATTCATTAACAACGTTGCACAATATTCGAAGTGAGGTGCTATGTGATTGCCTTATATACAATACATCTAGTATATGCCGATATACAATTTCCTATTCTATTTAAAAAACTCGTCTTCTTTCCTATCTTTTTTAACATATAGTCACAATGATCTTTAAATCGAAGTTTATCATCAATAATTATTCCTAGGTATTTTATTATCTCTACTCGTTCTATCTCAGTTCCGTCCAAGCATTTCAATACAATATTTCCTTTCAGTTCCTTTCTTACACTCTTAACTATCATATATTTCGTTTTTCCTGCATTCATTTTCAATTTATTTGTATTCATCCATTTTTCTACCATATTAAATGCCATATTCATTTCTGACTCTAACTGCTCACTACTTTCACCAGGTACATATATTAATGTATCATCCGCAAACATTTTTATACTACATCCTTCAGGGCAAATTTTAATTATATCATTAATATATACAATAAATAACAAGGGTCCTAGTACAGATCCTTGCGGCACTCCATATTCAGTGGCAATTAATTTAGACCATTTATCGTTGAAACGAACTTGCTGCGTTCTATTATTTAAGTATGATTTTAACCATTCTAAAACCATCCCTTTAATTCCATATTGATATAATTTTTCTATTAATCTTTTTCTATCTATTGTTTCGAAAGCTCGCTTAAGATCCATAAATATTACTCCAACCATTTTTCCTTCGCTAACTATTAATTTCCATTCGTCAACAACAGTTTGAATTGCCGTTTCACACGAATACTGTTTTCTAAAACCTGATTGATATTCTGTTATAATACTATTAGATTCCAGATACATTTCAATTTGCTTCTTTACCACTAATTCTAACCACTTTCTCATATATTGGTAGCATATTAATAGGTCTATATTCACTTGCTTTTTTAGCTTTTTCTATTTTTGGAATCGGTATTATCGTTGATGTTTTCCAACTCTCTGGACAGCAACCTTCCCTCAAAGAATTATTTATTATTTCAACAAACTCTTCTTTTATTACATTAAACGTTGACTTTAATACATCGCCAGTTATTCCTTCTTCCGTCCCTTTCTTTTTTGGTAATCTCATAACAATTTCCTCTAAATCCTCTACATTAATCATCTCAAAGTTTTCTACAATTCCTGTATTGTCAATAGGATAAATAATTCTTCTACCCGTATCTCTAGACTTATCAATATTTATAGATTTCACTATGTTACTAATACTTTGTACGTAATATATGTTGAATTTATCAGCTATATTACATCCGTTAATGTCGTCTATTATCTCAAAATCTATATTATCTATATCTTTTGTACCCCTTGATTCACCTCTAATTAATTCTTTCAACGTTTTCCACATTTTCGTAGGGTTTTCTTTATTACTATCTATCATATCTTCATAGTATTCCTTCTTCTTTTCCCTGATTAATTTAACTACCGCATTTCTTTCAGTTTTAAACTGCAACCAATTCTGTTCCATATTGTCGTACACTGCCTTATTATACGTTTCATCCCTTTTATTTGCTGCTTCTCTTATATCATCTGAAAACCATTGTTTCCCTTCCCAAACTTTTGGAATTCTAAACTTTTTCTTAGGTGCTATAATGTCCAGTGCCTCTACTATGCTATCAACAAATTTTTTCGCTTTCCAATTTACTTCCAAATCTTGACCTTCCCCCATTCTGTTTTCTACTAGATTACTAAATTCATCTATACTAAATTTACTATAGTCTCTGGCATTAAATTCTCTATACTTACTTTTAATTTTATTTAAATATAACACGATTTTTAGCCACGCATGATCTGTTATTTTAGGTTCATGAATTACCTGTAATTGCACTTTATTATTAGCAAAATGTAGATCAATAATTGTTTGACTGTCCTTTGTGACTCTCGTCGGTTTATTAACATATTGTTTCATACCTAGACTCAACATTAGGTTTTGCAATTTCTTTGTATAGAACGAGTCTACCATAAAGTCTATATTAAAATCTCCTAATACCATACAATCTCCCTTTGTTGTTAGTTCCTCTACAGTATCCTCTAAAAATATAACAAAATCAGCGTCTGATGCACTCGGTGAGTGATACACTACCATTATCGTACCTTTATACATTTTTTCTTTTATTTCTATTGCAACACACCAGCAATTCGAAATTATTTTTTTTGTCAGTAATATTTCATACTTAACATCGCATCTTACATATAAAATTGCTCCTCCTGTATTTCTATTTTCTGAATCGCATCTAATTATACTATAACCTGGAACATTCACCTCACTATCTTCAATTTCAGCAGTCAATCTCGTTTCAGATAATGCTACAATTGCAGGATTCAATCTCTTCATAATCTGATGCTGATCTGATCTCATCTTTATGCGCTAACAGACTTTGCGCGTTTGTATAAAATATTAATTCTTCTTTCTTCTGTGATTGCTATTTCGTATCCTCCCAGCCGGCTCTCCTCTTCTCTTCCTGTATCGCCCTTCTGAATGTTGAACATTGCGGATCAAGCGCATCGTGCTCATCACTTATCTCCAAGTTGTATGCTTGAATTTTAAACATACAGTTTACTCATCTCTTCTTGGTTTCCCTGCATTCCAATGCTTTATGTTTTCCGGCACATTTGTAGCAAGTTTCATCTCGAGTACAATTTTTCGCAATATGAAAATAACCCCAGCATTTAAAACATCTTTTAACACTAATATGATTAAACACAGGGCACTTATTCCATCCTACACTTAGTTTTCCTTTACTCAATATTAATTCATATGTTTTTTTATCTGTTTCAATTATTACAGAACCTCCTTCCTTTTCTCTTCTTCGTGATTTACTATCATCATTTTGCTTCTCTTTAATTATTCTCTTCACAATTCTCATTTGAAATCCTTCATTCGCCGCCATTTTATTTTGCTTTTTAATTGTATCTATTAAATTATCATCATTCAATTTTATTTCCTCTTCACTAATATTGACAATCTTTATCTTCGGTTTTATTTGCGGTGACTCCGTAACCTTGAAATTCTCACCCAACTTGGCTTGTACTGTAGTCTTTAATTTTTCCATCTCCTCTTCTGTCTCACAACTCAGAATAACTGTTCCTTTGCTTCCTTTTCTTAACTTTGTTATTCCTACAGCCATGTTCTTTATATCTACTTTTTCTTTTATCATTTTTTTTGTAGCTTCACTTTCCTGTTGTATCTTAGGTTTAATAATTATAATATTTTCATTTTTCTTCTCTTTCATTGCTTCACTATAGCTTCTTTGTGTTCTTTCAAGGGGAGCGTTAGCGCCTCCTTGTATCATTCTTCTAAAATCTTCCATCCACTCTCGTTTAATATTTTCCAATTCCTTTTGTACTACTTCCTTAATCAGCATCTTAACTTTTTTCTTGCATGCTACTTCATTTTTCATTTCTTTCACTGTTCTTACAATCCAATCTATTTTTACTTCAATACTCAAAGATCCACTCATACTTGTCGTTTTGCTTCCGCCTGGTGTTGTAATCGATTCCGCAGATCCTGTTGAACCCAGTCTATCTCTGGAGTTTCCCAATGATGATGTTGTCTTCTTCATGTCTGCTTCCTTATCACTTTCAATCATAAATTTCTCAAACGGGCCTTGGCATGGCACATATTCATAGTTTTTGTCATAAATTTTATGTTTACTTACACATCCCGAATGGTAAAAAAGTTTAACACATTTTTTACACGTCACTACTTGACTTTTTATTGCCTTCTTACATGCCGAGCATCGATATTCAACATATTCATCATCCATACCGACCAAAATCGCTAATATCAGCGTGGCCGATCATTCACCTATATGTCCACCTTCCACACGTCAGCACTTTTGTCACCTTTAATGTCTACCTGTCGAGACTTCAATGTTCCGTCCCGAGAAGAAAAAAATACTTCGTACGCTCACCAAACTGCATATCCCGGCTAGATAACACTCATGGTTAATCTCCGCCCATGCAGCTAAGACTTGAACAACTTTTTATCACTCTCCCTATCTATTTAACCATTTAATAATTAAAACTTTTACGGAGCGATGTTTGACACGTCCTCTCGATGGCAGAGAGAGAGAGAGAGAGAGAGAGAGAGAGAGAGAAAGAGAAAGAGAGAGAGAGAGAAGAATTGACGGATGGTTTCGTTTAATACAGAGCTGTCCACGTTTTGCACTTTTCGGCCGATTTCCGTGAGTCAACGCCTATCGCCCCCTCCTTACGTCTCGAGACCTTAGCAACGAGCCATCTAACAACCGTAACCAAGACGCGCGGTCTTGGTTACGGTTGTTAGATGGCTCGTTGCTAAGGTCTCGAGACGTAAGGAGGGGGCGATAGGCGTTGACTCACGGAAATCGGCCGAAAAGTGCAAAACGTGGACAGCTCTGGTTTAATACATCATTTTTTCTTAGACAGGGTATACACGTGGTAAAACATATTTAGTCAATTTTACATAACTAAATTTGTTGCGCGAGATGGTTGGATCGGTGAAAGCGCAAACACGCGCGTGAGCTCATTGGTTCGTTAAAGCCGGTCGATTTACCTTCAGTGCCAGATTAATTTTCACGTTGGGGCGTTGACATCAATATGGTGGAGCTCGCAAAGATCGCTGAGCAGATTCTGGCATCGGTTAGGTTCGTTGACAAATTGTCCATTGTATCGTTCTGTGGTGCGCGACGATTGGAACCACGCGTGTTAGCTCGCGTTTACACGCGAAATTCCGGATGCGACTAGCTCGTCGAAACACAAAAGCGCCACATTGCCAACAGAATCGTATTAGGGTGGGCTAGATGAAGAGACGGGGAGGAGAGGATCGCCGATACAGGATGCCGCGAACAGATAGGCCGATAAGCTTCTGCGATCGTGATTCCATATAAATCTACTTCGTAATGTATTTGGGAATTAATAACGTTTGCGGAAACGCGTTTATAGAAACGAAGATATCTTTAATTTAAAAATTCTTCGCCTCTCACATTACACATGCCGAATATTTATATTTCGCTCGTTTGTTAAACGCGATCGCCGTTAAATATTAATTCTGTCGATATCTACTTAATGATATCTACTTAATGATGATATCTACTTAATGATGATATACATATACTATCATTGGGGATTGTACGGAAATGAATAATGAACTTCAATTTTCCGCGCTTTTGTTTTAATTTAACATTAAATTTATGATATTTTAATTTTCAATAATCGTAGCTTTCCCAAATAGTACAATTTGGCTCAATTTTATCAAAATAATGAGGATGATTGAAATCGAGATGTGAATACAACGGTATTTTAAAATGTTTCTCTTGCGTTTGCCTCATTTATATAGAAGTGAATACTCGCAGTGCAAATATAAAATAATAATATATCAAAATATAATATATCAAAATTTAAATAAATATAATTAATTAATTAATGTAATATAATACAGGGCGATCCTGAAAAACGTTATGTCTGTAAAATGACGTATTACTGACACCATTCTAAGACAATTTTTCCTTTACCAAAATTTGATTTGAAGCGTAGTTTTTGAATTATGAGCAAAAATAGTTAGTAAATCACGCGTCGGGTACAGAAGGCAGGCAGGAGCGGCGCGGCGTGTCACGAGCGCGGGCGCAGCTGACCGCCCGACGGGTGATTACCACCGCATGAGTCGCTAACTATTTTATCTTATAACATAAAATTATGCTTTAAATAAAATTTTGGTAAAGAAGAAAATGTCTTAGAATTACGTCAGAAATACGTGTTCCTTAAAATAACGTTATTTTAATAATGAAAAGTTGTTCCGGATCGCCGGCCGTCCGACGTTGCAATCAGCTGATTGCTACACGCGATGTGTGTATGGCGGAGTATGTGCGTAAGAGAGAGAGAGAGAGAGAGAGAGAGAGAGAGAGGGAGGGAGGGTAGGAGGGACAGACATTCATACACACGCACGCACTTTTTTTCTCGCTCTCTTTCTCTCTTTTACGCAACACTCATACACTCTCTCATTCAGTCTCTCACTCACACTCTCTCGGTCACTCACTCACTCACTCACCTGCTTACTCACTTGCTCACTCACCTTGTAGCAGCGTAGCGAATCTTCATGCTATGTATTGTTGTTATCTGCTGCACGGTTATGATTGCTAGAGATGCGCGACACATCGAAATTTTTTCGATTATTAGTCTTACACTTGATTGACACAATACAGATTACACGATAACGAGTTTACTGTTTATTCACTCACTATTGATTTATCGATACCAAAAATTACTTTCAAAGAAACGCGAATGCAAACAGCACATGACTCGACGCGAAGCGACGGACCGCGGAGACTGCGCGACCACAAGAGTTATGTTGCCAGAAACGCGACACGCGACATCTAACAAACGACTTGCGCGTGGCGCGTGATTGACGCGAGATAAGACGAACGATCGGCTAAAACCTTCGCATTGCGAATGCGGTAGAAAACATGAAACGTATAATGACATACTTAAAAAATTAATTATTTATTATAAATAATAACTATTTCTAATTATAATAAATAATTATTATTTTAAAAAGCATGTGTTATACGTTATTACGTTTTCGAAATTATTGCATTCACGATGCGAAGATTTAAGTCAATCGCAAGAATAATGTAATTAAAATTACATTTGGAAAAATTTATTTTTATTCTGCTCACAATGAAATGTTCCAACGTGAAAATGTATTGGTCGCTCTGAAAAGAGCGGATTGACTAAAATAAATTTTAAAGCAGATGCTCAAAATGCCCGTCATCCATCCTAATGCAAGCTCTCATGCGTTTTAATAAGTTTCAAACACGACGCTGGGAGAAATCGCGATGTTAGAAATGTACGGAACACGCGCAAGTCGTTTGTTAGATGTCGCGTGTCGCGTTTCTGGCAACATAACTCTTGTGGTCGCGCAGTCTCCGCGGTCCGTCGCTTCGCGTCGAGTCATGTGCTGTTTGCATTCGCGTTCCTTTGAAAGTAATTTTTGATATCGATAAATCAATAGTGAGTGAATAAACAGTAAACTCGTTATCGTGTAATCTGTATTGTGTCAATCGAGTGTGAGACTAATAATCGAAAAAATTTCGATGTGTCGCGCATCTCTAGCAATCATAACCGTACAGCAGATAACAACAATACATAGCATGAAGATTCGCTACGCTGCTACAAGGTGAGTGAGCAAGTGAGTAAGCAGGTGAGTGAGTGAGTGAGTGACCGAGAGAGTGTGAGTGAGAGACTGAATGAGAGAGTGTATGAGTGTTGTGTAAAAGAGAGAAAGAGAGCGAGAAAAAAAGTGCGTGCGTGTGTATGAATGTCTGTCCCTCCTACCCTCCCTCTCTCTCTCTCTCTTTCTCTCTCTCTCTCTCTCTCTCTCTCTCTTACGCACACACTCCGCCATACACACATCGCGTGTAGCAATCAGCTGATTGCAACGTCGGACGGTCGGCGATCCGGAACAACTTTTCATTATTAAAATAACGTTATTTTAAGGAACACGTATTTCTGACGTAATTCTAAAACATTTTCTTCTTTACCAAAATTTTATTTAAAGCATAATTTTATGTTATAAGATAAAATAGTTAGCGACTCATGCGGTGGTAATCACCCGTCGGGCGGTCAGCTGCGCCCGCGCTCGCGGCACGCCGCGCCGCTCCTGCCTGCCTTCTGTACCCGACGCGTGATTTACTAACTATTTTTGCTCATAATTCAAAAACTACGCTTCAAATCAAATTTTGATAAAGGAAAAATTGTCTTAGAATGGTGTCAGGAATACGTCATTTTATAGACGGATCGTTTTTCGGGATCGCCCTGTATATCGAATATAAATATAATATATCAAAATTTTTTTATCCATAATTAATTTTAACACTACGTCATGATAAATTCAACTTCTTATATCCGTGTATATTTTTCAAATAGTAAATTGATTTAACTCGTTAAATTTTCTTTTTCTCTTTTGTTAAAGTTATTTAATTAGAATCATTAATTAAATTTATTAGATTCAATTAAAATTATTTGATTAAAAGAACTGTCCCACTTACGTATAAAATATTTCTCGTTTGACCCCCGGTAGAAGAAAAACATTTCATATCTCTTAACCGGAAGATTCCGCGGGTCGATACGATATCATTGCCGTTTTAGTCACTAAGAGAATCACGTACACGTTTCCGTTTACCCGGATGGAAATTATGTAATTTTTCCCTCAAAGCTCTGCTTTTATCTTAATGAAGTGTCATTACGCGAGCGCATAACTACTGAACCACCGGTAGTGGTGGTTTCGCGAGCGCGGCGTTACTTTTTTTTTCTCCACCCACGCTCTGAAGTCACATTGCCATTTCGTTGACCTCGTCGAGGAGGTTACGCTAAAACCTTGGCGCACGCTGCGTGAGAGTAACCGGTTGCTGCTTTAGTACAGCACGATGCCCATGGTTGAGATCTTTTTGTCGTAAAATTATTTACGTGACGCGCGTATGTATGTTAATCGCGTTGCGCGTTAACCGGACACTCTGTGGTCGGCGAATTACGCGAAGAATTTTCATCAAATAGAGAAATGTTATTTTAATTGTAACAGACATAATTTGAGCTCGATGTGACAATTTTATTTAATTCATTACTCTCATTAACGCGATTATTTTGACTTTATGGATTTTTTGAGTGGGAAGGATTACGATTCGCGATGGGGATAGCTTTAAGTAGGGATTTCTTTGAAAGATCATTTTAATTTTGCAAGGTCGCCGATGCCTAACACGTGGTCTCGCGGGGCGCCAAAGTCTCAAGAATTGAAATTTACACCGTTATGAATCATCGCCGCGGAAAAAGTATGACTCACTCGGTGCGACGATAATGTACCGCCATCGTATTAGACACGAAAGGCGAACCTCAAAAGGTCTCCCTGTGTAACATACGGTACCGTACGGGCTCCCCGAAGTGCTAATACTCGTAGATATATATCAGCGTCTTCGCAATCGCTGACCTTTCGTAAATTTCTTCGTCCTCGATTACGGCGGTGCGCCTATCTCGTCGGGAAAAACGATTGCGCCATCGTTCTCTTTTCTCTCTTTCTTTTCTCTTTTTTTTTATAGTTGCGTCCGCTGTAAATAACGCAGCGGTCCCGGGGTCGGGTTGTGCGCTCGCGTCTGACAAAAATTTCTACCTCACGGTATAACGACGATTTGTCATATCAGTTTCGTCGCCACGTGGCGAAAAGCGAATAAAATCTGCAAAGAAACCAGAGAGCAGGGAGGCGAGAGGAGGAGAGAGAGGGTTGGAGTTGATAACTCTTTTCTCTCGTCCTTCGTCCATCGTCGTCATTCTTCTTTCCTTCTGTCGTCCCTTCTCGGCTTCGATATAAGAAGCCGGTTTCTCTTTGGCTTTAACGACTGTTTTCCGACTCCAGCGAACCAACTTTCGGCATCATTTTCGGCTGTCCGTCGCAGAACGCTCTCCTTATTCTTTCGTCGACAACCGAGCGCGAAATGTCTTTCCCTTAATGATTTACGTACTCGAACGCGCATGTTGATGTTGTTGAATAGAAACAAATGCGGACGCGGAGCATCTCACGATTTTTCTTACAAAGTTTCGACGAGAAATTTTGCATCTAGGAGAGTTACATCTCGTTTGTAACGTTGAAACACGAATTGTTCGAGTTTTAACGTTAAACTCTTTTATAATTTATTTTTATCTGGGAGGAGGACACATGTATACGATAAAATTATAAATTATAATTTCGTAAAATAAAAGCATGTCTTTTCACAATGCATTATTAAGCTCTTATTTTACAAAAATTGTTATTACTTTTACTTTTTGTTTTTACTTTTTGCTAACATCATTTGCCTCATTTTTACTCAGATTATTCATATTGCATTTGCGATAATAGTCTAAGAGCTGGCTACAAAGCGAGCAACATGCCTCTGTCCACGAAATATCTTACCTGGAAAAGGTTCGATTGCAATCGGCAAAGTGAAAGCCCGACCGTCAGAAGGCAGTCTGGAAGCTAAATGCGTGGGCGGGCGACGGAACTCCTCCGACATGCTCCTCGATAACTATGCAAATTTTCAGCGGTGCCAATTAACAGTTTTTTACGCGCGCCGCAAAACACTCTCGCACTTTGCACCCGAATTTCTCATGATCTTTTCCACTTTGCCTTCTGACACTTTGAACGTAGTTTATTCTATACGTAAACAATACAAATGCAAATTGTCAGAAGTTCTTCTTAATATGTAAATTTTCCGAGATTTTTCGCAACTTTGACAACTTCTGACAACCCTTTAGCTTCTACTTATCCTTCTGACAATTTTTTTTCCTACTTTCTCTCATGCTCCTCGATACCTATGCAAATTTTTAGCGGTGTCAATTGACAGTTTTTTTTGTCGGGAAATCTGCACGTTCCGTCGCCCGTCCACGCATTTAGCTTCCAGACTGCCTTCTGACGGTCGGGCTTTCACTTTGCCGATTGCAATCGAACCTTTTCCAGGTAAGATATTTCGTGGACAGAGGCATGTTGCTCGCTCTGTAGCCAGCTCTTCGTCTAAATATTAATGACTTTTAAAACAAAAAAATTCTGTAGAACGGAGATAAGAAAGAAATATGTATAATTATCATTTACATTTTAGCAACCTCGTTAAATTTTGAGTGTATTTATGAAGTTAGTGTATCATTTTATGGAAATAAAATTATTAAAAATTATAAAAAATTACTAAAAATTATTAAAAATTTTAGCTTTATTTTCAATAATTATAGAAAGAATTCTTGATATAGTTTATACAAATAATGTATGTGTGTTCTGGTCATTAAATCAACAAAAATATCTTAAAAGAAATTGAACCGCCAATTTCATGCAGTATCTCATTTTGTCCTGACATTTTTCTTATCAATAATTGTCAGAATTTTTGAGTTTCCACGAAATAATACATCAGCTTCAGACACATTTGAGTTTTTAGTTTTAAATTCTTATTAAAAATTTAATCAAATATTTCTTCTTTAAAAAATATTGCTCTCTCGATGGGATCACTGCATTTCAAATTACATAATTTTTATTTCATATATATATATATATATAAAATTCAATCTCCAAAAGGTTAATTTCATTTGGTATGTAAAGGGAAAATTAAAATGTAGATTCAATCGGATTCTGATCGAATTTCAACTATTTCTAATGCTAAACTAAACAAATATACACATTGCGAACTATATATAATTACAAGAACCTTAGATATTTTATAGCTTTGCGGATTTCTCCTATTCACATTGGGCCGATTATGCTTATCCAAAGCGCAGCTTTCGCACTTTCCATTAATCATTTCATCTCTCTCTGCTTGTGAGAAACACACTTGCAATTCGAACAGCATAAAGCTGGATGCACACTAATATGTAACGTCAAATATCTCCCTTATATGAGTTTCGGATAAAGCGATATACGTCAACTACTGCAAAACTGGATCATCGTTGATGCTTAAAAAATAAAAGAATATTTGATGTTACACTGACAGTGACAGTTAAATGTAGCGTGCATCTAGCTGTTCAAATTCAGATAAGTAGCGGCCGCTCAACAAGTACATTTCGCAAATTGGCGAATATCGAAACGCAGGGTGTCGGCGATTTCCCTCGGAGAAAACGGGAATTTTGCGCATTTCGGGGGGAAATATCGCAAAAATACACGTATACACGACGAGTCGATTATACCGCGGTTCCGCGAGCTCTCTGCGGTACCGCGTCCGGTTACTGCGATATATCGGATATCCGGCCGCTAACGTTCGATAGATTTGCAGGCGCTGCGGCGCTGTAAAGTGTCCGCCGCTAATTAAACGTCGCCACACGTTGCTCTCTCTCGCGATCCTCCCCCGATCCTCCCTCGATCCTCCCAACGTACATACATACATATTTGCCGATGCATCCGCGCGGCAGTGCGTTTTTCCGTTGGCGGCTAGATGCTACTATTCATTCGCGTTGTTTTCGATTGTACGATAATGAGCGGGCGAATGATCGCCATGTGCGAGCTTATTTATCGCGTCCGCGCGCGTTGAATCCGCACGAATTAATCGCTTTCATTGAAACGACGCGAAATGCGCGCGTATATTTATCTCCGCTTTGTAAACTGTAACGAAAAGCATTGGAATATTATTTCGATATAGAGAGCATTCGCATCGTTTTCTCTTTATGGAACGAGTTTCGAATTTTATTTTATTTTTTTTAACGTGGACTCTATATAATATTCAATTTCACCTGGTCGTAATTTTCTCCGTAAATATTGTTCGTACAACACGCGAGGAGTTCAATGAGTTTCTCGTGCTTTTAATTACTCCCTCGCCGCAAACGTAAGCAAAGAGGCTAGGAGGGGAGAACACGGACGTGACCCGACGACTTCTCCCTTAAATCAAAGGACGGAACAACACTAGCTGCGGCCAAGTTAAATGTAGTTTCCGTTTCGATCTTCGATACTTGCGCCAGCTCGTACAAAGATTAAGAAAGCGGGGTTGCGTGGAAAGCGAAATGTCGGAGAAGGAAACGGCAAGAGAGAAAGAGAGAAAGAGAGAGAGAGAGACCACGAAGTAAAAGCAGGGGCCGCCGTTTACGCCGAAATCCAAAGCGATCGGTGCAATAAGCGAAACAATAGTGCTTACGAACACGCCAACTTCGCGCGCCCTGCAACTTCCTTCCCCTCCCGCACCTCCCTTCTCCCATCACGGGCGGCTCGGCTTCCTTATCTACCCCAGAGTTATTTAAACTCTCGTATCTCTGTCAGTCCACCCCCTCACAATTCCGTCCTCCTTCTCCTTCCGCCCTCTCGATGTTCCAGTCGTTCCTGTGAGCACGGTTAGAACACGACGCTCGTTAGTCGCGAACGCTATGGCTAATGATTATGGTTCGCCGCGCTAAGTCGCGACTATCTGTATCGCCCCTCTGTCTGTGGAGGGAAGAGTATTATTTTTGAAAAATCCAAAATTAGCCCCGAAGCGACCGCGTCGACTCGGAAGGAAGCCAGGGGAGGAATTTTAAGCCGCTTGCCGCGACTCCGTTGTTCAACGGTACGTCGTGCCGGAAGATAGGAAAGAGAGCACGCTTTTAGTTTTTATTACTCTTTTACGATCCATCGAGAGTTTCTGGGACTGCGGTGTGTTAATTTTATTTCTTATCTATATCCGCCTCTCTTGTTTGTCCCTAATAAATTTTACTAGCGGATCCCTCGCGCGGATATTTCGTTCGATCGCTCGTATCGTTAACCTGTCATCGCTTAATTCTATAATTCATGACACTAGTGGCATTAGTCACGGACATGATACAATTACTGATCGCTTATATCGCTTATAATGATACGTTACAAGATGTATCCATCAATATTATGTTACTCAAATATTAATATTTGCATATTGCTTTCGCATAATAACTGTTGATGACAACTGTTTGTGACAAAACTTTATACACATTATATTTGATAAGCGTCGTAAATTATGTACGTTGAAACAATGTTGAAAAGGGCGACGTCAGATCTGAGAAAGTGACATGATTCTATCGGCGATAGTGGAGTTCAAAGGCGGATTTATCGTGTTTGTTAACATGGCGCGTCCTACCGTGTCGTTGGTGTGTGGCGATATACGCGTATAATGCGCCGGTTTACGACGTGTTTATTAGAGTGGCCTGTGGAGCGTACAGTTGGCGCGCATACCATGCTCGTCCCGCATAAGCTGACAATTACTGGCGCGGCGGCAGGTGACAACCAGTCATCGCGCGCGATTCCATGGCACCGTCGACGAGTCGCGCTTCGTCCCGCATAAGCGTACACGCTCGACATAGCGAAAGGATACGATCCGTATAGAACGAGGGAATTTATGGCGTTATCCGTCATGCGCAGCACACGTGGCCGGCTCGCCAATTTTCAAATCTGATTCTCGAATTAGCGCGCTCGTCGTCGAATTCAGCTCGCGAATGAATGAATGAAAATCGTGAGATATTTCTTACAACGCTCGACTCTGAATTTTATTCGCGATAATACAAGTGGAAGAGTCGAGATTTTATATTCACAGCGAATCGCTCTCTCTCTCTCCCTCTCTCTTCGCGAGAATTTTCCGAGCGCACGAGCGTCTCGCTGGAGCGAGCAATGTTGACGACAAATGTTCGCCAAGACGAGAGGCAACCGTGCGTACATTTACCGGGATCGTGGGTTGCTCCCTTTGTAATTTTCGAGTGTCCTTAACACGGCGTCGTGAACCGTCTATTTGCGAACTGTCGTTTCGCGAAATTCAACAGCGACCAGCGCCATAACGTTGCTCGGCGACGATAAAGTCGCATTAAACTATCGATTTTTCCGACACGACCAATGGCGCTCGCACTTTCGGCAATTTAACGGAAATCGAAGGTGAAGGATAATGGAAGGGAAGCAACTAGTCGTCGTCTACGAATTGCGCCCGGTCGAGGCTGCTTTCTCTCTCTTTCTCCCTATCTCTTGAGTTTTCCGCCATCTCCCACTTTCCTCTCTCCCCCCTCGTTTAATGGCGGGACTTCTTTCCGTGAGAAATTGAAATCCACGATGCTCGATCTTGGGGTCGGGACGACTCGGCGGACGATTCGCGTTACTGCATCTATCCTTACGTAATTCCGGCGCTTCTTCTTTCACTTAAACCGATCTCGGTCGGGGGCGTTCGTGAATTCAGGTCGACAACGATGGGTCGGGGGCGCCCGTCGTTTGAAAAGGATGCAAAACCGTTTGTTCTCGACCGAAGGTTGATGCCTTCATTAGAATGTACGATGAAACCGAACAGCGCCAATGGAAGAATCGCGCCCAATTACCGTGGATCTTACCGGAGGCATATCTCACGTTAATGGAATGAGATAAAATGTATCATGAGAAGATATATCTCAACCTTCTCACCACCGACAGCGAGAATGTAAATACGTGTTCTTTTTGTTCGCAAAAGGCTCGCCGATGTTTTTTTTACGCCGACGTTCGATTACTCTCCCCGTTGCAAATATTTTCCCTTTTCGTTGCTTTGCTCACATTTTTTTTTTACAACACGCCGGAGTTTCGAATTCGAATTCGGACGGTAATTCGTAAATTTACACCAAACCGTACTGTTACAAAACAAAAGATACCCTTACAGTCAATTAAAAAAAAATACCCTGTAACTCGAAGCGAGGATTATTGTTGTATCATGGCAGCAAAATGTTTCAAAACTGCCCGTATATTACAAAATGATTTTTTGAATGAATAGAGACCGTGTTATCCGAGAAAAGGACTGTTTACACGACGATTTTCAAACATTGCTCTGATCTCGAAACAACATTTTTTCTCAATATTTTACAGTATTAACAATCCCTTTTAATTTCATCGAAAAAAAAATAGAAATAATTTTAGACCGATTTACACTTTAATCAACGGGGCAATAAAAATATAATATAATTAAGGAAAAATTAACCTTTATAACGCTTTTCCGCCACGGTATTTCTGCGTAGACAAGCGTAACGGCTTATGCTTTCCAGAATTATGACTTGATCGGATTTCATCGCGAGAGCAATCCTCGAGAATGTATATTAGTTGGAAATTACGCGACGTCATCCGTTCCTCTCGTATCACGGTCGACGTTAAGTCTGCTAGAAATAAATGCAAATGAAGTCGCTGTTGGCGGTCTTGTTACCCGTTAAAAGGTCGTACATTGGTTACGGCGTTGGAGGGGCGTTGGCGGAAATAGCAAAATGTGCACGTCTTGGCAGGGTGAACTCGCGCTTGCCCCCCTTCATTCGTCCCTGCGGCCGTTCGTGGCAGAAGCGCGCGTACAATGTGCGGTAGATTAGCGAGCGAAACGTTTGGAGAATCCGGGGCTGGCACGCACCTCATCCCGACCTCGTCGTGTCGGGCCGCAATTAAATTATACGGAGTCATTAATGGTTTACGACGGTTTATGACCGCGAAGAAGGCGACTTCGCATGTGCGAACAGAAACGCAGACGTGTTCTCTCTCTCTCTCTCTGGATTTCGATACCGATTTCCTCGTCGGTCGATCGCAATCTTGTCCTCCTGATAATTACCACGCGTATTATCTGACGGCGGGTGACACCAACGTTGAATACGTCCGCCGTCTTTATCAGGCGAAACTCGTGGCATGTGTAAGCCGAACATATTAGCTATCTACCGAAATTGACACTAATTCCAGAATCTCGTCAGGACGACGGTGAGCAGATTGCCTTTCTCGTATCGTACATTACGATTCGATAACCTAAATGTACGCGCGCGGTCGCGTTAGTCCGTATCCTATTGGATAGGTATAGCTCTCTGCGGCGGACGCAGTTTCTCTGTTCAGAAGCTGAGCTGACGGCGTGCAATGTCCGATCCAATCTGCGTGTGTATGGGCTACGGCTAACGGATGCCAACGGATGTCTAACCGCTCTAGTGTACCTAGTATCGCCATTCCCTTCGATCTACGTGCACGCATCGGCGGCGCAAAGCCCAATGTAACTAGCACGCGTGTGGATACAGCCGACCGAGAACGCTGTGTTCAGCTGCACAGAATGACCAGTCCGGAAGCCTCGCCAAAGGCGACAAGGGATGTCCGCCGCCCAAATTGCCGTCCTTGCTTACAGAGGCCACTTTTTCGATCCTGAAGCTTGCTCAGAATACGCTCCATGTTTCCTTGCTTTCTTTTAGATTTTTAAATTTAATCTCTACCTCTCTCTCTCTCTCTTTTTGGTTATTAATTTCAAATTATATTTAATTAGATGTAAAGAATTTTTTTATTTATGTACGAAATTTTTTTGTTTACATACACGAAATCTTTTACAAGAATTTTCAGCACACAATATATAATTTATAATTTTATGCAGTTACTAAAAATAAGAATATCGTGAGCAGCGCCAAGTTAGTAGTTTCATAAAATTTATTAAAAGAGCCTTTAGAAATTTTTTTTACAGCGGTATATAATTATGTAAACGTTAGAAGGTTGTGTGTGTGCATATCATTTTGAGAAATTGAATAAGTTTACATATCTTTCTTTCGAGGGGGCCTCATTGTGTATGCAGTCAATCTCATGTTTAATCGAGACGGTTCGACTTGAACAAAATGGTTATGGATAGTGTGACTGCGCTGTATTGAATAGAATGTTTGATTAGTTTTATTCATCGGGAAAATGTCAAAGCTGCAAAGTTTCACGGTATTTGGTAAATTGATCTCGCGAATACTACCGGAGGATTTTCGAAAACGTGGCTGTGATTTGCGCCCGGGCGTTTGTTTTTAGTATCATTGGATCGCGTTGTCGAAACACCAATTTATTGTCCATGAATTTTCCGTCGGCGATTCAAGAAATATTAGATTTATGGCTCAGAAATGCGTTACAACCCGAAAATGACCGCACTAGCGAATAAAGTTGCAGCGGTATGCGATAAATTGTATTAACCGATCGTATTGTTGGGCGAAATAAATGACGGTTGGTCGCAAATTTTTTTTTCCCCTCGACAATTGAATTTGCGCGTCGCGTCGCCTTGATTTTTTTTTCGTACAAAGTTGGAAAATGTGAAAATCGCGATTAGATTATCAGAATTCGAGGCTGTCGCGATGTTACCGTAAAATATGAGCTTTCGTCACGACTCGTGGGCGGATAATAAGCTACAGATACTCGGATATTATATTTAGCCGGCCAACTCATATCGGCCAGTCACGAGATTAATTATATTGTAAACCGAGCCAACTGCAGTTCGCCAACTACAAACCCGCGGACTCGTTTCCGTATTTGATATAATTCCGAAGTAATACGAATCCGGGTACCGGGTGAACCCTCGTTCGTTGTTGAATCTAGGGTAGCAATGGGAATAGTTCGTAACGTTATAAGCTTTTGTTGGATGGCGTGAACTGTGAGCTAAACGCTCCTAACTCCAGTTACTAGTAACTGGTAATTAAGCGAGGCGCTGCTGTGTGAAACGACCCATCTACCTCTATCCCTCGCACCTTTCAACCATCCCAAAGGTTGCGCCGCAAAACGTCCGTGTCCGTGTCCGTGTGTCTCGTCTCATTGTTGCGCGCAAGTCCGTAAGAATGATATACGAACATGTACAACATAACGAATCCTCATCTTTATGACATGGATATATTCTGATTTATCTTTACAGTCACATCTTTCTTAATCTTTTCGAAACGATATTTGAGAATCACCAGATGCGTGTGGAAATGTAAATGAAGAGAATGTATCATTATATTTTAACCAACAGTTTTTATTCGCTTCGTTTTGCCTTCATTCGAAAAAGTACAAATTTTAATCGAGGATTGTTTTCTCGTGCTATGTAATTACTTTTTCACGCAATTATACACGCTTTTCGTGTAATTGCATATTGCAAACACTGAGTGTATAATATTTGAAAAAATATCTCAGCCAATATATATCTAGGCCATGTATGTAATATACATGTATTGAATTTAATACGAATTTTATTAAATATAGTTATATCGAATATATTTCAATAATCGGAATAGTTGAAATTGAAATATCGGAGAACATTTAAGAATATCGTTCATTTTTTCGTAATTACAGAACATTTTAAAACTATTTCCGTAACTTGGTAGCTCTCAAATTACTACCTGAAATTAACCGAAAACTACTACGTGAAATTAACCGAGTTTTATTCTTTTATGAATTGCAAAATTTTGGCTCGCATCTTATGATTCTGAAATTATCTATCTTTTCTAGATATTGAAGCACATGGCCAAATCTTTTCGAGTTTAGATTCAAATATTTACGGCCACACATTTTCATTCTCGATAAATTTCGTCTCTTATATTGAGATTATATAATATAATTAAAATAAGAAATTCAGACGTGATAACGGTCTCTCGTATGCAAAATGTAAATCGTAATATAATCCAGGAGATATAACGTCCACTGGCGCCAGTATTAATAACGCCTTAATTGGAAATTAGACTATGATATAGGCATTCGACCTTCCTTTCCACGAGCGAGGGTCGCACAGTATATGCCACCAAAGTTAATTCCTTTAATTAATAATACAGCTTAGACCATAAGACTATAAAGCGACTAGCAAACGCAAATGGTCTTGTACAGTAACGGATTTGAACAATTTTCCATCGTTTTGTTGATAGGGGGCAATGTTCGCGTGATGTGCTCTTTTCTCTTTTTCTTCAACGCGGGAAGATTCGCGCCGAGCGATTCGCAATAAAATCGAAAAACAGAGCGATTCTCGCACGGATTGCAAATTACAATTTTAGGTTTATACCGTATCCAATTCAGAATGATGTAAGACCGTCTATTAAGTGGCCTCCGCGAATCACGTGACGTTTGCAAATGCATGCAAGTCTTGGAAAACACGCAGCTAGGAACGCGAGCCTTATTCTGTCGTAAAAATGATTTAGGCCATATTGATTAAGAAATTACGCGAACCTCCTCTTCTCGTGCCTTTAGGTTACGTCCTATTCGTCATTTTTAAACGTCTAATACGTCATGTACAAGTGTGTAATAACTCGCATGAAAATAATTTATAAAAGTGACTACGTCAAAGGGAGTGTGTGTAAATATAAATTATAATGTACTATGAGAAAATTAATTAAATTTAAAAGTAAAAATTAATATTTATATTAAAATTGCAATGTATGCAATTGATACGAGGCAATTTTTTAAATACTTGGATTCTCTTTTTTACATGCGAAAAATATCGAACATATAGGTGAAGGGATTTGCGAGAAATGTCTAAAATAATTAAACCATTGAAGTTTAATTCCGTGCATCCTGTTTCCAGGATTTTTGAAGCGTCGATCGATTGCATGTGAAAATTAAGCTACTTTGTTTTAGTTACTTATGATGGATTTCACACAAGAATATTTCGCATATGTACTCTGCTTCACAGTTTCTATTTATTTTCAAACATTTTAGAAATGCTTTTAGTAAATGCTTTTAGGGAAATGCTTTTAGTAAATAAGTTTAATGCAGATAAATTCTTTACCCGCTTAAAATAAAGTTTGTAATTCAATCAGTCAAACGATTTATTATTTTTTTGCTAATAAGATAATCAAAAATATTGTATACAGTAGAGGCGTGCAAATCTGCTCTCACTCCCGCTCGTTCTCGACAGCGAGACTGAATTCTCGAGACTCAGATTATCGGGAGCGCTGTTATCGAGAATAGAGGCT
The DNA here is from genome assembly GCF_025532165.1 of Camponotus vicinus. Taxonomy (NCBI): domain Eukaryota; kingdom Metazoa; phylum Arthropoda; class Insecta; order Hymenoptera; family Formicidae; genus Camponotus; species Camponotus vicinus. The sequence continues at coordinate 17,588,144 of NW_028141945.1, forward strand.
CGAGAACGAGCGAGTCCCGAGTCTCGATGCTCTATTAGACGGAGTGGGGATAGAAATCCCCCACTCCGTCTAATAGAGCATCGAGACTCGGGACTCGCTCGTTCTCGAGCCTCTATTCTCGATAACAGCGCTCCCGATAATCTGAGTCTCGAGAATTCAGTCTCGCTGTCGAGAACGAGCGGGAGTGAGAGCAGATTTGCACGCCTCTAGTATACAGTGATGCGTGCTTAACGCGAGTCGGAATCCAACAATTTGATCGATAGAAAACTTTCTCCGCAGCCACGTGTGTCACGAATCTCTGACGATTTCTCGTCCCTGTAAAAGCCAGCGCGATGTCGAAAAACTCGTTTTCGATATGCACGAGGAGAGCGATGCTGCACTTTCGAAAATTTGCTGCAATTTCGCGCGGTCGCGCGTACGACGGTGCCCTCTCGACGACAAGGTGGCACGGGCAAAAGCGGAGCACTGTGCCTGGAGGAGGGGGTTACACCGGGGTGGCTGGAGCGAGGGAATGGGGGTGGTGAATCTCTCTCCCGCCGCTCGCTTCACGGCGGATGGTTCGCCCTACGCCCGTCGTCGGGGCGCTGCAGCCCGTCAGGACGTCAGTTCTCCATCGTATCGCGCCACGGTCGGACCTGGATCCTACAGGCGCGTGCTACACACACATACACACATATACACATATATATATACAGACACACACATACATCACGGATATATCCATGCGCGCGCGAGCGGACACCCTCGCCTCGCCGGGCGAATCCCTCCAGTGAACGGCGGGACTGGTCGCGACTATGAGCGAATCGCGGCCGCGATGATTACCGATACTCGTCGGCGATAAGCAGCGGCAATCGAACGCGAGTGCCTCCAAGTTCGCGCGAGTGTCAGCCGCCGGGACACTGGCGGCTGTCGAGGGTGAGCGCTGAGAGTGACACGTTCGAGTGACGATCCGACTGATTAGTCGCGAGGAGTCGAGTGTGCCGCGAGAGGAAGAGAGAGATATCTATATCGACGAGCATTCGCGAGGCCGTCGTGAAGCGGTGACGGCGCGATATCGGAAACAGCAGCGGTAAACAGGATCGCAACGCGGACAGGCAGTAGTGAAAGACAGTCGCGGGCGATAAGTAGTGACAGATCGTAACGAGGCGGGCAGACGCGGGTCGCTCACCGAGCTCGGTGATACGAGGCTCCGCGGTGGCCGGATCGGTCGACGGACGATTTCGGTGGATCAGCTGATACCGCGATCCACCGCGATAGAAACGCGAGACCATGGATCAACGTGGCTGGTGCCTACCCTACATGCGGCATGTGTCACGACAACGACTAACATGCGAGCGCGCTTAATCCACGCATACACGCATCATCATCGCGGCTCACCACCGATGAGGATTCGATTAAACCTCCCGCGAGGAAGGTCAAGTACGCCATGCGAGCGACCTATAGGGGGCTGTAGGAGGCCCGAGAGTTTTAATTAAAATCGCCCGCGGGATTCTCATTATCGCGCCTTGTATTCAGGATTAATTAGCCGCGGCTCGGAGCGAGAAGGAGAGAAAGAGAGAGAGAGAGACAGAGCGAAAGGGAGAGCGGCGGCGACCGGGCGAAAGGGTGATATAGGAGGACGTGATTTTCCCGGTGGCGCTCGTATATCGTGCTCGTAATATCGTGCGACAAGTTTTGTGCGACGCGCTGCGAGCTCCTCGAGTCCGCTGTCGTCGCTCTCATGGACGAACCTCTTCTCCGGTCGCGTCGCGGCTGGGTTGCACCTTATTAGTGATCGCGACGGTTTTTAACAGCAGCGCGCTTTCGCGATCGAGTGTCTTAATCGTCGCGAGTGGCAGATCTGCATCCGACAAGATACAAGTGGTCGCTTCAAGAGACAGGCGAGAGAGCACGTTACATTCTCGATGCGCTTCCGACGATGATGTCGAAGTGAAACGATATTCGGCAATTAGCAATAGGTAATCAAAGTGATACGATTCTATCTAAAGATCTGTATAAATTTTTCCCTCTCTATAATTTCGTATTAAATAATATTGTATATTGCTAAATATAACATATGATGTTTTTCACAAAAGGAATATAAGCTAATGTATACATCATCTTATCGAAATTTGAAAATGATTGAAACCGATTTACACGGCTTTCAAAATGTCCGAATCGTGTAGTATTTTTGCACCATATATGGCTATAATGCATTTACAATATCAATTTCCAGTTATCGTGTATTATATCAAATGTATAATTAATTAAACTATAATGCATTGTAATCTGTTAATGCTATTATATAACATTCGATCTTGTTGAGGCTCTCGTAGATTTTCCTATTTTTCGTCGCATTGCAGCGTCAAAACCTCCAGGGCGATATTTAATTGCTATCTCATGCGAATATGTACCTTAGACCCATCAAATATTAGTATCGACTAATTACATCGATCGAACGCGCAATCATAATTCCATTAATTTCAAGTAAGTAATTTCGATTCGCCGTGAAATATAGAGTGCTATTTCGTGGTATATGCGTGTTTTGCAACGCGATTGTCAATGTAACATCTTTTATGAAAAATGCAAAATTATTTTTCGCGAAAGCTTGTAAATTGGAAAAATGTAATTCGCGAATCAAATAAGAACAGAGTACAATGCTGCGAACGAAACAATGAGCGAGCGAATGTTAGGCGTTTCTCTCTGTGGCAAATTTTATTGCGTATAGAATATATCAAAATATGAAAAGACGAATAACACCGAGTACATATATTTTAATTACTTTAATAAAGGATGGGAATTTTTTTGCACGGCTAACGATTCTAGAATATATTACTGTATGAATTTACAGCGGGCAAAATGCTTTTAGAGAAATTGCATTTCGCGTAGTTGGAGAAATGTCAGAAGTTGCGAAGCTGCGTGAATCTTCGTATCACGTAGCGTTATCTTGACGGTTCTTTTGACGCCTGTAAAGATGCGGTGGCGTAGATTATCTAAGACAAAGGCAAAGAGGTAACCGCGGATCGTATCCGTTATCTCTAGGTGTTGCATTAATTATCTTCCATTTTATAAGCATCCGCAGACGCTCGTAAGATGGCAAACAACGTAGTACCTGAACTGTTATCCCGTTTATGTGGAAGTAACGTAAATGAGACGCGGGCGATACGCTCCCGGATGTGTCTCGGCGCGAATAAATGCCAGGCCATTGTGTCTCGACGTTTTGCGTTGCCAAAATTTCCCTGCGTGTTACTCGAGGGCGACCTTTATGAAACGAGCGTTTCATACCTTCGCGATTTACGCGGCAGACAGTCCATCAGCGACGGCAAATCTCCCCGTTACAATCGCTCGTGTTTTACCCCCTGTATGATCTTTACACACTCCAGTTGTGTCCATCAACATTCCATCAGATAATAACCCTCGCAAAATACGCCCTCGCGTACAACACGTTCGTGTCTCGTGCGCGCCATGCGTTATTCAATCGTACATTCGCGATACCCGATTGCACTTCCCCCTTCGGGTCTTATTAATAGCACTTACGCGCGTTTACATTGAGTTATTACCGGTTGTGCCTGCCGCCGGTTTGTCGTGAGATCGCGCCATCATTTTGCTCGTGGCATTCCTTACCGGTGATCGATCGACATCTCGTGTAACGGTGCGATAGCGATCCAGCCGTCGTCGTTATTGCTCGTACCGATAATAACGTTAATAATCGTGGATGCCGTTTACGCGATAGCCAATAATGTTGCTCGCGAGTCGCTTCATCCCGAGTGAAAAATGTGTTTGTGCTGTGTAAATAAACGTTAAAGGGCCATTCGCCGTCTCACGAAAGCGTGTGTGCGAGGCTGGATCGTCCCCACACGAGATATGCGACAGGGTGTCTTCTCACTCCGAAAAATAACTCCGCTTTCGCGCGAGGACACTAATTGCGAGCGTTATTTACCGCGCGGGTTCGGCTAGTTTCGCAGATTACGTTGGTCGGACGTTGGGTTGTTTGGCCGGTTTAGGGCATGACACGAGGATGGCAGAGGGGCTAATTTAACTTTTCGTTTTAAATTATGGAGATGAGGCTCGCGCCGTTGAAAGTTGGCAAAGTTGCGTCAGATACGCGTAATCCCGTTGTTCCGATGTCATCGTCGGGTGGCAACGGCGGCAATCGCGGCCGCTTCGTCGAGAGATTAAACGCGCCGTCAGGGGGTGATAGAAGGAGGGGGAAGGCGAAAAGGGACGAAAGCGGAATTTAAAATTAATATAGAAATTAATTACGCGCGTGCGATAAATAGTATATGCCAAGTATTTATTTTTGTTTGACCTACATCATATATATTTCGCTTTGAATAATTCGCGTTTTTTTTACAATTAACTATCTGCTAATTAGGAAATGTTTGAATATTACATATTATTGATATGCAAGATAAATGCATTTTTTGGAAGGGTTTCTCTCGCGCTTTGTCTTTGAAGACATCGACATTTTTTAATGTCTCTTTAAGATTTCACGATACTCTTGAAAACACACACCCTTTGTCATCGTAATTAATATTTTCTTCCTTAAGTATTTTTATAAATTTCTTTATCTAGAATTTTTCTTCAAAATTACCTCTTATCTCTTCCTCAGTTCAGCTTGGCGCATTTTTTCGTTTCTGCAAAGTGGACGCTGCAGATAATATAAATAAAAAAGGATCTTATCTTCTCACTGCGCATAAACGAAAGCTATATGGCATTCCAGTTTAATCTGCTTTAGTGGCACAGGTGCAACTCGCAAGAAAGAGCGTTTGGTCTTTTATCTTGAAAAATGTGCTGGATACGATTTCATATTTTATAAGCGTTGCGCGCACGTGTTTTCCCTCACGCACAACGAAGCAACAGTTGCCTTTCCTCCAGCTGCTATTTTCCCTCGTAGTCTAATCAAGATCATCAAGACACACGTTGCACATTTTTTTCTATTTGTCGAGAAACGATGAGAAGCGATGAGAAAGTAGGCGCTCTATGTCGCGTTCGTTTTATTTTGATATTATTGTAAAAATCCCGCAGAATGTGTAAAGATTTTATAATACGGGGATTACATTATAGAGAGAAAAAAAGCGGTTCAATAGTAACTTTATAAAATACATATATTGATTAATGCATTTTATGCGACAGCTCTTCTTCGCGACATTTTTCGATATGAAGTTCACACACATATATATATGCATGTTTTTTTTTCTATATTCTTACACGCGCCGCAGAAGAATATGTATGAGAACTCGTCGTGCAGGATTATAAAATGATATAAAATATGCGAACGCGAGACGAGCGATATCGTAATTTTATTACGAACCCGCGGAAGTGCGGCGAAAAATTCATTTTGTATTATTCATATTACTTATGTGCGCGGTGCGAAGACGCGCTGAAATTGTGCCTGAGAACGTATGGCTTGTGGGCGTCTCGCGACACCATAGCAAAGCAGAATTTTCGGGTTTCCAAAGCACACGGTGTACAACGGTATAAAGTTCGCGCGCGCACAACCGGTGCATAAAGTAAAAGCGGACCGAGATGAAAGGAGTGGAGAGCCAGCGGGAAACGTGCATCTGAAGGGTTGCCCGGTTTGTGTGGAAGCTATGAGAGCAGCAGTCGGTGCAGATAGAACGATAGCTACCTAGTTCGCTCTCTTACTCTCGGTGGACACAAAAAGAAAGACAGAGACAAAGAGAGGGGGTGGGGTAGAGGCTAAGGGGAAAGCCAAAAGCGACAGAAAAAGAAAAATCATTTATTTGGCGTTTTAGGATCCGTTCAAGAGATAGAAAAGAGATACAGATAGTCCTTTAAAATAATATTTTATTGTGTTGTTTTTCGAGATTTTATCTACGCTAAAAATAACACGCATATCATTTGGCAATTTAATTTAACAATCTTTAAAAATGTTACATTAATAATAAAGAAGTTATAAAGAGCTATATCAGTTAATTTTACTTTCGCTCAGTCAAACTAATTTTAAACAGTCCGCAAAGTACCGTAATTTAATTTCATTGCAAGTCATGATTAGCTTATCATTTTATTTAGTGTTTCGCTAGATAATGTAAAATATTTAGCGAAAATAAAGTGACGCGATGATTATGCTTTGACATAAAGACACCGCGTACGGTTTGTATAAATGGACCGCGTTACAGAGTTGAAGATAACTCTGGGATGAGAGACCCATTCCGCTAACGGTTATACCGACGTAAGGGGAGGAAGTCGCGTCTCTCGCGGATCCGTCCAAAGGATGACGCTATCTCGACATGACGAATGAGCAGCTTCCCGGGACCATCTCGCGGGGGCGGAGAACGCTCGAGGAAATCATCCGCCTGTTCCGGGAAATTCTCGAGTAAAATTTTCAACGGACCACGTGCGACCATACAAGGTGTTTTCAGGCTTCTCACGCTTTTTCTCGTATTCGTAAGGATTCTTGTATCATTTGTGAGGTAGATTTTTCCATATATACAGACGTAAGAAAGTGATGTATTATTCTGATATTTAATATAAATGTTTCTTTTCGGCGAGGTGCGTTTCCCTTTAACCAAGAAACTACACCGATATATAGTTTTCAAGTTAGAGAATTAATAATCTAATTAAAAAGCTAAAGAGGTCTATGGGATTTAGTCTGTATTTGAAAATTATAAGAAAGCATTCAAGTAAATTTTTTACTATAGAAAAGTCGATTTTATTTCTTGCTCAAGAATTTAATATACCAACCAAAGTTTGGAAAATCTGAAAAATTCTGCACATCTTTTTATAGTATCTTTTACCAACGATTCACTATACCGTGGATTACGATTTATTACGAGTTTGATTCTGGTTTCTGAACGCAACTCGTGATATCAATCGCGTTAAGCGATAAAATTGTCCTTGTTGCGAACAAGTGGCACCGTCATTGCAAATTCTTCTCACGTGTAGCTTTTCAGTTTGCGCCACGTTGCGTCTCGCATACATGCAGCGAAAACCCTCCATCGTTAGGTTGCAGACCTACGTTTTTAGTGATAATTTTTCTCCCGGAGTGAACTTTCTCTTACGCGACAAAAAAATTTCTATAATCACAACAAACAATATTACAATTGTTATAAATTATAATCAGCGAATAAATATCCAGGTTTATTGCAAGGATATGACATACAATATTTATCTTTTTTTTCCTGTGTTATTGTAGTCGGAAAGAAAAAATATTTTATATTCGTGAAATTGCCTTTCCCTCTGTTGTTTGTAAGTTAAATAAAACATTATTTCTCAAGGTATCTTGAAAGGAAGGAATATTACATAATCTTCGAGCTGCAAGAGGACATTTTTTTCGAAATAAAGCATACATGCTTGAAAAAATGAATGCTTCTTATTTTAAATCATTGTATAAACTAGTACTTGTACTAGAGAAAATAAATATCGACAGTTTATTTGTGTTAGCAGTTATAAAATATTTTTTTATACCGCGCATAATCGAATAAATATCCGCTGTTGTGACTAAAAGGGATGCTTATGGCACGCGAGATTATGTAATAACAAACAGCGACGTTAACACAATCGTTATCTCGGTTTTCTTCGCCGGTATTTCAGTGCCAGGTGTTTACGAAAGCTTAATCTATGTGAGAGATAAATGCGCGACCGAACTTGTAATATCTTGTGACACATCGTGCACGCGCAGCTTAATATAATGCGTTCCTCTTCTTGGTTCCAGAGCTCCTTCTAACGCACGCAAGGCGCGTATTAGGAGGAGAAAGTCACGAGGGAAACGAAGATGTCCGCCGTCAGCGTCATCGCATGGCTGCTCGGTGCCGTCGCTTTGGCTGCGATTAATAATGGTGAGTCTTTCATGTCGAGACGCCATAATTGTATCGATGATAATATGAGGATTTACCATGAAAAGTCTGTAAATGTCGCTTCTTGAAAAATTATCAACTTGCTGAAAAATAAAAATTAAATCAAAAGTGGCATAACAGCCAATTTGGCTTTTATGCTAATTTTGATTTAATTTTTATTTATTTATTTGAGCCAAATTCCTAACTATTAATTTTAATTTGCTGAAAAATCCTATGTATCATTAAGGTAATTTTTGCAACTATTTATGATATAAATTTAATGGAAAAAAATGATATATTTCACGATATGTTTCATAAAATAAATATATTATTTAGAAAAGTAACTCTGGAATTTTGTTTCTGACAATTACAGGCTTTTTAAATCAAATATTCATTTTCATCGTCACTTGATTCATTATCTTGATACAGTTCAATATAACGATATCACGATATTGCGAAAAAATAGATGGATTTTTTTTGATACATTATTTTATTAGTCCTTCGAATTTACTTTAATTAATTTTACACTTTTTCTTCGAATTGATTTGTCTGGTAGTTAAGTAGATCGAAGTAATGTTTGCTAATGTTTTCGAGAGAATTCGCTTGTTTGCTGGTTTTCTAGTATCAATCAAACCGGTCAATAGACGAAATCAATCTGAATATTTTTTATTTATTGTATTGTTTTCATATTGTTTTTTCATCCTGCTTTGATGAAAAATTTATAAAAGAATTGCTTTCCGGGGTTTCTCTCGAAAATGTTACAATCATATTTAAAAAATAACAGTGCGCAATAATAGTATTCAATTTATATAATGCATTAAACGCGGTTTTATTATTTACCAAACTTGTTCATTATACAACGACAATATGAAGAATAAATATATATATTTATACATATTTTTAGAAATATATAAAATAATCGATTTTATAATAGTTATAATTTATCCGTTTGCTTTTGATTTTTGCGTCCTTTTGTCTTTTCTATATTACGGGCCGTATAAAACGTGAAATAACTCAGAGATATGGTCGAAATACATGCTTGAATTATGGCGATAGCACGTTGTTTATACAACGAACATATTAGTATCTAAATGAAATATATCTACGATATTTTTTGAATGCATTGCACTACAGATTTTAAGAATATTCAATAAATATCGTGAAAAAACAATATAGGAAATTGTTCGAAAATCATAAAAATCATCTGGAATTCAATTTCGCAAATATTTCAAATTATATTCTATAACTCGAGGATTCAAATTTAACGGGCGTCAAGAATCTTCTCGAGCTTTCGACCCTTCACAAAAACGCGACCGTTCCCGTTATCTCGCATTTTTTCTTCGACCGAGAAACGCTGATTATAAACATTGACAACAACAACATCAACCGTCGACAAAATAAGAGAGGCGTATGGGCATGCGCGCCCATACGTCACGATCAGCTGATTGCCAATCAGCTGACAGAAAAAGGTTGCGCGCATGACAATTAAAGAATTGTCTACCTTAGACCTCATCAGCGGCCAATTACGCGCGGCGCCATGAGGTCACCGCTAAAGCACAAAAATTATTGGGCCACGTCGCTACGGGCTCAAAATTCCGCTCGCCTTATAACGGGCACCGCACGCGAGCAAGCCGAAGTCTCGCACTTTTCGTCAAACCGCTTTGTTAAACCGCTTAGTTAAATCGCATAGTAAACCGCTTATAACGACCGCTTACTCTCTTGGACTTTCCGCAATCTCTTAGATAAAACCGCTGATTAACCGCATTATACGACCGCTTACGAATTCGGAAAACGCTTTTATATCGCTGCAACGCTCGCGATTCCGCTCGCGAAGACCGCTGTTCCGCGAATCACTCCATCGCTGCACTAAACACTTGTCTTTTAAGTTTGACTTTAATAAATGTCACTTTTCGTTTTGTCAAACGTGGCGCACTTTTTTTACTGAAAGACCTTCCGCTCTTACTGTCCACTGTCGGATTCGCTCGCGAACAGAAATACATATTTGTAAACGAATCGTAGAAATTTATATATAAATAGTCAAGAGAGAGGGTCTCTATTTTTCCGAGATGCAGTTAAATCGGATAGAAAATATACACTAATTGATATGCGTAGTGTGATGTATGATTTGGAATTATTTATATCAAAATTGATTAGAACGGTGATCTCGTTTAATTGTTTTCTTATATATTTGTGTATCACAAAAGTAGCACTATTTCACAAAAAATCCCCGAATCACGAGGGCATTATTTAACGTAGATTCCTGGCGGGACCGAGCTTTAGGCTTCATCGTGTGGGCGGCTCTAAAAAAAGTCACTTATCCGCAGACATTGCCTCGAGTCGAGAATTTCCATTTCTTCGCGTTTCGATACAAGAATTTGTCGCGTGGGTGCGTGAAATTTGAAAGTTAAATTTGCGGATGTTTCTCGAAACGCGTTTTTCCATTGATTGCCGTTCTGTTTTTTCCCTTTTTCTTCATCATCTAATCCAAGTCGCGTTACGATATTTTTTTTCCGCGAGAAAAAGCGCGGAGATCTCCTCTGTTTGATCCTCCCGCGCGAATCATCCGTACGTTCGAGGGTGAAATTCGCGCGATAGCATACGAAATTCGAGGCTCATCGGGGTTCGATTGTCGATGTGGCATGGCACAATGATTTCGAATCAACGCGTGTCCACGCGTATACGCGCATCGAGTCTCTCGTGTGCTCGCGGCGTCTATTCAAGTATGATTGTCCGCTGATCCGCGACTCTGTCGCTCGTACGGACGAGAGAGCGGAAATATCAAGAGCTCGGCCGCTCCGATACTTGGGTGACCTACTCTCCCCGGCAAGGAAAGTTTCATTACTCGCTTCCCATTTCGATACCGATCGAAAGTCGCGTGATACCATCTATAAAAGAATGATCTTCCTGGAAACGTCGTAAAAGAAGGACATTTATAAATAAGAAATGTTTGATACGAGAAAATGCAATTTTCCGTTTATCTGCGGAAAAATGACGATAAATGCACAAAACGTCGACTTAATTTTGACAAATATATTTATCTTATTTATTTGAAATAAATAATAATTAATAATTTGCACGCGTGCCATATCGCGATAAAAAGTTGGTTTTAAAAAAATCTCAAAATATCTCATACAATTAGCGAAACATATAAGCTTCATCGAATCGTATAGAGTTGATCCCTACTGGATTTTTAACAAACTCAATATCGTTTCTCTTTCCAGACTCAAGCGCGGCTTTTGAACGCGCTCGTTAAATCGAAATCATTAAAACGGGGATGTGCAGCACCCGAGGTTCGCGCCCGCCCACCCTCTCTCATACATACTTGCGTAAACAACGTGTAGGTACCGGTGATAGTTCTCGAGCTGCGGGCAATAAACACCCCTTTCCCGGGCAAACAATGCAGCGAAAAATTAACGAGACTCGCGTCCAAATTCAAACTCGTCTCGACTCTCTTCGTGCCTCTTCACTGCTTCCCCTTTCTCTGCGCGAAATGTCGGATGCGCGTAAATCGGAGCGTAGTTACACGGACGAACAGCTGTAACAGGACCGTGACGCGAACGTATGTGTTACTAGGTTGCTATACGTATTCACGTATTCCGGTTGATACAGGGTTCCGATCGGCCGTTACGAGCAATTCCACGAGACAGGTAAGCCCGTGAGGGAGCGAAGATCCGTAATTACGTCACCAATTTACCGAACGTTCGTTGACGAGGCGATCACCGGATATGATATTAAAGACGACGTGGCGAGAGATTTATATGTTAAAGTCGTTCACCGAGTTATTCTCGGGATCGTAAAGCAGACTCAAGTGCGTACGATGTCGTATAAAATTGTGCGAGTCAGATTTGATCTCCTTCCGTACCCTCCTACGCTTTTCCCTCTTCCCCTATTCTCTTTGTAATTTCTTCACCTTGGGTTCGTTTACACTATTTATTTATGAATGCCCTTAGGATTTCCTCACATCGACCTGTCATCGACCTGTCGCTCGTTTCCATATTGTAAAATGGTTATTAAAACGCGGCGTCATCCAATTAACGAGTAATTACCGTTGCTTATTATTGCTTGATCAGCGCCATAGCATCACGTTATATCGCGACGTACGTGTTGTCTAGTATTCCATTATCGATGAATATTAATTAATGTAACGCGCGCGCGGATAATTAAATTGTTATAAATTGTCGTGAAATGTTCGCGTACGCGAGGGGATCTTTGGGCGCGATGATAATTACACGCGTTATCGCGACTCGCGCCAACCCTAATTTTTAACCCACTAGTCTCGTCAGAACCCCTATTAACCTGGCACCCCCACCATGAAAAATCGAGTTCAAATATAGTGCATAATTAAGTGCTAATTTGTTGCTAATTTATTGCTATAAGCGCGAATTTGTTGCTTCTACCGATTAGCAGGAAAATCATATTAAAGGTGGGGGTGCTAGCTTAATGGCAAGCTAGCACCCCCACTTCCGAAAAACACTTATAGAGAGTCGCAAATTAAAAAACAAATACACTAGAATTTGTTGCTAATTAGTTGCTCAAAGATACTGCAAATAGATTTTAAAAATATTACATTTTTTAAAATACACCAATATAACATATCATATACATATAAGCGTAAAATCATTAAAATAAGTAATTAACAATATCAGTTTGTCATAAAATTGTTTCTCGCATAAAATAAACCATTTCTTAATTTATTGCCTATAATTTAAATGAAAAAATCAATCAAAACGAGTGGCGGTGTTATCTTGCCACAAAGAGTAAAGTATATTAACGCAATTAGTTGCTTCGATTATTTTAGTCCTAAAATGTTTCCGTAATTAGTTGCTCGAAGAATATATAATATCGAATTTGTTGCTCCACAATTAACTTAAGAAATTCGACTCGAATGGGTGGTGGTGCTGGCTTGCCACCAAGAGTGAAGTATATTAACGCAATTAGTTGCTTCGATTATTTTAGTCTTAAAATGTTTCCCTAATTAGTTGCTCGAAGAATATATAATATCGAATTTGTTGCTCCACAATTAACTTAAAAAATTCAACTCGAATGGGTGGTGGTGCTGACTTGCCACCAAGAGTAAAGTATATTAACGCAATTAGTTGCTTCGATTATTTTAGTCTTAAAATGTTTCCCTAATTAGTTGCTCGAAGAATATACAATATCGAATTTGTTGCTCGACAATTAACTTAAAAAATTCGACTCGAATGGGTGGTGGTGCTGGCTTGCCACCAAGAGTAAAGTATATTAACGCAATTAGTTGCTTCGATTACTTTAGTCTTAAAATGTTTCCGTAATTAGTTGCTCGAAGAATATACAATATATCGAATTTGTTGCTCGACAATTAACAAAAGATTTGACTCGAACAGGTGACGGTGTTAGCTCGATTTTTTTAAGTTAATTGTTGAGCAACAAATTCGATATTGTATATTCTTCGAGCAACTAATTAGGGAAACATTTTAAGACTAAAATAATCGAAGCAACTAATTGCGTTAATATACTTTACTCTTGGTGGCAAGCCAGCACCACCACCCATTCGAGTCGAATTTCTTAAGTTAATTGTCGAGCAACAAATTCGATATTATATATTCTTCAAGCAACTAAGTAGGGAAACATTTTAAGACCAAAATAATCGAAGCAACTAATTGCATTAATATACTTTACTCTTGGTGACAAGATAACACCGCCACTCGTTTTGATTGATTTTTTCATTTAAATTATAGGCAATAAATTAAGAAATGGTTTATTTTATGCGAGAAACAATTTTATGACAAACTGGTATTGTTAATTACTTATTTTTAATGATTTTACGCTTATATGTATATGATATGTTGGTGTGTTTTTAAAAATGTAATATTTTTAAAATCTATTTGCAGTATCTTTGAGCAACTAATTAGCAACAAATTCTAGTGTATTTGTTTTTTAATTTGCGACTCTCTATAAGTGTTCTTCGGAAGTGGGGGTGCTAGCTTACCATTAAGCTAGCACCCCCACCTTTAATATGATTTTCCTGCTAATCGGTAGAAGCAACAAATTCGCGCTTATAGCAACAAATTAGCACTTAATTATGCACTATATTCGAACTCGATTTTTCATGGTGGGGGTGCCAGGTTAATAGGGGTCTCGTCACCCACTGCGTAATCAATGATACAATGACGATGGTTATTTGAATGATTTATTCCAAGATCGCGGACGATATCTTGCGAGCGCTCATTACGAGTTTTCACCGTGGAACTCTGGCAATATTAGGGTCCTTGATCTCTTATTGCGAGTACCAATTCGTGTTGCTGCTCTCGACAGAGTTCCGCAAACTGTAGAAAGGAACTCGTCAGGAGGGTGATAGGTTGATTTAAGCCCTGCGGCTCGGTGGCGGAAATCTTTGATAAGGCACGGCTACCATAAACGCTGATTGGTTGCCCGAGGCCTCGCGCCGATATGACGTTCAAACAATACGCTCCATGCTAACAATGCAATCGCGGCCGAGATAAAGATGTGTAGATACAATCGATATCTATCCTTGTCGCCCGTATCCTGTCGAATCTATGACCCTGGATATCCTCTCGACATTCCCGTACCAATTTCAGGACTTCGATAATTAAAAGGGTGAAACATGATCGACATCGTGCGTATTTTTTCGTTATTTTTAAAAGCGAGGATACACGGGATGTGAAATATCCCAAGTATCAAGACGGAATTTGCGATAAACATGACGTAATGTTGCTCGTAATTTTATTTTCTCGTACGTTACATGAAGGAATGCACGAGGCAGATTACGCGTGCAACAACGTTACCTTAGCCAAATTTTGCATAATTCCCTCCGATCGGCGCTTCGCGGCGTTCTTTGGTGTGATTAAATTAATTAATCACTTGTCGTACACGCGTCTTTGTATTTGTTGCGTGTCGGTGAGTGTACACTTTAGTTTCCACTTTAATATCGGGGCGAAATTGGAAGACATAGAACGTTATGGAAGCCGCTACCTCCGGTGCACCGTCCGATGCACGGTGTATATAGCGGTCGGTGTATCGCGCGTTTACTTTAAGTATACGTATATACCCATCTACGTCCGTTGATAAAGCCGCGAGATGTCTAGATGCCAAGATACATCGTTGTTGCGTGCGATCGATGCGGCTATATTTTTCTCGAACCGTGTAGATACATCGCGGACCTTGTTTCCCCGGGTATAATGAACCTCGTTTGTCGTTAAACTTCGTCTCTCGCGCACCTATACATAGATCACTCTCGGCTACGCTGATGTCGCGGCAACGCATTCGAGCATAAAAGTGCCGCCTGTGATGTATATAAACTGGCGCCTTCGGTATTGTTCGATACCGAGCGAGCGAGAGAGAGAGAAAGGTGGCCAGAAGGTTATTATAAACGTCGAGCAAAGAAATATCGACGTAACTTGGATGCCGGTCGTCGAAGCGAGGAGCCTTTTACCGTACTTACTTAACTAGGTGTCGCGCACCTTTCCGTCAGCCGCCGGTTATCGTATACGCTTTTCCAGGAAGAATTCGCATCGTCGACGTTATTCCAACGTCGGTTACTTCCCTCTGGCTTTGGTCACGCCAATCTCTTTTACGCGAAGGGGATGATGAGGTAACACTGGGGACAGAATAATTGAATCCGTCATTGCGGAGAAAGCATGTGTCAAAACAGGAGAAATTTTTTAGCGAGAAAAAAGGTTTTTAAAATGACTCGCTACTCGTTGCTTCACAGAAATTTTCTTCCACATGATATTTTTGGCCATTAGATATTTTTGAGATACGTCACAATATCATTTTCAGGAAAAGAAAATAAATTTTTTTGGAGTTCATTCTTTTCCGCATAACTTGGATCTTTCCTGCAATAATTCAGTTGTCGCGTAATGAAATGTTCCATTAAAGGTTTCCAAAAAAGTTTTCATGCCAACTAAAACTGTCACGGAAAATTTAGGATTACTTTGTAGAAAAAAAAATAATATATTAGGTGCGCAACTAAGTTCTCGCTGTTTTTTTTATGAAAATGCAACTTTATTGTGAAAAAATGGTTACAAATGAATCATTCAAAGTATTGCCCATCGCTAGCTACAACTTTTTCCCCATCTTTCTGGCAGAGCTCGAATACCGTTACGGTAAAAGTGTTCATCTTTTGAGGCTATCCACGAATCAAGCCATTTTTTGATGTCTTCATATGAGCGGAACTGCTGATCAGCCAGACCATGTGCCATCGAACGGAACAAGTAATAATCGGACGGCGCAATATCTGGGGAATATGGCGGGTGGGGTAGGACTTCCCATTTGAGCGTTTCCAGGTAGGTTTTAACGGGTTTGGCAACATGAGGCCGAGCGTTGTCATGCTGTAGAATCACTTTTTCGTGCCTCTGCTCGTATTGTGGCCGTTTTTCGCGCAGTGCTCGGCTCAATCGCATCAATTGAAGTCGATACCGTTCCCCAGTGATGGTTTCGTTCGGTTTCAACAGCTCATAATAAATAACACCGACCTGGTCCCACCAAATACACAGCATAACCTTCGCAGCGTGAATATTCGGCCGAGCCGACGACGTAGAAGCATGACCGGGCAGTCCCCATGACTTTCTTTTCTTTGGGTTGCTGTAATGAATCCATTTTTCATCACTCGTCACGATGCGATGAAAAAAACCCTTCCTTTTTTGCCGCTGGAGCAGTTGTTCACAGGCGAAAAAACGACGCTCAACGTCCCTTGGCTTCAAATCATAAGGAACCCAAGTTCCTTGCTTTTGAATCATTCCCAACGCATGCAATCGCTTGGAAATGGCTTGGCGGGTAACTCCTAATGCTGATGAAAGCTCTTGTTGCGTTTGGCATGGATCCTCATCGAGCAATGCCTCCAATTCAGCGTCTTCGAAGGTTTTTGGCCTTCCTTCACGCGGACGGTCGTCAACATCGAAATCACCGTCTTTGAAGCGACGGAACCAATCACGGCACGTTGTTTCACTTAGAGCAGCATCTCTGTAAACTTTGTGGAGCTCTCGATGCGCTTCAGCCGCCGTTTTCTTCGAATGAAAGAAGAAAATCAACACTTCCCGCAAATGACGATTATTTAGCACAAAATCAGACATTTTCACACAACCAAAAGTATATGACGCCAAAACAAAATCACTACTGTGTCAAAACGGTTTGTTTACCATATGTCTAAGCTTGGTTCATGACGTTTTGGATATGTCGAAATCGACCAACACTTATTGGTGGCGCAATCTATTGACAAACAGCGGGAACTTAGTTGCGCACCTAATAAAATAATATAGAAAAGCGGACAACACAAATATAGAGGTATCGGAATAGCAATTTCTGAACATTCAGAAAAAAGATGGCTCCAAAGTAAGGTTGATAAATTGCCAAGTAATATTTTTGCAACGAGTGCGAATCTTTTTTCGCTGTTTTTGAATTATTTACATATGAAAATGTTAGAAGCGCTGATATGTATTTTCCCTTACGATGTAAACGGCGAGTTTTTCCTACCGAGGTTTCCGGCTACGAGGAAACGAGGAGAAAATCGTATAACGTGTATTCTTTATTTTACAATGACACGATTCTCCATTACGTGCCCGAATCTGGCCTTCTCACGTTAATAGGACGCGCTCGCATTGAATCGGTCTGGCGTATCGGGATGCGTATCGATGAAGGAAATAGAGAAGCGTGTTGGAACAGGTTCGAATAGACACCGATAACACGTATTGTCGTTTTCCTATCACGTTGCTCGGGCGGAATGGGAATCGATAATGAGAATAAGCTTGCGTATCCGTAGCGCGCAAGCTCGGGTCGGATTTCGCAAAAAAATCCGCACGTATGATGCGAAAGTATCAACTTTTGCATGGGGTATACGCCGTGGTGTATCGTAGTCGACGGGCGATACGCTGATATACTTGGCGATGAGTTTATGAAACTTACTTTTAAGTGTCTTTCGGACTGATGATATACGCGCGCGAAGATTAAGACCAAAGTTTTCCCTTAAAGCTGGGCAAAGTATGTAGTTACTGCCGTGGATATCGTGAACAAATTTTAATAGCATCGTATAAGAGCGTGTAACTTGACGTTTTTCAGTTCGTAAAGACGAAAAACGTTTCAATCCATCGCAATAAGCTTTATATATACAGGGTGGCCCATTTTAATCCATCCAGTCGAATATCTCGAAAACCAAGCCCGGGAGAGAAAAATGTTTCAGACAAAAGTTGTTTGGTTTCGAGGGGGCCATAAGATGGTACCATTGGTTTGACCTTGAAGAGTCACGTGAAGGTCACTTCAATTTTTTTAAATGGAACACCCTATATATTTTTGCACATTCTTGTAGCTCAACTCGAGAGCTTTCCAAAACACTATAATTAAGTTAGTTTTCATTAAGTACTTTCCGAGTTATGAGGCTTGAAATCATTTCTTAATTTTACATGAACCGTAAAATATCTTGTAAAATATTCATTTTTCGATTATCTTACCTTAATACTTTTATGTACAAAATAATGAGAGGAATCAATTATATATATATATATATATATATATATATATATATATATAAAAAGAAAGAGTAGCGAGTTACTAACAATACTATGCGTAAAAAATAAATGTAGATATTTAACAAACATATAACCATTATGTATAAAGAAAAAAATATAAATAAAATTTATTTATATTTTTTTCTTTATACATAATGGTTATATGTTTGTTAAATATCTACATTTATTTTTTACGCATAGTATTGTTAGTAACTCGCTACTCTTTCTTTTCTACACAAACCGTACACCCTGTCTTTTTTTTCTTCTCTTTAATAATCCCTGAAATTTATATCAGGAAAACAATAAGCAATAGAAAATAAAAAAAATTGATGATGATATCGATCTGCGGTTGTTTAAAGTTTTGCATCGATACTCGGATCACGATTTAAGCTTCGTTAGCGCTCTAATAAATAGAGTTGTTGCCGCATCGATTAATCAATGCATATACACGGGAGCTCGTTACACTTCGTGTCTATTCAAAACGTAATGTTAACAGGGTTCTACGCCGTGTAAACCGAAACGCGCGCAGTTACGGCAAAATTTCTGTTCGAAGCCATTAACGTGGTTCAGACGCCGATTCAGGCGAACCGGCGAAACGAGCACGTAAGTTCAAGGGGGCACCTACGAGGCTAACGTTGAAATGGCCCGTAGTTTGCCCGAGTCACCTCGTAACTTGGAAGACATATGTTTCCGAAGCGAACGAGGGTCATTCTTCGCCCTCCCCTGCTCTTGCCTTCCTTCCCCCTCCCCCTCCTTCTTTTATTCGCAAAGTTATTCTTTGATCCACTGAGACTTGATAAGAAGATCACGGAAAATGTTTTAGTATCTCCGAAAAGTTTGGAGCGGTAACATTCCAAGTTGGATAAAAAATTTTTTCATGAAAACTATCAAAGAAGATTATAAGATATTAATGTGCGATTTAATATTTAATTCGCTCTTTCCTCTCTTCCTTGCCCTCGTCATAATTTCTGAATTTTTTTCGCAGTATTTTATCGATAAGTTAAAATTGACTAGAATAATAATTTGGTATAGTTGATTAGAAAACAATTCTCTTGGCAACTATTGATAAAATTACGTTATACGGCATCTGGTATCTTTCTCGATTCTTTTATACCATCGATTCTCGTGATTATTGTTTCTCTCTCATCCTTTCTGTTCAGCATCGTCGGATGTAACGCAATTCCAAGCGACCTGGATAGGTATTGTTATTGAGAGAAAAAAAATTAGTTGGAATTATTTTTCAATTTACGATCCGTTGTCCCGATAAGCAATAACATTGATTTGGGATAGACGGAATGCGGAGAACGAATACTTGGTTGAAATCCGCGGAGGAGAGCAAAATGTATTTCGGTTTAATGGAAAGAAAAAGAACTCTCATCTTTGTTTGTAACGTGATCTTTCATCGTGTGTCGCTATTAATAAAACGATTTACAGAGATACATTTCGAAAAATAAGCGGGACGAGAGATATAGAGGAAGAAGGGGGCGGGGAAAAAATATCCTTCCATTTTAAAAAGTAAATGCAGCAACTGCTAGTTCCGCGAAGATGCTTCAGTGTCAATATTATGTCTAAAGTAATGTTTAACTCGCTGTGTTTGCTTTGGAAACAGCGTACGTACGGAAGAGGATGATGAATTTTTGAGAGGAGAATTTCTCCTTCAAGATTTTCCACGAGACACTGGTGGCATTCATTTAACGTCGCGCGAGTTCGTTTCCATCGATCCGTGCAAGCACTTTACCACACTTGACCGAGAACAGCTTTTAACGGTCCATCACTTCGGATGGCTACTCATCGACACGGAAAGTATATTCGGAATACCTCTAATACGCTTTGAAGGAAAATCGATACATGCCGAACGGGGCGGAAGACAGAAAAAGAGATAGAGAGAGGAAGAGAGAGGGAGAGTCGCGCAACTACCCCCTCACTATCGGTTATCGGTGGTCGCGATCTCCTTTATTGAATTCACGGGGAAGTCTATTTATATCGTAACGATGAAGGAGGAAAAGGAGGCGCGGGAGGAGGGGAATTAATTGAGCGTCGATTCCGCTCGAGTCCGCGAGCGATTCGTTTTACCCTGGCAATAAGTCGTTGGGAGATAGATACGTGTATATGCATAATATATACGAGCCTAATAGTTTATACAAAGAACGCGAAATCGCGTTCAATTCGAGCTATCGATCACGCGCGATATTTTGCGTCGCGCTAACGTTACGTGTATTTTCCTCAAATGTCATTGATATACGCGAGGATTTCCGCTGTTTCGACGACGCGATGTTTCGTATCCATGGTGTCTCCCCGCACATCGATCGTTTGCCTCATTCGATAGGACATTATTAACGAACGCGCGAGACTTAGTTGGAACTTTAGGGCGAATCAGGATGTCCTGATGTCTCCTAAACGCGACTATTTCCTTAGTTCTCGACAGCGACGGACGCAAGGGACATTACTAGGTTTGAGGGGGTGAAATTAAGTGGATTTACCTCTTCCAGTCGTGATGATCAGACATAGTTGAGGCTTGAGTTGGGTGATTTAGCTAGAGATTTAGTAGAGTCAAATGAAAGGGTAATAGTGGGTGAAAGAAGAATATGTACATGCTGGGAAGGCAAGAGTACATAGGAAAAGAGAGAGAGGGGAAAGAAAGGAGAGTGCGAGAGAGAGAAATGGCGGAGGATGAAAGCTGCGAGAGCCGCAAGTTCCTTCCTCTCGTATTCCTGCAAACGTCTCAGAGTCTCGGGGGCATACGTCGAAAGAGGGAGGGAGGAAGGGAGACCAGAGGCGGCACAAGGCGTCTTAATCTTCCCGGCGAATTTATGACCGAGTTGTTTAAGGGATGTTTAGTTGTGCTTAATCCGTAACTGCTGCATTCGCGTTTCCTAGTTTCTCGCTCCGAGTACCCATCCCGTGCACTCTTGTTTTCCGCGCGTGCTCGTGTTCCCTTGGCTCGTCTTGCTGTTCTCTATTTTTTTTCTTTGAAGGTATGATATTCGCAAGCCGGCAACCTTGTTCCGGTCTTGGTTAGATGAAAATCAAATGCACGGTGTATCTTGCGCTCCCTCTCTTGTTCGTCTAATTCAACCCTTCTGTTTTCCTCTTTCTTTCCCACTTTCTTATTCTTTATGCATGGCCATTATTTAGCGAATATCTCGGCATAAAGTCAGTCGTAGTACATTCGTGCTCATGAAGCGGCAGACGAGAGAAATATAAACTAGGTTACATAAGAAGAATACTCTATTAAAATATCCGATATATATTTTCCGTGCGTATATTGTGCGTAATGTTTCAGCGTATGTTTCACCAGTTCTGAGGGAATTAACTGTAATTAAAATCCGCTAATATGATTACAGTACTTTATTGCACTTTTGTTCGTTTTCTAGATTTAATTATCTTTTCAAATTTTTTTAAATAAATGAATTAAATATTATTTCCACAAATTTTTGTTCCTGACTTTAACAAAGAAAATACTGTGTAATTTTAAAAAATTTCATTTTAGAGAGAATATTATATAAAATATATTTATATTATACGATTTAGGTCAAGCCCCGCGGCAATCAGCCTAAGTCAATATTTTCTAAAATGTCATTGCGGCGAAATGCAAGTAATTAATCGATCGCTGATATATATATATATATATATATATATATATATATATATATATATTCGTGCTCTAATTTTCATTTAGCGAGGACCGCATCTGCGGTATCGAGTCCCTGTTAAGTACACGAAGTTAGCGAATTCTCTCGATGACATTTGCACCGTTCGTTCGCCAATTCTGGTTTCGCTGACCATAGTGATCTCCAAAAGGATCGTTTACTACGAGTTCCTCTTCTGGTATTTGGCGAATTTCTTGGCGAAATTAAGGTCTGAGGGAGATGGAACTTGTTTAAAACTTAATTAGCTAAACTAGTCAAAGCGCGACTGTTAAAGAGGTATGTCGCTATCTTCTTTATCGTAGTCGATAAACGAATACGATCACAAAGACAGTCACGATGTTCTTCATACAATTAAAGATACTTCCAATTAACGTTCTCTTACAAATTTTGTGATTTTTGTTAATATTTGCCTTTTTAAATATATATATATTTGCGCCACATATATGATACTTGAATTATTTAAAATACATCAGATTTCTAACAATAATTTGATATATTTGGAACGCATAGAATATAATCTTTAATCTTCTTAACTAAATTTTCGTAAAAAGATTATAAATATATAATCGGCGTGTATATCCGAAACTTTTATTATATTTTATTTATCATATTGCCAAATCCTATCTTTTTATTTTCTCTCTGCTATTATATCGCTCGATTAAATACGGATTAAATCAGGCATTGTTTACGCGAGTTCATTCGAAGCGAACCTCTCGCGATCGAAACGCGTTTATGATCGATTTAACCAGGATTCGAAAACATCTAGTCAACACGCCTTTACCGCTCCATCGAGATTGGCGCATAAAAAAAATGTTGCGAATGTTCTAACTCTTGCATCGCGAAAAGTACTCGCGTCGCAAGGGATCTCTCGGAATTGGCGTGTGCGATCATCGATTTGCATACGACTAGGTTGATATAGTCGTCGCGGCGTGTTGTTCAATGGGAGTCTGGGAATCTGAAATCCGGTTCCGTTACGCGAGGTCGACCGCGCTCGTATGTCGAGCACGTAGAAATTCGTGCTTTCCCTTTACCTTATCTGCCGCTGTAGCGAGTCTCGAGAGTCTCACTCCGCGAGAGACGACATCGCGGATCTTGAAGAAGGGAAGAGAGCGAGTTTTCCTACCTTTCGTACATCTCCACTTATTCATCCCTACGTTTAGTTTCTTTCCGCTTGCCACCCCGACGCGTTCCGACGTCGGTCTGGCGTTTGTATCTCTCTCTCCGCTAGTTTTGCTTGTCGAAAAGCGACGATATTTCGCGAGACAATTGCTGCTAGATCGGTCTGATTGCAGCGAACCAAGTGACCCAGCGCTATTCTTATTAATCAAATTTTAGATAACGAAAAAATGCGCCGATATATTCCTCGAAATTGGATCGGTTGCTTTTTTTATTTATTTTTTTGTAGAACAACTTGTTATCGGTTTTTCAGACTCGACAGCTATATATTAAAACGGTAAACGTATAAAATATTATAGGAAGATATATACAGATAAATATTTATTATCTAGTCGTATTTTCATTTAAAGTAACGTAATTCATCCTCTCTTGTGATAATTTAATTAAATTCGTAATTTTTGTTTATGTATAATATACATTGTGAGAATTTGTTAATTTCGTTAATAGAATGATTTTAAAAAAAGATATGCTGTTTGTTAAACAATATGCCATATTTTAAACTGTCTACTTTCGAAACGAAATTAATAGCGAGGTTACTTACAAAGCTAATCGATCGTTAGTATTTATGACGAACGTAACAACAGTGAGCTGTTTGAACTCGAGTGATTTGGATTTCATTTTATTTTTGCGTATTATATGTATATATTTTAATTGAAATTTCTTTTAGAAAAAGAGATATTCATCTCTCTTTATCAGACTGTACAATATCCTATCGTATGTATTTGGCATAAATCAGTGTAGACAACAACGCGTTAATTACATAACGGAAAAGGAGCAGCAATCGTTATAAAATAGGAAATTTGTCTTTCACAGTCCTATCTGATACGGACGCTGCTTTGTATATGCAAATTGTTAATAGAGTTGATTCACGATACAACCCGAGGCTGTAAGACTAGACGACCGAAAATAAATGCCAGATACACGCCAAGATCGAGATACGGTACGAGAAACACGTACGTATAACTTAGTATAAGTATTTGACCTGGTATTTACAATTTTATTAGATTTAGGGTGTGCACGTTTCTCGGCTCTGACCTAGTTGTTGAAAGTTTACTATTTGCGACCGGAGCACGAAGACGAAGAGCGTTATGAGACGTATCTCGCGAGAATCTTTTCGGGAACATTTCAGAGATTTCGATCGATTCGAGGTAAATTAAATTACTGTCGATGCTACATCGTGGACTCCTTCGTTCAAAGCACTCGGATGAAGGATCGTATCCGCGATCGTTTACCCCGCAATGCGATAATATGTATATCAGATTATGAAAAAGTTTCTCCCTCGATTGTTTCCCCGTCCAAGTTAGCATCTCAACGTCCCCTTATAATGTTATATACATCCGCGAAAGCTCGTCTGGGAAAACTTATTTAACTTAAGCGATATGATTCGATACGTCGATTCGTTCGGATACAAGTCAAACAAAGTTCATCCAGAAGTTCCCGCTGACACATATCCTCGAAGGGGAAAATTCCTTTTCCTCGCAGAAGTTGCGGTCGTTTATTTTACTTTGCTTTCACTACGCGAAAACCTCGCGAATAGAAAGATCGTCCGAGTAGCCAAGTTTTTTCTCAATGATACGTCACACACACAATTTGCTACGTATATTTACTTTATTTTACCCTCGACGGGTAAAAATAAAGCTTGTACGCGAATATTCGAAAACATTTTTTCGAGTCGCATGATATGTTCGCGCTTCACGTAAACGCAATTAACTATAGTTTATCGCGCTGGTATTATCTCTCAGGGGGATTCAATCCTTTTTACTCTCGTCAGATTGCATTTTATCGACTTCGTGACCGAATTAACTTTCGCGAACGGTAGTTACCGGGCCGAAGTTGAAAGTGTATCGAGTTCTTTGTGCAAGATAGGACAATACGAGGCGGTAGCGCGATGCAGCTCTTGGTAGGTTTATTAATAACAGAACAAAATAGAGTTTGCGAGCAGCGGGAACTTTCTCGACATTCTGGTGGATAACGTAATGCTTTTCGCTCGCGGACCCTTGTATCGAGCGACTTACCAGTTGTTACTCAACGAACCTCGCCTCGGTCCCGATAATTGAAGTTCCTTTCAATTGGAGAATTTTGTAGTTTAATTCTGGATTTTAGATCTCTCGGAAACTGAAAGTGTCGTCCTTTGTTCGCGTTGTAATCGCTACAGCGCTAATATCTGACACTTAACATCTCGTCTTACTTATTCATCTTGTTTTACTACCTTGCCTCATTTCGCCCAAGTGTAGATTTTTTTTAGATATACGAGGAACTTGTAAAAATTAACACCGACGCGTAACGCACTTTGCCAAAACGATCGCTTTCAGAGCCGCGTTCTGTGTCGTAAAATGCCTTTGAAGTAGCCGTAAACCTGAAACGCTCTTTATGAGGACTTTAACCTTTACTTTCAAGAAGAATGGATGGATCGAACGATAGTATACTTTCATTAGGACGATATACCTCGCTCTTTTTTTTCGCGTATTTTATCCAACTGTCCTCTGAAAGCAGGCTAGAGTTTTGATGTGTAAAAGTATAAAGGTGCTTTGATACGCTTAAATGTATGCGTATAACGGTATATGAGATGAAAAAGATGAGTCATTCAGGCGCAGTCGTGAACACGCTTTCCAATAACGCAGACCTCGTAAAGAAAAAACTATCGGGCTGGATCTTTTATTCTTTTTGAGAGACGCGCAGGTTTTACGCGTTGAAAGCGATAGATCCTGCGAGAAATGTATGTTGCTTTTGTTCGCGCACATTCACAGTCGGAAACATATTTAATTGGTTCGGATTAGATGCACTCAAGCTTGAAATATCGATATCGTGACACGAACTTACAACAGTCAGCTCTTGGCGTTATTTTGCGGTTTATCCAATTACTGGGGGATTATCGGATAGAAGTATTGGAGCTGCGCGTCGAACCGACGTAAAATTGGCCTTTCGACAAGTCTCGGATTGGCGAAGCTTGCGAAGGAAAGGGAGGCTTAAGAGGAAAGGGGAGCTTTCGAAAGCTCCCTCAGAAACGAGACGAATGGAGCTTTGGTAGTCGGTATTTTTCGCACCAAAGATTGAATGAAATCTGTCTTATTTCGGTGAGCTCGATCCTCGCTACTACGGATATAGAAAAATTTATTTTACGTCAATCATTACGCGCGACTCCATTATTACGAATAAAGAGAGAAGTTATCTTCACGACTTGTACATGAAATCATATCGTATAATTTCGTAAATTGATATACGCGGCAAATACGCGGATTATATTCTATGGAAAATAATTTAATTTGCTTTTATCAAACGTAAAAATGATATTCTCTCACGTGCTTCCTTTTTTTTTTAATTTTACCATCGAAAACATTAAAATATCGCGCATAATTTGAACAGAAGTCAGTTTTAATGCACGTATAATTTAATAATGTAAAATTTATTATGCAAATCTCAGTATTAGTTTCTCCCGATAATAATATATTCGTTGCAATATTAGGTCCGCGATGTCGACAATTAATAAAATGAATTTGATATTCCTGTATATTACGTTCAATACTGCACCACTCGCGCAATTACAACTGAACCGCCGCTTTGAGCTTTCTCTTGTTCGACTCGTGAAACATTATTCCATATATTACATCGCTTTAAAGCACCTTCACCCTATTGCAAACATTATTTGTGTCATGCGTCCTTTCATTTAATAAACGTTTCGCCGACAAAATGTGACTACCTCGTTCTCTCTCGAAATGCGACGCATTACGTGTACGGAATAACCGTCGTCTACACCATTTAGAGTAATTACTCGACACTGTGGAGATGTCTCGTGCAACATTTGTACACGCATAACGATTAACGGAATATAACTTGTATGTGCGTGCCTTAATTTTCGGCATCTTGCAAATCTTAGGAAATGTTCGAGGCTTTGAGGAATTCCATTTGCGAGCTTATAGAATTTGTAAAAAGATGCAGAGACTTCATTGTTGAGTTATCAAACCAAGATTTTACGCACAAACAATATTATACGATGCGTAGAATTAAGTATAGTAGAGAAAGTAATATAATTAAGTATAGCATTTTTAAAATTCGCGCAAGTGTTTACGAAGGGAAAGATCGATACGTAAACATGTCGGAATGGCCGATACTTTGATATCCGTTTCAATGTTCAGGACGAGGCGGAATAGAGTTTATAGTATACGGTATATACTGCAGGTTACGTGAGCGCAATGATATCGTATACTTACGCTCGTCGTAAATACGTGCTGCGGATGTAACCACTAACCATTAAAATGTTTATAGATCGGAAGCTACGAAGCAGCTCCCGAGTTATATACGGAACGTACTTGTCCGATCTACGGGCTTCCGGTACCCAATACTCGCGCTTTATCTTTCCAATCACTTTTTTTATTACTGCAATATCGAGCTTTAATTGCGATTGATAATACACTCGATAAAACAGATGATTTCATGGGTGCGCCAATGAAATGATTTTTATTTCAACTTTACATCTTTATCTTATTTTCTTTAAATTGAAATTTAATCAATAATATTCAATTTTTTTAGTTTATTAAAAATAGTAATTTAGCAGTATCGTTTAAAAATAAATTTTTCACAGTAGATATAATTATGATAAGAAAACCTCTTTTTATTCTTGCTATATCGTAATGTCAGATGCATATTAGCTATTTCTCGCCCTCACCGAATTATTACATTCGTATCGATATACAGGGTGTATCTGAAATGATGCACTAAACTTTAGGAGCGTATTCTAGAGGTCAAAATAAGACTTTTTTTTCTTATAAACATGGGTCCGCAAATGAACCCCCCATCCGAGCTAAAATTCGAAAATGTGTGAAATTGACCAAACACTCGCAACGCAAATTTATTTATCTCTCAAGAGAGGGTGATAGGTAACGTCAAAACCAAGGTCAAATAATTTTTTTCTGAAATACAACCAATTTTCAATTTTTCCCTAAACTTTAGGGGCCTCTAGCTCGGACGGGGGTTCATTTGCGGACCCATGTTCATAGGAAAAAAAAGTCTTATTTTGACCTCTAGAATACTCTCCTCAAGTTTAGTGCAAGTTTAGTGTTACACCCTGTATAACCGGTGATCGCGGGGAAGAAAAACCTGTCGGTAATTTGGCAGAGTGCGGGGGTTACCGTGATACTTTATCACTGTAAACGCGCCAAATTACGACAGGTTTGCCTCCAGTTCGGTGGGAGCGAAACGTTTCTGCGGTCTGCGAAGGTGAACTCGTGCTCGCCCTAAGAAATTTTCGATAAACCGATACCGCCGCACCTGATGCCTATATCGCTTTGGAAAGTCTGACGTTGGCCCCGATATCTTCCGGCAAAATATATAGCGGCCCCTTAAGCATCCCCCTCCCTCTCTCTCTCCTCCCGGTATCCACTCTTACTAAATGCGCGTCTATCGCGCTTCTTGAATAGTTCATGTCTACCCTGTGCCCGCAACACGGCAGACGCTCCATTAATTTTACAGGAGCCATTATAGGCTACAGTTGCATCTCCACAAAAGAGCCAGCACGTGCATACAAGCCTTTCTTCGCGTCTCTAAAGCGGGATAAGCTTTATACGCTGCCAATAACTTGACGGTTATACTTACACGCGCTTCTTGTTCGCCTCCCTCCGACTTTTTTCGATACTATTTACAATCTGTTTCGTACGACAAGCGTCGCGATCCTCGGGAATAGAATAGCGGTATCTCGGTGCATCGAGAATTTCGCTGGTCGTCTTGAGAGTTTGATCGTCGTCTCAAGTAACGGTTAATTATGCAATCGCAGCTGTGCTGGCAAGCTCTGTAATGCGGTTTCGTCGGGATTTCGCGAGATATGTTTTTTACATGTGTACGAACGCGTTTTCGTTCGCGGGAACTCGAGGGAAGAAAGACGACGGGATAACAAAAGCTGCAACACTGCGAGGATTAACGAAGTGATGTGTAATGAAAAAAGGAAAAGAGGAGGAGAGGGAAAAACATGCAAAGCCCGCGAGCACAACCGGCGACTTCTTCGTCATCTTGATTGCATTATATCGCACGCGATTTTTGCATAAAGCGCTATGCACGTACACATACACGTACATACGTACATGTAATCGCCGTGAGAGAGCGAGCGAGCTTTTTAAAGCTTCGCGGGGATTCGGAGTGCACAAAGGTTACTTTGTTTCGCGACACTATCGGCGTTATTAACATGGCGGAATATATTTTCCGCCGAGTTAATTTTTCAAGTGTAAAGCGCCGAGTGTAAATCGCTCAAACCGCTTTACGATTCGCATTGACGTGGCGAGAAGTACCGTCGACGACGTGATGACGATTAACGCGGGTAATAACCGCGTTGTCGAGGCAGTTTCAAGAGGCAGTTTTTCTCAAACTGTCTCATCCCGATCTTAATTAGAGAGTAATTTGTCCTTAAACGGCTTTCCCCTTCCCTCTCTTTTCGGTGAAAGCTTTTAAACGGATTCTCTATAATGGCGATTCGAAGCAACCCATGATGCTAGTTTACGTCTATAATTTACGTGGCCATTAGCTAGACTTTGTTTACAACTGGTTTTTATAAGCTGATTGCAATGATGCGAGATCCTTTTTAAAAATAAATTTATAACATAAATACGTCTCGATGTCGAGCTCTGTGATATATCACTTGGTTCTATTAAAATGTACAAGTCTATTACACTTGTATACTATTTGTCAATTTCGATTCAGTACGAAAACATATTAAATACAAATGGCATCGCGTCTAGAAGAAAAAGAGAGAAAAGGACAGCGAGAGAAAAGTGCGACACGAAGAGAAATACGATGGTAGATCGACAGCAAAGGCTGGGCCAGCCGTAGTAGGTAGGGGAATGTAATCTGTGAATTAAGGACCAACCCCGTATCACCCTAACAGCACCCACGAGAAAAGCCCGTTACCTTAGGGGAGGATATAAATTGTTTTAACGCCGCTCTGATGCGATTTGACGAGGAGCATTCCCGGTGGAAGTACGGGTGTGCGAGATATCGCTATTAAATAAAGGATTTCTGCTGCCCTTTCTCCTCTCCCCCTTTGGACTAACCTGCCCCGGCTCTCTCTCTCTCTCTTTCTCTCTCTCATCGGACAGATGGCGCGTGCCCGGACCCCGTAAAGTACGATTTGCATAAAGCCGATCGTCGCCTAAATCGACATCCGTATGGATTCGTCTTCGTAAATGTCTCAACATCCGTAGCGGCGTTTTAATCCCATATGTATCCCCATATGTAGATAACGAAGCCGCAAACGCGAAGCGCGATAGAGACGTCGTGGGTTGGGGGGGGCCGCCTCTGGAATCGACGTGTGTCGCGTTCGACATCGCGTATCGATCTCGTCTCGCGACCAGGCCGCGATGAGAGTGGTTGTTATCTATCGGATACCCACATGGGTAGTTTTCGCTTCTGCATCCCCGCGTTTACGAATATCGCGGATCGCTATACGTATACATAAACGGATGTCGGAGTAAAGTCTTGCCGCGAGAACGCGGCAAGATTCGCGGGGCAGGCAGATAAATGCAAAAGAGAGAAATTTCTTTCGCGCGAAACAAATTTCTATCTCGTTTCTACGAGAGATGGCAAATATTTCCCTTTGGACGGTGAGAAACGTGAGTTTTTTCCCGTTCGCTGGTGCAACGCGCGTCACTAACGGTAATTAAAAATGTGCAAAAAGGAAGGTTTTATGACTCGATTTGTCCATATAATTTCTAAATGGAGTACCGACTGGGAGAAGCGTGATTCTCTTCAAGCAGACCGACTATTTCAATTTCGCATTCGGCCTAGTAACAGCAAAGTGCGTGCTGCAGCGACAATTAATCGCGGGAAATTGACTGCGTCCGTTTTTTTGCTCCAGTCCCGAGTAAGATTGGAACGAGGTTTGACGTAGAAGGGAAGGACGAAGAAGACGAGGTTGGAAGAGGGTGAAGTGAACGGGCCGACGAAAATGTAAATACTCGCTCGGGGAATATCACTCGGTGCCGTGAGAAAATTAACTCGAAAAATTCTTTCTCGGTGGATAAGTTGAGACAAAGAAAACGCAATGCCAGGGTTGAGGGTAAAAATGAAGGAAGGAGGCGCGCACGTGGAGATGGAGGCGAGGGCAGAGGTGAAGGTGGAGAACAGGCGGTGGTGGTGCTCTCTTCTTTCCTCTCCTCCTCTTCGCAGTATTGCGATAGTCTTACATCACGTCGGAATTCATTTCAATGAATTTGCATTTCTCGAGGAAGAATAGTTCTCCTCGGCCTTGTCGCTCATCCTTTTCCTCTCACGTGTTTTTTCTTTTCTCTTATCTATTTCCCGCGTGCCCCATCGATATTTGACCTATCTCGAGAAAATTTTTATTTGATCGAACAATGTGAAAAGTTACTGTACGCTTCTTTATTTTCCTCTTTATTCTCCTTTTTCGTCTTTTTTCCCTCGATCGAATGTTGACACAATGCATTAAAACGAGATGAAAATAACGGAAAGAATTTGGAACTTTCGATCGGACACGGTCGCTTTTTTGAAAAGTATGGATTCATGCCAGAGAAGAAAGATAGACGGGAAAGTTTTCGATAAGTTCACCGACTGTTCGCAATCTCCGCGCTTCTGTGTAGCTCAAAGTATAATTCTTCCTCACGCTGAAAATCTGGTAATTACGGTAATATTTTAATTACAAGACGCGCGCGCGCGCAAGAAAGTAGATACGGTTCGTTACTTTACACAAGTAAAATGTCGACTTAAATGCTATTCATATTTGCGTTAATGCGAATTTAAATCTCAAAGAGGATAACTGAAAAAAGAGTAAAAGATAGACTATTGACTGCAAAATATTCCAGTGGTTTTTAAAAATATGCCTCTTTTAAATATACTTGTTTTCTCTTTTTTTCTGTGATAGTTTTTTATAAATCTAATGATTTTTCCTTAAAATGTTTTATTTTCTCCATTAAACTACACGATCGATCAAATATTCCACAATGTTTTACAATTCGTTTATTTTACAATATCTCATTTCTTGTCGTAATTTGCAGCGCTATAGGAAAATAATTGGAAAACTGTCAGTTTTGTCATATATCGAGAAAGTAGAGATCTATTACTGACACATAACGTCACCGTGAATCTCATTGTAGCAGGTATAGCCCAATCGGATATATTACTTACATCGATTTATGAATTACGTAGCAAGTGTAAATCCGCGCGAGTAAAAATATATACTGTATTTTTCGACTTGGTATAGTTATAAATACATACGCAAGCTCTGAGTTTGAAACAGAATCATCGAACTCGACGCCGGGCAGAAGCGTTCGATTACTCGTTGCAGGTTTTGTTTACTGCGAATAGAATTTATCGATACATCGCTTATTATGCTCCTCTTGCATTCCACGCTATCGCAGTCTAGTTTCGCGTTACGTACGATATCGCACAATATAACAAGTACGAGGACTTAACAACTTCGAGTATTGTATTAAACGTATCGATTGTGTGGATGTCGAGTACTTGAACCTACTTGCTTCGAATCCGCGTATTGATCCCGACACGCGCAGTTTCTGTGTCACTTTTCTTGTCCGGATCTTCCGAGAAGTGACGAATAGAAATTCAAGGCGTTCATAGTCAATCGAACGCGACTATCCGCGTGTTGGCTCATGCTCGTCGATATAGTTTCGAGTTTAAACTACGTCGAAGACGAGGAAATTTAACTGACGTTGATTGTAATCGCCGTGAAAGTAGCTCACGAGCAGACGCGTTTTGATATCGCCGATATCCTCGGTCGATCGATACAACCCTTGCAAATATACATGTATTCGCGATTTTACACTTTTCGAGATTATGCAACTTTATTTATATTAACGAATCATCACTCGAATTATTAATCATTACGCGCGTATTTTCCTGCATATCGGTTAATAACTATAATATGTGTAATTAGTCTCATTCATTATCCTGCGATGAAACGCGCTGGTGATGATATTTATTTGATCTTTTCTCTACTGCAGTCGTTGGAAAAATGATGCGGCTTATCGGCTCGCATGATACGCCGTGTATGTTTTACGCCTGGCAATTATGTATCTTATGGCTTATGCCTGTCTATAAGTCCGTAAGAATAACGAGAAGGGGGGTGCAACACGAAACGATTGATTATTTACGCAAGCTCGTAAAAAGGGGAGGTATTATTCGCGAACGGGAAAAATTGTGGCCGCGGAAGAATCGATAGACGCGGCCGCAAGAGAGATGACGGGGCATCTAGGAGAGCAAAGCGAGATCCTATGAATAATAATGCGACACGGTAGACGTCGGGGCTCTAAGTAGTACACGAAGCAAATAAACAGTGGAAGGACGTATAATCCGCCGCTGGAAAGTGCATATATTACGCTCGACTGCCTCCTCCTGCTCCTCGTGAATTTGCCGAGCGGGCAGACGGGCCGGATGTAACCGCGTAAAATCATATCTTTCACGGTTGCTAATCTCGAATAAGTCTTGGCTGTCCAATTTCGAAGTGATTCCGGATTTATATTGCCGCACCGAGTGAACTTCGCTCTTACAAGGAGATCAGAAAGACGACGGATTTGTCATTGGGGCGAGGCTTTCTCGCCGGTGCAAACGCCATTATGTCGGATAGTCGCGGCTTAAAGTATGAAATAGTGGCTTTCTCTTTGCTAATTTTTTGCATCGCGACCGTATTATTGTACCGTTTAATCTCATTTCTTCCATATATAAGATAATGATATCGTCGACTTCTTTATACTCGAATTGTGGAAGTTTCTCAACTTGTCTTGCTCATCTTTTATAAAATAAAATAAATTTTAAATACGTACATTTCGTTTTGCGAATCTGTATTATTGTCAGTGCTTTATTGACAGAGTTAAGCAAATTTTCTTTATCGAAGAATGTTGGATGTAAATTTAATTTTGGTGATATCGAATGTTTATGATGACGCAATATTGCATTTCGTACAATGGGAGCGGACGATATCGAATCGACCATTCGTCCGCACCGAAAATGTTCGGAGAGGATAGCGCGTGCTTCGGTAATACTTTAAGCCCTGTATTCTGAAAATTTATGACAGTTTGCTAAGCCTAGTATAGTGTGCCTCCCCGAATTTCCCCAGCGCAAACATCTGGCTCTATAATCCGTTGCTCTATCTTGAAAGCCGAAAAGAGGCCAAGCATCTTCGTTATTGTTGCGCAAAAATGGATTCCGATCCATCTCTAGAGTATCGAAATTAAGATAAACGTTATTTGCGCCGGCCAAAATGAAAGATTAACGAAATAACAAAAGTATACAAGTAAATCATATTACTTTCTTTTTGAGTAAATAATAGAGAGATTTATCGATTCCTCTTCTCTTTCCCTCTCGACCGCCATATGTTTTCTCCGTCGCTTCCGACCCTGTCTTTTAAATCAAATCAATCATAATCTACGCGACGCGATAATATCTTTGAATTTCAGATTTAACGTTGAGTCAGTAACGTGAATTGATTGCCGGGCAAAGATATGAGTGGGCGATATAGTACTTGTACATCGCGAGCCGATGATAACGGGGCGAGATTTTGAGATGTCAGCTTATTACACGTCACCGTCGCGCTGGTGCGATGAAATTTTCAAGCGAGATTTCTCGTTTACCATCCACGTTCGCGATTCGTCGCGCGTAATTATCATAATTAACTTATACAAGCAGAGAGCTCGGTATGAGAAATTATGCAAAAGTTAACGCGCGTATAATGATAGCGCATTCTGTAATTGCGCGACAGCCATCTCGAATATTAAATACCGAGAGCTTTCGGAGGCGCGTTCGCGATACGATCAGCGTTATTTAAGAAAAAAATATCCCCGCGACAGTATCGGGAGAGGAGATGGCGAAATTTACAACAAAAATTAAACCGTATTCTCCCCGAACGAACGAAGAGAAGAAGATCCGCCGGCGAAGACAATCGTTCCGCGACGCAATTTACTTTTAAAGGGAACGCGAAGAATGTTCGATCATTCGATTAGAGTTTACGTCGTAGTAACGTCGACGAGTCCTCCGGCAAAGTTAAGTGGAGTTTGCAAAAGTAGGTTATCTGCAATTCAAATATACGAGGCGCTTCGAATATTCCATCCCTCCGACAGTTACTTAATCTCTGCGCAAAAGTACACATTTCCGCTTTCTCGCGACATATAAAAACCGGGGTTGGCCTAGAGTTCGTCGGGAATATCTCACGTGCGGACCGGAGTATCACACGTCCCCTTCTCCTTTTTTTTCCTACGTACCTCTGACTGATACATAAGATCGTACACGCTATTTGAACCCTTTTCGGGTACGCCCTTTCCCGTCTCGAACTTGCTTACTTGGCTTGTCTCTTTTTTTTCCTTCCTTTCGGATCACCGTTCTTAACACGTACGTGAACGACACGAGGGTTCTCGAGTCGAGTTTCGGACGACTTATCGGCCACCTCACGTTCATTCGACCACGCACCCTCTATTACGAGGTCCTTCGAGATTGCGACACGTAGGCGATCGTGCATGTATCGTGTATTATTCGGATTCGTTCTCGAGCGACGAGAGAAGGATCGTTGATCCGAAAAGGAACGTTGATTGATTGAACTGGGGACGATGAAACAAAGATGCGTGTGACTCTCTCGCAAGCGAATACCCGTAAATTTGAACGATCCGTGCTGATATAACCGTGGACCCACCGCACGTTCGGACATTAGATGGAATGTAATAGAGGTCCTGGCGAATGTCCAGGACCGGGCAAATGCACGCGGAGGGAAGACAGCTGCATACACGTACGTACATACCTCAAGCGTGCACGCGCGCGCACGGTTGCGCTTAATACAGGCACGTATTCAGGAATGTCGCCGCCCGAGAGAGGTGATCCCTGGGGAAGAGAGAATCCGTGGTATAGAGAGCTTAGAGGGACAACCCGCCTCTCTCCGGGTTCCGGATACTAGATCGAGCGGCAAAACCTTATCACGGTTAGCCTCGGTGAGACGTGTCCGTCCGATGAATGGGCTCTTCGACCACCTCACGCTTGCGATTTTGGACGCGCGACGCGAATCTCGCTTGGTTGTAAATGCGTCCTGGCGTATATTATTCCCCGCATTATCCGGATTTCATTTGTACCAGTTGCATTCCTCGTGATGTTTTACGCAAAGAAGTGCAGAGGCGTCTATTGGATTGTAATCCTTGTTGATTATAATGGAATGAAATCTAATTTTACAGCAGAAATTTTATACTAAAATTATACTAAAATTATACTAAAATTTTTATACTAGAAAATTTGAGTTTTTATATCTTTATTTTAGTCTCTTCAGTATTTTTTGACATTAATCTTTCATTTTTTCAATACAAAAAAATGTAATTTAATTTTACATAATTTTCTTACTCAAGTTGACTTTATTATAAAACTTATGTAACTTTAATTGTAATAGTCAGAGATCAATTATCTTCCAGAAGGATATATTTTTCTCTCTCCTTTGTGTGGAGGAGTTACAATTGTATTTCTGCTATCCTCTTCATTTAGAGGTCTTGAGAACAATCATGTTCATACATCTCGTTTCATTAACCTTTGAAGTAAGCCTCGAGATCTTTGTGGGACTTTGAATTTATGTTGCTAACACGGCAATAAGTTAACCACCTTCGTACGAATGCAACGGAATAACTTTACTGGGTCGGATAAGTTTGTTTCGCGGCATGTTCCGCATCATATTAAATTTGGATTTACGATGAAGGCAAAGAGAAAGAGAAGAAGAGAAGGAGAAAATAAATCGATGGCAAAGAGAGGAGTAACTGAATAGCAGTAGTCCAATAAGACTTTAATAAAGCCCGATGCGAACGGTAATTAGTTTTGTTCACGCGGCCTTTCTCTTTGCACTCGTATTCCGCAGTGTCTTCTTTCACTTTTTTTCGTACGATTGAACCAGATACAGATATGTTTGTCACTTTTGTAGAACATCATATAAATGCGTTTATAACATTTTACGATCTTTGATAATAACTTTAAATGCGATTGAACCATATTTTCGACCGATTAATTTATTCTTTTACGGAGAATTTTTCATTATTTGGTGATTAAATTATTGTGATGGTGATGTAAACAATGATTGATTGGTAAAATATAAATTTAATAAGATACTATGGAAAATATTTACATGTGTACATATCTCTTATAATAATCGCGCATGCATTTTCTTAATTAAAGCGATTGCGAATAACGAGGCTTATGATAATTTCGCGATCGGAGAGTTTCAAATATATCGACGTTCCGCAAACGAATCGGTCAAATTCGATTGGATATCGCCGGGATTTTCCGAGCAAACATCGTCTTGCGATTCGTCTGACAACCGATCCCTGGAAATCCGCGCGACCGAAGACGAGAAAGAGTTATTTAATTTTCTCCCTCCCTCCCCCTCCCCCGCAAGAGCGCTGACTTGGCGCCAGGAATGGCAGCCGCGATTCCCGAATTGGCCGAATTGCCCTTACTCGGCGGCGGCGTCCTCTCCACGATTCCTCTGTCCGGTCTGGTATTTCCCCGCAATCGGAATTCGACGTGTTTTCGCCGTGGCGGGTTTGCAGAACCCTCGACCGCGAATCTCCGATTTTAATTTCATTCCGGCGTAGTAGGCGCGGTCGGTCGGTCGGCATCGCCGGATCGATCGTGCATCTGTGTGCGGGATAGAAATATATGCGATGCAGGTGGATTGCGAGCGTGGTATACGGATGAAAAATAGATTCTGCAAATGCGCGCGTCTCGGGGTGCGCGCGAACGCGGTGAATTAAGACCCGCTCTTTTTTCCGCAATTGAGACGGTAATTGGGGAATGAACTCGCGTAGCGAGCTGTTTTTTATTCGATTGTACCCATAAAGCGAAGGAATTATTCATCCGTGTTACCTTTAATCGCGGGATTATTTTTTTCCCCCCTCGAGGAATCGCCTCGAGATTTCGAAAGATAACGATGCTATACGAATAGTGTCATCGCGGGCAGCGAACGGAATGTGTTTTAACGTCAACCGCAGAGGAGAACACCCGTTTGTACGTTTCCGGGAGGCTACGGAAAACCGTGCGCGAGAGCAATCGGCGCCTGGTATTGGCATCGGGATTCATTTAAATATAAAACATGGACGACACATTGGCCGTTTAGTTCTCGATCGCGAGCGCAACGATACGCGACAAATTCGGGTCAGCTCATTCGACGTACTCTTGCCCCTGTTCGGCCGGGCATCGATGATACTTCCTCTCGTCGAAACAACAACGGATCGCTCTGACAGGTCAATGCACCCATTTTATTTCCCTTACGACCGATTTCAGGCGCAGCTTATGCCGCGCATAATTCGCAATATCGTCTAATAGCGTGCGCAGTCGCCATTATAGCCGCGCGCATTACGTTTGTGTTGCGCTAGCTAGAATTATGTGTTTTGTGATCGATAACGTAGGGTGGTGGGGCGTAACGCGTGTGCGAGTGTGCGTGTACATGTGCAAAATTCTTAAACAACTTTTCGAGGGAATTTCTGCACGAATGCGCGAATCTGTAAGATTGCGCTTCTCTATACTTTGTAATGTAGAAGCTTGATTTTCCAATATAAAAAGGAGCATAAAAATTCATATTCTAAGCAACGAAATGGAAATTTGACAATTTTTAGGAAATTCACCGGTTAAAATTTTTGGATATTTTAACAATATTGAGAAAAACAGACGGCCCTTTTAGAGGAAGGAAGAGGTTTTGCTCGAATGCGTAGCATAATGACTTTAATATTCGGTTCATTAATTGCTTCATTCGTGTGAGAAGAGGGCGGAAAGTTCCTTCCGATAAAGCCTATAATTATGCATGGAACGTAAATATAGTTAGCTTTACAATAAAGAAAGTTAGCTTTAGTCGGTTAGCTTTTGAACAAAGTGCACATTTTTGTAAAGAACCGCGTATTTGATCATGAGTGAAAAAATATTTGATTCTCGTGCCTTTGTTGCTGATTGCGTAATTGAGTTGGCCGTGTTATTTTCTGATGAGATTTGCTTTGTCTCTCTCTCTCTCTTTTTTGTTTCTTTCTTTATAACGCGCACGCATGAGTTAATATTTTCAAAAATATTTCGAAACCGCCCTCGACTCTTCATTGTACGCGATCGACGCAATTTTTTTTTTTTTATATTTTATATTCATCCAACTCAATTTAATCCGCCTGTATTCCCTCGAAAGCGCGGAACCAGATTTATATATAAATTACATTCGGTCATAAAGCAATGGCACTTAAAATCGGATCATGGATTTACTCGAAATAGAAAACACATTAATGGGACACTGCGTATGTAAAACGTTTCAATTTGGAAAACATTGTGGAAGGGGAATCGCTTCTCGATATTCTGCAAACCGTGTCGGGAGACGATATCGATAAAATTTTCTGAAATTGCGTGGACGATAATTAATAGGCATCGTAACGTTTCAATAAACAACGTTATGTTGCACGATAATTGGCTGGCATACATCACGTATTACGATATATGTATATGCACTGCTTATGTTATTCCGTACACATCATATTTTCACGTGTTTTTTTCATTCGTTATTAATATTTTCTTTCGGATTGAAAATTCTCTCGTTTTACGCATAGAATGCGTTGTATTGAATTTCCAGGCATTGTCCTCAAGGCGATATAAATATGTGTCAGTACGCAAGACTCTCACAATAGAATTTTCGCAATTTTTTAGTTACAATTATATAACATGCATATTAGATAAACTGAAAGTTGTAACAAATATAAAATGTATACAAGATAAAAAGAGGGAGAGAGATCAATTAATGAATTGGAACAACATCAGACTCGAAAGTTCGCTACAGAAATCATTTACACGGCCTGATAAATTGCTTGACTCCCGATGGAGATACATTTCGATCAAGAGACCATCCGATAAATTCGCAGAAACTGTATATTTTGTATCCGGTAACGTCACCGAGATGTTCCTCGCGAGACTTAAGTTACGGATACTAATGCGGGAAAAGTGTATCGTTTTTACGACGTGTGGAAGTCGAGCAAAAATTGTTCACGCAGCGCAGGAAATCGAGACTGATACGACTTTATATCCCGCATCCTGCGCGCGACTACTCGGAACAATAATGCTCTTCTTTCCATTATATCGATCCCCGTTAACCCTCGTTAGGGAGCGAGAACCATCGTAGCTTTCTATACATATCCGAACGTCATCGTTAATTTGAACGTCACTTATCGCGCTTGGCTCTTTCGCTCTTTCGATGACGTGTGGGTAGACAAGCGTTTTATTACGCTCTAGTTAGTGGAAAAATATAATAGAAAAATACCTCTAGAAAACAAAACACAATACAACATACATGTAAATAAATCTTTCTTGTTTTCAAGATTTTAATTTGAGATCGAGTTAATATAAATATTTAATAAAAATGATGTATCTCAAAAAATGTTCTTAAAGCAAAGATGTTTACTCGTCAAAAAGAATCAAGGATATAATCGGAAATTCTGAGCAGATTAGCTTTCTCGTACAGTATTTATTCGAGAAAGGAAACACAGGAGGCGGACAATGATCAATCGTAGGATTCGTGGGGCATTATGGTAGAACGAAATTACTGGGAAGAGAAAAGGCGGGAGACGAATGCCTTTCGCGTAGGTGTTATCGTTAAGAGAGATTTTTCTAGGTGGATTGTATTTTTGATATTAGCGGCAGCTCCACCATAGTCGTAACTGCCTCCAATCTTCCATCGCAATCCCCTAACGGGATGTCTTTCGTCTTCATCGCCATCTTTCCCTCCGATGTCCATCCCAGAATGTTGTTTTCCAAGAGTCCTTTTTTCGGACAGCGGCCAGTTATCTCGATCCACACCTGGTCAACGACTCCGTCGAGAAGAATTTCGGGAGATGAGGCGACGGGTGTGTCTCGTGCACTATATATGACCGTAATAGCTGCTTCTGACGGTCGATTCTTCCGTCGTGTACCACGCGAAATGAGTTTCCCCGAGTTTCTCAGATCCTCCTTTCATTCGTGTCCCGTCGTACGGATTTACGGCGCGCGGCTCTTTTAGGTGTTTCGAGAAATACCGTCGTGTAGATTAAAGAATCGGCGCTCTAAGCTCATCCAATGTTCAAAATCTCGTCGACTGGCTGACTCGAACAATGACACTAGTAAAATATTCAATGTCCGTAACGTCGAAACTCGATGAAAAATATTTTAAAAATCAATCTTGTTTATAGAAAAGACGTTAAATTATCATTTGCTGCGACCTGCAAAATTTAATAAAAGTGTCTTTATAAAATTAGAAAATTGGATTCTAGATTGCGAAGAATGTTCCTTTAATAGCTTTTACATCGATGTTACATAATATATTAGTAGATTCATATATTGTCCCGTAAATAACTCTCGTCGCGAATAAAGCTTTCAGCAGATGAAAAGAGATTTGTGACTATATCTGGATGAAAATATCATAACATTGGTCAATGATACAATAGAGTCAGTCGTCGCATTGTATCTCCCGAGCGACGAGACAGTGGAGTGAATTGATGCACGGTCGTGTTATTTATTGCAGGAGTTTGAAGCATCAGCACATATACATTGTTTCACTTTGTAAGTAGTTATTCCCCAGTGCGGGTAGACCGAACGCCACGATCATCTCGTCTTGCTAGTTCTGCTTTAACAGGCGTTGCCTTGCCTCGCCTCGCCTGTATACGCGACAACTATCTTTAGAACGTTCCACTTACATTCTACTTTAGTTGCTTTCTTCAAGGTTTGACTATATCTCACGCTCCATAGTTAATAAGGATCAGATCAATCTGCCACTCGTGTATTATTGACACGAATTTCGAGGGCAACAGCTCGGTCGTGAAATATGTTTCGCCGCTCGCCAGATTTTACGTCATAGAATCAGCAAAATGTTTCGAAAAGTTGTTTGTACCTTCTTCTTTAGTGATATTTTCTCGAAGGGGTCGCGAAAAGTACGGAGAAAAGAAGAAGCATTAGAAAATTATTGGACCGTCCGGTGTAATAAAAGATGTCTGTCTTTTGTAATGTACGGATGGAAGTAATATT
The DNA here is from genome assembly GCF_025532165.1 of Camponotus vicinus. Lineage (NCBI taxonomy): Eukaryota > Metazoa > Arthropoda > Insecta > Hymenoptera > Formicidae > Camponotus > Camponotus vicinus. The sequence continues at coordinate 17,630,231 of NW_028141945.1, forward strand.
CATTATCAAGTTTATAACTCTGGTCTTTCTTATAGGAATATATAAAAACTTTATATTTTTAAAGTACTGGATATAAATTGTTGCTGTCGAGACGGAGGCGCTAGATATTAATATAATTATAATTACACCCTTCGAGTTTCATGGACAGCAGTATAAAAGGAAAACTAAGAATATGACGTAGACATTACGCGTCCCTGTGACTTATAAAGGTTTTCAATATTTATGTTTCAAATTATGTATATACATTATATGTGTAAATTAAATGTTGAACAATATTACACGAGTAAATATTATATTCATACAATTTTAATTTTCTCTTAAATTCTTTTTAAAAGATTTTTTAATATCTCTCGGTGACTTAAGTTTCTTCTGTACTTACTTTTACACTTTCTTCCCCTCTCTGTCACTTTTTAGTTTGTTACACTTTTATTCGAGCGATCGCGTCCCCATTGTGTATTTGATCGCGTGGCACAATTAAAGCCAAACCATAGTGCTTAGTATACCGCATCGTATTACTGTATGCATATAGCATGATGCAATATCGCACCTGCCGCTGCAATTGCAATGTGTACAAGATACAAAGCTCGGTCTGAGTAAATCTTGGGAACACAAACTTCAACGTGGCCCGGGTAAATTCCGCCAGCAGCTGCATCCTTACACGTGCGGGACATTGCGGGAAACGAATTAGCAGACGGTGGCGTTTGTCTAGATTTAAAATCTGCAATTGTTAACGCCGAAATATTCATCAGTGTTTGCATTGCTATTCTCCATTTCGCGTTGATGAATGGCGCCGAAACGCAGCGGTGCGCGCGATACGCATTTCCATTCATGACAAATTCCTGCAACGGGTCAGCGAATATTCTGACGCTTCGCTTTGCTACTCGAATTGATAACGTTGTTTTTTCTATTCGAGATTTTCAATTCAATTCCATCTATTATGTCCAATTTTCGACGATGCTTCGTGCGATACGAGAATTACGACAGCAGTAAAAAGAATGGGTAGAGTCTCGATATTACGGAAGGATTCTCGCGAGACAAGAAGGTAGACTAAAGATGGTTTAGATGACCTTCGTTATTCTTTCGCTAATTTCGTACCGCTTGTCATTCATTTGTAAGCCACCCACGTGTCACTCAACTTGAGACTCCTCCAACTCGCTTCTCTAATAATGTACTCTGGAACTGTCATTACGTGGGGATTTTGCACAACCTGAGTATCCGACCGTGGGATGACCCGAGACAAGCGCTTTGCATTCGTTCCGTTGGTGTGCTCACCTTCTCGTTAACGCACGCTCGTATTTGCTCTGCGACGAACAGTACGCTGGTAGTTGTCATTTTATATTTCTCGATAATAATTTCAAGAGTCGTGCTTGTTAAATATTATCAAGATTTTTTAATAATAATATTTTATAGTACATGTCACTTTACGAAATATGGTTTTATAATAATTAATATTAATTTCACATTTCAGAAAATTAATTTCGCGTCTCGTTCTTGTTATTAAAAAATTAAGGAATGATATTCGATATAATAATAATATTTTATAGTACATGTCACTTTACGAAATATGGTTTTATAATAATTAATATTAATTTCACATTTCAGAAAATTAATTTCACGTCTCCTTCTTGTTAGGAAATTAAGGAATGATATTCGATATAATTCGTTGGAGGAAGGGGTGGATACGATAACAGGATGGCGTATCTCGACGGAAGGTACCGACGTTGTGATCATTGCTCGGTAATCCCGGATTATATTGGCTCCCCTATTCACGATCGAAGATCGGGAGCAACGTATAGCACGACAGAGTTAAGAAGGTCGTAAATTGCACCAATTAATTGCGCGTAGCCTGTTGCTCCTTATGGTCCCTCGGCATCTACTCGGCGATGCATTACAAATTTGTACCTGATAATTATCTCGCGCAGATCGGTGGTCGGGTGATGCATTATTACTCGCCGCAAAACAAAACCGGTGACTAAATCATAACGCGTGCAAATTAAAGCGGTTGTCGATATTGTAGTTAAAATAAAAAATTGCGGTTGTATAAACATTTATATGTTTTGCGTGAAACAAAAAGGTTGTAAAATAGAGAATGCATGCCGATTCAAAAACGTTCACTACAAAATACCCATTTTCCTAGAAAAACAAATGTTTTATTATTTTTTTCTACGATCTCTATTGTATATTATAGCGGATTATTTCGATTGAAAACTTAACGAATCAAATTAAAAAAAAAAGAAGAAAACACGCAGTCTATTAATTATATAGTGTCTGCTTTGCGGACTTTTATTCCGTGCTCGAGGCCTCTCTTTCTCTCTTCCTTCCCATGAAAATCCATTATTGTAAAACATTGATGTTGAAGATTTTAGCTTCTTTGTCAGGCATGCCAGGGTGAAAAGCTCAACTTCCGCTCCGCTTCCTACCTTTTCCACCCTCCCCCTCCGCGCGGAACCGACCCGTTTCGCGCGCGCGCGCGCATCGATGTAGTAACGTAAACTTTTCCCTGTCATGTATAACAACGGCTGCAAGTTTTACAAATACGAATCGACGAAAGCTTCTTTTCTGCCTTTTTCCTCTTTTTTTCAAATGCGCCCGTTAACTCGACCGAGCGAGTCCGGTTTACGAGCTCGTGTGGACGCGAAACGACCGTAATATCGTTGTCGCGGCGCGAACGCACAGTAATATACCTTCGATTCCTCGAAACATATATTTGTCCGTCGTTGTTTCCTTCGCGAGAATCATCCGACGAGAGAGAAATCGTTAAAGCGTACTTTCGCGAAATGTCGTTTCCCCGAGCACGAGGCGCGCGAGTTAAACGGCGCGGCTATTTCGAAATAATGACCAAGTTAAATAAAGTCGAGGGCTGAGGGAAGCAGTGGCATTACGAGTGCAATGTCTGTTTAGCGAGAGCAATCGAGACGAGAAGTACCGTCTCGTTAAAAGCTATCGCGGCGATGCTTTTTCCCGCGAGATCGTTATTATCGAACGGCTCCGTCGAAGATTAATTGCTATAAGAACCTTATTTATGCGCTAGTACCTCGTTTCTCGCGCTGCGAGGGAATAAGATTTAAAAGGCGAAGGAGAAGGAGCGAACGATAACGCATTCCCGGCAGATACGTATGGCATCTAGGGTGTTTTCCGTATGTAACTTATCTTTATTTTAGGACGGAAAAGGAAACGTCTGTTTCCTCATTCTCACTTGTCACCTGCGCTGCTGAATTATGTATGCAGCGTATACACATGCGACGTTTGGAATACGGTTGTTCGCGGGCGTAGTATCGTGTCTCGATACGACGTTTACCGCGTTTTATCCGAAGTAGCTTGAATTTCGAAACGGGACGTTGAAACGACAACGCCAAGACGCGTCTTTATAGGTGGAAAATTTTTAGCACCTCTCTCGTCCTCTCTCATGCGAGGGAAAACGTCACGGGTATCGCCGAGGATTTTACGCGCGATTAAGCTCGCGCGATTATTATTACGCGGTTTTTATTACATATCAATTCTCCGCTTCATTTCATACAGCTCGCTCGCTAACGCAAATTATCGAATAATCTTTTTCCGTGTGCGACAGCGTGCGATGTAATTAAATTCTAGCGCGCAACCAATTTTTCTACAATCGCGAACACGAAAATACTCGGCTATTTTCCTATATATTATATAATGTGTATACTCTCCACTGCTCTTGGGTATTGGACAGAATATAACGAAATATATATTTGCGTTCTGCTCTTCTAGCGATGTACGAAACGCTTTGTATTCGTTATATCGTGCGGGGGTCCTGCAGCTATCTCGTCACCGTTGAAAATTATCCACGATTTGGGGAGGAAAAAAGCCCCACGAAGAATCAGATTAGCTGTTGGCTCTGCGTAGTCGACTATTAAAACGGAGATAATTAAAACAGGGAATATTCTCACCGTTAACCCGCTTTTTTTTGTTGCTTCGAGCAACTATGACATCGTCATGTATCATGCATATGCATGTATATCCGCTAACCATATGTACGTACGATATTGAGCTGGCAAAATATAGAGGTAACAGCAGCGAAAATGTGAACGAAAAAGTTTCGGTTAAACGTTAGGATTGTATGAATCTTAGCAAAAATGTTGCTACGATCGATTGCGAACACAATTGAACTTTCATCGGTATTTTTAAAATTCGCTGAGTTTCTTAAACTTTTAGTATCGTAAAAACAAACGAGCTCAAGGAGCGAAAAATGATAGCGAATCAATAAACTAATACAATTAAAAAAAATAATTTTTTTAAACACGAGAAAAAAACATTTTCCGTAATTTTCTTGAATATGATCTTAATCTCCAAACTACTTTTTCACATTACAACTTTGAAAAACTTACAAAAAAGTAATGTGGATAAAATTTCTCAGGCTATTATCAAGTGACATTTTTAAATATCCTTTTTTAAAAAGAGGATAGGAAAAACGTCCAATTTTTCTCAAACAGCAGATGAATATAATAGTCGCCAGAATTTTCAAACAAAGACTTTTACGCAGACAATGTTCGATAATTAATATGCGCGAATTAATCTGCGCCCTATTTAACGCTATACGAAGCGAATTTATTATCGGAATGGTAATATATCGGTCGCTTTCGTCGAAAAGCCGCGAAAGTTGACCGGACGCTCGTACCTCTCTTATACCCCCGGATTTACAAACCAGCGAGAGTTTACCGGTTTACACTATTACACAAAGCCAGTTTTGTAGCCGCCGTTAAACTCGCCGACTAGCGACGAGCAAACAGGCTCGTTTACAATGTTTAATCGTTGCTTTACCATGCGCGAGGCACGGTGAATTGTGTTTTCGCCATTAGTAGAACTAAGTGTGTCGTGAGAACGAGGATATTGTGTACCTAAAGCGCCTTGTTTGCGTTCGCGAAATATATTTATCGGCGCACCTAACCGAGACGGCGATAAAGTCACCCTTCCTCCCCCTCGCTTTTAAGGTGGTTGAGATCGAGAAGTGTCGCGTTGGATTTTTATTCCTAAATTACGGCCTGAATAAGAAAGCGGAGCGGCGTCGAGGGTTGAACCGAGGCCGAGCGTCGCGGAGTCTGCGCGACCACGAAGGTTCGCTGACGCGTTCATCTTGTTGAAATATTACACGCGTTCCCGGCTCGCTCGTACGCCAAGTCGCAGTGCACAGCGACCTCCCGCTATTTATTAGCCCGGCGCCACGTTGACGAGCGCCGGCGTTGACTACTGTTAATTAAATCCGGGCAATTATTTCGCTCGACCCGTCCGTAAACCATTCGTAGCTACGTCGCTTTGCGGACGGCCACGAAATGTGCCTCATGATCGTTTGCGTGATCGATCGTTAACATCGGTACTCGTGGCGCACGTCGATGGCTTTTCGTGGCCGTCGCGAGGTCGAGATCTAAAATTCCGTCTGGTTTGTCCTCACTCTCCTCGAAAGTAGATTATTGATCGATTAAATTATTTATTTGAAAATAAAATTTATTTGAATATTTATTTAAAATCTTTTATATGTTTCTCGCCCAATCATCGTAGTTTCTTTCACAAGAAAAAAAACTTGTAAGAAAGTCTTAATTTATTTCTTCTCCCCCTCTTATTCTTTATATATTAATTATTTTATACGTTACATGCGATACACAATTCGTGTCAAGCAAACATGTATATTTAAATATTACTGAATTTTTTTAAAGATTCATATTGACAATATTGTCCGAAGGCATTTTCTCCAACAATTACACTTAAGAGTGTATTCTTGTATACATGGGATAAAATAAAGTTCCACTCTAATCTAGTAGCTCTCGCGGTTAACATAAGTGGATGAGTAGATGTATATTTAAATATTACTGAATTTTTTTTTCAGATTTATATTGACAATTTTGTCCGGAGGCATTTCATCTAACAACTACACTTAAGAGTGTACTCTTGTATAAACAGGATAAAATAAAGTTCCGCTCTAATCTAGCTTTCGCGGTTAACATAAGTGGATGGGTAGATTAACGATGTCTCCGACTTGATTGAAATTAGAGACGAAGGGCTAGTAATACTAAGAACACGATATCGTTCGCCGCAGTGCCAATCTCTCCTGTCTAGCCCGACTAAGGATAAACTAGCGCCTGATCAAAAGTGACAACGACTTGGTTGAAATATCGATCTAACGATTGCCATCAGACACAAAATAGTCTGTCCAATATAAAAGGCTAACAGGCCAACGCAAACTTCCAAAGTCACTCTTTCACAATCGGCAAATCGATCACGAAGTAATATCGCGGGGGTGAGAAGCGAAATTACTTTCAAATGACCAAGCGGATAATCAATCAATATTAAATGTATTATCGCGTTTGCTCGCGCGAGCAGCTTTTACGAAAAACAGGGTATACTGAATTTAAGCAAAATAACCGTGAATTCTGTTCAAAATACTTGGACGTGTACACGCGGCAAATCCTTTGATCATATAAAATCACCCGTTTGGTTATCTAATCCGCAATGCTAGCGAACAGTATATAATCCCGTGCAAATCTCGTCGCTGCTCTCGTCAATTTGTTGAACATCGGTGCAATGCGAATACCGGTATTTGTTTCGTTTGACAGCTGAATCATATGATCGCAATCGCGTGATCGCGATACGTTTCTGATACGAAATATCGACGAATCGTGTGGCGAACGAATCAAGAAATTGTGTGGAACGAACGTCGAATTATGTCGTGAGAAGGAAAGGCTCTCTTGTAACGAAGCGGCCAGCATTTTTTATCGTGTTTAGTTTATTCGCCGTAAAATATCGTCGCTCGGTTACCGCGAACTTCGTTACCGTTGTGGCCGCCAGTTCGCTGCAAAGAAATGGCTCGTGGTCGTGGATTTTTCGCAGCTTTTCGGCAAAGTCAATTTCGTCGCGCTCGTAATTTGCGCGCGAAACGCAAGGACATCGGCCGAGTTAAGGAGTATCACCGTAAACATTTCTTTTGCCGGAAATTCATGGGCTAAATCTTTGATGGGATCTTATTCTGCGAGAAATGCGAGCTTTCGACTCGGCAATTATTATTAAGTTTTCGATGAAGAGAGAGAGAAGAGAATGTGCATCGATTGCTTCCTGTCAGGGAAATTGCGCCAACTGGGCCGCGGAGACATATGCTTGGATTATTCGCTCCAAGGATGGAATCTTTGTGAGTCGAACACATATCGAGGATTTTTCTATTTTTCAAAAATATATCGGAGCGTGTCTTGGTGCTTTTTCCAGGCATGAAAAACATGCGGATCGATATCTCTTGAACTGCAGCGTTTGCTACGTACAAGTATCTCTGTTATACATCGTACATATCCGTATGTATGTGTTTTAAAATATTTAAACAGAGAGAAAGAGAGCAGAAGAAAAATAAAAGCGACGCGAATCGGAGAACATGATTTGACATTTCGCCAAGGGGGGATGGACATTAAAATATAGCTGTTGCTTTCTCGTACAGGGTGGAATCTTAGGCGAGCTTCTTCAGATGTCGCGGTGAAAATATTACTTTTCAACTCGTCGCCAGTGCAGCATCCGGAATATCTCGAAAATCCGAAACATCCCGAACGCAACCAATTTGTATAGCGGGCGATCGGGATGTAGCCTGGCACGCGGCAGGAATGCGTAACTGCAGATGAGGTTTCGGGTGAATGTTTTCGGTGTCTCGCAAAAACTAACGGAGCAAATAATTAGATTGGCTTATTTCGGGGAACGGAAGGACAGTGTCGCGTGAGACGAGATATTAGGTTGCTTCAATTCGATATTATCCATTAAAGACACATGCACATTGGCAAGCGATGAATAGCTAGAATTAGCGAAAACTAGATGATTAACTGCTTTACAAAAATTTACAAAAATTTACAAAAATTCGCAAGCCACATCGAGCAATGTAGACATACAATAATATAGTAATAATAAGGAGTTGAATCGAAAGATTCGAAGCATCATCGCTAATTCCATCGCCTGTTTTTCTACAGGCTCGTTAAAGGAAGCGCCTTTGAATTTTCAAACATAAGAAATGCTTACTCATCTCATCGCGGATAATTCACAGCCGATCGCTTACCGATGATGCGCGCGAGCGCCCTTTAAAGGGTGGAGGGATGGGGGAACGGGGAAAAAATCGCGTACAATGAACCCTCGTGAATTTTTCCGTGCCGCACGTCAGCCAATAGTGAAGTAATATAACGGAGGATTCCGGGGCGTATTTATGCCGGATTCCAGGACGGTCCCTATTCCTGTTATTGGAGAATGCCTCGAACTTAAATACGCCGACGATACGAATACCTCTATCTGCTGCGTCCGATCGTACGCGAATGTATTGCCGGAACGAATAGACGATCGCGCGTTTCCCTCCGGTATGTTAGTGCGCGCTATATTACCGATAACATTATCGAGCTCTGAAATGTCGCTCGCGTCCCGATAATTCCGTCATAGCCATATTCTGAAACGCTTCGAATGAAGTTATCGGTTTCTTGCGGATATCCTCCATTAACCCTTTCCGGTCGAGGATCCTGGTATTCCCTCCACGATTATGCGACAATCATTTAATGATAAAACACTACACTGCTTATCTTATACTTTTAAACGCTCTGTGAACCCTTTATTTTCAGAACCAGTCGGTTGAAATCGTTCTTTCAGAACAGACAGCAGGAAAACACGATTGGAAAGAGTTAAAATCCGGCGTGAATAATTGATTATTATTATCAATTGCAACACGAGCGAGAATATTTTATCTGTAAAATTCGTAACGTAGACTTTACTCGAGTTTTCTTCATTTTATGTAACAATTAGCAATTATTGATAAACGTTTCGCGTGTCTGTAACGGAATAATTCCGAATTTCGCAGTGATATGTTACGATTTTATTTTGGATATTAAATAAATGCTTTTTATTCTCCACTGTTTAACATCGATCGGCTCATTAATATATCAAATTTATTCATTCATGAAAATGTAAACATGTCTCGCCGAAGCTGATTTTGCTCCTTTTTCGTTACATCGACGGCAATGAAAATACGTTTGTAGAGCATAAGAACATCAAAGTGTCTCAATTCGCTTCTCGTACGGTACAATAATCCCGTTTTGTTCCGCTACGCTTTGCCGGCTCGTTTGACATTCGACGCTCGAAATATTTGTGCCAGCTATATGTATCCGACTGAGCGCGGTACACGTCAATACGACTCGAATCATATTTCCTGATTTTGTTCTTGCGTTAGGAATACCTATATATTTTCGTTTCGCGCGTACCGCACGTGCGTACGTTACATTTCTACTGTCTAGTTCCGTCGTGGGAATTTTCACCAAGACGCCGTCGGTGGGAATGATATCGTAAAAATTCGTAAAGCGGATCTTTCTTAGTGTCTATATATACTAGCGGATGCCGCGCGTTGCACTCACTGCACCGAGTAGCATTCGATTTAAGTATCACATTCTGGGGAGCAACGATAAATTCGCATTCATGCTCCGCGAAGTAAGATTTTATGGTCAATTTGTGGAATCGACTTAAATAAAAATAGATGCGCGAATAAATTCAAAAAACTTTACGATAATTTTCAAATTTTTCTCCTTTTGTAAGAGAAGGCAAATTTATATTAAAGCATCTATAGAGTGCGAAATTAATATGCGACGAGATTTTTGCATATACATATTTTTTTCGCAAAAAATACTTATTTAGATTTATTTTATAATAGATTTTTTTGTCAGAAGCCAAAGATGAATAGTGCATTTAGTGCGGGTGTACGTTTAATCGGTGTATTTGGGTTGACGGAAGAGCGAGACGCAACGAACATCAAGATCTTTACAGACCGTAATTAGACAAAGTTTAAAGTTTGCGAACTTAAATCCTCGGGCGGCTTCCGCGAGCTGAGACCCGGGCACTACGTTACGTTTAAAGAACTTGGTGACCCGCTCGGTTTGAGTTAGCTCTTCCTTCGTGGACGAATTCGCTTTTCGCGAATTTATACAACCCGTATTACTATTCTCGTGATCTTTCAATGAAATTTCAACGGCGCTCCGGCAATTTTCCGAGCAAGGAAAATTTTTGCAAATTTAATTTACATCGCCTCGACTTTGTAAGTTTTAATTTAAATTTTGAGACGAAGTTACACAAAGTTACGAGAAAAATACTTTCCTTGTAAAAATGTATGGTAAATTTTGCAGAAATTTTTTTTACGGACAACGTTTGAATAAGAAAGAATAAAATCACACGGTTAAAAGGTACTTGTAGAGTTAATAATCGCAAATAGCTTCAGAACGTATATTTTTCTAGAAATAGTTACGTAATCCGAAACGTTTTGGATAATGGCATTCTTCGCTTTCTTATCAATTTCAGTTTTATCGCTCATTGAAAGCACGAAGTTGTCTAGGATTTCGCTATCTCAGCAGTTTCCTCGGGGGGTCCGAACTCTGTCAGGATGTACGAACTTTAAATCGATCTTGCGATATAGAAGTATCACGAGTGCCATAACTCTCTGCTTGCTCCACTTAACGACAACGGATCGATCGCTTTGGGCAAAGTATTTTCTGACGTTCTCTTTGATTATTAACGTTGCTTTGTCGATCCTTAGACATTTCGAAATCGAGTAGTTTTGCGAGAAAATATTTTCAATTTTAAAAATAAAAATATTTATTTAATCAATGATAATAAATATAATTTTGCGACTGGATTGGGGGAAGAGGAAAGGTAGGGTCATGAAATAAATTATTCTACAAATATATCGCGCAACGATGCGAAATCGCGAATCGAATATCGGCTCGAATTTGGAATCGCGAAAACCGGCGTCGATCACGCCGGTATGTAATTACGTATGATTAAACAGCAATATCGTCACCGCGATTTGGATTAAATGACAATAAGGTTGATCGGCACCCTATTAAATGAGCTCGTCGCGCGTTACCGCGCTGATCGATAAATTGTGTTTCCTGAAAAAATAAGGGCAAACCGATGCAGTTTCCGACGTACGATTATTATATCCGTTGACGCGAGGCGTCGTCCTGTGAACACTGTTGAACGTATCGTACAAATTTGCAATAACAGTTGCTACCGGAGCCGGTTGACGGTGCTTTAATTCAATTTCACGCGACAGACTGCCCGTTGCTCGTCAATTATATTGACTGCTGTAATACCGAGAAACTCACTCTGAAATTTCGTGAATTATCCCGCGAATTATCAGCCACGCGACGCGCGTTTCCAGTTGCCGATTCGAGCGGGGGAGAGGGGGAGGGCTGTATTTGCCGCAATTAAGTGAAAATGCGTTACGTGGCTAATTTCCTCTATGACGCAATTTGTATTCTATTTAGCGGGGCACAAAATGCGGACCATTAAACGAGTATATTTTCCCCTTTATCGGGATTTTTCGAACGCGCCGTTGTTTCTTGTAGAACATCGACCAGCCATTATCGCGTTTTATTCGCGATACAAGGCCGGCGGCGACGGCGACGACTTCCGCTTTGGCATCGAAACGTGACAACTTCCGTCGCAGCATCGCCATCTCGTTATTCTCGCGAGAGTCGTTTGATTTCTCGCGAAAAGCTCTCTAAGCCCGCGTCTCATATCCCGGCCGAAATGCCGTATTGCGGCTGTGCCCCAGATTCCGCTCGTAATTCGGAGTGCGATCGTTAGCGAAAGAGCCTACGGAAGCCTAGGCGGGTGGTCGTTTGCCTGGTGGTTGACCGCGCTATATCGCGGGACATGCGTACATTCGTATACGTGTTCATATGCCGCTACTGCTCATTAGTTTTCGGACGCCTTGAATTTTCACCGACTCATTTTTCACGACTCGACGTTAAAATCGCGCCGATGCGATCGTACTAATGGAGTGCCAGGACGACGAGCAAACTTAATCAAAAAACAGGAGCGCGTAATACCATTCAATTAACGTGGACTTTTGTAGCACGTAGCCTTCTTTAGCTTGAGACATCCTGCACGGAATGAAGAGCAGGAAACTTGGGATAAACTTTTATTTTCATATAGTCTCTCTCGTATCTCTCGCTGAATTAACAAACAGTGCGTATTGCCTTGACGGAGAATGACATGCAGTTGGCGTGATGTTGTTATGCGTACGCAAACGTGCGTCTCTGTAATATGTATGTACGTATCAACGGATCTGTTTGTACGTTTCGTTTGTACACGAGCGATTGTTTGCCTGATTTCCGCGTAGTAATATGCATATCCTTCCCATAGTAAGGAGTTGCGACAACCGTGTACGTTATTTGCATGATAGGTCAATGATTATCGCATGAACCGAAGGAGAAATATTTTATTATCGTAATCCATCCACGTACAGGTATTTATCTTATCGATTTATAAATTTTTAAACCGATATATAAATTTATTATTATATTGATATATAAATTTAAATTCAGGAGTGCCAAATTTATCTCAATGCGCGAGCTACATAAGAATATCAGAGAATATTTCAAGTGTACCCATAAAAAAATTGCAAGCTGTAAAAATATTTCTGCAGATATTTTTGTTTCTTATAAAGCTTCTCTTTATTTGTTCGCGACGAAATCGCGGCTGACAGATGTGCTTTTTTCGATGTAACGCGTAACCAGAGACAGCGCGTTATGTTGTTATGATGTAGGTCTTGGTGATCAGAAACACGATGTACACGAGGCGCCTTATAATTAACAAGACCCGGCGGGTTAAAATTATGTCAGGTCCCGCCGTTTACTTCCATCTCCGCGGTGCGACCCGCGGCCTTCGTCCTCGCCGCATCTACCGAGTAAGTATTCCCGCGAGCGTCTTAACGTAACTCGCTTCGCAACGTATGCCAGGGCTTCTAACGCCGTGTAATTAAGCGCCCTCGGCGCGACGATAATGGCGTCATAATTATGGAGTCTCCTCGTTTTCCGGCCGATATAGCGGCGACGGTGGAAAGACGTTGTCGGTGCCAGCCGGACCAGCGAAATAATTTTGTACCTTGTACAATTTTGAAAAAAACTGTGACATTGCCACCTTAATATTAAGCCAGCAGGACCACAATAAAAAAAGAAGAAAAAACGAAAATCAAGTACAGAAATATAACGGACTGAATTTGTACTAATTTGTACCATTAATAATAATTTTGTAACCTGTGCAATTTCGAAAAAAATCATAACACTGCCACCTTAATATTAAGCCAGCAGGACTACAATAAAAAAAAAAGAAAAAAGAAAATCAAGTACAGAAATACACTAGACTGAATTTGTACTAATTTGTACCATAAAAAAAAACTTAATATATTCATCCCTTCTGCTTCAAACAATCCCCAATTGAATTTAGCCCTATCAGTCTCACGAGTAAAGTACTCGTTCCCATTAGCAGAATCAATCGCTACTTGTACAATCGACGTAGCATAATTTGTACTATCAAAATATAAAATTTTAGATTTTGTACCCTCGCCGATTATTCAAAAACTACCCCCGACCCTCATCAGTCTCAAGAGTAAAGTACTCGTTTCCATTAGCAGAATCAATCGCTACTTGCACATTCGACGTGGCATATATTGTACTATCAAAATATAGAGTTTTAGATTTTGTACCCTCGCCGATTATTCAAAAACTACCCTCTCATCAGTCTCAACAATAAATATAAAGTTTCAATTTTTATACCGTATTGTTCTTTTTTAATATTACATTCAGCAATAAAACTTATTCTTTTTTATGATTCTATATATAAAATATCGAATAAGTATATTTATATTTTGATAATACAAATTATGCCACATCGAATGTACAAGTAGCGATTGATTCTGCTAATGGAAACTGGAGTACTTTACTCTTGAGACTGATGAGGGTCGGGGGTAGTTTTTGAATAATCGGCGAAGGTACAAAATCTACAACTTTATAGTTTGGTAGTACAAATTATGCCACATCGAATGTACAAGTAGCGATTGGTTCTGCTAATGGGAACGAGTACTTTATTCTTAAGACGGATAGGACTAAATTCACTTGGGGGTTGTTTGAAGCAGAAGGGATGAATATATTAAGTTTTTTTTTGATGGTACAAATTAGTACAAATTCAGTCTAGTGTATTTCTGTACTTGATTTTCTTTTTTTCTTTTTTTTTTTATTGTGGTCCTGCTGGCTTAATATTAAGGTGGCAGTGTTATGGTTTTTTTCGAAATTGCACAGGTTACAAAATTATTATTAATGGTACAAATTAGTACAAATTCAGTCCGTTATATTTCTGTACTTGATTTTCTTTTTTTCTTTTTTTTTATTGTGGTCCTGCTGGCTTAATATTAAGGTGGCAGTGTTATGGTTTTTTTCGAAATTGCACAGGTTACAAAATTATTATTAATGGTACAAATTAGTACAAATTCAGTCCGTTATATTTCTGTACTTGATTTTCTTTTTTTCCTTTTTTTTTATTGTGGTCCTGCTGACTTAATATTAAGGTGGCAGTGTCATGATTTTTTTCGAAACTGCACAGGGTACAAAATTATTATTAGTGGTACAAATTAGTACAAAATAGGTACTAAATAATTTGATAGGTTTGATTTGATTTTGCTAATTTGGTCCTGCTAGCTTAACAGAGGTGATTTTCAGCGACGTGTTTATGAACTCGACGAGCTCGACGGAACTCGATTTTATCGGAATTAATGAGCGAGACGTTTCGATTGACATGCGATCCGTAATGTACGACTTGGAATATACTAATATCAGAAAGTTGAAATTAATTATGCAATGAATGAAATTGATGACAAAATTAATAATAGATGGAAAATTTCGATTCTGAGTCAAGTCGGAGACCATTTGTGTGCCTTAATCTAAGGCGAAAATGCAAAATAAAATGATTCCGTGCTGATCATGCGATTTAATATTAGTAAGAATCGCTGGATTCATCGACGAGTCATATCTTTAATATTTATTGTTATCTACTAGATACTCGAAATTGAAAATAAACACGCGAGATTAACATTATCGTTATCACACTACTATAATCTGGAGCACCAATGTTTACCATTGATCAGCACATAAAAGTCGAGTCTCGAAATGATATCGTATCTGTTCGCTATTGTAGCCTCTCGTATTCATGGAAATTTTAAAGACCCTATAAACCCTGTTTAAGGATCATTTCGATCGAATTAGGTTGGTCCACATGTACCCGCTTGCAGCATAATGGAATTCCGATACCAATTTGCACCCGCTTTGCTTTACGTCAGCAAAGTGACAGCCGCGACCTCACCACGGTGTCACGCCCTTTCGAAATAATTATTAAAATCGGGTAATTGATCGACGAAAGGCGGGAGAATATTTTTCTCGTCGAACAAATGTTTTCGTACATAATTCAGACACCTGCGAAAATTTTTGCAACAAGAATTCGCATTAAAGTTTATTTTATTCGTAAACATTTATCTCAATAAATCTCAACATATTCAATTCCCCATTTAAAGGATTTAATTACTTATTTATCTTATTTAATTACATAATTATTTAAAACGAGAAAGAGAGAGAGAGAGAGAACGGGGGCACGAGTGCAATTCATCTGCTCCTTAGTCGATCCAGCATCTCTCGTTGAATAAACATTTTAGTTTTAGTCGGTTTTCGGATCAAACTTTAGTTATGGAGATTAACTAGCGAAGTAAGCCGGGTCTTCGGGAACACCGATGATGGACTCACGAGATATCGCGGCGGGTTGAAGAATACGAGAGAAAACGACGCGAGGCGAAAGGACGAGGTGGCGCTCGAATAATGATCGATCACACGTCCCTTCTGCCTGTAGAACCGGATGTCGTACCCTTCCGCAACAACCCGCGACGGACGGTCATTTGTTGTTCGGGCTGGCGCTTATGTACGATCTCGGGGCCGTGTCATGCGGAAGCGTGGATGCTCGTTCGTGCCGATATATCGACGCTATTACATCAATGTCCTTCCCTCTCCTGCACTTCCCCTCCCCTCCCCTTCCTATTACGAGCAAGTTTTGGCTGTCCTTTTCTACTTTGCGCGATATTTAGTATCGATAACGCGAAGCGAACTACACGTCTCAGTTGGTGCGGCCATTACATCTGTTCTTCAACTACATTTGTATTATCCTCCAGCAATTTGCCGCCGCAAATAATGTCGCAAACCGCGAAACTCGTTCCTCGCGCGCGTCGCGTTTTATTGCTGTGCCCGCGAGCCAAGCGAAATTTTAAAAAACGCAAAATTGATTTTATCTTCAACGAGAGTCACTCCACCGCGCTCTCGTGTCGTTATGCATTTGAGTGTCGAAAACCGCAAAAATTTTCCTTCCGCACGCTATCCCCGTCGTCATCGTTTCGTTCCATCTCTCCGCGTCTCCCCGCGGAGAACGTTAAAGTTTTAATGCGGCAAGGATAAGCCGTCTTTTCGCCGCACCGCGGGCTATCCACTAAATGCTCGAACGACAACCGCTGCAATTTTAGTTTGGCCGAGTTGCACGCAATTCTTGTCCCGAAGTCTCATCTAAAAGACTTTTGTTTGAATACACAGGGCCGATTAAAAAATCTGAGATCATGCAAGAAAAACGCAAGAGCTGCAAGAAGAGAGAAAATTTCCGCTCGAAACCGGGGATACCGTGTTTTTCTTTTTGCAATTATAAAACGCGAACTTTAATTATTGGAACGAGACTCATAATAACCAAAGTTTCGTTATAACGTATACAAACTTCATTAAGAACGGATTAGGCCAATATCTCGCTATTACGAGGGAACGAATTAAACAACAAAATAATTAAAATCGCGCGATTAATTAATCAGTTGTTTTCCTCCGACGGATAATCTATCAAATAACGCATCTAAAAATACAACTTTTCGTATACCCGCATCTCTATAATCGTAGAAACGATACTTATCTTTTAATATTTTCCGAGTAAAAATAGATGTGAATAAAATATACATCTTCTGGATTGCGTTTGTTCGGCTGGTACGCGAGGTACTCATCGCGTCTCGTTGTTCTCGCGTGATATTTCCTAAGGACAATTTCATCGTTTCTTTAAGAATTCAACTAGGAAACTGTCTCTGTTGTGTAGGGCGAGTTTGTTAAAACTTTGCGCTGGAACTTTGCAGCGCAACGAAATGTACACAAACGAGCGTTGCCATGGCCGAATCCGGACGATTAATCACTTTCCTTGCGCAATGCACGACTTTTAAAAAGTCGCGCGTTTCGCGCACCATGACAAATCGAAAAGGTTGCATTTCGAAATTGGAATCCAATGCGCCGAATGGTAAAACTTTAGCCTCCGGAATACGACTCACTCTACCTAGATTAAATCGCGTTTATAGACATTCCTGATGAGTTCCCGAGAGATTCCTTCGCGAAAATTTCTTTCCCGAGATAATGCTCCATATTAAATAATGCAGTCGCGCGGTGAAATGAAACTTTAAGCGTGTAAAACTGTGCTGTATAGTAAACCATTTCGCCAAACTTTATATCAATATACAAGTTACTTTGCAAGATCTTCGTTCATTTAGCGCTTTCGTAGAGAGGAGGATATTGTTTAACGTCTAAATTATTTTGCGCGACACACACTTGCGTATGTTAAAATTTAAATTAATTTTAATCATCTAGATATTTTTTATTCGATATAAAATTTATTCGCTCGCGATTTATTATCGTACATACGACACATGTAGATTGAGTTAAAACGAGTAATAAATCAACTTGATCCGATAAATTAATTGGACGCTCGCTCGAGCTTCCGACTCTTCCTCTCTTTTGTACCCGACGTGCAGTCCGTAGAACATCGAAGGTGATATAACGCGCGAGTGTGAGACTAATCAAGCTTGCGGCATCACTCGCGTAGGGTGATTAGATGCGCTATCCGACCTCAAACAACCCGCCGCTCGAACTCAAGCACCAGTCCTTTAAGGAAACTGAGATGTTGGATTATGTTACGTTATTAAAGGTAATTAATATTCTCTTTCGTTCGCACGTTTCGACTTTAACAATTTAATGACACGTGTCATTAGCGTATTTCTGTTAAATATCTATTATCCTATTACACATATTGCTTTGACACTTACATGTATAAATTGGGAGATTGCATCGGATATATGACAATAATATGTGTATTTTATAAAAAAAGAAAATGAAAAAGAGAAAGGATTTTATTCCTATATTTTTTTGGTATTCGCTTCATCAAGACACTAGCAAATTGGACGTAATTAATTTCAAGAACAAGAAAGGAAAAGGAAAAGAAAAACGTAAGAAATGCGACATTTACGCTATTGTTAATGTTTTTAATAGGCGAGGAGGAGGAGAAGGAGGCAAGTGCGAGAAAAATGACGTCGCTCTTAATTAATGGAGCATGTTAAGCGGCGCCGTGTTCTATATGGATTGCCTTTGTTCACGGTTTAAATGACGGGCGATGTTAATCATCGCGACGCACATTACGGGGTGAATTGGCAATGTACCCTCTTTAATAGGCTACGTGACAGGTGGGGAAAAGTTGCCACCGACAAGCAGTCCCATACAAGTTGTATAATGTGTTACGTAATCTCGAGACAGAGAGAGTTAACATGCTCGGAGGCACAAGTTAAGTACATTACAACGCGTATGCCTCGCCGTTTGAGTATCGCGTCATCGATAGCATCAGCGAAACATTCCGGGGATAATAACCATAATTGGAAATTTATATTGCTCGTTAACGAAGGTTACCATCGAGGAGACGCAATTTCACATTTCTCGAAACAATATCGTAAAAGAATATCGAATTTTACTTGAAACTCGTTGAGCTGTGAGATGTTTTTTATTTTAACAGTTGTTTAAATTATTAACATAATGAAAAATATTGCTTCGCTTTTAACTCTTTTTAATTAACTTGCGTAAATTAAATGTGTTACATTTGACTGCGTGTTGTTAAATATTACTAATATTTATTGAATATTTAATCTTTATATTGATTTCTGCAATATTTGCATGTTTAATTGAGTATTGCTCGCGATTAAAATAATATCGCAATTTTGATAACGGTTTTGATAACGGTGGACAGTTTCGAAATTTCTCACCGAAATTCGTATTTCGGTCACGCTCGGAAAGATTTTGGCGGATCATCAAAGGCTTAGTCTCGAAAGACGAGGTTCGCACTCGCCTTCGATGAGAGAAAATACAGCAGCACTAAGGGTTAATCCACCACCAACCCTCCGTCACTCGCCGCTCAATCCAAAATCTCATCCTTTCGTCATGCGATATTCCGTTGCGAATTTTCGCGACCGCAAAACAACAATAATTCAAAGACAAATAGAGAAACGCTTTTATCTATATATTTTAATTTGCGTAAAATTAGTGAAATTGATATTTTGACGCAGCGAATGTTGAAAAACGCGCGAATCTTTTAATACTATATATTTTTCATCTCTTGCAATTAAATCTACAATTCGAGACTGCGAAATGCTCTTTCAGAATATTTAATTTATCGCTTTAATATTGTATCACGCGTTTTATTACGACATTAAGTAACATTTTAATCTTGGCTGTAAGGTAGTTGACACTTTTGATTTGCGTCTTGCAAAGTTAATCAAAATTAAGAGAAAATTTCCATCAAAGAGTTGCGTGAGAAAATGTGGCAAAGAATACACGTACTTGTGGAAATATCGGAAAATACCTTTTGGGTTGCAACCTAAAAAAAATCCAGAGCGGTGCAGAATCTGATAAATTTATAAATCTCAACGTTAATTAATTTATCGAAACTCTCGTTAATAGTTGTCTTGTACGAAATATAAATAAGAGCGATTGAATTTTTCTTTGCGTTGAAAGAAAACTTATTTATAATACAAGATCAATATTTCTCATCTCGGAAGCGACGTGTTGCAACACGCGAATGCAACTTCTAGGGAGTGTCGTCGCATTCCAAGTCGCGCGTTTCTCATTCTCGATGACATACCGGATACGTCTTGACGCGAGAACATAAAAGAAACACAGAGAATTATTTTTTCTCTCTCACACTCTCCATGTCACTTTCTCGCTCCTTTGACGAAAAATATATTGAGTTTTAAGCAGTTAATTTCCAGTTTTGCTTATTTTTTTTGTCAGCGAGCGCGAACGTCTCTTCTCGGTTCGATCGAAAAGATCCATGTCGAGATGAGAAACCCCATAGTAACGGTTTCCTCGAAGTGCTCGAAGTAATTTCTTTGAACGCCGACGAGAATTCTACCCCGCAGGAGAAGTTTGCTAATGAATCTCCCGCTGTTGGCGCCGTCGAAGTGTTTACGCCACATTCAGCACTCCGCGAGAACGCGTCTTTCTTTCCCCCTCAAGCTTCTCCCTTGAAGAATGACCGAAATATAATACGCTCCTCGTAAACCATATATACGACTCGAGGCTATTAAAAAACCGTGACGAATGAGAACCTATTACGCGAAGCATTATGAGACGTCGGAAAACCTCTGTATACGAATGCGTAAAATAGGTGATCCGGTCTTACGTGTGCGCTCTTTATCTACTTACGTCCTTCTTCTCTCGCGCGCGACGCCGCATAAAAGCCACGACGCCCGTAAATGCCTCTATTTGAAATGCATTGGTCGTCGGCGAGAAGCACGACGACGCTGTTTGCGCTGTCAAGCGGCATATAATGGATCGGGGTTACCGGACAGGTCGCTGTCACCGCGACGACGGTTGCTTTCGTCGTCTGGCGGGGGCGACCCGTTCAGAAAAATGACTATTACCTCGCCGAAGATCAGGTTAATAAAACGATCGGTCAATGTTCCTCGCGACCATCCCGGGAACTGCCATTTCATCTCACCTCCCCGGATACTCGGCGTATCGCGATGCTCTCAGACATCTCGCAGAGGAATGATCGAGCGACGTGTAATTTTAAATCGACCATACGTGAATGTCCAAGTATCGTCCGGATGTCAGCTCTTGGATGTTCAACAAACGTGAAAAGTTTTCAAACGCGTGTCTCGTTCTTATTTCACACTGCAATATCGTAACACGACGTACCGAAATAAAGAATCATCCCCTATCGAGGGATAAGCGTCTTTTTTTTTAGTGAACAAATATGAATGCATCACGCATATTTTTCTTTACTAATATTATTGAAAAATATTATCTATACAGGTCATTGCTTTGCATTTTTTTCTGCTGTTTCGTTTTTCTGTATAACAATGGAAAAATCGAGCGCACACCCGCCAGTTCTATCGAATTGTTAATTCCGATATACATGTCGCAGTGCATCATCGTCGCCCAATGGGAGAGAGATTCATGCTCGTCCTAGGCTGTTTAATATTCCTCATTTGTAAGCCGCGCGAGCGGACTGTACTTTTTTTCTCCTCTTGTTATTCGTATCATACATCGCTTTCGTCGATTTGTATTCGACAATTATGAATGCATCACGCATATTTTTCTTTACTAATATTATTGAAAAATATTATCTATACAGGTCATTGCTTTGCAATTTTTTTCTGCTGTTTCGTTTTTCTGTATAACAATGGAAAAATCGAGCGCGCACCCGCCAGTTCTGTCGAATTGTTAATTCCGATATACATGTCGCAGTGCATCGTCGTCGCCCAATGGGAGAGAGATTCATGCTCGTCCCAGGCTGTGTAATATTCCGCATCTGTAAGCCGCGCGAGCGGACTGTGCTTTTTTTCTCTCTTTCTCTCCTTCTCTTTCTATTTGTGCGTGAGATACACGTATGATATTTTCTATGGCGTCCTAGCGCGCGACGGAAGGAATACCGAAAGTACGTTTTCTAAAGGACGGCCCGAGCGACGCGTGACATTCCTTTTATCATGTACATCCACGCGGAAGTGGAATACGCGAGGAAGAAATATCGTTTGTGCATTCCATGCCTTAGAGAAAGAGAGAGTTGCGACCTCTTGTAAATAATTTGCGCCTTCGTGAACGTGCGCGACTGTACGACAATCTGCCAAAGAAATTTATTCGCCGGTGCAATAAATTTCCCTTTTTGTGGTGCTACTTATTTTTACACCGTGTCCTTTTGATCAAAGGGTTTACGCGCTCCAAACCGGCGCTCTTAGCTTCTCCTTTTTGCCATACGGATACGAAGTCGATATTAATCGCGGCTGCTAAAGTGGCTTGTAAAATTGATTGAGTTTTCGCGAAATGATGAGGTTGCTTCCTTTATTTTTCTTTTTTTTCTGCGTCCCTGTCTAGAAGAAATAGAATCGCCGAGAAAGCACGTACCATACTCGAAGCAATAATGATGCCTACCGATGTAATGATGTCTATCTATTCCTTTTGGAGATGTTCTCCATTAAGTTTAGTCTCGTCAATTAGCAGCTCATGTCGATCTACGTTATTGCTTATTGTTATCGATTCTCGACATAGGTATACTAATAGTCAGTGTTTGCTGTAGATAATTTCAAAATTATCTAGATAAAGATAAAGATAAAAATCCGTAAATTTATCTTAGATGAGATTAAGATGATTTTGCTTTTACTTAATCTAGATGAAAGATGAGATGATTATTGCGATAATCTAGATAATTATCTAGATATTTTTGTTTATTTTATAAGACTATAAATATTTGTAGAAAATGTGACGCAGATTATAAATGGGATATTAAAATCATAAACACATATTCTTTCTCTTTTCCTAAAGAATATTTATTTAAATAATAACAAAAAGGTATATAAATGATATGATAAATATTTATTTATTAATTTATATTTATAATATATTTATAATATATATATATATATATATATATATATATATATATATATAATATATTTATGATATATTAATAATATAATAATCAATGTGTAACAATACATATATCATTTTTATAAAATATACATTAATGCATTGCACAAATTTAAGTAAAACAAGTACAAGTACGTAAATTTAAATAAATGAACAGAATGAAAAAGACTCGACGGCGTTCTTTTCTCATTTTAAGTTATTAAGTTTTAAGTTCCTCAAAAATAAAAGTTTTTCAAACGTCATATCTGACAATCGGTTGCGACGAGGTATAGTTATTTGCTGTGCCATACTAAAAAGGCGTTCTACTGGCGCCGACGATGGTAAGGATGTATTATACTTCATAAAAATCATTTTAACATTTGGAAAATTCGTAAGAGATTGGAGTTCCTTTGATTTGCATTCCAAATACGAAAGTGCTTCGATTTTACCGCTAAAAACTGTTTGATTATTATTCTCACTTTTTTTCTCGAGATCGCGGAAGAAATCTTCCTCCCCACTGCTACTAGAAGTTGATTTTTCGAGTATAGTGACATTTTTGGAGTATAAATACTGTACTTCTTTTAAAAATAAGTCTTTACATAACTCCACATAAGCTTCTGGAATCCAATTTAATTTAAACCGCGGGAAAGAAATAGCAGAAAGAATGTAAATTCTACTATTAGAATGATCAAGCTCAAAAACATGCTTAAATCGCTTTTCTAAATTCAATACAATTCCAGTTGCTAATGGGTTACAGTATGTCAAGTGAATACAGTTTTTTAACTTATTTCGCAATACAATAAGAGTAGGTGCAACCAAACCCAAAAAACTCATTTCTTCGCCTTGTAAAATATCAATACTTGTTGCTAAAGGAGCCATAATCATAACAAATCCTTCTAAGAACTCAATTTCATTATTTCTTAATTTCTGAAGCTTTAGTTTTTCGAAAACTGTATTGAGCTTATTTTTATAAGCAAGAATTTTTTTTACAGCATCGTACTGAGAATTCCATCTTGTAATAATGGGTACAGGAAATTTACATCCGCATTCTTTAATACAAATGTCAGAAGCTACCGTGCTACGACTAAGTATGTTCCAAAACGCACTTAACTTTGCAAAAATGGAACGATAAATTTTTTTTAAAGTGGCATTACTAGGATTCTCTAAAATTTTTTTACAATCTGTAGTAACGATTAAATTTAATGAATGGGAACAGCATGTTAACTGTGAAGGTAATATAATTTCATTTCCCAACTCATCTGTAAATAAATTATCATTCTCAGTACTATCGGGATTTCTAAGAATATTTTCAAAATTATTGACTTCAATATCTGAATCTTCATCTATGCTATCTTCATTTTCTTCTTCTACTGTAAATTGAGTTAAATCTGAGTTTTCAAGTTGGGTAACACCAAAACATCTAAATGTTTTGCCAAAATTTGTGGCATTATCCGTTATTACATGAGTAACTTTAGATACATCAATATTGAACTCTGTCAATATATGATGCATAAGCAAAGCAATGTTTTTGTATGTATGATTATACAAAATTCTCTTACAAGCTAACATATAGGACTTTCTTTCAAATGTATTTACTATAAAGTGAGTCGTCATTCCTAAGTAACTCTTGTTGCGACAGGACCAAATATCAGTGGTTAGACAAATATAAGTTTGTTTTTCTAATAAAGCTTGTAGTTCAGTTTTTTTTATTTCATATAAATTATTAATCTTAGAGCGTACAATATGTTTTCCAGGCACAAATTTGTCTGGCTCATTACAGCCTACTAATCCGCAAATTAAATTTCGGAAAGACGGTTTATAAACAGTACTTAGAGGACGCATTTCTTATATCAAATACGTCAAAATTAAATCATGAACCTGTAAATACAAAAATATTTTTTTACTGAAATATTGATGTTTAAAATTATTTTTTTTTAAATATGTTAAACAATTAAACAATATTTACTTGTTTTGCTGCAACGGTTGATTTCTTTTGGAACGTTGGTAGTGTTGTTACAATATTTTGTTGTGTATCTGTTTTGAGTTGTTTTTTGTTGTTTAATCTTTTTAACTTAATTTTTTTTATTAATTGAGGATGTAATCTCTGAAAGAAGAAAAATAGTAAAATAACAACAATGTAATATATCACAATTTAAGATTGTTAAAATAAATATGTATAGTGAGTGATTTTTCATTTTTTACCATCAATTTTTTACATTAAGTAATCTGTTTCTTCTACCCGAAATCGGATATACACATTGATACAAAATATATAATTATATATCTATTAAAGGAATTCGTAAATGTTTCAATTAGAATAATTTAAAGTTTAAAGTTAAGTCAAATTTTCGTTCAAAAATAAGGACTAACAAAAATACAAAAAGCAATATAAATATTAACTAATGTAAAATTTTACATTAGTTAATTTTGTAATATGTGGAAAAATACAAAAATAAAAGTCAGTAAAATCTGTATAATGCATAAATAAGAAAAAAGCTAGCGAAAATGTAAAGAATGGATAACTTACATTATAATGACTAACAAAGTTTCCTGTAGAAGTTCTCGAACCACTTATAATTTTGGGACAATTTGTACATTGCGCTATTATTTTCTGTCCTGTACTTTTCGGTGTCACTTTGAAAAACTCGCCTTGTAATATAAATGGTAACGTAGATGAAGTCGAAGGCGTAGGATTTTCACTCATGTTGTCGTTGTTAACATCATGATCATAATCGACTTCGACCTCTATAACATTTGAGGTTACAGGTGTTTTTGTTTTCTGCATGTCTTTAGCTGTAAGAAAGAAAAGCAATCATTTTTTATAATATTAAAACTATCTACGATCATACACTGATATTGCGAATGTCGCAAATTTGTCTATATTTTTTGTGAATATTAAGAGAAATGAGTCAAATAAGAATATACAATATAGGCTGTGTTCCGATATTCACTGCCAGTACTGAAAAAATAGTTTACGTTACGTATACTATAGATTTTCAGTACTGGCAATTCATATCGGAACGTAGCCATAGAATGGACTGTTCGGAGGGGAACAAAATCACCAATGAGATGCTAGCGAAAGAGACAGACATAGGCCTTTCATATAGTATCTCTCTTTCTACAGCGAGCGCGCGCTTGCCTTTCTCAACGCTCAGTCCATTCTGTATGTCGATGACTAACCGCAACCGGCGTACCGTAAGTAAGATAAAGTATATTTGTAATATTATTTTCCAAATAAAAAATATATTTTAGATATTTTAGATAGATTTTTAGAAGTTTGCCTGGAAAACTCTTTTGCATAATGAAAACGTCATCTTAGACAATTTTTAGATAAGATGACATATATTTTTCATCTAAGATAAAGATAAAGATACATTGTATTTCTTCATCTAGTTAAAGATAAAGATGATCCATTTCTTTATCTAGATAATTATCTAGATAATTTTATCTAGATACCAGCAAACACTGCTAATAGTGGTTTATATCTTCTCTTTGCCTCTGCCTTCCTATGATGATTCTATTCTCTCATCTTTGGAGTTGCAGCTAGAGCTAGAAAATACGATGGCACTCGAAAGCTTTGCTCTCTCCAGCATGCGTATCGAAATCACGAGCTCTTCCGAACATCGGAAATCAACATTGTTGCGCCGGCTCGTCTTTATTAAAAATTCTTAGTGCAAATAATCTCGATTAGGTACCATGTGTCGGGCGGAAGAGGGGGAGAGGAACCAAAAAAAACGAGTATAATTTTTTCATAATTATTTATATTATCATTATAGCAATTGCTGCACTGCTGCTCTCTCCTAAAAGGGGCAGGAAAGGGAATTGTAGTTGTCGGTATATTCGATTTCTCGAGTACGTACTCGTTCTCTTTTACCTCTATCGCGGGGTGATTTTTGCGAAACTCTAAATTTTCCGCCCAGAGAGCTCTAGGCGATCTCTCTGAAAACGAGGACCGATCGCATGGTCGACATCGTCGACATTTCCCGCTACTCGCCTTTAAGCTATGAGATAGAACCTCTCCTCGAGAGAACCTTTTTTCGGTTGTATCGCTGTTGCTCGAGACTTAATCTTCTCTGAAAAGTTATGAAAACGTCGCTCACCAGTCGCACGAGAGATCCGGCAGAACGTTCCGGTAATGAAGTACATTTCCGATCAAAGCGCGGCGTAAATTCCGATAATGCAGCACATCGTAGGTTAAGTTGGATCGCCGGGAAATTGTATCGAGAGAGGACTTTTCTAATTAATGGAATTTTTTATTGTAAAGCGGTTATGTCGCAACTAATATTTCTCTTCACTTATTTTGCTACTTGTTCCTGTTATCCGCTTCTCAGCGCAGAGAAATACCTCTTGACTTGACGTCGCGTAAATAAAGAAAAGGTTTATTTTACAAATAACTGATTTTTTAATTGGATCTCCGCAGTTCGTCATTTTTATTTTATTTTTAATATCCTTGCTATTTAATAACGCACGATCTATAAAAGATAAACGAAAAAAAAAAGTTGAATGGTTACTTCAATGTTGAGCGATTGAAGGTTTAAAAATGTCTCAAAGAATAATTCGCTCGCAGATAATTAAGGAACAATTAAGTTAAAATCCTTGACGCTTTAATTTTGTGACGGAAACGTCCGGATTAATTGCGCGCAGCTCGATGCATATTTTTATCATAATGGCTTCATTATAACGGCAACAGAATTACCATCCTGCCTACGATGCAGAAATATCCCGACCTAGACATGATCGAGTAGCGTTATCCGCGCGCATCATCGTGTAAGTCAGCCGTCCGTCAGCAACCTTGGAAAATATTAAACAACGGCTCTCGCGCATCTCATTTACCGTAAGGATGCAGCCTCTTGTGCAAATCTCATTATCCTTTCTAATGTATATGATATGTCAACGCGTGAAATTCGCTCCTTTCCTACGCGGTACATATATTACTCATCGTTCCTCATTAATATGTTAAAGTTTCTAACGCGTGATTAAAAAATTATTGTTTTCAACAAGATTAATTTAATAAATGAGTACGTTGTATATTTATATCACTCTCGTGGAGTTTAAATCCGCCAGCTAGTTGCGCGGTCGCTGCTCGAGTACTGGCCGTTAAAAAGGAAGTACGAGCTGGTGGAACGCTTCTGTCACGTAATTAGCCTGCCAGAAAGATTAAAGAGATTTCGCAACTCCTTTTCTTTTTCTAGCTTACTCGCGCGCCACTGCCCTGGATACTTTACGTGTGTCGCTGCCTGACATTTTCCTCGGCCACTTCGCCTTCGACTCCGAAGGTTGGGCGTTTTTATTTCAACGATTCGTGACTCTCTAAAAATGAGATGTTTCGAGTGCGCGAGTGCGACGGATTGACACTCTGGAAAAAAAAAAGACAGAGCGAAAAAGAAGAGCGAGAAGAGCTTTAAAAATACGTCTTATATATTATCAGATATAACATAATCAGCTGTATGAAGTTGAACGATGATAATGAGTTGGCCAAAGTAAAACTCGGATTCCATACAGATTTATGACACTTTTACAATAGGTTCGTCCTTTAAACGCTTTATTTATGCGATCTATAAATATACGGCTGACTAGAACTGTATCTTCACTACTTGAATTTTACTCTCTTGACTTGAAACGATACTTCATGCTCTGTCCAGGTATATCTGTAATATATAATACTTTATCTAGGATATGAGAGAAGGAAAAATAAATAGAGAGAAATTTAATTTTGCTAAAGGACACTCGTTCTTGTTACGGCGATTTTCAAGATTCTTGCATGATCCATCAGCGACATTGCGGTTTCATTGCCTGTCCATGATAAATATTTCTATCGAAATTGTAAATTTTCTGCGAGAGACGATATATTTGATTATTTGCTATACTTGAGGCTACGAATCGCGCCGATAAATTTTCACATATTCCTTTAATATTCTTGAACATTGCGCAAAAGAAACACCAAAACATAAATTTGGTCGCGCACGAGCGTCAAATTCTTCAATTTTTGCGGTGCTTTTTTCTTTCCCTTCTAGGTTTTTTCTTGCACCTCGTGATTCGGTCTTTGACGGCTTTCCTAAATCGAGCTGTCGAATAAATCGTCCATCGCGGATAGTCCGAAAGGAGAGCGAATTGAGCGGACGGACGAACGTGAAGGACGAGCGGGTCCTATTATCAAGCGCGGGTGGGATGAAAAAAAAGAGAGCGAGTCTTTCGGACGGAGATCCGTGCCGGACACGCCCAGTCGCGTTTGCAACGTTTTCCATCGTTTTACTCTTTTTCCTTTTCTTTTTTTTTTCCATTCCCAGAGTGCCGCGGGCGTTTCTTTTTCCAGCGGAATGGAGGTCACGATATCTGCATTTCCGTCACGTATCACTTGAATAATATATCGTGATCTAACACACACCGGAGCGCGTGCGACAAAATACATTTCTCATTTCGCGGCGTAGTAATTTCCTTTCATCGGAAGTTTCGACGTTTTTTCTATTCGTCGCGCGCGACTATCTTCCTCGTCGGTGAAAAAGGGCAGTATTTCCGACACCGAATGGTTTCGATAAAGTGCGCTTAACGCATTTAACCATGCGCAGTTTCAGTTAATTTTTTCCTTTTAAAATTTCTCTCTTACTTTTTTAAATGAAACGCCGTGTATATTTGACGAGCTCGAGGGGCCCCAATGCGAGGAAGAGAGGAGGAGGAAGGAGGAGAAAAAGGCCGGAAAATTCGAAGCCACACCGGTCGAAAGTACTTGATCGAATCTATCGAACTTTTGCCGCACATATACGGAATGCGAGACTGTTGTTCCGCCAGGACGACGTAATTCTCGATGTACTCGAGTCCAGAGTTGAAATATCCCCTGGACTCGAGAGCGTAAAGCGAAAAAACTCCAAGTTTCCACTGTTCAAAGTTCGTTCGCGCCGCACTTTGGCGCGATAAGAATCACTCCCATGCATTATTCATATTGCGGGCAATGAGACCGATATATATTGTACTTATGAGAATCAATATGCGTACTCGAAATCGCACTTGCATAGAATAGTAACAATCAAAGTGTCGAGAAAAACTCTCCATTCAAGATGGAAGATTTCGTGATGATGATAAAAAATTATATATCTCGTGTAGCTTTTTAACAGACTTTTAGAGAAAATTGAGAAATTCTAACATTGACATTCTTAATAATACTAATGATATATGTTGAGAAAATTGAGAAATTCTAACATTGACATTCTTAATAATACTAATGATATGTTACATGTTATTTTTATAATATTACAAAGAATAATTCATTGAGATCCGCTGACATGTACATTTCAGATATATTTGCATCTTCTTTCATCATTACATCGATTCCGTTTACTTTTGCTGATTCATTGATAAATGTTTTCCAAAATCCTAACATAACATTAATTCCATTTTTAACAGCAATTTCCTGTTAAATAGTAGAGATAATAAATTTGGAGTTAAAGCAACAAACCAATAATAAATTATCGTTCAATTATTTCATACATTCAAATATAATATCTCATGAGAGGATGTCAGATTAACGGAGGTTTCTTGTAACATCTTTCTTTTGCAAAAAGATTATATTTATAAACATTTATATCTAATATAAATGCGTATACCACAAAGGAGTATTGAACGCTACTGCTATTGAATAAAGTTACTCGCAATTGATTCCTATTAGCATTTATTTTCTCTCGCAATGCATAGAAAATATATCGAAGATAAACCAGCACTGTTACGCCAATTCAGCTTGGTAATGGAAATGTTTCATATTTTCCTGTAAAAAAATGTTTTAACGTGTTCGTCGCGATCCATAGGAGCATAAAATGTAATTATGTATGAATATAATAGAAACGGGAAACGTGAGAAAAATGTTTGACGAAATATTTAGCGTAAAATTTCTTTATGCTTTTTTATATTTGTATGTGAATTGGACTGTACTATTGCATATTGGACAGCGGATTAATATCACGTAAAGTAGCAACGAAAGCTGCGCATTTTTTGTATTATTCTTCTCTTTTTTTTTGCACGGCTGCAAAACATTTTCATTGAAAATATCAAGCGCAGTTGAAATCAGCAGCGATGTCCAATCCCGCTTGCTTTCAGCCTTGTTTCAACGCTCATCTCGCATCGTTCTCCTCATTTGGTATTCACCATTCAGCTCGCACTGTTAATTGCCTTATATTGGTAAAGTTTCTACTTTAAATTATACCGAGAGAACGAGAGTATTCCTTTCTCGCTCTGCGGCCGCGATGTGAGATGAAAATACGAGCAGCTGGCGCGGCCGGTGGGATACATTCATTTTAAACTTTACGTGTGTAACTAACGTGTGTATTTTTTTAACTTTCAGGTGAGTAACCGAAACACTACCATGCCGCGGATATCATTTCGGATCTTGGCGAAATTGTCGCAAACTTGCGCGCGAGATGCGGCTACGGCCCCGCATGACCCGGTACGTATTTGCAATAATTATTAACATCGAGTAGATAGTCGTAATAGTTCTAATTGGCATAATTACTGTCTGTACACGGAGTGTGTCAAATGAGCAACTTCGTTGTCAGCAAATGTCAATAATGAAGACACACGCTGACCACGTCGTGTAACCACTGTATCGAACCGTCATTACGATGCATGAAGAGTCGCGGCGCACCGTAAGGCAAACAATGTTAAAGTCGTGATTTGATTAATTAGGTCAGCGATATTCCTCCATTCCTGCAAAAATCGATCGCGAATGGCAAATAGGAGCGCGGTTTTATGAACAAGAACGAGAGATAAAAAGAGAAAGAGAGAGACATACGAGACTGGCCGTAATAAATATTAGATACGTATGTATTTTGTAGCGCTCGTGTCTTATAATTTATTAAATAAACCGTTTTTGTTTTTAGAGAGTTCTTATAAATCTAATAAGAGATAATATACCAGCTGATTGATATTAGATATAAAAAAAGTACTTTATATAAATCTTGAAATTAATTTCTGCGTCGAGATCGTCATTCATACAATGATACGGGGATCTTGGGACGTTTAAAACGCATAAAAAATGACAAATGTGTTTTTTTCGTTTATAGTTTTCTGACAAAATATTCGAACAGTGCTCCAAATGGATCAAATGATAAGCTTGGCGGAATCAGTCACGTATTATTCATCGTGCGTTTCCGGGTTTTCGAACACACGTGTCCGTAAAATATTTGTCATTAATCAAACGGGGACTCCGACCCCGGCGAGCGTGCTGTCAGATACATGCTCGCGAATATATGTATATATATATTTGTATATATATATATATACAATATATGTATATATTTATTCTGAGAACACATTTGCGCGGAAGACCCAGTCGTTTCTTTATAACGTGTCTGCCGGCGTGGTTGACTTTACATCTTCCGCGCAGCATCATCGTCGCGCCGAAAAACATTATGCTAACGACGTTTACGCGGATACGTCTCAGACGACGATAAACTCACTATTTATATTCCCCCGATATAACAAACGCGAAACGAAATCATCGGCGCGGGACCCGGGACCCCTCTCACACTTCGGAAAAATGCTAAACGCCGCCACGCGAATGGGAGTTACGTGCAAATGCGTACCTCGACGCGGTTTACATCGTTTATGAAAAAATTCTGATGCGTTTCGCAAAAGAAATTTCCCATTTATATGCCCACGAGCGTCCGATATTAAGGCGATCTTGTGCGCTGCTGCAACGATCGTGCTACGGGAAATCGATTATATCGAATAAAAATAATGGCCGTGTCATACTATGAATCCCTAAAGACGGTGATATTAGTTAGTTAGACATTATTAATTACAATTATTAGTTACGAGAAGTTGGGAAAACTAATAGTGTCTTATTCTCTCACCATCTTTTTATTTATAATTTTTTAATCATTACTTTTTAACGCATTTTACAATTTTAAACTTAATCCAAGAATGAATGATTGTTTTATATTATTGTTCTCTTTTTTTACAAAACGATTTAATTGTGCCGTTCGTTAACGTTCGTGCGCGGTCGCCATGTTACATTTATTCGCGTTACATTTATTTATTTCACTGAGCTTTTTTACTTTTGTGATTACGATTTTGAAATTGGTACGTGCTATGAAACGATAATTAATACAGGATTTGCGCAATTATTTGTCGGTTTTGTTTTTATATCTGAGCATTTGATAGAATTTATCATAAATGCAGCACATTTTTTCATATTATATTCATTATTTCTATACATATGTATAGATTGCCACAAAAAGAGAGAGGAGATGAGAGGATAGGTTTCGATATTTTATCTATATTTCTGCTTGTACGTATATATTTCAATATTTTCCTCAAAGCCGCGCTGGCTCTAATTTATCGTCTCGATGATATGCGAGCTTTATCGAGGCGTTTTTTGTCGTCTGGCATTTTTTCGCGCCGACTGACGTTTTTTTGCGACTAGATTATATTGGAATTGAAATGTTGCGACCAATACAGGATCGCTCGATGACAGCCAGAGATGCATGGCTACATCATTAAAAGCGGCGTTTCTCTTTTTTTTTATTCTTTTAACACATGAGATAATTACGAATAACGCATATGGATCTCTGGAGTTGGATGAAAGCATATTTTAACGCTATAAAAATTGAACGATTCTGACGTTACGTTCTCTGATAATGTTATATTTATTTTAACGCTGTAAATAAATCATCATCGATATATAAAAAGCAACTGGAAAATTCAAATAGAAAAAAATCGCAGCAAAAACGACTTAAAATATGTCGCAGAACCGATGCATACCGTCACTTATCACTTCACTAGGTAACCATTTCCTTGCGGCAAAAATATCGGTGCATTTTCGAATCTCAGCGCAATATCGCAAATGGGGAATCCCCTGGGTGACGAGAAAATACGTCGTCGTCATCGTCGTAGTCCGGTCCAATTCTCTCTCGTAGAGATTCTCGCCAGTCGGATATCCGCGAATAAAGAAAATCGTATAATCTGTGAAAGGGGCGGTTGAGGAAGCGGCTCGATGGCTTGATCGCGTACTATCTTTCTCCGATGATGAGACGAGACGATCTTATCTTCTTGGATAACCTCGTTCTCCGGCTCGACTTCTGGTCGATCGAACGGGAGACGTCGTTGACGTTACCGTGGCCACATCCGGTTAGGGACTCGCGATTTATCTCGACGATTTCCTTTTCTATTTCATTTCACACCCGAATTCTCAGTCTGTAGCAACGCATCCCGAAAAGTCTCAGTTGCCAAGTATCCTCAAGGACCTGGAAAGAGATAGGACCTGTATCAGAGTCACTTCTCTCAAGAAAATTGAGTGATTTTTTATTCACGGAGCATCGCGTCATTACAATTTTAACCAGAGCATCACAAATGAATCTATAGAGCTTTAATACGCGCATCAGGAACGAACGGTCGGAAGGAGCGAGAGGACAGATAGGTACACGAGAGGGCCAAGAATGAAAAAAAAGGGAGAATCGCACGAAGGGATAGTCACAAATTGGACAAAATCCCTTGGGCATAACGGTATGTAGATATGTCGAGTGGACAGGAGAGTCTGAACCGGCTCTCGATCGGGTTCCGGAATAATGGAATGCAAAAAAAACGAAGATGAGCGAGTCGAGTACAAGGGTTCTCTCCTTCGAGAGAGCCTGAAATGTCCGACGAGCCAGAGGGTCTCGATAACGCCATCGAGCGATCGACGGTTTTTATTGATACACTAAGCCATTCAAGATGAAAACTTTGTTCGACTAAAGAATTATCGACATCTATTTAATCCGCGAATTATTAATTCCAATGTAATTAGAACTCTTCTCTCTCGATCAGAGTTTAATTCAAATACTTCGAAAAGAATATCGATGGCACAGTGATCTATAATTTACACATATCACAAGCAATCTTGGTATCATATGTTTCTGTCGCGACGTTTAATTCGCACCGATATAAAATAATTCTACTGGGAGTCCGGTCAAGATTTCTATCGCGTTGGCTCATCGAGATAGGAATATGCCATAATTTGCCTCTTATTATCCCTCTGAGACTAAAAGCTGCCGTATTTATACGATAAGGAAGTTTGCGCGGAGTGTCGATTTAACGAGTTTATTCGACAAGGAAACTCGGCACGTTAATGTTTATCGCGTCGCTTGTAGTAAGAATTTTAATGTTGACAATCGCACTTATACACCTCGCGAGTTTCGTCTTACGGAAATAAAGCAAGAACTGGTAAATAACTATGTTCTTGTTTTACTTGGCAGTACTCCCGAAGAGAAAATCTGAAACAATCATTTGTATCACGCGGCGAGATATAAATGTACTTGGTAAATTTACGAGAATGGAGGTAGCGAGCAACGTAGGACGGGCGAAACAATTTTATACGAACGTTGCTTGCACATTAATCAATGCTTTCTTTTTTTTTCTGCCTTTCTAATGGAGAGAAAGAGCGCGCGCATCCGGTCCCGCACAAACCGAGATTATTGATCGAATCAAATACGCGATTTTACTTTGAAGCGTGCATGCCGCTATACTCATATTAATTAATCAGTATACGGAAGTGGAAGCCGGGGAGAGAGAGAAGGTCACAGGGAAAAATCTTATTTAATTAGTTGATGAAACGACCCAGAAATCCCGTCAAACCCGAGCAATTTGCTCTACGAAATTTAATTCATAATATGGCGCCCAGTTTCAACAATACGATGAACGAGAGATGGTAGCGGCAGCGGCAGCGGCGGACTTTCATATTATTGTCAGTTTAATTAAATAAAGCAGCTGTTCGCGCGGAGTTAATCCATTCAATTCAAAGCTAACGTAACTAGCTAGCTATTCTTTTCGCGCTTTTGCACATGACGGTTTCCATAAATCTCTAAAGACAAAGGGAAAATATATAAGGGATGCGTCAATTTCAGCGCGATTTTCCACCAACGATATTTTCGGATCACGAATCTCTCGCCCGGCTCGCCTCGCTTATTACGCGGGATACGGATACGCGCGAGGTGTTTCTCTTGCAGAACGTATACAGCAGTGCTGGGATTTACTTGCAACTTTCGGCCAGATTTCTTAGCTTACGCCTACTGTTCCCCTCTTACCGCTCGCGCCTTAGCGACCGCGCCACCGAACGCTCGTAACTAAGGAGCGCTCAGGAACGTGCGCGTTACAAATGTAATATGGCAATCTATCTAAGTTCTCTTTATTGTTTATTAATAATAAAAATAATTATTCTATTATTAATTACGTATATGTTCTGTAACAATTTAAAATATTTGTGTTTTGAAACGTAATTACAATAAAGAGAACTTAGATAGATAGATTGCCACATTACATTTGTGACGCGCATGTTCCTGAGTGCTCCTTAGTTACGAGTGGCACGAGCGGTAAGAGGGGAACAGTAGGCGTAAGCTAAGAAATCTGGCCGAAAGTTGCAAGTAAATCCCAGCACTGGTATACAGGATGCGCCACGTCGAGAATATCGGATTCGAACCGACAGGAACTTCATCCATGAGCAATTTCAAAATGTCGAAACTTCATAACAGGCGATATTTAACACTTTGCGCCCATGAGTTTCGCGATTCGCTATTCGAGCATGCACGGGTTATCATAACATTCATGATAGTTCTCAAAGAAGAATCATCAGGCTAGTCAAACGTTTAGAAATTATCGTGCGAGTATGAAATTTTGAAGAGAGGAAGAGGATTAAAAAGACCGCTTTTCGACATCTTGATTATAAATCTTGACTTGAAGCTTTAGGATAAATCGATTCGATACTCTTGTCAAAAAATATCGATTAAATTTAATGCTAATGTTTTTATTGAATGTTTAATGTTTTAAAATAAATACGCCAACAAAAAACACCGCACAGAGTGTAAGTCATTTCCGATAAGAAATCAATCTTTATCAATTTAATTTTAGACTTATAAATGTGTGTACAGAAGGTATGCATCGTTAACTTTCCTCCAATATATACAGAAACGACGGCGTTATTGTTAATGCGCGAAAAGATATATTCCGCCCTTCCTTTTATGCGGTTAACGCTTTTTCTTGCTTTCGGTGGCGATGTTTCTCTTTCGCCCCATAAACTGTGGCACGAAATGCCTAATAATTATAAATTATAGATATTTATGGACCATAGAATCTAGTTACCCGTAATTGTGGCGCAAATTCGCGGCAGCCATTTACCGAAAAACGAATTTAAAACATTAGCATGCCAGATGCAGGTATTCTTTATGTTCGTACTTTTACAATTTCGTTCTTTTATAAATGTGCTCGTGCGAGCAGACAATGAATGTGTTTGTTAACAGTAAGACAGTAAATGTATACGTAAAAGTGAACGTAAGAAAAAAAAATATCGAAAAATCCACAAGTATAAATGAATTTGAAAATTTGCGCAACATTTTATCAAGGTAAAATTTACTCGCAATTAATGGAAAAATATAATTTTGTCACATGTTTATACTTTTCTGTTGATGCTGTTGGTTTAC
Source organism: Camponotus vicinus (assembly GCF_025532165.1). Classification (NCBI taxonomy): domain Eukaryota; kingdom Metazoa; phylum Arthropoda; class Insecta; order Hymenoptera; family Formicidae; genus Camponotus; species Camponotus vicinus. The sequence goes on from NW_028141945.1 coordinate 17,667,234, forward strand.
AAAAACCTTTCACACACATTTTTTATCGCATGCAACTGTGATAATGTAAATTAACTAAAAATCGGACCAAAAAGAATCAAAGAAACTACGCTGTTAATAAAAGATACACCACGTACATCATACTTGAGCTTGATACGCAAGTTACAAAGTTTTGTAACGGCATCTTTATAATTATTTTTCTATTGTCTGACTAGTTGCATCTCGAGATGAAACTCGTTTTGAAAATTTTCATCCACGTCGGTTGGATCGCAGACGGTTACGTAAATCTGCGTTAGCCACGTGGAAGGCTCCCGAGACTTATTCTTCCCCGCGCCTTTAATATGACATTAATGTCGCGCCGCATTGTGGTAGTGGCGGCTTGAAATTACGACGGTGAAATATCTCCTGAATGCCAAATAATAGCGGCGGATATATTTCTCGGTATTCTGTTACGGAACGCGAGCGTAAACGCCATTAGACAAATCTGTTGTATAATTTTGGCGTCAGTTGTCGCCGTTTATCTATCGAACTGAATTATTTATCTCTCTTCGACGTCATACAAACGGGAACTTTCCGTTTTACGATTGTCCCGCGCAATTTCGCGAAAAGTTTGCGAAAAAGATCTCGAGCGATCGCGTGACGATAAAACGCAACAATCATTTACGACAGGTAAATACGTATACATACATAACGTAGCGATGGGGAATCGCAGCATGCGGTACAAAATTTCGCGTACTCGCCCTCTCGCCGTTAAATCATCGTGCGAATGCGTCGCCCTTTCCTGTACATGTGTACCTCACGCATGAAGTGCGCGACGCGAATCGATCCGGGCCAGGTTTTGATGTCACACCGGAGGATCGGGTCGGTTCGATAAATCGTCGCCCCATTGTACAGCGCAATGGATCTGGAACGATTGTTCGTCCCTAGCGCCAGCGCATGGAATCTGTTATAGAAGTCATTATTCTTTTCATTGGCGTCTCTCCTTAGGATGCATATCATTCCAGCCAAATAAATGTTAGTATAAATAGTACTTTTATTTTCAATTTTGAAATTTGATTGATGAATATAATATTTCGCATATTGATTATTAAGTTTAGTGTAGATGATCTGGATTGCCTTCTGGATTGCTATTATTTTTTCATGACTTTTGAAAATATTTTTTTATATAACAATCTGAAAAAAATTATTGGAAAAATACTATTTTTATACCCTGCTTTTTATTCTATTTTTCCACACGAAATTGCAAGTATTCTCTTAATAGATATTAAAAGAGCAGCTTTTGTATATTCGCTTCGATTGATCATATGTTATATGTCATTACAAGAAGCAAGTGTCAAATGCCAGGGAGTGCAGTTGCGCAAATTTTTTCGTCTTGCCTTTTTTCCTTTTATCCTTCCGTTGCGACGAGGCATCTACAATTGTTTTCCTATTCCTTTTATTCAAGGTATTCGTCGCCTTCTGAATATAAAAGCTCAAGTTCTTCCGTTCGAGCTATTGGCCATCAGATTGAGCGGAAAATGTCTGGCTTACAAAGTTGCCCGTTGTTCACTCCCGACTACTTTTTCCTGGTCAACCTTTACACTGTTTCTTTTCCTTCTGCTTCTTAGCTTTCCTTCTGGTACACGTATATCGGGTGTCTAAATAATTTAATCAATTTTTTAAAATTTGGAATTAATAATTCTTTGCGAGACACTGAATAGGGTATATGCTTTTTAAATTTATATTTTAATCAAAATCCTATGATGAAATTCACACAAGTTTAGAAAAGAAAAATTTTTTTATTTTTAATTTTCCAACTTGTCTGTTGATGCAATAATTATTGCCGTCATTATAATAATCATTACAGGTCCTATCCTCTTTAGTTTGCGCTTAAATAGACAAACGATGAAATCGAGACATCCTGTACATGCATATACATCTCTCCTTCTTGGTGGTCTCTGGCGACATAGCAGAAAAGCCGATCGACCGTCTTTGTTCGCGGCTTTTTTCGCTCGCAAGGACTTTGTCCAATTAAAGACGAAGTCCCGCCCCTCGATGTTGAAGTATGCTCGTTTGCTCGAACATAAAGGCGTCCGTGTCTTTGGCCGATTCGCGGCCAAAGCACCAGCCAATTTTTCGAAATCGCTCTTGGCTTGCAACGTGACTCGTAAACCGAGCAAATTCCTTTATTCAGTTTGCGCGTACTTCTGCATCTGTATAGCGCGAAAAAAACGCGACGGTTAATCAATCCGTTCGTAATGAAAAGCAATATAAAAAATATTTTCTCGAATCATTTTTTTGTATATAAAAATCATAAAAATTTTCGTGTATTGGCTATCGCAAAAAAATAAATAAATCACATCAAAAAATTCAAATTATTTCTCGATAAATGAAAAATTCGAGAGAATTGATATAATTAACTTTTTCCAAGGTCGAGTCACTAATTAATCAATTTCACCCGAACGATGTGCGCACCGATCGCTCACGTCATACATATATCACAGGTTCGCGGATGCGGTCGAGATAGATTTTTTTTACGGCTTTATAAATTTTAGTACAACAATCGGCGCGAAACTATTGCGGACCGGGGAGAAAAATATTTTGGCGACCCAAAAATTTTTTCTCGATAAAGTTGACCGGTTTTCCTATCGATTGAATCACGTTTAAATTTAAATAAAATCACCGAAAAGAATTAGTCAATCAGATTTTGCACAAACAACATATAAATTTAATTATTATTTTATATTATTAAAAGAGAGATTATTTATGTTTTTCGAGACTCTTGTCCCTGATACTTCCATCTTTATCAAAGACTTACTTGGCAAATATTTGACCGACCGATTTTATTTCGGAAATTCAAAGATTAAAAGTGCACGTGTTCGGTTCGAAGCTTATTCATATTTGTCATTTAACGCGAAAGCGCAGTTCGCGAATGTGATCGAGATGAAAGAATAGATAAGCCTGCGATCGGTACATCTCGTCTTCTCATCCGGGAAAGAGTCGTTCCCGAACGATCGTTCTTGGTCGCCAACAAAAAGTGTCGCTGGCCCGACTTGCAGCCGTTGGTCCTTGTTTACGGCGGGGATAAAGCCGATGTACGTACGTAATTCGAATCCTATTCCGTTATACTGCTTTCGGATGATGCGAGAACGCGAATGTCGGGATTCGACGGATACTGGATCATGACGCTCTCGTTTTCCGTCAAAGGCGGTTTCGCCGTCGCCGGGGCGCGAGAGAGATCATCGTCGCGAAATGGTCGATGACCATCGCGTTGGCGAGGAAGCGAATGGCCAGTTATACGACCGCTGTACATCCGCGTCCCTGCTATTAACCGGATAGCATCGTGCTTTTTCGGGCAACGCCGATGCGAAATAAAACGGTGAAATGAACGAAGCGCCATAGAAAAGTCACGTAGGATAAAATAAATGGATTATTTTTGGAAGCACAGGTCGTCGCGCATTTATGTATGTTATTTCGGTACACATATTTTATTTACGCTGTATTGTATTACGAAAATTTTGGCAAAATTTATCCAGCAAACGTATATATGTAATAATATATTTTTATCGCAATTATCGATTGCGATTCGTATTGATTCACTCCGCTATTTTAAGGCTCATACTACGTCAATCTCTTGTTCGCCTATCGTGACTGAAAATACCTCCGGCGCCATTTATTATCCAAATCCTGCGCGACGAATCGCGCGGTAAGACGTGGTCGCGTGTAAAGCCGAGGCGTTTTCCTCTCGCGGGCTTTTGTCCCGGAATCGAGCCAATCGGTCGGCGCTAATGGCCGTTAACCATGAATAATTAGATACGGCCGCGCTAATTGCCTATTATTAATCATCGAGCGCGATCACCGGTATCAAACATTGATTGCGACGATTATGTTTCCGTCCGACGTGCAGGATTCGGGTTCAATTATAATAACGAGGGGGCCACCACCGCGGCGCGGCTTTCCGGCTCGTGCTAAGGGCGAGCCGGAACCGTATTTCGGCCAAAAGACCCGATGTATATATTATATATATGTGTACATATATGTGTGGACGCTTGAGAACGGAAAAGGCGAATAATTTATTCGCAAGGAATCGAAACAGCTGCGGCGCCGGCGGGTGCATCGTCCTTGCTGCAATCGCGCCAATGGCTTCTCCATCCGTTCGAGCGAGCTACCATCGATTGAAGCTATTTATACTGCAGGGTAGTAGCGGTTCGGCTAATATCGCGTGGTTTGCCGCTGATGGAAAAAGTGCCGAACGGCGCCGTTCCCCTCCGCTCATGAAACTTTAATGTTACATTTTCTCGCGCGCACTGGGTTAACTTTTCGTGCCACCCTCGCCCGCTCCGATATCCTCGTCATAATATCGTATGTACGGTATATACCGATATTACAAATGTGATGCGTCCATAAGACGCGTTTTAGCAAAAAACGATTAATTGCACGTCGTGGTTTATCGAGCATCATCTCTCTCCCTATTCGAGTGTCCTCGTTCGAAAGTAAAGTGATTTCTACGACTCGAGTCGAAATTTTGCTCCTATTTTTGAAACTTCAATTTTCTCGCTTTTTATCAATTCTATAGAATTTCGATTTAAGTTTAATTTATATAAGAATTGAGTTCTTGCTTTGTACCGCAAATAGATAAACGACCGGATTCTCACTTAAAAAGTTTAAAAGAGAAGCTTTCGACAAAACCACAGGTTAAATAGTTTCAAAAGAGGGTAATCTAACTGTATGCGCTTAAAGTACCAAATTAGATGTTAAATTAAATATTGAGGTGAAAAGCTATCTATTCGAGATACCATAAAATATACACTCGAATACTTGAATTGTTGTTCTTCTAAATTACAGTTTGAAAAAGAGAGATCTCTTAAATATGTTATGACATTTTATATTTGAGGAAAACTAGAATTTTGGGCTACTCGTGATTAGCAGGGAATAATTCCCCTGTCTGGCCATTTCCGATACATTTTCACTCATTTACCGCGTTGCGTTAAATCCTCTTTTAATATTAAATTAGGAGAGACGATGCTTGGCCCTGCTCTCTCATTGTCGCGGAAAACTCGAAGGCAAAAAATTTCCCACATCACGATCGGTTCGGTGAATTTGCGAGAAGAAAGAAATGAGCACTCCTCTCGCGTGCGAGTCGGATCGGTACTTTTGCCTCCCGTATACACGTTAGTTTCTGCTCCGCTATATCCATCGCCGTTTACTTCGCACGCAACCGATATTAGGCCGCGTCGAGTTTTCAATATGCACGAAAGCGCGATAAGTACCGACGAATGCGAGGCATTTTGCCGCGCGACCGCCCATTTTTTCCCTTTTCCTCCAAGTGGAAAGAGCGTTTCGAGAGAACGAGGCAGCGAAAGCAATACGAAAATGGCGTTGTTGCTGTAAAGCGACATACCCGGTAGGGTACCGTATATTTACGGAGCGCGAGATAGTATCTAAGATTGCTACAAGTTTCCGGAAAACCGGAAAATCAGGGTAAAACGATAAAAATCTCCGAAACTTTACACCGTGTAGCGAGTGGAAGCGGGACAAGAAGTTTCTAAAGCAATATTCGACAATGTTTGAGCATAGTATGCCAATCGCTATATATTGTATGGGAGGAAAATATTGACAGAAAGTATTAAAGTTATTTTCTTCTTGTTAATTGAAATTTTTTATCTTTCGGGAACCTTTCGATTTGCGTGGAATTAACGGGGTATCTCGCCAAAGGAAATTTTCTCGGGGTGTAAAATGAGTGTTTCCGAAAGTGATCCCTCGTGAAATGTGTCTCGAACGCCGAATACTTTTGACATTCTACAATAAGCCGATGTAACGTTACAAGCGCCAGCAAGCGAAGCTATCGGAATGTAATTTGGTGCGAGAGCGAAAGCGTAAGCTTCGTCTGGTATTCACGAAACTTTGACCTGGGCCGCTTTTCGCGTCGAAAATATCCGGCGTATTTTGTCGCTGATCCATCGCAGAGATCTGGATTGCCTCTAATGCCTCTGTAATACCGGCCATCGCTTTTTACGCACCACTCCGGCGACATGAGTCCCCCTGTATTTTATTTTGTCGAGGTTTTTGTCGAGAGGACGGAGAGAGAAGCTGACGTTAAACCTTTCTGACTAAAAAAAGACTCAAAATCTCATTTTTGAGAAATCACTTCGCGAGCTCTCTTTGGCTCTAAAACGCACTATTTATTAATGGCACTATCGTCGATCAAGTTCTTAAATCAGTAATAATTGTGAGATAATCGAGAGATCACTTTAAATAATTATAAAATTAGATAATGGTGGAATATTAATTTTTAGCGATTCAATTGATGCTTTTTTTAAGTACAAGATTATTAGAAAGTATATTCAAATTTAAAAGGATAATTACAAGTCATTGTTAACTTTATCAGCAGAAAATTTATCGCGAGACCTTCGCAGAAATGACTTTGACCCAGAAAATTATACATTATTAAAATGCCAAGCATAATGGTTTCCAACCTTTGGAAACACGCTTTTTACTTGACTATAATAGTCAGAGAAAAGAAACTGCCGCATATTACGTCTTGCAATCCCTTAAGGAACGAGCGGTAGATTTACGGTTGGCATGAGAGTGGGCTCGCGTGTCCCTAACTCATCCTTAGCCGCTCGTATTTTCGTATTTCAACGAAGAAAGCGTCGTGCGGTCATCGACTCGAATCAATTTTACGATAATAAAAGCCATTTACACTTTGATGCGAGCCGACGTTCTTGCGAGCATGTTTCTAAGACGAAGAAGTTGTTCACAAAAGTATATACAGGGTTTACCAAAAGTGTGGAAACCCCTTAATATTTCGAAAAATACGCATTTAAAAAAAAATGTTTCATACAAAAGTTATAGGGTTTTATGTGGCGCATTACACAGCAACATTATTGTGACTTCGAATAGCGTTGTCAAGGTTATGTGAAGGTCACCTCCAACTTTTTAAATGGGACACCCTATATGCTTTTGCATATTCTTGTAGCTTATCTCGAGAGCTTTCCAAAACACTATTATTAAGTTATTTTTCATTAAGTACTTTCCGAGTTATGAGGCTTGAAATTATTTCTTAATTTTACATAAACCATAAAATATCTAGTAAAATATTCATTTTTCGATTATCTTACCTTAATACTTTTATGTACAAAATAATGAGAGGAATCAATTGGTGTAAAGAAAAAACATAGTTGTTTTTAAGAAAAAATATGTAATTTGCAATTAACAATTACATATTTAATTTTTTAACTTAACAAAAATGTCATGCTATCTTTAAATCATTTAATAGTTAATCCACTGATGTTCTTACAATCTCTTTTCAGTTTTCAGATAATTTAGTTTCCTAATTTTAGGTATAAAGATAGTTAAAATTGAATGCTAAAGAGATATACTAAGAACGAAAAGAGGTCGCAATTAAATTTTCGCGAAGAAGAATTCGACCTTAAATTGTTCACAGAATTCGCAGTTGAGGGATCATGGCACGCTCCAATATCGCCAACTGCACCGTGAGAAAATTCGTAATAGTTTTCTCGTTGAAACGGAAGAGAACGCGGTCCATTTTCGACGTTTCATATCTTCTCCGGTACGGCGAGTAAACCGAAGAAACAGTGGACGGCATCCGCGCGAGTCGACTGATCCTATCAAAAAATTGCTTCGCTACTGGCGCCCGAATGTCTCGAGTGTTGCTCGTGTACCCTCCGCTGTGATGGTTATACACTCTCCAATATCCTCTCTGTATAGTGTTCCCTCACGATCAATGGCTTTCTTCCCTCCAATCTTGTTCCTTTTCTTCTCTCATTTTTTCCTCTTGATGGGACAGTTTGCGCTAATTAGGTTTTATTCGAATATCGTATCTGCTAATACATGTAATTTCCGATTCTTTGCTTTCTTCAATAAGAAATTGCCTTTAGATAAATCGGTCTTAATAGCGACAAGATAATTATACATCGCTTTGATGTTAATAGACCGCTACTTCCTCCGGCTTTATTTAATCATCAAATAATTACACAACGAAATGAGTAAGGAAATTGATCCACTTTTGGTAAGAAATTAATGTCATCGTTAATATTTAAGAGTTTCGGAAAGGGATTTCATTTTTTACGTTATTATTATCTATCAGACGAGATTTTTTGAAATTATTAAAAGGTGGAGCACAATGTTAGGAAACTGAAATTCTGGCCGGTATTTTTTGTTACGACCGCTTTAACAAAAGTGTATATCGCCGCCAAGATTTTTCATCCCGTAGACGAGGATGGCAAACTTGTCGCCGGTGTAAGCCGCGTAACGACAAGTCACTCCGTCGAGCGGACAATTCAATCTTTGCAAATTGGCGGCGCGAGGAGGTGCGGGTAGCTACCCACGAGGAAGAGCATTATTCTTCCACTTCCACCTGTTCCTTTTCCGGGTTGAAATTCGCCGGAGATAGTACAAAGCGCTCCTACTCCGCGTCCGTTGACGTTTCGCGTGGGAAAAAGCTGCCATAACTCGCCGCCAGAAACTTCCGACTCGGACATTTTCACTTGCTCCTTCACCGAGCCGGGAACTTCTGTCACCGGTCGCACACTTTTCGAAACCAGCGAAATTTCATTTCGCCGCTCGCCGCTCGGCAATAACTTGTAGACTCGTGCGAGAAACGCTTTCTCGCGAGAAGTGTCATCTTCAGAATACGAATATCTCGCGACATGTCACGATTATCCTCCGCATTGGATATTTTTTTTTTATCTCCTCTTACCTCCTCGGAGAAACTTCATTCCGAGAAAAAAGTCTACGATAAAAAATCTTTCTCTCTTTCTTCCTCGTAAAGAAAAATCAAGCCCTCGGAATGAGGAAGCGCTCGACAGTCCCCGCTAAATTACGACATCGTTTCAGCGTGAGATGCGACCTCATCTCTTATTTAAATTAAACTGGCATATAGCGTGTAATCCCGGGACGTGCGAGCGTGCAATAAATCCGTCTCTGGTTCTCGAAGACGCTGGTTTTCGCTCGCGAGTGAGACACTCTCGTTAGGCGGATCGTTGTGCGTGAATTTTCCGCGACCGATCCATTTTCGCTCTTGCTCCGCGCGCTCTCTCGCAAGAGAACATTCTTATCTCGGGTACGCGAGAGATATCGACACGACGTGTCTCTGTCCGCGACATCGTTCGCCTCTCGTAATTCTTCCAAAAGCTTTCCCTCCCATTTCCCCCAGTGGGTAACCTATCTCCCCGATTTGTCAGTAAGAGACGGGAGCGAGATCGCACTTCGGACGGTCTTGGAATTCCCTTTTCTTGCTCCCGTCCTTGCAAGTTACTCCGCGATTGACACGCTTATAAATCACGACCGAGTCAATTCCCCCTATTTTGTTTAACTTTGGGAATTTCGCTTTTAAAGCAATCGAAAATTCAGTATATATGTCCAAGCTCTTTAAACAGAACTCGTATATAAATATAAGTTTGAAAGAAGAGTTATCTGACTGCTTAAAATAAATAGTAAATTAAAAATTGAGATCGAAAGGAAGAGAAAAGTTTCGACTCGTGTCATATAAATTGCTTGAATTACAGATATGTTAACGTGATTCGAAAATAGCTGGTCGCTTCTTCCGAGTAATTTAATAAAATTATGTCACAATCAATTAAATCGATCGCTTCTTCCTTTTTTTACATGGCACGAATAGATTTCGCATGAGCGTATCATGACGTTATATACATTAATATTACAGTCACGAGAAAGGACAGTCGATCCGGCTACAAACTTTGTCGAAAATTGCTTGTGTTTAATAATTAAATTAGACCCAATCGATATGGGCAAACTGCCGTTGTTGTTACAGTTTTATTCGATTGACGAGATAAAGTTACTCGTTTGCCGCTCGTTGCTGTCGCTTTGTCACTGACGCTAAGTAGATTAAACGTTAAACAAGCCGGCTACCGAAGGTCTTTCGGCAGATCGCGCGGCCCAATATCAAGTGTCACGCGTCTGATTAAAACTTTCATGAGCTCGCATGTAGCGCAGAGTCGCGCGGCATGCAAGTATTCTCACATATTCATGAAGTTTCAAGTCGAACTCGGTTTCCAGGATATTCCCAACTTTGGCACTTCCGTGGTTTGTATGCAAACCATGACCGACCGATCACAACGCGAACCCCCCGTAAAAAATCATCGGGTTCTGCGGACAGAGTAACCTATTTATATCGGGTAACGCGGTCACTACGAATGCGAGTAGCCTTAATTCGCTTAAAAGCGCACCATTGTCACCTGCATGTTGCGAGTGTCACATGGTTAATCACGCTGTCGGATATGTGCGACCACAAAATGTACCTAAAAGCGCCATATAAATTAATGCGACAACGCAATGCATTCTCTCGAGAAATTCCACTTTTTCAATCTCGATTTTTTCATATTTATGGATACGAAAGAATTTCGATAGTTTTAATAGAAATCGAGTTTCTGTTTTATCTTATTTTGTTAACAGTTTTTCACTTGAATGAAGAATTATGGATTAAATAGTTTTAAAAGATCTAACTACTTGAGATAATAGATGTAGATTGAAAATTGAGATTGGAAGTAGAAGAAAAATTTCGACTTCCAGACTGATGATTACACAGGCCCACAAAAAAAAAGTACCCTGTGTTGGCGATCTGACTAGGCTAGTCTTATGTATTTTGGCCCGCTGAATTCGAATCTGACGTCAGAATTGCTCCATTACGTCACAGTTTTTTTTTAAATCTCAAAAGAGAAAGACGAAAATTTCGTAAAAATCGACATTCTAGGGTAGTAAGACTGCGCTTCTTGAAGAAAAAGTTACAGAAATCATATTTCCATGTATTTTCAGGCATTATAAATCTAAATCCGATTTGTCACACCAATCATACCATCGATTCCATTAACATTTGTCATGAAAAAGTAGCAATCTTCCGTATTCCGTATTTGATTTTAGTTAATTCATAAATCTTATATTGGAAAGAATTAATCTTATATTCTCCAAGTCCAAATTTTGAGAAAAATTTTTTCGAAACTTACAGCTTCTAGCTGTTGAGTTCGTATAAGATGCAGAAATTTCTTTATATAGGTCACAAACCTCTTTTCATGTCTTTAAAGCGCTAGAGGTACATGAAAAAAAAAGATTGTGCTATCTGGAGGTAAAAACCTATCTTAATATCTTCGCATCTTGATAAATAGAATCTGTTTGCAGTAAATTTTAGGTGTCACAACCTGAAAAAAAAAAGAAAAAAAATGAGCACAAAAAAAATTGAGCACAACGTTTATATTCTAGGTCGGATTTGGATTTATAATGTCTGAAAATACATTAAAATATTAGGTGCGCAACTAAGTTCTCGCTGTTTTTTTTATGAAAATGCAACTTTATTGTGAAAAAATGGTTACAAATGAATCATTCAAAGTATTGCCCATCGCTAGCTACAACTTTTTCCCATCTTTCTGGCAGAGCTCGAATACCGTTACGGTAAAAGTGTTCATCTTTTGAGGCTATCCACGAATCAAGCCATTTTTTGATGTCTTCATATGAGCGGAACTGCTGATCAGCCAGACCATGTGCCATCGAACGGAACAAGTAATAATCGGACGGCGCAATATCTGGGGAATATGGCGGATGGGGTAGGACTTCCCATTTGAGCGTTTCCAGGTAGGTTTTAACGGGTTTGGCAACGTTAGGCCGAGCGTTGTCATGCTGTAGAATCACTTTTTCGTGCCTCTGCTCGTATTGTGGCCGTTTCTCGCGTAGTGCTCGGCTCAATCGCATCAATTGAAGTCGATACCGTTCCCCAGTGATGGTTTCGTTCAGTTTCAACAGCTCATAATAAATAACATCGACCTGGTCCCACCAAATACACAGCATAACCTTCGCAGCGTGAATATTCGGCCGAGCCGACGACGTAGAAGCATGACCGGGCAGTCCCCATGACTTTCTTTTCTTTGGGTTGCTGTAATGAATCCATTTTTCATCACTCGTCACGATGCGATGAAGAAAACCCTTCCTTTTTTGCCGCTGGAGCAGTTGTTCACAGGCGAAAAAACGACGCTCAACGTCCCTTGGCTTCAAATCATAAGGAACCCAAGTTCCTTGCTTTTGAATCATTCCCAACGCATGCAATCGCTTGGAAATGGCTTGGCGGGTAACTCCTAATGCTGATGAAAGCTCTTGTTGCGTTTGGCATGGATCCTCATCGAGCAATGCCTCCAATTCAGCGTCTTCGAAGGTTTTTGGCCTTCCTTCACGCGGACGGTCGTCAACATCGAAACCACCGTCTTTGAAGCGACGGAACCAATCACGGCACGTTGTTTCACTTAGAGCAGCATCTCCGTAAACTTTGTGGAGCTCTCGATGCGCTTCAGCCGCCGTTTTCCTCGAATGAAAGAAGAAAATCAACACTTCCCGCAAATGACGATTATTTAGCACAAAATCAGACATTTTCACACAACCAAAAGTATATGACGCCAAAACAAAATCACTACTGTGTCAAAACGGTTTGTTTACCATATGTCTAAGCTTGGTTCATGACGTTTTGGATATGTCGAAATCGACCAACACTTATTGGTGGCGCAATCTATTGACAAACAGCGGGAACTTAGTTGCGCACCTAATATGATTTCGGTAACTTTTTCTTCAAGAAGCGCAGTCTTATTACCCTAGAATGTCGATTTTTACGAAATTTTCGTCTATTTTTGAGATTTAAAAAAAACTGTGACGTTATGGAGCAATTCTGACGTCAGATTCGAATTCAGCGGGCCAAAATACATAAGACTAGCCTATTCAGATCGCCAGCACAGGGTACTTTTTTTTTGTTGGCCTGTGTTATTAATGTTAATGTAAAGTGTAATTTGTACGCTACTGCAAGATTACAAGTGTACACACAAATTTCCTTTTGATAATCATATTTTTTTCAAGAGGGTAATCTCAGTAGCCATTAGACATACCGTACGGTCACTGATGATGTATTAGGTCAACAAAGGAATTAATATTGCAGTAATGATAGTTATTATCGTATATCATGAATAATTACAAACATCACATGATATGATAATCATCTTGTATATATGTATAATTAACGACGTGGCATATTTACATTCATGATTGAAAATCAGAAAAGATAACTATAAAGATTATATCGATTGGAGTATTCGCTTTTCTGTGTATGATCCTCTTCTCTCTGTATTTTTTTAGACGAATAGAGATTCGGCGTATTAATAATTAATATACCTGCTATAATTATTGCACGTCGCAGGCGTGATGAGGCATTTCGTTGTTTACACGGAGAATTTATGACACTTAAATCTCTAGGGTCATCCTATTAAGTATTCATCGCTCTGTATGTACTCATAAACGTCATTTCAATTATTTATTGGTATTTGTTTTTTCAGCTTGTCAGACAGAAACGTCAGTGTTGTTCGTACTGACGCAAATATAATGCAAATACAACGAAATCAATTACGCGTTGAATTAATATTTTTATTACAATGTTTGCGTCAAACGTGCGATTGAATGAATTACAATCCGAATATCGGAAAAAATTATCTGCTAATGACGGGGACGCGAAACGGGAAACAAAAAAGAAACAATATAGGAAGCGATATACATCATTAACAGTATCATTAACATGAACAGACGTTAAAATGGACGACGCGACATTTTAATGAGGTACGTCACGACGCATACGACGTGACATTTTCGTGAAAATGCATAAAGTCGATGGTCGTGGGATAAATAATTTTGAGGAGCATTATCGCGGTTCGTCGACCAAGAAATAATTCTGAAAAAAGTATAATTACTGCCGTCATCGCCGCGGGTCAAGTTCGTGAAACTTTATCGCGCTTTCTTTATCCGCTCTCGCCCACGAGGCCGGATATTTCAACGGTGTTTTCTTTCGATATAGCTCCGGAAAGGACAGAGGAAAGTCGAAGATAAGTGCGAAAACACTCGGGTCTTAACGAGGGCTGTCGCCCTCATATGAACTTATCGCCGTAATTTCCTTGTCTCGGAAGTGTTTGTCGTCTTATCGCGGTTTTATGCGCGTATATAATCCAAGAGTGCCGAAAAACAAACGGTGCTTTATCTCCGACGGAAATGATATACGATCTTATATTTGTATTATCACTGGCGAATCTCACATTCGATAAAATATCGCAAATTTAGCTCGCGATAAGATTTTAATGCGACATGATGCCGCTGCAAGTTTGCGCATCCATATCGATCGCGAACGAAGCTCGTGATGCTCGCGATTTGCACGCTTATCTTTTAATTGAATCCTGGCTGTTTACCGTACTTGATTTATTCGCGCAAGAAAGAGTGAAAGCGGAGACGAGTCGTTGAGTTTTCAACAGATATTTCGCAGTCATCCCGCCGATTGTTTATCCGCGTCGAGTACATTCCCGGCGAATTATTTCGTGACAATGTTACGCGCTACATTTACACGACATTCGTCATCGAGTCATATATATATATATATTCTTAATCATTGTTCTTTAAATATATTCACGGACGTTGCTCGTTTATCAAATATATTTTTTGATTAAAACGTCAATGGTCCGACCACGAACGTAATTTCATTGCTGGGTCACGGATCCGCAATAATTTCATCTTCATATCGTTAAATGATGCACTATTTATTGCAGCGGGGAGACCGCTTTGTATATAGTCAGTTTTGTTTAACATGGTTGACGCGGTTAATTTCGCAGTGTATTTTCAGCACCGTGACATACCGATGACTCGACTGCTCAGTCAGAATTATCACAGATAACAATTTTCCTCAATCTAATTTTCCTCATCCATTTAACCCATTAGCGCCTGAACGGACATTTTTCGGTACCAAAGTTCAGAGAGTCACTGTACGATGCATTTGATCGAAAAAAATTTTGGAACCACTGTTCCCTATGTTTTGAAGGTTGCTCTTTCGAATGGTGGTGGTTAGAAGACCCTAAAATGAGTTTTTTTATGGAAAAATAGTAAATTAAAAAAAAACAGAAATTTTTTGATGAAATTTTTTTTTGAGGTAATTTTTTTTTGCATTTGCATTTTTCTACATACTTAAGACCGATAAATATCGCGTCCATGACACCAAAACTAAAAGTTATTGGCTATACATAATTAAAAAAAATTTTTTATTTAGACAAAATGGCGTCCGAAACAACAAATTTTAGTTTTAAACTTCAGTAATTTTTTTTCTCGATAACTATGGACTTGAGGAAAAATTTTCTAACAACAAAAAAGTCTTAATATTAGTCAAAGAATACCCTCAAATTTTTTCAGGACCGTAAAAGAAAATTTTTGATTTTCCAGAAAATGGGAAAATTGAAATTTTCGAAAAATCGTTTAAAAAATCTGAAAAAATTTGAGGGTATTCTTTGACTAATATTAAGACTTTTTTGTTTCTAGAATATTTTTCCTTAAGCCCATAGTTATCGAGAAAATAATTGCTGAACTGTTTTTGAGGTCACTGATCACAAATTCAACATTTTTATTGTATAATTAGTTCCAAAGAGATTTTTTAAATGAATCAGTAATGTAATATTTTTCAAATTTTTCTCGAATTAAAATGCAATCAGATTGAATTATACATATATTACATAGAAATATTAACCATATATCAATACTTCACATTGTTTGCATCAATAAATCATATTACTTCGAGAGTTCACTGTATTACTGAAGAAGCTTTCTATGATAGTAATTCGTGAGTAGTTATTTCTCTAATCTCTCTAAAAGTAATCCAAAAAGAGTATAATTATTTGATTACTACTGTCATTTGGTTATTTACTCTTTGACATGTCACATCCACCTCAACTGAAAAAACAAAAACTAGTTCGAGAAGAACTCATTGAACTGGAAGAAAATGAAAATGGCACTTCGAAGGCTATTTTCATTCCTTGTTTGAATGATTCTGGATCTTCTGATTCAGATTCTGAATCTGATACGGAATCAGGCGCTTCCTCAAGTGGCATCAAAAATATTCCAAAAATGTCCTATAGACAGGTACGAAATAGTTATGAGGAAAATCAGACAAAATTAGCGCCAAATCACGATTACAAATGGGTAATGGGAGAAAGGCAATATTATGAAATACCCAAAAATGATATTCTACTTTCTGATAAAACAAAAAAATTTTTGAAAAATTTGTCATCAGTTCAGTTGTTTGAGTTATTTTTTTCTAGCGGTATAAAAAAATATATTATAGAAAATACAAATTCCAATGGGTATCAGCTAACTGCTAATGAATTGGATATTTTTTTGGGAATAATCATTACAACAATATTTAATGAACGTAAATCGCAAAGAGATTATTGGTCTTCGAATGAGCTGTTACGCTGCAATCCGATTGCATCAGCCATGAGCCGCGATAATTTCCTGAAAATTAAACGAAATATAAAATTCAGTAAACCGCAAGATAAAAATGAACAGGACAAAGTTTGGAGAGTAAGAAAAATACTCAACATGTTTAGAAACAATATTCTGCAATTCGGTTTTTTTTCTACGGCTCTATCCATTGATGAGATGATGGTCAAATACCATGGGCGAGCTCCAGTCCTACAGTTTATGCCAAATAAACCTGAAAGGTTTGGCATAAAAATGTGGGCAATATGCAGTCCAGAAGGATATTTATTTGATTTTGATGTATACTGCGGTCAAGGATCTAATATTTATTCATCAGATAACAAAATGAAATTAGTTAAATGTGCTGTGGGTAGTCGCGTTGTTATGCTAATGGTCCAACAATTACTTTCAACAGTATCTCTAAAAAAATTAAGTTCCTATCACTTGTATTTTGATAATTACTTTTGCAATCCAGACTTATTAGTTCACTTGAAAGAAGTTGGTCTCATTGCTACAGGAACTGTTCGACCCGACAGAATAAAAGAAAAAAATGTACTGGATAAAAAAGCTAAAAGAGGTACTTATATAGTCAAGCAGGAAAAAAACAGTGGCATCAATTTTATAACCGTTATGGATTCCAAACCTGTTTCAGTTTTGTCAACAGCAGCTGGAGTTACCCCTCTAAGTACCGTTAGAAGATACTCGAAAAACAGTCATTCTAAAGAAGAAATACCATTTCCTATGGCGTTTAGACTGTACAACATGTTCATGGGGGGTGTCGATCAACATGATGCCCATTGTAGTAATTTACTTCCAGGAATAAGAGCGAAAAATGGACGTGGTCGATTTTTTGTAGATTGATACAATCGTCAATCACCAATGCAACTGTCATTCGAAATTTAGTGCACGAGAAGAATGTTGGAACCAAAAAAATATCTTTGGAAATTGCACAGTACTATCTTGACAAGCATAAAAATAAAAAAGTACACGAGAGTATTATTACTGTCAATAAAAGATACTGCAAATACTCCAATAAATGTAACGCAAGAACACAGAAAATGTGCAAGACCTGCAACATTTATTTATGCTCGTCCTGCTTCTTAGTTCATGAAAAAAATGAAAAAGAATAAATAAAAAACAAAAAAAAATTAGAAAAAATATTAGAAAATACCAAAAAAATCATAAAATACATAAAATTAAAAAAATAAAAAAAAAATAAGGCTCTCGAAATTACGTTCACCTCCCCGTGGTGAGAGTCAGGCAACGGCAATAGCACTTGTCGGCTAAGCAATGTACGTATTTTACTAAAGCGAAATATTTCAGCAATACTCAATATTACATTACTGATTCATTTTAAAAATCTCTTTGGAACTAATTATACAATAAAAATGTTGAATTTGTGATCAGTGACCTCAAAAACAGTTCAGCAATTATTTTCTCGATAACTATGGGCTTAAGGAAAAATATTCTGGAAACAAAAAAGTCTTAATATTAGTCAAAGAATACCCTCAAATTTTTTCAGATTTTTTAAACGATTTTTCGAAAATTTCAATTTTCCCATTTTCTGGAAAATCAAAAATTTTCTTTTACGGTCCTGAAAAAATTTGAGGGTATTCTTTGACTAATATTAAGACTTTTTTGTTGTTAGAAAATTTTTCCTCAAGTCCATAGTTATCGAGAAAAAAATTACTGAAGTTTAAAACTAAAATTTGTTGTTTCGGACGCCATTTTGTCTAAATAAAAAATTTTTTTTAATTATGTATAGCCAATAACTTTTAGTTTTGTCATGGACGCGATATTTATCGGTCTTAAGTATGTAGAAAAATGCAAATGCAAAAAAAATTACCTCAAAAAAAAATTTCATCAAAAAATTTCTGTTTTTTTTTAATTTACTATTTTTCCATAAAAAAACTCATTTTAGGGTCTTCTAACCACCACCATTCGAAAGAGCAACCTTCAAAACATAGGGAACAGTGGTTCCAAAATTTTTTTCGATCAAATGCATCGTACAGTGACTCTCTGAACTTTGGTACCGAAAAATGTCCGTTCAGGCGCTAATGGGTTAATCCATGTTACTATCATATTTTACGTTTTCCACAGAATTTTTAGTTCCTTTTGTATTCGAGTGTACACGAAACTTTTAATTAATTTAAAATTCAGTTTTCGATACCTAAGTGATTTAAAAACTACAAAGTTCATGAAAGGAAGACTTAAAAACTGCAAATGAGAAATAAGATACTGCTGTTCATTTAATTTTCCAAACGAACTTTAAAGAAGTCTTAATTATAGAGGATTATAAAGTTTCTGTTGAGAAAATATTTAAATTTGAATATTGAAAAGCTGTGTGAAAAAGACACGATATCCGATCGAATTTCTCTGGAAGGAAGATTGTCTTGGAATTCATTGGAGAATAAAGTTTTATTGTTATAAGGACTTTTGCACAGAGTACTCTACTGTAATTTCTTGGCTTTCGAGCTTAATCAGCGAGCATGTTTCACGAACATGTTCTCGCGTCCTTTCGCCTCGTTTCTACGATTATTTGGCTCTACATATTCGCGAACCATGACCATGTCCATTTCGACAGACTGTGTAGCATTCGTACATTCTCTCTTCCCTCATCCGGCAAAACTCGCCGACAGAAAGTTTTGACAAGCAGGTGGATCGTGCAGTCCCAGTTTGTTTTCCCAGGTATACCGCGGGGAATAGACGTTAACCCGTTACACAGTTTCGCTATAGAACGAACAACAACACGTCGGCGACCAGCGATCGAACTGTTGACACGCGATACACATCTTCAATTCTTTCCAAGACGTGCCACTCTCTCGCAGTATCCTTCGCGGTGCAAACAAGAGGCAACGTATCCATGAATTTCTTCACATTCGATCCATGTATATATATCACATCTCGATTAATTTAGGAAAAAGGTAAAAATGCAAGATTATATAATAATTATGCAAGGCTGCAATTATTTAATTTACGCAATATGCATGAATGCAACAGGATTATATATCGAGAAATACTTAAAGGACAGACATGTGAAAGGGCGGAATTAATTTGTAGATTAATTAATTTCTGCGTAGCGAAAATATCCTTTAATTTTCAACAGACTCCGAAAGTCAGAGATGTATATATCTAACTTACTCTCATGAGCATTTCGCGCTAATATATCTTCGCAGATTAACTAATTACACAGAGAGAAAGAAAGATACGCGTTATACAATTGAGCACATTATAGCGCACGGGATATATTGCCGAAGCTCAACAGCGTTGACGTTACAAATTGTGACACTTATAAATCTTGTCGCGAGAGCTTTCAGAGAGAGGTATATATCGCGTAGCGTCGCAGAATTACAAAAATGATGCTGCCATTGTAAATTTGTGTAGCCATGAATTTATCGTTGCTGTCCCGGAAATTTTTGAAAGGGGACGCGCCATTTCCAACGTACACCACGACGTGTTCCAGGATTATGGAGATTGACGGGCGATATTAATTCGGGACATTTTTACTCGCGATCTCTGAAAGGGCCGAAGCGTCGATGCGCGAAAAATCGAGTAGAAGCGCATAAAAGGGGAAACGACAAACCGGTGACGAACTTAGGACACGTATAACGCGCGACACTTTTAAGTATTTATCAGATTGTACGCGCGCGTATCGGCGAGATGCAATCACTTCACTGTAGGAGTTATGGGGTCGTAACTTGCCGTCTAGTGCAATTTTGAATCGTGCCTCTATTTACGTCCGTGTATTATGTAACCTGGCGGGCGCGATACACGCTTTATGCGCCGCGTTTATGATATCACGTTCGTTCGCGAAGAAAGATTACAATATATACTTTGGCTTTGCTGCCTATCAGAGATCCCGCACGTGTAAAATAGCTTAGTCAGCGATGATTACGCGTCTTTAAAAGCTCGCGATGTTTTTTTACACCGTACGTCAAATCGTCCCGACAATTTGCACGCGTGTAACATTTCCGACGAAGATTTTCCAGCACGGTTTTACGGCTACGGAAATTAAAGCTCTTTCGAAATTTAACCTCAAGAATAGCGTTACATTTTTCGTTTCATTTCGGTTGAATGTTTTAATAGAAAATTTTATCCGCAATTTTCTTGTTAAAAGGAATGTATTAAAATTAAGAATTGAAAAAAACATGTTTTTTTTACATGTATTAAGAATAAGACAAACAATCTAAATTGTTCAGTTTTGCTGTGATATATCCCATGTTACAGATTGAAAACGTGCGAAATTCCGTGGAAGAAGGCACGAAATCTTATTAATTAATCTTAGAAGGAGAGGCTAACGAAAGCGAGAAGCAAAAAAACGTGCTCTTTTTTTCAGCCACCATTCCCGTCGTCCGTGTCGTTTGTCGCGGTTTCGCAGCGAAAAAGCTTACTCGCGATGAGAAAGAGAAGGAGAAAGAAAGAGGAGGAAAATGGGGCATCCTTCTTCACAAAGCGGGAAACGTTAGCATCTGTGCGCATTGTCATTAAAGTCGAAAATAAAAGAAAATTCTGGGTACGTATCTGTATGGCATAGGCGTGTCTGTTTGCGACGGAAATTTGTAGAATGACATTCGCGTATCATTATGACGTGACAGCATCGATTTCACGATGATCGATATATCTCTCGGTTTCGATATATCTCTCGAGGATTCCGCCGCGGAAATTTTTATCGGGACGAGAAAGAAGAAGACTGTTTTCGCTAGAATAAAGTTTGTACGTATGTAAATTGCCGGCATGTGCTAGAATATTTACACGTAATTTACGCGTATAGCAATGCAAGATTGAAGGGAGGATTCGTTGAAGATCGCCGATTGACAGAGCATCCAGAACAGTGAAGATTAGTGTTCAACGATTGGTCGTTAAACCGAAATCAAATTCTCTTGTACGGTCACCACTTGTGCTAAAAGAGGGACGGAGGTAGAGAGAGAAAGAGAGAGAGAGAGAGAGAGAGAGAGAGAGAGAGAGCACGAGAGAGACGGCAAGTCGCTACACCTTCAAACAATTATTACGGTTCGATCGTTTGCTTCGACGGTGGGATGGCGCATTCTACAATTTGGAATTGCAAACAGCTTTGGGAATAGCTTTAAACTTCATCGCGGAGCTAGATGAAGTTAGATGACGCTATTATTCATGGATTCAGTATTGAAGTTTCGATTAAGTTCACGACGATTAGGATAATGCATTCTTTGCATGCTGCATCGTTAAAATGTATTTTAATAGAAATTTCTTATTAGAATTGCATTTTCGGAAATTATTCGACTTAAAAATGCAAGAGAAAAGTATAATTCTTGTTTTACACATCGAATTAGAATCAAGAACAGTATTTCCTCTATTATCTCTCTTTGCGATAAAGATATCTAGACAATCAAAATTGCAACAATAATTGCTTCATCTCTTATCAAAGTGTTATCATACGAAATATTTTTTGATCTCATTTATCATTGACATAAAGCAGGATTACCTTATCTAAGATATATTTTCGTATATTTTATCTAGATAATTTTGAGATTATATCTAAGTGGAATACCGATAATAATTAAAACATTGCTAGACCGAATGATATGAATGTTTAAGATAATGAGAAAACCTTCCACTGAGGCAAAAATATGACTTGTATAGATTTCCAGGAGCGAGAGGGAAATTAATATTTCACTTTATATATCGTTAAGTGAATTCGTCCAAAGACGAAGACGAAGCAGGCAGGGTAAGAGTGAAGGATAAATATTGAATCTTTTGAGCAAACAGTGTAATAACTTAGCACAGTGCTGGGATTTACTTGCAACTTTCGGCCAGATTTCTTAGCTTACGCCTACTGTTCCCCTCTTACCGCTCGCGCCACTCGTAACTAAGGAGCACTCAGGAACATGCGCGTCACAAATGTAATGTGGCAATCTATCTATCTAAGTTCTCTTTATTGTAATTACGTTTCAAAACACAAATATTTTAAATTGTTACAGAACATATACGTAATTAATAATAGAATAATTATTTTTATTATTAATAAACAATAAAGAGAACTTAGATAGATTGCCATATTACATTTGTGACGCGCACGTTCCTGAGCGCTCCTTAGTTACGAGCGTTCGGTGGCGCGGTCGCTAAGGCGCGAGCGGTAAGAGGGGAACAGTAGGCGTAAGCTAAGAAATCTGGCCGAAAGTTGCAAGTAAATCCCAGCACTGACTTAGCAAACCAGGCCTCTTGATTACGGCCGGTGGTTTTTACGTAAATCGAGAGCCTCCGACCGCGACGCGCTCTTATCTGCGCAGATGTCTCAGCTTTTACGTGAAATAACTTCCAGTGTGTGTGTGCTTTTTACACACAGAATAATCAGGGGATAATTAAAATTGTGCGCGATCCTCGCCGCGTTATAATATTTTAACGCGAGCTGTAATAAACATGATGTGCCTCGTGTGCGCATTTGCGTAATATTTCTCATTACATGGGCGTGCGATGTAATTAATGTTATTCATGTATATTTATTGATATAGATTATATATATACTCAGTATATAATCCGCGATGCGCGAATTTTCTCTCTCTCTCTCCCTCTCTTATTACTCTCTAAAAGTGAATCAGTGTATTATCACTGTAATCAGTGCTGTACTTATAACTGCTTGTAATCAGTGAGTATTTACTGTTTTTCAGTGTATTATCACTGAAAAACAGTAAATAGTCACTGATTACAAGCAGTTATAAATACAGCACTGATTACAGTGATAATACACTGATTCACTTTTAGAGAGTAATTTTAATCATTCGCATAATGTTACACATCATCATCCCGATTTGTTTGAGTGTGTTATTTTCGATAATAATTCATAAAATCAATTGCCTTTTAATTTTATAGAATATATTTTTGCAATTACAGCTGTATTACAGCCTTTTGTAAAACCGCGGAAAAAATATCCTCTCGATATTTCGTACCGAGACGCGGGGCGTTTCGTCGTCGTTTACGTTACGGCGATTTATGGTTGTGAAATAGATGTGTTTACTAAGCGGCCGTGTCCTAGCCTAGCCGAGGCCATTATGGAGCAAGCGCGCTTAAGAGATAATACCGGGTTAAGGTGCTGAGAGTCTTGGAAAATTGGATTCTCCCCGAAAATGTACTTTGTATAATGCCACTACAAGCCTCGACTCTTCATCACGAACAAGAAGTACTTACATATTGTCTGAGTTATACAATGTGCGTTACTAATACATGGCATGCGTCAAAAGAGTCGCATTTATCGAAAAGGGATTTGAAATGGAATTTTCTCCGCGAAAACTCGATTTATCGTTATATTATATTAATTAATATTTGTGTGATTTTGTGGAAAAAACATTACAGATGCTAGATTTATTCAACGTTATTCAATGTTTTTTAGCGACAGATATAAATACAAAAAACACGAGATTTAACTAGAAAGAAAATATTAATATAATTTATATTAATAGCGCAAAAATAGGTTACATACATAAGGCACACGCACAACAGCTGTTTTAATTTAATTCTTCGTGTCAAATGAAGATCTCTGCAAATTCTCAAAAAGTTTATTCACTAATTAACTAGCGCAATTATTAATCAAAAATATAATTAAACGCATAATATAAAATTTAATTATATCGAATGCTTATCAATAAATTATTCAATATAAAATACAGTTAACTATTTAATTATATATTACGAATTTTAGATTAATAAAATTTTATAAAACTTTAAATGAGAGTGCGCCTCGATATAATTAAATTCTAAATGAAATCTTCGCTTGTCATTACACGAGATTCAATAACTCATCTAAGAGTTGCTCTCTACCGAGTATTTTCTTCGGGGCATATCCTGTATACGTGGTATTATATTCCTGAATGGTCACATGGACGCGCGAGAGCATCTCCCCTATGAAACTATACAAGTACCATGTACTCGGCGTGTGCAGGGCATGTACTCGATGAGTACATATACGGGAGATCGAGTTTCTGCTGCCAGTGCCCCGTTGCAGTTTAGAAGGAGCTCGCTTTCTTTAGAGAAGTCCGACACGCTTGATACGATTTGCACGTACGAGATTGGATATCCCATGAAAGCAATGTATCGATCAGAATGCGCGCATCTTTTAACGGCCGACAAAATTGTTATTTTTCGAGATCTCGATGAAATCTCGGCGAGATCTTATTGCTTCATCATACTTTTCCCCTCTCTAGAGATATTCCCGAATTGAATTGGATAATTCTTTAAAAAGGAAGCGTCTCAATTTTCTTCTATCTTTCAAAATGTACATTCTTCAACAGTTGAAGAAAATGGGCGAAACTTATCTAAAATGTATTATAAAGTACGTCTTAATATACTGAATTATGTTGCTAGAATATTACTCGGAAGAAGAGAATTTGTAGAGAGACTTATGCAGCATTCGACGCGAAAATTAGCTAATTATTTTATCGCGGAAAAGGGAGTAAATCAGCCTGAATGATGACGTCGCTAAGACGTAAGAGACTAATGAGAAGCTGTAGATCAGTACGTATCGTCTGCGTGCGCGATTCGACGATGCATCCTCACACTGATGACGCGAAACTGGCGTGCATCGCGATGACGCGACTTCGCAAAATCTCCCCTCGTGTCTGATTTTACCCAGACCACGCGCAGAGACATGGCGGACACGTATAATCCTCCGCTTGTAAGTTGTGTTATTGAACGACCCGTTAAGACCTCCTCTATTCTCAACGTTACCGCTTTTCGCGTCCTTTGACCTGCTTCGGCTTCGACCTGCAACTCGAACGGCTTCCTGTATTTGTTACAAATCGCTGACGGAAGACACTCACCATGCGCCTCGTGTCAAATTTCAGGGGTATATTCTCGCGAATTTGCCGACGAGAATCTATCCGTATCGAGTAAGTTTCGAGTTTCCAACGCGAGATTTGATAACTTCGTTCGTGCACAATTCCAAGATAATCGATTAAAGAGATCGAAGAGAAGAGACTACCATTATTCTCGCTTTTACTTGACGTTACGTTCAATACGATTGTCTGATTTATGGATTTAATAACAGTTAATTATGTGGATTCTTTGCAGACAGTAATAGAAAGATATCAAGATTTTATTAAAATGACTCGAGCGAGGAGAGACATCGAAATGGTTCTTTAATCATTTTATCGAGAATATTCGAGCTTTATAATAATTATTAGATAATAATTATCGGACGTAGCTACGAGATTTTATGCGATAAACGCGCGGCATTTGCGAACATCAATGGCTCACATTAAAAAGAAGAATAGATATTTAATATTAAAATTCCTGATAAATATTCAACGGGTTTCGTTCGCCGGGATCTTAATATCGCGGATGCTGTTTTTATACAGGTAGACTATATAAGATTTTCGTCGGTTTTTCTCGCTGGCACGCGGCGTCTGTCGGTGGATTCCGCCACCTCGCGGAAGTTTGTCCGGGTCTCTCGGGAGCAAGCCGGTTTTCCTTCCTGGCCCCTCTATCTCCCCGACCGACGACAGTAAATCCTGCTGCGCGATAAAACTCACGCCAAGAGCCCTAATCGTTTTTCCACGAGCTTGCGAACACGTGCCCCCCCCCTCCTCCTCAAGAATAATATAAATCTTCAACTAGTGTACAAGGCACGAATAATGAGCGACGCTTCACTGAGAAAAAAATCTGGTTGCATTAATTAGAAATCTGGTAGATTCAACCAGTATGTCTGTTGGAAAATGGACGAGTCAGAATTCCTTTAGGAATTACCAGGTGAATATGATTAATTTCTTCCTGTTAAATTTACCAAATTTTCTTGATAATAATGCTAAATTTACAACAAAAATAGCATCACTGTGTCCATGTTTAGTTAATATAATAAGAAGTTTTATAGATCCAACTAGAAAATACTAACAAAATTCTTGTAGTAAAGTCTATTAAACGTTCTAGTTATAAGAAATCGTGTCTTATCGTGATAACTAGAAATTCTGCTTGGTTTAACCAAAATGCCTTCTATCAGATACGTCTTGTTGGTACAATCAAACGATTTTTCTCAGATTCTAATACACATTATATTATTTCCTTTGCGAAGATTATGATTGACAAAATTTCACGAGAGCTCAAGAAAATCTCGGAAAATCGCCCAAGTCTCATTGCGAATCTACATATATCACAGCGATGATACCGTGGCGTTGAGATAAAAGTAGACTGCGTTAACCAATTCTTGCCATAACCAGTTTTTAATATCTTTTTTTATATATCCTAACGTGCACGGCGAGAGTTTTAAAATCGCATGCACTGCAGGCTGGATATATCGCGGTGTTTTGCCATCGGGGAAAATAAAACGCATATGTACGCGTATTACGCGTGCATTTACATGCAAAGCGGCACGGAGGTTGAGCGAATTCTTGCGCCTCGCTGTGCCCTTTATTGGCAACTTTTCAAACTGAATATGACTCGACAAAAGAAGCGAATTCATGGAAACATGGTCCATTAATGGCTCTCAAATACGCCAATTTTTCTCGCATGTGAAGCACGAAAGAAGGATAAAAAATAGATATGACAATATAAACTTTATTTAGAAAAGTTGAGCGAGAGATCAAATTTTAGATTAGGTTTCTCCATAAAATATTAACTCGAAATTAAAATCAATCTCTAAATTTGGAGAAATAAATCGCACTCGCGACCAACGGAAAATCAAAGTCCGAGGCGGACTATTTTGTCGCCAAATTAGTTTGTTCCGGAACGCAATATAAACAGAGATGAATTAACTTTGACATACCGGAAATACTCGGACTTTCATTATTACTTTCATTATTACAGTATCACGCGCTCGCCCGAGAATAACGTTCTCGCAACCTTTTGTCGCGTGTACGTAATATAGGTGCATTCTACGGCGAAACGAAGTCACGACCTACTACTACGGGATGCAAATGTATATTGGCATTATATTGTTGAAAATTGTGCGACGCGGCTTATGTAATCCGACAGGCGAATCGACAGCATCTCGACTCCTCCGAGACGCGGGATTCACGCAAACGATTCGTGAATATTGTCGCAGTTGCATCGCGGACGGTGGTGGTTTAGTATCGATCGTACTACTTCTCGACGGGAATTTCGCTTCGCAGATATTGTTGTAATGTATTGGTGCAATCTTCCGAGTCGAAATTTGTCTTCTCTGCTTTCGATCTCAATTTTCAATCTATTTTGACGCTTTAAGCGATGGGATCATTCTTTTTTTTCTAAATAAAGCGATCTTAGGATTCGTTATAAATGCAGTTGCCTTATTTTTATTTTGTATATTTATGTTAAAAAATATAATATAATCACTATAATCGTAAAATCAAACGGATATTAATTTCAGAATCAAATGGATATTAATTCTTCTTCAATCCGACGAGAACGGATGGCATTTAACGAATATCTCTACTATGAAAATATATCAACTATGTATATTTCACGTAGAATTATTTTATTCATCATGAAAGAATATTTACGCGCGTTTTGATTGATTCTTCAATAGCATGTGCTGTTGCAATTTCGCGCAATCACCCTCTTAAAGTGAATTAGTGAAAATTTCATTGGTCAAAGCACGAGATTTCACAAAGGTTTCCTGATCAGTGAAAAAACTTACACTTTCATTTTATGTCCAATTAATTACATAGTAAGATTTCATTGAAAAATCAATAATAATTATATATATCTGCAAAATTATAATTTTTAAAGCTACTTTTATTTAACTTGCTATTTATTAAAAATAGGTTACTAGTAATTATTCAGTGCTTTTGATATAATTCTATTTACAAAAGTAGAATGAATCTCAATCGATTTTCTAAAAATAAAAGTTTATTTCGAAACACGTAATTTTCTTAATAAAAGTCATATCAATTATTCCCCAAATTATTATTTTATCCAACCAACGTTTCTAGATTCTCTCCTTTTTTATATTTGGCAATTAAATCTACATTCCGCGAGATATATAAATACATATACATATATGTTAGGGCCGCGCCATCGTAATCAAAATGGCCGGAAGTGCAAATAGTAAAAAATCTCGCTGCGAAAACAATCATAGAAGAATGTCGAGAGATTTTTGCGATGTACGGTGTTCCACAAATTTTTGTAACCGATAATGGTAGAACATTTACGTCTTCGGATTTCAAAGCGTTTTTAGAACGAAATGGTGTAATATTTAAGTACACGGCACCTTATAATCCGGCAACTAATGGCCAAGCGGAACGTTTTGTTCAAACGTTGAAAAATGCGTTGCGACGCATGGATGCTAATGCGGCAAATGTATACGAGAAACTATGTAAAATGTTATTACAGTACCGTATCGCGCCTCACGCGACAACTAACAGGTCCCCAGCGGAATTATTTTTGGGTAGAAAATTGCGTACCAGACTAGATCTACTTTTGCCGTCACATGAGGAAGACGGGGCTTATATGCCATATCAAAATGACAGTAGAAGTTTTAAAATAGGCGAGCGAGTATCATGTAGGAATTTTGTAGGCCGCGATAAATGGAGGTTCGGTAGAATTAAGAACCGTTGCGGGAAACTTCATTATTTAATTAGCCTTGATGACGGACGAACCTGGCGTAGACACGTAAATCAAATGCGTTCAATTGGTCAGGCAACTCCGAAGCAAAATTCAGATTTTGATTACGGTTCCGTGGAAGATTCAATGATTCGGACCGATACGAATGTATCAGAAAGAAATTTAAATGAGCAGGAACATATAACGGAAGAATTATTACAGAAGGTTCCACAACACCCTCCGGATCATCCACAGCCACAGCAAACGGAGATAGCTCCGCAGAAGTCGGATACTCAACAAAGGAATAAAGGCCGGCAAGGAATTGTTCGAAGATCAAAATCGTTAGTTAATTTAATTCGCAGGTCAGAGAGAATTGCTGCGAAGGAAAAACCGTCATAGGACGATATGATTAATTAAAGATTGTTTTTATTATACGTAAGCGAAATAATTCGTTTAAGAAAGGAAGGTGTTAGGGCCGCGCATTACCAGTTGTAATTCGCGGGCCTCGAATTGGAAATAATCGAGTATGTCGATTCGCGGCGCTCTTATCATAAGCGGCGATACCGGGTGACTGTGCCGTTTTGGAGCTCTCTCTCTTCCCGACCATCGCCGTGTGCGGATCGCAGCTGTATCATTGTTCATATCGAAGCAGAGAATAAATTCATTAAGTGCATTTAACGTCTAATTGTAAAGAAAGAACCTAACAATATAAAATATATAAATATATGAAATGCGTACAAGTATGAAAACATACAAGAAATTATGACGAGAGAGATGGGCAATCTCTTTCCAAGCGAAACGATAAATTGCGAATAACGTTCGATGCATGGCACGCGCGACATTTCAAAGGCCCCGAGCTTTACCGTAAAGTGCAGTTGGCTGCGGGGGTAGCTTTGGCCGTCTATTAAATCCTGCGCGCGCTCACTGATTCGGGCATTAAAACTTTAAGTCACCGAGCAACGCGCGCCCGTGGCAATCTGGCTTGAAAAGGGGTCGACTATGCGAGGCATGAAAAGGGATGACTGTTGTATTGTATAATCGTCAGTCGAGGGACAGCTCGCTCGTCTCCACCCATTGGATTTAATTGAATTCTAGTCACCCCATCGTTCTTCGTCATCAGGATTCGGGGTAAACTGAGCTCTTCGCGATTTATTTTACGAATCGACGGTACTTTTTCGCGACGTTCCCTAATTTCTCACGTCACTTCGCGCGTTGTTTCGGGCGAACGTAACCCTCCCTCCCTTTTCCCTCCTCCCCACGTCTCGAATTAAACCCGTTTGACTTTGAAATTTGAGTTTTCCGGTCCCTGCCTCTGTGCGCGCGTGCATCGTCGCGTTTAATCCATTTCCGCGCATTACGGCGACCAATTTCAAGTCTGATCCGTGGCGTGAAACAGAGAGCCGCAATAGGGTCCATTAAATGTCATTTAAATGCTACGCTATCGTCTGAGCAACACCCACCTACTACGGCCACATCCACCGTGCGATAGTCTGCGAAGCGCAGACCACCGTGAAATTACCGCCGGTGCAATGGCGATGGTTTCTCGTATCATATTTCAATTTTTCTACGTGAACGTTACGGCGCATACGGGCCAGTGTATGCGTTTGCGAAGGTGTCACGTGTAAAAGGGGAAAAAAGAACGCGGCAAAAATAAACGCAGATTCGCGCTGATCATTTTCTCCTCCTCCGTGAATTATCTTTCCTTATTTTCGCGCTCGATGACACGCGTATCGACGTGACGCGGCATTTAACGCGGGCGTAACGTTAATAAGATTTTTTTTCAACACCTCTCGGTGTAAAAAAATCCGACTCGCGACGCGCGCGCGATATCGCAGTCGCTAAATTCGTTTCGTCGTAAAAGCCGTAATAAAAGAGTGCGCGATCCCATAAAAGGGTTTCCGGCTCATTCGTACGCGATAACGCTCGGGTGTAATTAAGCCGTTGCATCTCGCTGCCTGATTAAAAGGATTAAAATATACCTCTCCATTAAGAGCGCGCGCGCGTTGTGCGTTATATTAATAGTAACCTACGAATGTGTCCCCGCCCGACATTATACGGTTTGACAGGAGTTATCTCGCGCGGCTTTAATGGAATTTGTTGATTAATATCCCTAGAATTAATACGGAAATATCGCGCTCGCGCTAAATTGCCTCGCTATTGCGCGATCGAGTTTTTGTTATTACGTCCGACGACTATCAGCATCGCAAATTCGATCGCGCTGTTTCAAGTGCATTTGTCATTATTGCACTCGTTTGCGCGCAGGACGTTTTTTTCTCTCTTTTTTGCGTGTTCCCTATTTATTTTCAGATAACCGTGGGTTCCCTATTTATTTTCAGATACGACGCGCGCGGTTTACGTTACTGCTCCCTGTATCGCTTCAATTTTTCACGTAATCTTTCACGCGAGGGCGCAAAAGATATACGTCGAATGACGCGAATAAATGTGACGCAACGTTGCAGCGAAATACTAATTGTTTCGTAGAGTTATTAATTTATGGAATTATTGTAATTATTTATTCATACATTGTGTGTAAATTAACTGTTTCACAGAACACACATAACGGGGGAGAAATGACGGTTTATTACGTGTAATATAATGATATTATTTACATTTGCGGAATTGCTAATAAATGTCACATTGTCTATTGATCCGTGTGGTATTATAGTCACTGCGATATTACCCCACGCAAATTAACTCCAGGATCAAATGTAGAGCGAGCTCGCATTTGCACGCATTTGAAATACGATTGACTCAAAGAAGACGCGAATAAAGGGAAATGTTGTTTCCCTCCGTTGCCTGCCGCGCGTTGCTTCGGCGCTCCCTCTCCTATTCTAAGCACGTATCATTACTGTTGCATCTGTGATTCCTCTTCAGATATTTCTTTTGTCATCGCTTTCCCGTGCCTTTTATTTACCGCATTGTTTGCCGCTCTCTTTCAATTTTCTTTTTCCATTTTCACACTCGTCTCTTAAGGAATACGAAGGAAGGAAATGAGGAATGCGAAGGAGAAATAAGCTATTCTTTACTTGTTTCTCTTTATAGTCGAAGATAAGATTGCAATTTCTCTTCTCATTGTTTCTATCTTATTCAACGTCTTATTATGCACCGATGAGTGAAAAGTCGGAACGTCGCAAGGGAGCAAAATGTTTAACGAAGGAGATACATCAATAGTACTGTTCCTGTGCTCCGATTGTGAAAAAGTATCGGGTGTTTCGTGTCATCGAAAAAAAAAGATCGCGCAAGAAGACGGAAGTGTTCTCTTTAAAGCAACGTATCGGACGGGAGATAAAGTACTCCGTTACTCTCTCGGGAAGAGGACTCGATCGCCCGGACGGCAAAATAACAGACCTCAACGTGGCATGAGATTTTATGACTATGGACAAGCACTCGATGCGGTCCGCGCATTCATACCCCGCTGCACAAATATACATAAAAAAAAAAAAAAACGCCAACGGAAGTTGTAGCGTAGCGCGTTACCGCGAATGCCGGACATATTTTCAAATAAACTTTTTTTTTTATGGATAGGGGTTTGTGTGCACGGAGGTGAGTAATAAAACACTTCTGTACTTACGCGCAGCATAGTTCCAATCGTTTGGTTTTACTACATGTAATGTATGCCTTTGAATCCTGTTCATTCGACTCGCGCGATACTGAAGTATCAAAAAATGTAACGTAGTACATTATTGAAAAAAAATATTCTCCCATCGAAGTAAAAAATTATTATCGATTATCCAAGACCGAAAATTATGTTGGCTTTAATTTAATCAATGTATATTTAACGAAAACATATATGCAGCTGAAAAACAATATAGTACATGAGGGTTTACTACAGGTATTTATTTATAATATGCGTGAATCGTGTGCGATTTAAAAGAGAATTGAAGGTTGTTGAATTAAAAGGCAGATTAAAGAAATAAAAAACGGAATTTCTTTCTTTCATGTAATGTGTGCCTTTGAATCCTGTTCATTTGACTAGCGCGATATTTAAGTATTAAAAAATGTAACGTAATACATTATTGGAAATAAATATTCTCCCATCGAATGAAAAAATTATTATCGATTATCCAAGACCGAAAAATTATGTTGGCTTTAATTTAATCAATGTATGTATATTTAACGAAAACATGTATGCAGCTGGAAAACAATACAGTACATGAGGGTTTACTACAGGTATTTACTATAATATGCGTGAATCGTGTACGACTTAAAAGAGAATTAAAGGTTGTTGAATTAAAAGGCAGATTAAAGAAATAAAAATCGGATTTTCTTTTTTTCATGTAATGTGTGCCTTTGAATCTTGTTCATTTGACTCGCGCGATACTGAAGTATCAAAAAATGTAACGTAGTACATTATTGAAAAAAAAATATTGTCCCATCGAACGAAAAAATTATTATCGATTATTATCCAAGACCGAAAAATTATGTTGGCTTTAATTTAATAAATGTATATTTAACGAAAATATATATGCAGTTGGAAAACAATACAGTACATGAGGGTTTACTACAGGTATTTACTGTACTATGCGTGAATCGTGTACGACTTAAAAGAGAATTGAAGATTGTTGAATTAAAAGGCAGATTAAAGAAATAAAAAACGAATTTTCTTTCTTTCTTTGGCAACGTGCATTGTGTTAAAGCTTCGTATTGTATTTCTTATTTAAACGATAGAGAAGCACAAGTACTAAAACTCTGCGCGAACGTGAAGAAGAGAGTTTTGAAAAAAAATCTTTGAGGGTAAGAAGGAAGAGAAAAAGTATGGGAAAGGTAGAATTTCCGCGTGGTTTCCCAGGCACTTTCTTCTTTCCTGTCTGTTAGTCTATCGTCTTTGCTCTTCCACCGCGAAGAATGGTTGGTTTTTCCGCGTCATGGAATCGCCGCAGCGGAAAGCGATGCTGCGGATCTTGAAATTGTTGGATCTTTTGCGCGCGGGGTGTTCATGTATTTATCAAAGGGAGAAAGAAAAGCGCGAATGAATAAAATAGAGCGTGATATTTGTCCCGGATAATAATGAGAAATTGCGATTTATACATCTCGATTTTTTCAAATCATTTTATGGATTTATTTTTCAAACGTATAAATCAGACAAAAAGCGGGGCCAATAAAAAAATATCGTGCGCTAAATGTGTGACAGAGCGGTTATTTTTATTTTTATACGAACGTAATGTACGACATGTCTATCTCACGTGTGTGACTCACATTTGTCTTTATTAAACGTGTACAAAACAAACTTACGGGTTAGGATTAAAGTAAATTGGTTGGAATTGGTCGGGGGGATATATCCCCGACCTCCCTCCCTGATTTAACGTGACACGCGTTCGTCCGTGCACTTTCAAAACAATGATTTTTTTTGTATTCTCCTCTCTTCCTCCCTGTTGGAAATGCAGATATCCGTGCAAAGCGCCGAGCAATTATTTGGATTTAATAGTTCGCGAAAGTGTCGCAGTTACGCCTGTTGCTGTCTGCTTGTCGAACATACTGGTTGTACTCGGATATCTCTCTCTCCAGATTCGTCGCGTATTTTCGTTGTCACGGTAAAAACAATTGGGCAATCGTGTACGCAAATAATAATGGGAATTGCCCACATTTGATGCAGTTTGCATTGAAAGTTCTCACGGCAATATATTTTATAAATAACGGCGAGATATATCCCCTTATAAATTTCTGCAAGTTAATAAACTTTATTAAATTAATTAATAAAATTCAGTGCATAATGTCAGAATTTTAAAATCGTAGAAAGTTTAAAATGCAAGAAAGTTGATTTTAGACACATTTATAATTATATTTTAAAAAAAGTAAACTTTTCTTTGTAATTTAAAGTTACAAAATTTGGAGATTTTCAAGAAAAAATTTTTTCTGGTTACGATATTAAAAAAAATCATTATTAAAATTATTATACGATATATCAGTGGTGATATATTAATATTGAAATTATATTTTAATAAAACAAAATGTAAATTTTATGCGTATGTGTACTTTAATCTTGTGATGAAATTTTAAAAAATAATGGAAATTAACTCGTTTTTGTGCAACTAAAGCAGCAACCAGATTAATTTTTTAAAATCAGTAATGAGTAACAGTAGTAATGGGTTATCTTAATTTTAAAAGTTACTTTTTAATTTTGAATAATTTCTAATCATTTCGCACAATTTTTTTTATAAAAGAGATGCACAATTGTCTTATTAGTGTTTTTCGCCAATCTTAATCCCTGCAAGAAAAGTTTCTTTCCAAAGGGCAGTTATCTTTCGGATAGAAAAACATTTACGTACTTTCTTCGTTCGGCAAACTACCGAGCGGCAAAGAGAAATACTACTCGCAGTATTTTTGTCACGATCGAGTTTATTCGACCAGAATAGCGTCCCTTTTCTCCGACTCTTGGCACAGACCGATCGACAGTCCCTTCGTCGTCGGCTAAAAATCCCGGACTGTTTGTCTTCGGG
Source organism: Camponotus vicinus (assembly GCF_025532165.1). Lineage (NCBI taxonomy): Eukaryota > Metazoa > Arthropoda > Insecta > Hymenoptera > Formicidae > Camponotus > Camponotus vicinus. The sequence continues at coordinate 17,702,402 of NW_028141945.1, forward strand.
CGTGGTGACCCCGAGATTTACGGAACCGAAGAAAAAGCTCGCGTTACGGAAACTTTACGGAATAGAAGCTCCGAGTCAGTTGTATCGATTCGAGCGGGAAATTCCGGCTGTCCATCACCCGATGTTATCGAACATTGGTAATCGCGGCGAGGATGGGGCGAGCAAGAGTTTCGAGTTGCTGTTGGCGAGGGACACGCGAATACATTTCGATTAAAATCGAGAATGCGGTCAAGGTTAAGTTTCGAAGGATCTCTTTAAAATCCAACCGCGTTCTGCAAATCGAATCTGTTTCTAATCGGGATTGCACGCGATCTCGCTTGCTAATCTAAATTATCTCGCTAATTTCGATTATCTCGATACCGATTGTATACAAATCCAGATTTTTCTTATCCCTTCGGGATATCTTAATTGCTCGAATTGGGATTGTTTCCTCGAATTGGAACGCTACGTCAAAGCTCGATCCTTCTCTATCTACTTGACGGCGATTGAAGAATTGTTGTAAGAATTGTCTCTCATAGAGTATTTTTTAAACAGCTAAAAAGATATAAAAGAGAAACTGGAGCAGATATATATTATAGCTGGTCGCAGCCCGTTTGTAGGTATTATGTATAAAATTTTTATTCGTAGTATATTTTAGATTCTCATTATAATGAGAAATATTCTCTGCGTTTGCTAGCGTATTTAGCTAAATGTCAGATGCTTAATATTAATTAATTGCTGTCGAATTACGGAGCGAAAAAATATACGGAAACCAGGCGTATTGTGGTTCGAAATAAGTTTATATTGTCGGATTAAGAGAGAAATAAAGCATTGTAATACAAAGAACGATAGGATCAAGAGAAGGATAATTATTAATTAAAAGATAATTATGTTTTTTAATAAGTTCTTCTGATATATTATTTCACATCATAGAGATTCGATCGCGGTTTACGCTTATGTTGTCGTTAAAGTATTTGAAATTGACTTATTTTCTATCACATTCAATTTTTGTTTCTTTTGGAAACTCGATGCGATCCGCAGAGAAATTGTTATTATGATTGCATTTATTGCGATATCCGCACGTGTTTTTTTTTGTTAGGATTCGAATCAATTTGGTTTCTATTTGAAAAAACATAAAATTCTCGATTTATACGCGATAAAATTGAAGCGACCGCATACTCTTCGTTTATGTAAAATGAGAAATTAAAATGTATCTCATAAAAAATTGCAAACGTAGAATTGCGCTAGCGTCGTCGTATCGTAAATCGATACAATGTCGATATGATGAGTTGGTTTAATCCATTTGGCTGTAACAAAGAGACATTTCGATCGACAATGTAAAATAATAATAACTTTCGTAAATGTAAGACCTCAAGAGAAAAAAACTTTCCACTCGAAAAAATTGATTTAATTTTCATTATACCAAACAATAAATTTGTACAAAATAATTGATAGTCCCAAATCTCTCTCAAAATTTTTTTTTGAAAATGTATACAAATAAAATCTTTCTTTTTTTCTCATATAATGTCTTTTAAATTTTTTGCATAGATTTTGTCTATTTGTTTATTTGTCAATATAAAAATCCCAATTATAAATAAAAAGAGAGAAAGTAGTAGAAAACGCATTAGCCTGGAAAAAAATAAGAAACCAAAGTAATAACTGATGAATCGCAAGTAGAAGTAAATCGAGATAATCTCTCTTCTTATCGTCGCTAAATCCAAACAATCTAAACGAGCTGATCTCCATAGATGACCCTTGACAGTGCACTCTCGGGTTGTCTCCTCTTTGGTAACGATTTTGGAAATTAATCGCGTTGCTCGGACTTCAAACCACGTAAATCGACTTACGTACGTCGGGAATTTCTGCGGCCGCGCGTATCTCGTGCTCTTGCATGATCAACACCAACTATGCTCTCAGCACTCGGTTAGAGGTAGAATGTAGGTGTAAGTGTTTGTGCCGCGTGTTTGCGCCACTTGTATAGATACACGCGATACATACATGTGTGTACCACAGTCGGGCGCCACTGTACTTCGGGAGCTTTTAGTCGTTTCATACCGATTCGCAGCTTAATTATATGGAGGAGAGCCGGCGCGGATGAAACTCAACCAAGGCGAAACTACGCGAAACTGCGCGAAACTGCCCGAATATCCTATTCGACGTTAATGATGCCACTGACCCCGCACAAGCCCGCCCCATCTGCCGACTCGCTATCGTATTGCTACGGGGTTCTCCGATCCTCCCCAGGTCACAAATTACAGGACCAACTAGGACCGCGACCGGCTTTTCTCAAGATCCATAAAGCACGGGCTCGGAACTTGCTTCCGAAGCCGAAGAAGAAGCCCCGTGAATTACCAGGCGCGTCCGTGTAATCAGGACGAATGAAAATTAACGAATTGGGAAACGCGCGTTGCTCGGGAATCAAATGGGAAGACGAGAGGTAGAGGAGAGAGAGAGAGAGAGAGAGAGAGAGAGAGAGAGAGAGAGAGAGAGAGAGAGAGATTGTCCTGGGACCGCAGAGATCCCAGGACGCCTTCAATTATAAGTCGCGAGTCTCTTCCGTAACTCGATTAACTTCTCGTCGTCGTGACACTTCTTATTAACGGCAAGGAGCAACGAACCCAAAGAGAATCCCTCGGAATCGATATATCGCGGTTGTGTGATCAACTTGGAGGACCCTCTCAAATTTTGACACCATCATCCCACGCATGAACGATCGATGCTCATTCTCTCCGACCGTAAATTGAATTCCGCGGATTACGATGTATTGTCCGATGGAAATCCGTGCGTGATGCGCGAGATAAATCACCGCGGTTGAAAACGCATAGTAAATATTCGAGCGTATCGATTCTGGGTGTATCGGCGATACGTGGCAGGCAGGCTTTTGCGTCTCGTGGCCGTCTCGAAACCACGAAAGCGCGATATATATCGGCCTCTGCCGTGGCCGGTGTAATGGCTCGTTCGTGTATGCAGGTGTTCTCGATGATGTCACGTAGGCCGGACAGCAAAGCGAGACCTGACGACCGACGTTAGACGCCACAATTGGACCGCCGGTATGTCGCGCGTTGAACTAGAGGGATTCTTTATTATCTATTAATAAAAGATTCCCTCTCTCGCGACGAGCGTTAAATTTCAACGCTGATACCTGTACAACGAGTGGCCGACAGCTCATTAAAAGCGCGATTTTAATCAAAACACCAACGGCGCGGATAAGAGGCTTTGCTGTTACCATTTGTTACGCGAAACTATACAATGTCGCGCTCTGTATTTTCATTGTAAATTTAATGCGATCATTCGCACCCATCGCGATGGATTCGAAAGGCTCTTTTATCTTCATTAATTAATTCCCCCGTTTTTTCGCGCGCGTACTTGCTTTTGTTCACGTTCGCGCATTAAAATATGCGCATTAAATTAATAGGTTCCATTCAAACTCTCTTTCCTTCCTTCTTCTTTTTTCTCCAAATTACATTGTAGATGCGTATCGCTCAATTGCCTGAGATTCGAAAACACCGACACAACTGTGTATGTTTGAACAATGTAATAGCGATAATAATATTCGAGCGATTCCGAATATCTGGATAAATATTTCGAAACTGAGTCCAAGTTTATTCGATTCGTATCCGAGCCAATCTGATATTTCCGGATTATTTCCGAGCTGTCGTCGGGGAAACGCCAAGAATTTTCGAATCGACATGCTGCGCTGCACACATCGTCCGTGCAGGATGGCAGCTTCCAGCATCCCATCTCGTCGCTCGGAGTAACCGTGGCACTGAATCGAGCGACGAACGATCCGCCCTGTGCGAATACCACCCGCATAATGCGACCTGGCCCGGCGGGACCTCTCGCGTAAAAGCCATAACTAATCTACAAATATCTGCGAAAGTTCCCCCTCGCCTCTCCCCGCTCGCAAGCCTCTGCGTAAACCGCATTGCCATTAAATGCCAAAGGCCCGCAGGGTGGGTCAGGGAAAGCGAGGTGAGACCAGATGATCTCTATTCTGCCCCTCCAACCCTCTCCCTTCTATTCTCCTGTTGCCGCATGCAACTCCTAAATATTTGACGACACTCCGATGGTCAATTATTAACCGCCCTTTTATCGTAATTGCTGCAAACGGATTTATGTATTGATGAAAGGGTGAAAGAGGGAGGGAGAGAGGGAGGAAAAGAGCACACGAACAATAACGTTAGCCTCGCTACCAGAGATCGATTATTCGCATGATTCGAGGGTCGTCGAAATGACGAGATGGGGAGCGATCGCATCCAGCTCGAATGATGGATTGGCTTTTTGTTCGATTTAGCGTTATCTTTTACGTCGCGGTTCTTTTGTATCAAGTGAACCATTATTTTAACACACTATTGTGGTTGAATATTAATAATTATTATTAATTGCTTAAGACATTTTTTTCTTGAAATACTAATTTCTAGTCTTTATTTTCATATAAAATATATTCCGTCTGAAAAAGAATGCGATTAGATTTTATTAAATTTTTTTATGGACATTGTTACAAAATAAAATATTTATTTCTGTTTCAAGTAAGTGACTTGACGGAACAGTATAATAATTTCTGAAACCAACCCCAATCTTACATTGATGAGACACGACGAGAAGACGAAGATCAAACGGTAAGCGAATACGTGCCTTAGGAAATTCTTGTTAGATAACTGGAATATACCGATGTATTAGGAAGGAACACGTTTCTCCCTCTTTCTCTCGTTGTGGACGAGATACCAAAATTAACTAACATAGGTATACGATTAGGATTAATTACGAAAGGCAAACAGATGTAGATTGTCATGCATGATTTCTCATAGTTCGCGGACGGAGGAATTTCGGGCACAAGTCAGACACAAATAACGGTTAACAGATCTGAGAGACAGTTGTTACGTATTATCCGCACAAAACTGCGAGACGAACTTACAGGCAGAAACTAATTAGGCAGACGAATCACGTGTGGCGCGGCGCGTATCTCTCGTCGCCGTCGACGATATTCCGCGGGAAGAGATTAAACTCTCCGGACCCTTCGTGCACAGAACGTCGGTGTGTCAGCACGACGGAAGGAGGAGGAGGAGGAGGAGGAGGAGGAGGAGGAGGAGGAGGATGAAGCAGAGACGTAACCTAGTTCACCTATCAGAGATCTACGAGGTAGATGTACTGCAGATGTACGGCAACGCATACACCCTCGCACCCACACACACCCACGTACAGATACTTGGCACTCAATGTTGTAATACGCGACGGCGCGCATCGCTCGCGCCCGCGAGACCCCGTTATTAGTATTCAGTTTGTTTCGCGGCAGCAGATGCAGTTAACCTCAGCCACCGGGAAGCACGGCAAACACGTTACGAGCGCGGCTCGTCTTCGTCGTCGTCGTCGTCGTCGTCGCTGATATCCCCGTGATCCGCGTTGAATATCGCTCTAACGCGCACATCCGCGACATAAAATTATACCGACTGTTACTTCAGACGAGTGCAAACGCGACTCTCCTTCGGACGAGTGCCTCTAAATTCTGCCCCAACGCTTCGTCCATGGCAGTCGCGAAAGGTCGTATCCTTATCTTTTCTCCCCCTTTCTCTCTCTCTTTTTCCCTCTCCGTTAACAAGGATCCGACGTAAAGTACGATACTTTGTTTCTTCTCGCGGGGGATCTTATGGCGCTGGTTTTTACGTCGGTTCTCATATTTCTGTCGCAGTGGTCCTGATTAGTATTCGGCCGGCGGTGTTGCGTCAGGTGCCGTTTGGAGGCCTGTTGGCACGGTTATTGTGGTCCACAATACGCGTAAACGTATGTACGTTATGCTAAAACCAATAACTAATTACGGGCTCCCGCATTCATTAACCACATCCCCGAAAACAGCATTTCCCCCGCCAGTAACGATCGTCTAGGCGCGTGACTATCGAATTCGCTTTCATTATACAAGAACATGATGTGTTAATTAGCAAAATTAGCGGTAAAATTGCCTTTCTCTCCCTTCGATCGGCCGCTCTTTCTCCGTATTTTCGCTGGTATTTAATTAAACAGAAGAAAAAAACGCGCATGTTATACCTTGCGTATCGAAAGAAGCTTGTTTTTTTTCTTTCTCATGATTCTCATTTTCTCTCCTCATTGTTCTTTTTCCGCAAAATTACACTTGCAGCGGAAGAAAGCTGTAGATTACGTATTCGCAATTTATGGGATTTTGCCGAAGGTCACATCTTTTAGTTTCCTTTTTAATCGCTCATTCTTAGCGCGGTGCATAAAATTAATTAATTCAAGTTTTTAATATCGGTCGACTTGGAGAATTTTTAGTCACCGCGACCTGATTCGAGTTAATCAGGTTCTCGACGATTAATCGTCAAATGAACACGTCGCACTCGAATAATGATAGATTCAGTTCGATGTACTTCAACGAGAGAAAAAGAAAGACGGGAGGATCATGAATCGATCGCCGAGCAAAAAGTGGTGGCGTAAAACGCGAGAGGAAGACACACCTTTTCCCTTCCGCCTTTTGAATATTCATAGATCCCGGGCAGGGAATCTAGAGGAACCTATGGCGATTCTCGTCGATCGATTGCCGAAGCACGACGCGAACGAACGAATGGAGGCGTATGACGTTTCCGCGGCGCATAACGTATATATTTCTAAAAATACGACTCCGTCCCGGAAGATGTTATCTTACGAATAGATGCGGGCTATGAATAAATTTCTTTCAGTGCTTTCACTTGGAATTCGGCATACCAGGCTCGTATTTGTATATATGTACGTCGGCTGTAGTCGCCGCCGAATTTTCACGACTCGCGGGATTTTATGAATGTCATGAAGCATTTTTAGGACGCAAATTTTTGGCGGAAATTGTTACGACTCGTTGACGTTGGGGTTCCGGTCCCCAAACATCGTCGACAATGTTTCTGTTTTATATTAGCGCCGTCGTTTCCGCGATACAGTAGCAGATATAGGACTTTTAGTTATCCTTTGCCGCGCCCCGAGAATAATTCCTGAAATTTATTTTGCGAAATAGCAATTTTGCGATGAGAAAAGAGATTGCAAATATCGGCAAATATTTTCTTTTTATCGTAAACAAAGCCCGGAGGTTGAAATAATTTGATGATATTATCCGATATAATCTCTCGCAATTATCAATTAAATAACAGTGAAAGATATTACGTTAAAATATTTCAATGTTAGTAGATATACAATAATACATTTTTATGTAAATTCGCTCGATTTGGCGAAAATTTCAGTTGGAAAGACTTTGTTTGCGGTTGCATAAAAGGATTTCTTAATTCCATTAAAATTGTTGAAACTCTCGACAGAGAGAGAATTTTCAGAATTCTTAAATTCACTAACATTCCAAGTTCTTCTCGATAATAAAACGTGCGGCAAATTTCTTCAATTACACTTTTTTTAATCCATAATTGCGTGAATTTTTAAATTGCGTGGATTAAACTGTAACAATTTTAGTAATGTTATCTCTCACAGGATTTACAGGAAAAATGTTTCAATAATTCTGACCGTTTGGTTAATATATTTAGCATTAACACGTATACCATAAGTATTTCATAATATCGTATTTACTCGGGATTCCACAGTGAAATATAGCATCCGTTGCAATTGCAATTTAATAGTGGCACAAATCACTATAATAGTTATGGAGATATGAATAATCCGATGAATGGGGGATGGTCGAGAGAACAGAATGCTATAAACTTCAAGGCAAACCTTCCGCTATGATTCGGCGATTTCTCTCGCTGATTGAAACCAGCACTGTTCGATATGATAATATCTATTTTTTTTCGCTCTTGCCGATAATCTCGGCTGCTTCCTCGCATTCGTCGAATGGAAATTTTCCTTCGTTTCTCTCGGCAAGACTTCATTCATCATCGTCAATTCACCGTAATCTCACATTCTTCAAGGAGGATCTATAATATCGTCGCCGACGAAACTCTCGAGTTCTTTTCACTCGCCTATCCACCCACCCACGTCATCCTCCACCCCGTATTTCGTTCACGCTCCGTAAAACTTCAATGTCCACGCGTGGAATCGCGATCGGAAGCAGGAAGCACCAGGTCGTTCGCACCGAAAGCAATGTTTCCCGATGATAAAGTTTGCCCGTAGTTTTATCGAGCGACAAAGTACAAAGCGACACGACAGATTTCGAAAGTTACTTGCGAATTCTTTAGCCGAGATTAGGGGAACTGCTACGGTCAATTACCCGGCGGATTAAATAGGTCATAGATGGTCGACCGTGTTCTCTCAATAGATCCGCGCGAAACTTTCGGGAGACTAGTAAGCGTTCCTCGGCGAAAAATTACATCTTTCTCAAGCATTTAATTTTTCTTATAATTAACGAGAATAGGAGTAGAGAATATAGAGTAAATTATCGCACGTGACACCTTTTAGTTTATTAAATATTTTAAAACTCTTGTATGTAAAATTTAAAAATAAAAAAATAAAAAAGACAACTGGAATGTGACTTGTACAGAAAGAGAGGTAAGGATTAAAGTGAAATAAAGTTTTCACCTTGAAACTTCAATTCGTGAATATAGAGTAAACTATCGCACGTGACACCTTTTAATTTATTAAATATTTTAAAACTCTTGTATATAAAATTAAAAAATAAAAAAATAAAAAAGACAACTGGAATGTGACTTGTACAGAAAGAGAGGTAAGGATTAAAGTGAAATAAAGTTTTCACCTTGAAACTTCAATTCGTGAATATAGAATAAACTATCGCACGTGACACCTTTTAATTTATTAAATATTTTAAAACTCTTGTATATAAAATTAAAAAATAAAAAAATAAAAAAGACACAACTGGAATGTGACTTGTACAGAAAGAGAGGTAAGGATTGAAGTGAAATAAAGTTTTCATTTTGAAACTTCAATACGTTTATCGTTACATTTGCGATTGGAGAGACTCTCGCTCGTAACTTTGCGAAAGGAGAACGCGGGTATCGTATCGCGAATGGACGGAGAAGCAAAAGAACGGCTTTACGTTACGGCACGTTTTAGCTTAATCTCAATCCGTAGCTCGGGGTCACGTGATTTGATCGTTAGATCGGACGCCAGAACCAAATTAGAAAGCGGAGTAATTGCGGGCCGTTTGCACGCTACCGAACGTATATAGCTGACCGAAATACCGCGCTGATATCCTTCCACGATGTAGCGATTCCGGGCGCCCTCGGAATCCGTGCTCGCTTCCTGTTACGATTTGCGTTACGTATTAAGCATTCCTTCCACCATCCGACAGGGGAGAAAAATCTCGAGCGGTCGCCCCGCGGAAATTGCGCGCGCGGTGTGACGTCCGACAAATGTTACATGCAAAGGGGAAACACTGATACGGATAAAAAAGCGTCGCCTTTTTGTCACTATTTTCTAGAAAATGCCTGGGCCATTTTTCGAGGAGAAATCTGCGTGCGACGCTATTCGCCAGGCGCGCGCAAAAATTGTTTCGCGAGATCCCTGGCTCTGCGCTGTACTCGATTCGACGTGCATGTACCTTTTAACCCTGTAACTGAATTACTTCTGTGATTCAAATAGCGGGAAACGGATGAAAGGTAAATCCGCGTTCTCGTCAATGATCCATATTTCGCTCGGTGTAAGGAAAAGCCAGGTAAGATGACAAAAGGGTAAAGATGACAAGTTGCCAACCTTTCTAAACTAAGATGACAAACTGGATGTTCAAAAGTTTATTAAAGAAGTTTTTGATAATAGTAAATAATCTGATGTATAAGTACAATGATCGCAGCATAAGAGATGAGGAAATTAATTATAAATAATTATTTTTGTTTCATCTTCAACTTTATTTTGTTTAAATTATGTAAATATAGACAATTGCTCTTTTGTCTTCGTGTCATATGTTTAATTTTATTATTTTTTTAAATTCTATTATAAAAAATATTTTTGTCTTATTACGTTGTTTAAATTATAATGACAAACCAATATAAAACGATTATTAAAATTAATCTTTTTATTCGTAAAGAATTCATGTTTAATCTTCGTCTTAGACGCTACTAAAAATCATTTTATATCTGCATAGGATTAAAAAAACTTGATGTTGATTTTTAAAAATTTAAATTAAAAAAGAATTAATTTATCAATTTCTCGGTAATGATATTCAATTTAAAAAAAAGTAATCAATACTTTTGCGTCATCACAAAAATTAAAAAAAATCGATAAATTTTAAGATTGTCATCTTACTCTTTTCTCTATTTCGAGAGTCTTTTTTCTTTTTATTTCTCTTTGATAAGATGACAAATAAAAGAAGATTGTAATGTTCGTGTGCGACTTGTGCACTGTGATAAGAAAATAGCGTCCGCTGACTTAAGGTTCCATAACAAATTGTTTTCTTCACCAATCTTTCTGTACAGCTCCGTAACGTCATCGGGATGATTGATTTTGACGATTTTTACGCCTTCATCACTGATGCGCGAAATGCAGGAAGGAAATGGATTTATTATTATTATTATTATTAAGAAATATAATCGCGCCGCGAATTTATTCCGCGTTCCGCGATGCTTTTTTGTCGGGTAAGATGTCATTCGCAAAGCCTCGATATATTTATAAGTTTGGCTCATCGTGCATTTAAGATGTATGTCAGTATCAGATAGCTAAATCGAGTCAGTCCTAAAATGCACTCAGATAACGTATAAACGTCTCATATGTCTGTCGGGAGTCGGGAGACGACACGTTGACTCAAAATATGCGCGGGCGAGCAAAATGGCTTCTCGCTGATATATTTCCCCATATTTTTCGCTATTTTTCCCAGAACGTCTCCCCTCTCCCTCGAACATACGCGAGGAGGAAGACATAGCTATGCGTCGTAAAATCCGAACGGATCGTCCAATTCCGTTAAAAGTGAGTCCGATGGAAAATCGTTGACGCTGCTGACTGCCATTTTTCGAGAAAAAGCTGCGGAACACGACGACGGAAGCGAGGAAAGAGCTTGCTGGCGCATATGTTCTCTCTCTCTCTCCCTCCTTCCCCCCTTTCTCTCTCTCTCTCTCTCTCTCTCTCTCGCGATTAGAAGATTAAATTTGTGCCCGGTCGATCGCGCGGGTCGATGGCCCACTCGATCGAATATAATCGAGTCTCGCTCGTCCGATTACACGCTGCAACGACGACGTACAATTTCGCATCGAAAGATTAGCTTCGTCCGGAATATCCGGTAAATATTAGAGTCACATTTAGCTCTCGCCCTCTCGTACATGTCCCGTAATTCGGCTGGCCGAATCGACGATTTCGTTGAGCTACTGCATATCCGATGGAAATAAATGCATAATTTTAGGTAAAAACGAAAATTCTCCTAGAGCAACGACGCGAAAGCTGTTGGAATATTTCGAAAGAGCGGAAGAGGCGGAACGACTCTTGAAATTCTTACGATTACGGTTCGCGATTGTTACCCACCTCCCCCGGAGATTTTTACTAGCCGTACGTGACCGAGCGACCGTTTTATTTAGCGTAATTGTCACGTGACCGCGGGATACACGTAATATCTTTGATGATTATCTCGCGCGATGAAATAAAAAGGACGTCTCGCGCGATATGGTATTTTATAGCTTGTACATTATATTCGAGCTGTAAATATAAAATCTGATGCGTGCACGAGAGAGGGAAAAATTTACGTTTGTAACATTTCGGCAAAAATAACAACAACGTCACGTCTGTCCGAACTGACCGATGAAATGCAAATTGCGTCGAGGCACGAATCACAATATCGAGCGAGCCAGGACTTTGATGATATCGAATATTATGTTACGTTCAAATCTAATCCAAATCCGGTGAAATTTACGTGCCAACGTGATCGATTCGCAATTGTGTACGGAAGAGTCACGCGCGTTTTAATCCTCCGGTTACGAATATTATGCATGCACATTTCGATAAGATTGAAAACTCGCCGTATTCGAATTGTAAATCGGATCTTGATGGCATTGGACGTCGGGCGAGCTAGTCGAGCGAGCCCGAGCGGAAATGCACTTCCGGAGATGGCGATGCACCAGGAGCTCCGGAGATGCAGCATGCCGTGTCGCGCATACGCCGTTAAGCTTCCCGTACCCTCCTTCCGGTTCTCAATGGCCGAACAGGCCGACTTACACAGCCGCCGCTGGTGACATTTAAATTCGACTGCGGATCGTGATTGCCTCAGATACGCGCCTCTCTCTCTCTCCCTTTTTCTCCCTCTCTCTCTCTCTTTCTCTTTCTTTTTTTTCGTAGCGGTTTGATTTCGCTGATTCAATTGTTCTTTCTCGCTCGAGAGAGAAGGAGGAATAATATGAGAGAGAGGAAGAAAGAGAGAGAATTCTGGGGGACTCTGCCACCTTCTCCGTCCGACCTCTGGTTTCCTTTTTGCGTCCGCGTCTCTTCTCAATCTCTTCTTTCCACTCTTTGCGCTTCCTGGCCGGCTTCTCGAGGCTCACCCCTCTTGTAGCTCCCATCGATCTGGAAACTTCGACGATTTCCCACTTCGTCGTCTGCGATCCGACACCTCGTTCTGCGGCGCGACACAGAACTCTTTAATCCCCGATTTCTGGCTCGCTTCGCCATGCGAGATATCGTTGTCGTTATTTGGGTCGCGGAACTTTTTCAACGATTTTGCGAGAACGACCGAGGGGACGCGTACTAGATTTTTGGTAAAAATTCTATTTTGCCACGATGGATAAATCGTATTGTCTCCTTTCCTTTTTTTTTTATTACGCACGCTCTATTGATTTAGCAGGAACAGAACTCGATAAACCAATCGATAGATGTTCTCTCAACAATCTAACGACAACCGATGCTTATTCTAATTTAAAACAAGGTAACGTAATCATGCTGACACAATAACGGTACTTGATTCAACGGAAGAGCATCGTATTACTTCACATTATTCACGTGCATCGAGAAAAAATCTCAAGAATGTCCTTTGATATTCGATCTTGAATGAAAATTTTTGCACGGCGACAAAAGCGGATACGTGGCTAAAAAATGTCACTAAGGGCGGTTGAAAAAAAGGAACAAAGAGAAAGACAGAAAGGGAGCGACAGACGCAGGTAATTCTTTTTGCTATTCGTTAACGCGAATATAATGACACTTGTAAGCTGGTATTTCTCCGATCGAATATCTCCGGCATATGATCGCGCCGCATCTTGCCGCTACATTTGCTTATTTAAACACACGTACGCGCGCGCGCGCGTGCATGTATCCGTGCGATTTATCCTGTCGGCTTTTCCGCCACCGCCACCGCCGCCACCTCGCCACGCCGATTCGATATTTCTTGTCTCGTAAATAATAGGCGCGGGCGGCCCTGTTTATTTACTGCGCGTTTTATCTCAATGGCTCGCGAGCTCGCGCACAACAGGTTAAATGCACCTCCGTTCGATGCGGCATGAATTGCACAGCCAGGTGAGGCCGCGCGTGCGTCATGTACGCATGCAAAGAACGGGTTCGAGGTTTATCGCCAATAACGGTGCGAGGCCCAGAGTGCACTTTCGAATGGCGTCCGTGTTAAGCCGAAATTATGCGCTTTTGATGCTCGTTTGCGTTTCTCCCTTTCTTTTTTTTTTCACCCCGATATATAAACATACGAATGCGCGGAATTATACCGGCGCCGCCGGTCGGGAATGCAAAAACGCTCTCTTATATGCGGGAGGAAAATGTCGCATAATCACGAGTGGAATATTATCACGTGATGTTTTTTTCCTCCTCCACCTACCCCCCCAACAGCCCCGACGCCGATGTTATTTTTCATGAACATGGGTCTTATTTTCGCGCGCGCGCCATTTTCGTGATTTTTACGAGAAGCGCGTTTAATTGATTCGAAAATAAAATTCGCACGGTGTTTACGGGACGCCGATAATATGACTGCGACCGGTGGACTATCAGTCGTTATGAAATATTGCCGCGGCTACAATTTAATATTTTATCATACAAATGATTTGTTCCCGACGGTATCGATCCGCCGCTTATCGCGTCGGTGTTACCTTTGTGCTCGTATTCATACAATGTAAGTGCATTAATATTCCTGCACTTGAACGTCCCTGCTCGAGCTCCTCTCCCTCTCCTCTCCAAGTTTATGCGCGAACGCAATTTTTGCACGGCAGCGAAAACTCGCGTCGATAATGAATATGATAACGAGTTTTCCTCGAAAGCATTATTGATGGAATTTTTATAAATTTAATACGTCACTCTCTGTGTCTCTCTCTTTCTCGTGGTTTCTTTAGCATATAGATGAGCTACGGTATGGAATTTTGTTGCATTAAGATGGTCGTGCAAATGCATTAATAGCGTATTGTGAGATTTACATTGCAAGCTTTACGGGTTAAACCGGGCTGTTATAATATGGAGAAGATATATTTTAAAACTCCTCTTTCTTCCTTTACACGATATATATATATATATATATTTAACGTAATTTTATGTATATTTAAACAGTTAAATTAAGGATCAAACTTTTTTCACCTTTCTCATATTAAAATTGTTTTATCTATTATGTCATCTTCTCTCCCTCCAACTCTCACGTAGATATACATGTACTATAATTTTATCGCCATGTATTTACGTGACAGGATTACATTGACATTTTACAGCTCGGAGCTAGAGTATGCGATTAGCTCACTGTTATAAATTCGAGATACGTAGCCGGACGATGGCTTTGATACGTATTTCTTTTTTTAATATTAACCACGAGACTCAGAGCTAGTTTAAACTTACATTACTTATATATTATTTTCAAATTACATTTTCATTACAGCAAAGTGTATGCGAGAATATTTGAATAAAGAGAAAGAGAATAAGTAAATTTCGTAATTTTTTAACTTTTTCGTATTCTTGGACACTTTTATATTTTCAGTCGTTTTTATTCAAGTAAGAGCTATCGATATACGCAAAGGAAACTGCGATCAACGCACATGTACACATGATTCATATGTTGTGCAATTCTATATGCGATTTCGTTTCTTCATCCCAGTCTAGACTAATGTTTTTTTTGCCGCCACCCCCATCCCTTACATAAATGCAGAAGTGTACACGCGACGAATGTTAAAAAGCCGTTTATAAGCGTACCACACATGAAACACGCGAGTTCCGAGTCATAGTCGCCGTTCGCGAAAATGCTGGCAAAAACGAGAGTCACGAGCCATGAAAATCCGTCATGCGACGCGATGCGATTCTTCGTTTTTTAAGAGCTTAAGTAAATCAGATCGAATACCGCAAACGAAGGAGCGTAAGTAATAATGGAGTACTCTCATTTTTTAACACATATCACGTTCGAATCACAAGATCTTCGATAAGATTAATTCGTGTGCACAAATTTCACGCGATTATCGCTGATATCAGTTTTATGACGCGTCATTCTTAATCAGATGCGATATATATTTGAGACGATTCACAATAAGACCATGTTGTATAATTTTTGCGACATATTTGCAGGAATTAGTTCTTCGTTCGATAGATACGTATAGACGACATGAAAGACAACATTTGTTTTATTAATAAGACTCGCGAGCGTTTTTTGCTCGATAGAAAAACACACGCGACATGAAAAAATAAATCGGTCTGTTTTAACAATAAGCGTGATTACACTATGTTCTTTAGCGTGCATCGCATGGAATGTTATTTTTCCACATCACCGATTCGGTATTCTTGCGGCAGCGGAAAAAAACGCTTGCGTTTATAATCTAAAAATTGCAGAAAAATATCAGTATATAAATAATTATTCATGGATGTGTGCAGCGATATTCGCTATAAAATTGGTAAAATTGGTTGAAATAAATAGTTACAAAAGCTATATAATAAAAATATTTTTTGAATAGCAATTTAAAAAAAGAGCTTTTTTATTGTAAAAAGAATCTGTATTATTTCAGGAAATAAAAATATAAAAAGCGGGGAATAAAAATGATGATACGAGTAAACAATTTACAGAGAAAGGAATTTTTATATATTTGTGAGAAAGATACAAATAATAAAATGACAATACGTGTAAATAATTTATAGAGAAAGGAATTTTTATATATTTGAGAAAGATATAAAAATAATAAATTATATC
This sequence comes from Camponotus vicinus, assembly GCF_025532165.1. Lineage (NCBI taxonomy): Eukaryota > Metazoa > Arthropoda > Insecta > Hymenoptera > Formicidae > Camponotus > Camponotus vicinus. The sequence continues at coordinate 17,718,375 of NW_028141945.1, forward strand.
TTGCATATCGTTTTTATTTATAATTTTTTATTCACTTTCTCTCTTTTCTCTTTTATATAAATAATAAATGCAATCAAATAATACTTCTGCGCGATGATTATTTCTTGTATCAAGAAGGGAATAAAGACCTGGTCGCGATCTCAAGCGGGCGATAGTCGCGCGAATCTGCATTTCTAGTATTCGCAAAAACTATCGATTTCGCTCGGAGCACCGCCTTCGATATGAGACTTAACGCACGACACACTTGGTCGAGACTGCATGTAAAATAGCGTATGAGTGCATAAAACACTTAAATTATGTGACCTGTCGGCAACAGTCTTTTAAACATTTGCTGTGATAAATATTAAGTCCCTTTGAAAACAAGACAAAGTATTTTCAATTGCACAGCATGGTCGCCATTGTGCGCGCGAAAGAAGAGAAAAAGAGAGCGAGAGAGAGAGAGAGAGAGCGTTTTATAGAAAATATTTCTGTGAACGGCCAGAGAGAGAAAAAGAGAGAGAGAGAGAGAGAGAGAGAGAGAGAGAGGGAGAGAGTTGTACCGAGTAGCCGGAGGTAAAATTAATGTCGAGATTGTTCGAAACTCCGCGGTTTTACCGCCAAGTATTTTCTGCAGGATGTAACGGGCCGGGGGGAAGATGAAAGATCCCATTAGCAAAATCAAATTTTCCGCTACGATGTGATATGACGGTTTTCGGGAAATTTCACGCACGTGATTCACGTAATGAACTTTTCAGATTATGCCAGGGAGCCTGTTCTCGACGAAAATTTAATTCGGCCGCCGCCATTTTTCGCCACGATTTTTCAATATTTAATGTCAATTATCTCGGCGCATATAAAAGTCATACGTAAATTAAGAGTTTATTTCGGCAAGATTCTACCCGGCAAGACAATCTCTCTCGTCGAAATCGCAATTGAATATCGAGAAAATAATTTTGTATAGATTTCATAGAGCGCGCACCTCATTTCTACATCTCTCGTTTATCATTTAGATTACATTAATACAACAATACGCGTTTTCTCCAGTGGAGCTGAAAATCGGTCGGTCGGATCGTTGAATAATATCCAACGTGTGTATTATGCACGATATTCGAGTAATAAGATAATACGGGATAAAATTAATAAAAAATCGATTGGAGAAATATCTAACTGCATTCGTATACATGCAATCCTTTTTTTTTATTATTTTATCCCAACCACAGAGCGAAGCTGGGAATGCATTTAATAATCCAATTAAAAATAAATATATGATACCTATCGAAAGAGCAAATAAAGATTGTTGATTTTTATTATGTGATAACGAACGAATCTCTGTGCATAACGCAAAGTAAATATCGAATTGTGAAATTTATACATAATATATCATACAACTTGTATAATATAATATACACCTCGTATAAATTTATAGTTTACGTTAAATGAATATAATGCAAGATTGCCTCCATCCAAAGTTTAAAAATTTTATATATCTTTACTGTTATATTTATCTTTAATTTATCTTTATTTTTATAATTATAGCTGGAAGATATTCATTTCGAGTGTCTAATTTCTTATCTCCGCCCGAAAAGTGGTGCAATAATTACAGATAATACGAAGCCGTAATTTGTGTCTTGTTAGCGTCTCTGCTTATATCCAAAGAGTTGTAATCGGATGTAAGATAATCTGACCACGTACTCGGGCTTCTTTTCTCTCTAATCTCTTGGTCAATCACACTTTTCATCGAACGCCTTCGCGGCTATCAAATTAATTCGCGATGTACATTTTCGGTTCAACAAATCATTTAAACTGACTTTGCATCACGATTAAACATTTAATCGAAGAAAAAAGCTTTAACCAAAATGAATGAGATAAGCTTTTTGGAAAATAGACCATCGCAGAATACTCTTCATTTTGAATATCATGCTTTTGTGTAATAAATCTTTTGATACAAACGATATTTAAGATAAATGCACAGAGAAGCACATAGTGAATTTATCACATAACTAGTTCCTGACGAATCACAATCGATAACCGACGATGCTTTTATTTGCATCTGAGAGCAAGTTACCGAACTAATAGTTCACAGAAAAGCTGCCCTCAATCGCGTTCTACCTTGTCTTCAATGACTCACGAACTTTTATGGATACCCCATTCGATTCGTTCGTCATTTCTCGATTACGTAGAAGAAATCCCGTTCTATTTGTCCTTTATCATTTGCATAAAATGCGAGGAAAATGCAGTCGGATTTTGATCGCGAGAATGTGAATTTCCGCTTTTCCTCTCACGATCTCGTCATCCCTTGCGACGTGACCTCCATTCTTATTTTCTTCTTTATATCCGGTCAAGCACTATCGCACCCAAACAGAATATGTTACGAGTAGTTATAGTTTAAGAAAATTAATCTTGCAATTATTTTATCTTTTATACAATTATCGCTTTTTATTTATTTTATTTATGTTAAGATAATTTTATATAATATCGTGAGAAAAAAATTTATCGACGCAATAAAGTGTAGATCGATAATCTTCGCATTGCCCTATATTTTCGGTAATAATCACGCGTTTCGACGTTGTCAACGCAAATTTGAGGGGATACGGCAATATTTACGATATGAGCGGATGCGAAATCGGACGGAACTATGTATTCCGATATATAGTCTTAGAGACCCAATTACACGTGTGACGATCAACACGGTCGCTGTAACTGCGCGATTACGGGGTAGAATATGGTACCTGGTGCTGTGGGCCAAGATAGCGGACGCCCGTGAATCTATCGACAGGTCGGGCACGATGACTATCGGCATCCAATAATGGACCGGCGTCGTTGTTTGCGACCCAAAGTGACAAAAGAAAGAAATTGGAGCTTGTGTATGTACGTACGTGAAGCGTGATCCGTCCGATCGAACGCCGACACTTGGCGCCGATATAATGAGAAAATTGCCATTAATCGAGCAAACTGAAAGAGAACGCCCTTTATCTTCCTTCCTTTCGCGATAATATGCGGACGATATTAACGAGCTTGTACTTCATATTACGGTTCTTCGATAGGACACGCAGTTTTTCCGACAATATCGGGTAACGTTCCTCGATACCGTGTACCACGTGCTATCACATGAAGTTTTGCGCAATTTTGCGAATCGTGTCAGCACGCGAGTTGTGCTTTATCGCGAGTCACGCGCAATTAACGTATAATTCACGATGCAGTTTTCCAATTTTACTCGCGAGAAAGTTGCACGGCGATGCAAACTCGCGTGAAAATGCCGCTCAAAGCCCGCACAATTTGCATTGTAATTCGGCAGCCACGATAGTACTAGTATTCGCTTCCTACTGAAATTACTCATCAAAGTGGCAGTGACTTGTATCAATCAATCTTTATAATATTCGTGGTGAACGAAAAAGGATACAGATAAAAATTAAGAAAATAGACAATTTTCGCATAAATATTTCATTGTGTATACGTTAAATATAAGGAATATATTTTTTACAGAATGCAAAAATTATGAAAAGTATATATTTCTTCAAAGAAATTCAATTTTATTAACGAATCATCTTTATCTATAATAGAAGCTTTTAAAAAGGACTTCTCGTTACTTATAATTAATGATCGTCAGATGCCACTTTCTCTCCGAGTTTCGTCGAGATTTGAATAGATTACTATGCGGTTTACAACTTTATTATTACCGCGGTAGCATGCATATTCTTAGGCAATACTTTAGGGAATGCAGAATGTGCGAAGTCGCGCGTGCATCGATAAATCGGGTTGGGAAAACTATCGGGAGAATTTAATGAGCCGTACCGGCTTTACTGGCCCGCGCGGCTTTATTACCACTCCGTAATTTAACGTGCATCGATTTCTTGTCGTTGCGAGAAACCAAGCGCGATAATTCATTAAACTTGCCCGCTTCTTGGTAATAAGGGTGTGTCCATCCAATCCATTATGATTGTCTTTCTTTTATTCGTCTTTAATTAGTGCGATACATTATGGCAAATCAATCGCATCTTCTACCTGTATTGCTCTCCTGAGAGAGAGATTCGCGATATTTATATAATTATTATCTTTAAAACATTATATTTTTTCATTATACAACTAAATTATAAGACACAGAATAATGTAGTATTATAGTTATTTTTAAAAACGACTTGAAGAAATTATTCTCAATGGGAATAAAATTTTATTATTATCGAAATATTTTTTTTTCTCTTATGCGATATAAACAAAGATACATTTGGCAGATAATTTTGCACACTACATTTTTAATTAAAGCTTACAATCTTCCTTTTAATATATTCTACTTTATAAAATTACTCAATAAAGTTCATCGTCAATTGACGTTTGTAAAGTATCGTAAATTAATTCCATGAATTTATATCATGATATTCATATCATGGTATAAATTCATCGAACAACATTTACAACATTGCTCTAGCTGCTTCAATTAAACAAAAAGTCCATTGATTATCGCGGCGCGAATCTGTGTGGAAGTTTGCGTACCCGGCTTATGAGGGTTCTCGGTGAGCTTAGCATTCGTCGTATGATAAAGTGGGTGACCGAGGAACTTTCTCGGTTATAGAGGAGAGGCCCACAGCCCCGTGTCCGAGTGCGGCCGCATCGCGAGACCTCGGAATAAATTGACCGACGTCGCCAATGGTGGTTGTTTATTTTCGAAATTAAATTGAATTGGCCCATAACTTGCCGGTCTATTAGCCCTGGGGACCGAGCTAGTTTGCTCGTAAATCTCCGGAGTATCGGACCGGTGGCACATACGCATACAGACGCGTATACGTGCGTATAGTATTTATGTGTGTATGTGTGTGTGTCGCCGGCGGGATGGCGAGCGCGGGGGAGGCGCGGGTATTCGATTCGCTCCCGACAATGCGTCCGGAAGCTCCCAGGAAATACATGGGCGTGGTGCCGAGATAAATGTACTCTCGCATTTGCATACTTCTCGCCCGCACGGTTCCCATATCCTCCCGGACGGCGTTCGATCCTCCGTTCAGATCCTATCTACACTTGTCCGCCTTCTCCTGCCTCCTTAGCCTCCTGTCTCTTCTCTTCTCCCCCTTCCCTTTCACGCGTATCTTGTATCGTTCATATGATATCGAAATGTCGGGTAGACCCAGTCGAAAGTAAGAATAGCAATGTCCGCGGACAAATATGATGTCATATTTACGATATTATTATATATTTCGTCAAAATTATTTATAGGGATTCGATTCAAGTGTCTCTTTGCGAGACTCACACCTTTTGGGGACATCAGTAGTGTTCTCGAGGAATTTGATGTCGATAAAAATCGATCGCGCGAAAGAAGAAGCGCGCGGAAATGGATTGCATAGAAATCATAGCGCAATGTTTCGAATGATTGAAATAGTTCGAGAGATGATTAGATTGCCGTAGGTAGAGAGATATCTTTTCGCGAGACAAATGCGCGCGAATCGAACGGTAAACCAGCACGGTATTCCTGTGGGATAAACTCCTTTTGGGACGCTGGCGGTAGCGTGGATTTATTCATCCTGCTCGATTACTCGCTTGATTATCGGAACAAATCGAGTAATTTCCGTCCTTCTCATGTAGATATATTTTGCCGCAAAATACTCGTACGTCAAATAATTTGTCAAAGAGTCCTAAACAACTATCTATCTATTTATCTTATTTGTCTAGTTCAAGTGATACTTGGATAGCGGAAGTGCTTCCGGTTGCATCACGTATTTAATAAGGCTATACATATAAATGGAATCATTATGAAAATGTGTCTCTGGGACATTTGTGACTTAATAGTGAACACACGCACACACACACAAATTAGATACTTATATCGTTTCGCGATATGTATAAAAGTATATATATTTATTTATTAAATTTTCTTTTATATATATATTTATTTATTTATATTTATATTTATATTTATATTTCCGAATGTTTATCACAAAATGCATCAACGTTTTCAAAATATTTAATTTCTCTTGAAACCATTTTACATCGATATAAACTAATAAAATATCAATTTATATAAATATTTTAATTTAATTATTAAAATTAATATTCCAGAAAGAGGAAACGATTGGATAAAAATTCTTTTAATAGGATTTTCTCGTATTGATACAGATACAGATATATTCTATCAAAAAGATAAACTGGGTATTAATTTTTCAGACGCAAGATTATATAAAAGTCATCAGAATATATACATAAGAAGCATTCTCTTATAAAATAATCTAATCGATTAGAGATAAATAGATAGAGAACTGATTTTTAATTAATATTGATTTTTAATTAATTAATATAATTATCTCCCATTTTATTATTATTAATCTGTTGTGCCGGGGGCGGCACGGGATGTGGAGTAGCCGGGAGTTTCTCAGAGGATGCCTCGGAATCGTCTCTTAGGATTACTCTCTTTATTAATTTTTTATCAAATCGTTTATTTCAAGATTTGTACACAATTTGGTTAACTTTTAAATATATCTTATTTCGTGATCCTTCTCAGGAGTTTCAAGTTTCTTTCCTTAATATCGCTAGCCTTCGAGCTTGAACAAATTTCCTTTAGCGTTCGATGCACAAAATAGCGGTTAGCCCTGAATTCGCACTCTTTGTTAATTGATTTTTTATTAACGACTGTCCGCCGCGGACCCGCGGTGGACGGTTTTTAACACCTCATTTTAGGGATGTTTTGGAGGGGATCGCCTAGCAACATGACCATATATGATCATGGAAGATTTTCGTGGCGGTCAAGTCCAAGTGCAAACGAAGGAGGTTCAAAGTCGAATCCCTTCGTTGGCATTTTCACGTTTCCGGCGAACTCGCGCGTGGTTCGCTGAGGTAGCGGTTTTACGCGGTTCGCGAACATTCTATCGCATCTAAAGCGTATAAAATTTATTAATGGTAAAATAAAATTAAGTTATAGTCTTTCGGACTATAACAAATCTTTGCAATAAAAATGTCTCTCACGCTTTAAAAGAGTAAGTAAATAATAAATTCAATAAGAAAAATGCATCAACATAAATTTCTATCGAAAATTGAAAGGAGAATATGAAGAGCTCACATGAAGAATACGATTATATAATAATGTATTGTTGCTATGATACTTTGCCAACTATTTACGATCGAGCCAATCGTTGAAGAATAGTAGTTTCTAATTTATTTCAAGGAGGCACTATAACAAAGGGAAGTGACAAACGACTGTTTACGGAAATCACTTTCTTCGACATCGTTACAGTGTGGCAACGTTCTCGAGCTACACCGATAGAAGACTATCAAGAAAGTCGGAGGAGGCTCCGCTCGAACTCGTAACTGCAGTTCGATTAAAGTGTTCCTGCACCCATCGTACCTCGTTCCGGCTTGCGCTTGTCACCCCTTACCTCGATTCTCTCTAACCCCTTTGCCGTTTCTCCTCGTGTTTTTCTGCCTTGCTCATCTTCTTTCTTTCGCTTTCTCCTCCCTTTCTCTGTCTCTCTCTCTCTCCCCCTTTATCTCTATCTTTCATCGCGGTATACATACATACTTGCCTATGTTCTCCGATATCGCAACTACCCAGTAAGTTCAACACCAATTGTTAAACTCGCTCCAGCCCTCGAAAAGTTTCGCTCTAAGCGATGTATACGGTGTCGCATTCTTTGCTCTTAACGATCAAACTTATCCCAGGCGACACTTCGACAACTATGCGAAAGAGAAAGAGAGAGAGAGAAGAGCAAGAGAGAACTTATATTGGCGATTGTCGGGTTCTCGAACTATTGTAACGGCGTTGTTCGTTTCAAGCGAACAACGAAAACATTTCCAGCAGTTAAAATATCGAGAGATAATTAGTCACACAGATATCTATTTTGATTTCGTCATTAATTGTTTCATCGATCGATTGTACAATTTATTTACTAATATATTTATGCAACTAATATATTTATGTCTATTGCGAAATAAGATTCCACGATGAAAGAATTTCACTAAAAATAATATTTCTAAAATATAAAAATTTTCGATAACAGTCTTTTTACTTATTATATTCACTATTTATTTCATATTTATTATATATATATATATATATATATATATATATATATAATAAATATAAAATAAATAGTGAATATAATAAGTAAAAAGACTGTTATCGAAAATTTTATATATATATATATTATATATAACAGCTGTTTACAATTCTTTTATTTAATGATTACTTTTTCAGGTAACAGCTGATTGATATTTCTTTGAAATAAACAAAGTAACATTTCTGTGTTACGTAACTGTAATGAGTTAGGAATATCATTCTAAATAATTATGTAACGTAAAAAACACGGCGTTGTATATGTGCGAGAGCTCTTTTAGATACAATATCGTATCGTTCTTTGTAGCAGCAATCATAAAAGATTAGATCAGCGCTATTTTAATCTTTATAACCAGCTTGAACGGTAGCCTTGCTTCATAAATGCTCTTATGGTATGAATACAAAAATAGAATTCTGTCACATTACGTGCCTACGTCAGCAATCTAATAAATAGTTTTTACAGTTTATAAATGTTAAAAAGTGCAACGCATTAAAGGTATAAATTTAAAATCGAGATAAAACTTTGTCACACATATTAATCTTATATTTAAATTACTTGCTTAGATAATTATTTAAATTTCGTTTCTAGATGAATTTTAATGAATAAAGGATAAACTATAAAATGATGCTTTATATTGATATGATTGATTGAGAAGATTTTTACGAATTCAACATATAAACTATGTATTTATTATTCACATTTTTCATAGATATACATTAGTTTCCTCGAAACACATCTCTGATATATCGAAGTTTTATTGCGCAATATAGTAACAGTATACATGATTCATCAAATCTCGCATCTCCAATCACACTCGTAGAATTTTTTTCCTCGTAATAAAAATATTGTACAGTTACAATTATTGTAGAAATATCATGATAAACGTAATAACGTTTATAAAGAGAATTTTTTCTTCACAAACGAATTTTTCTCTATTACGTGCACTCATATATATCTATATTTTTTAATTTTAACAACAAATATTTTTTTAATTTAAATAGTACAGAAATATATATATATGGAGGCTAATAATATTATGAATAAATTTACGTTATCAAACGCGATATTTTATTTCTCTATCTCGCGTGTGCTTAATACTTTTTATATATTAAGGAAATACTTTTTTCTAGAGGGAACTTCGACTGTATGTGTGAATCTGGGACGCGGCATAAGTGAACTTGGTGATAAACGCCGCTGCTAGCTTGGAAAGATATATGGAAATGACAAAGTTATTCTTTGGTGGTTACGCGTTTCTTTATTTGAAAAGTAAATCCGGATTTGTGTAAAAACGAAAGAATAATTTCATCAATGTGTGGGTATCTCTGCAATACTGTACTTATTTTTATATAATACGCATGTATATATCTTTTTCTCTACATATATAAGTATGCAATGTAGATATGAGATTAAAATCCACTTACATATATAAGTGGATTTTAATCTCATATCTACATTGTTTTCGTGATATTTGTTTGCACAGTTGTTTTACAAACTATATGCGACAATTTTCAATCGATTCATTTTATCTACCTGATAAAAGTTACGTTCAAGTACGTAGGAGTAATTATTTAACATTTTTCGATCTAATAAAATTAATTGATAATAAAATCTAAATATTTTTTTTTTATAAATATAAAATGTCTTAATATCGCTAGTCAATTAATCAAAGAATCAATTAAAATAAAGTATTCGACCAAACTAGCCAGAAATTTTGGTTTATTAATACAATTGTATTAATAAACCAAAATTTTAAAAAAATTATAAAAAAAAATCAATTAAAATAAAGTATTCGACCAAACTAGCCAGAAATTTTGGTTTATTAATACAATTGTATTAATAAACCAAAATTTCTGGCTAGTTTGGTCGAATACTTTATTTTAATTGATTTTTTTTTATAATTGTGACCCGAAAATTATTTCTTCATCTAAATTATTATTTATCTAAATTATGCCGTATTGACAGTTTATATCTGCTTGTAATTTACAGTCCTTTTATATTTACGTTGTATGCACTGAGAAAGAAATCTGGTTGCATTAATTAGAAATCTGATAGATTCAACCAGTATGTCTATTGGAAAATGGACGAATCAGAATTCCTTTAGGAATTACTGAGTAATAATACTAAGCTTACAAAAAAATGACATCATTTTGTCCATGTTTAGTTAATATAACAAGAAATTTTATAGATCCAACTAGAAAATACTAACCAAATCCTTGTAGTAAATTCTATTAAACTAGTTATAAAAAATTTTAGTTCTAGTTCTAGTTATAAAAAATCGAGTCTTATCGTGGTAACTAGAAATTTTGCTTGGTTTAATCAAAATGCCTTTTATCAGATACGTCTTGTTGGTACAATCAAACGATTTCTCTCAGTGTGCGTCCCTGACATGCAATTACTTATTTAAAGATCTTTCGCATTTATCACACCCATTAATTAATATAGACATATACATTATGTAGAAAACAAACAATCATAGGATATGTTTCAAACAACCCAAATCTTTTAACTGCAACAACATATCAGCTAATATTTTGGATACTTTCTCTTCACCGGCTTGCTTGTTGTGTATTAGATAGTCCGTTTGAGACATGTTCCCTGTTATCATTTTATCAAATATTTCTTTGCCATCATATCCCATCAATGTTGTTAAAAAGAAGGACGCGATAATGAAACCAAAGAGAGCGCCTCTTTTGAAATCGTCCAAGAAAGCATCATACGAATATTTATCGATGTTTTGTACGCCAGCGTCCAGCAAATGTTTTTTTATTGTGTCGTGATAGGCTCGTATGATGTCGAAAAAATTATCCTTTCTAACTTCATTCGAGCAAGAGAGATAGAGAAAAGTGGAAAGATCAACGACCGGAGTCGAATATCTCGAAAGCGCGAAGTCGATCAGCATCGGCCGTAGTTCTCCATCATCTTCCGTCTTAAAAAGAATATTGTTTAATGTAAAATCGCCGTGACACAACGTGGCTAAAGGTTCCTTTGGCTCCGCCGTTTTGACCATCACTGTGTCGTACGCTTTAGAAAGGAAGGCATCCATTTTGTCGCAAAAAACTGCATCGTATCCTTGATTACGGAGATATTCCACTGCCCGGTTCGCGGAAAAGTTCATGTACAACTTTTCCGACTCGTTCCATGACACGTCATATCTACTTTCTTGAAGCTGCTGCACGATGTCGAAGAACTTGTCGCTCTGCTGCTCCTTCATGATGTAACCTTTGGCGTGGAACCGTCCTATCTCGCGTATCGCCGCTAAAATATATTCCACAGAAACGTCGTATGCGGACGGAGGAGGGCAGTATCCTCGTTTGATAATATTTTCTAACGCGATCACCGAATCGGTGGGCGGTTTCTCGTCGGTATAGAAGCATCTAGGAAAGTTCTCGTCGGGTTTGAAGTAGTTCCGATAGAATAAAATCTCGTTGTGAAACTGAGGATCGATGAGAACCATTTCCCTGTGCAACTTTATTCGTACGGGTCTCTTTAGTATCAAGGATAGTTCCTCATTCTGTCCTTCATTCTTGTTTTTAAATTTCACGCATACGTGATACAACGTAGACATGAAAAGATCGCTAGGTTCGGATACTTCGTATCGAGCTTCCTCGACGTTCGACCCAAGACTCTCGATAACTTTTGGCATCACTTCTTTGATCCATCTTTGAAAATCATCCTCATCAGACATTTTGTCTCTACACTTTCTATCTTCCTCGGTTATAAATACAAATATACGACACTGCAACTTAGCGCGAGCTTATCTTAATTGACTACTGAATGGTACTATGGTTCTGATGGTAGTGACATTCTACAGGCAGAAGCTAATGCCATGCCACCTTGCGTTATAAGAATGTATGAATGCGAAAAGAGTGGGAGATTTAATGCATCGCGATGCTGCTGGATCGTCTGTCAACACGACATGGAATTACGCACGGAAGTACTGCTTGTTATTGACTGATGACCGTGTATCTAGGTCACCGGAATTGACCGATTATCAAATATTACAGAACGGGAAAAAATCAATTACAGCATGAAAAACATATATTATAATGCGGTTGAATAAAATCATTCATTACCGAACGCGTTGCTCTACATTAATCAATTAAGAATATTATACTTTTATATTTTATACTTTTAGAAAGGAAATACATGATTTCTCGAGAATTCAGAATAATTTTGTCTTCCTTTTACGATGAATAACAAATTAATACGCGAGTATTTTTATATGAAATTAACAATTAAATTATGTAATATGTATTGGATATTTTACTCATCGACATACAATTTGCGAAGAATGAGACAATTAGTATAATTGTATTATAATGCAATTAAACTTTGTTATAAGAGAATGATTTATAATAACTTAATTATATATAATATAAATAACTTAATTATTATTTTCATGTTATTATAAATAACGAGAATAATAATTAAGAATATGTTATAAAATAATACTGAGAAAAGTTTAGACACACACATGTACGCACGACGCGTACATGTAAACATATTAATCAACGATTAAATATGAAACAAAGTTGGCATTTATCTTTGTAAAATTCGCTAAATCATTCTGTTAAGAACTAATATTTAATATCATATGATATATTTTGTGATAGCGTTCTCTAATCTTATCTAGACCGTTATCTTGATATAACGTATTATTACGTATTATTTACGTGCAGTTACTAAAATAAATTTTACAAGTTATACAAAATATATTCAAGCAATAATGCACGGTCAAATTATTATTTAATTGCAAGAAGCATTACTGCCCCTGTTTCAATAAGTCAGATTACGTGTATTATATCAAATTGCTTTTCTTTATTTTTGAGTGAATCTAGAAAAGTCGTAGAGTACTTGAAAATGAAAAAATCTTTTTTTATGTATTCTTTATTCCGAGTTCATCTCTTTAGCCGCTCTCCCGTTTTTGGCGTTCGTATAAGTGTAAAAAGAAATGGGGTCACGAAAGATGCTTTCGAGAACAATACCATCAGACACGGTTATCCAAAGAAAACTGGAAGAAAGTGGATGAAATATCGAATCGTGTGAAAACTAACGAACGACTAAGAAAACTGAGTGACTCAATCTAAATGGAGGACTAGATAGGTTTTTTGATTTTTAACTTGAGATTAAATGTAACGAAAACGAGAATTTTAACTATTGTCTTAACGTCTAAAGAATAGTGCCGGAAATTTTTAAAGATTTATTCTTTTACACATCGACCAAGAATTTTGGAAAATTTATTTTTAATTTTTATCATATATTTTTTAACTTATTACATTAAAAGGTTTAATATTTACTTGTTTATTATTTTCTATTTATATAATTTATTTATTCGTTGTACAGTAATACTATTACATTAGCGATAGAAACATATTAGCGATTGAAAACATATTAGTGATATATTATTAATGTTATCGCAAACAACAGCTATAAGGTGATAAGTAAGAAATGCCTAAATGATCAGTAAAATTATTTCATCGATATTTTATAGTTATTATTATAAGTTTTAATTGATATGGATCTTTATATACTTTTATATATTTTTTATTTATATATATCCGAATAAATATTCAAGAAATCAAACAGGTTTCCCTATAATCATTCAACAAAGCAGGCCTTTTCAGTATGATAGAAAGTTCTTTGCTTTGTCCCTTCACTTTGCTTGTACACCTTACGCATATGTAATACAGATCGCGTATAAAAAGCTTATTGCTCTTGGATAATTCGTACCATGCTTCGTTCACATTTGATCCGATATTCTCGATAATCTGCGAGATGACCTTTTCTATCCATCGTTGAAAATTCTCGTCGTAAGACACTTTATATGCTTTGTAACGTGTGACTATCTATCGTTTTTTAAATGCTAACTGTGTTAGGTGAGTCTAGGTAAACCTTGTTGTAGTATAGTTTGAACAATCCTGCAACTTTTTTAATGTAGTCTTTAAACATATAGATATTAACAACTTTCATAACAACTTTCTTAACAATCATAACAATCGTAACAATCTTATCATATAACGCACAAGAAACATGAACGCACATAGCATAAAAAGGTCGTATATTAAAAATATTTCATGGTTAAATATTTTGTTTTTGAGTTTATTATTTTTAATATTACCTCACATACATGTTTTTGTTGTTTATTATTTTTAGTATTACCTCCTATAATTATGTAAAAAATTGTTTCTTAATTTTATATTCTTAATTTTATCACGCTGTTTAATGCGCTTGAGAAAAATTAGCTATTATGTAACGTAATTAAAATTTAATACATTATGTATGTGTGTATAGTTTTGATTTCATATATGATTTTTAAAAGATTTCTTTTTTAATCACACACATTTATAATTTAAAAATTATTATATACTTCGATTTTTCATTAAAAAAGAAATTATCTTCATCTTAGTTAAAGAATCTGCTCATAAATTTATCTTTTTTCATTATTTAAAATTGTTACAGATATATATAATCTAAAGATATTAAAAACATGAAAAATATATTTTTAAATCTATTTTATCTTTTTAATCATTGTTTTCGTTTGTTAAATATTTATCTAATAAAAGAATATACATGTATAAATGTTAGTATCATTCACATATTCTATTTTACGTAATTTGCAAATAATATTAGATTATTCACGCGGTGTTTTATATATCTGGAAATTACATTTACGCTTAATTGCACAACTAAAAGGCCGAAAGGTAAACAATCGAAGGGAGCATTTTCGAATGCGAATTGCGTGCACAAAAATTCTTTGGTGCCATTGTTTTGATAATGCATGCAAATAACAAATCCATTTACATGCTACGGTACTATTATAGTAAAATACCCACAATAAGGGAGTCACGTAATCGAATCAAAGTCTATCTAGGTCAAATAAGTGTTACATAAAGTCGATATACAAAGATACACGTATATAAAGGTGCGAAAGACGCACATATATACATCTAGCATAAGATATTTTTATATCAGAGAAACATGAGTAACTTTCCGTTAGTCTACTGTCTAGTGCATCAGAAATGTGTGCCTATATAGTATATTAAATATTATTCACATACGCGCGCAATACACACAATATACACACATATACACACAAATGAGCTTTTTACAAAACGTCATTACTATGGAAAATAATAGTAATATTATTGTATTTAAATTTTTTTATACTAAATAACTTTGTAATTTTAAAATAATTTAAAGTTAGACTATCTCTAAAGTAAATGCGTGTAAGGAAAATTATACTCTATACAATGTAATGTGCCATTTTAATTGTCATTTATAACAAGTGTTTACCTTCGATCACAGGAAAAAAAGGTTTTATGCACACGGCAGAACGAATAAAAATTTCTAGACTCGGAAGAAGTTGACGTTTTTCCGGTCAGGTAAAGTGCGTCTCGAGAGTGTCGAGGATACGGCTATCGGATGGAAATGGCATTCGCATTTTCCGCTTGGAAAGGAATATTCCATGTGCTTCTTCCGAAAGAGAAATTTAAAAAGTAATTACTATTGACGTTTTTAAGTAACTTCTTGAGCAAATATTTAATGCTGGTTTTTGAATACTGATATTTTTCCACAAAAGTCTATAAAATGTGTACGAGATTGATAAAAAAATTGCAAAATAATTTAATTTGCATTTCATATGGAACTCTTTAATTAATCTACAATTAATAGCATAAATAACGCTAGTTATATAGAATGGATATTTTATTTAGCACTGAGAATACATAAAGGCCACTTTTAAATCAAATTTCAATTAATTTAGTCGATGATTAATTTAATTGAAGTAGAATTGCCTGCAACGTTATTTTTAATTACGTAATTCATACGTTGCAAATCTAATCTTTCTTTCCTTGTATCAAAGATATATGTAATAATTTTATTTGTAAACAAAATACTACAAATATTATGGAATAAATTTAATATGATTTGATAAATTGTCAATTAAGGTAATAAAAATTTAAATATAACATGTTTGTACTATTACGCTTGTTTCACTTGAATTTATAACTGGTATTATAGCGAGTACAAATAAAAATTTAAACATTCTAAATTGTTGCAATAGTTAACATCATTTTATTAATATGAATAAAATTATCAATGTTTGTAATTTGACACGGGAAAATAAAGATAAAATTTAGAAACGACGAATTTTATACATATATAATTAGAAATTTAGCTGTGCAGGAGAGTTTTTGGCATTTGAATTAATTGCCGATTAAGTTAATGGAATTTTGTCGAATCCCTAAATGCTTAACAATGTAAAGCGAGATAGAAATGCCTCGAGCGTGATCATGCGATGACGATGTGCGGCTTTTGAATCTACGCGGTGAGGCGTATCGAAATTTTCTCTCGATAATGCATTTTTGGCCGGGAATTTATTGCGCCGGCGTTAAAAGCGCATTAAAGCCTCACGTCCCGAAAACGCCTCGTGCCCTCGAAAGCACGCTGCGAGGTCCATTCCAAACCGACGATCAAGCTCGGTACATTCCCGCACGGCTGACGTGAGTGTTAGGCACGGCTCGGATGACGGGAAAACGTCTCTCGCGATTTTCCCAGGTAAAGGGACTTTGCATAATCGCCGGTGACGTTGCATTTAAGTGGCTTGCACGGTAAACGGCAAGGGAGGCGACTCAAGCCATGGCTATCTAAATAGCGCATTGCGCGATGGTTTTAACGAGAAGGAACTTTGGACCGGTGCTGGTGGAAACTTTCAGCGTTACGTAGCTCTTTTTTAAATTTTAATACCAGCGTCGGCTGGTTATCTACCGTCCTCGTATGTGAATTTCGTACAATTCATAAATACTGCTTCTGCGAAAGATTTATAAACGAAAAATTCTACGCTTCCTCCATTCTTGCTTCTGCTGAAGCGCACTAGTGTCTATTGCGATATTAATAATCAGTTTAAAGTTTTTGATTTATGGTGAATTAAAGTATACGGTTGTTTTCATTTCTGACTGTTAGAGATTTATTTTCGCACGTTTCTTGTAATGTAGAGCATCTACGATAACGTTAGTCGCGGTTATCAGTAACGAGTTACTGATATATCGACTATTAGTTGACAATTACTATTTTTACGAGTCCTTATATATCAATTAAACGACTTAAATTGGCTCAAGTTTGTTTGCATGTATACGCAAGAAGTCTCGCGATAAATAGACCGATTGTTATAAATAAAATTATCTTATCTGCGGCTGTACTGAAATAAAAGAAATTTATATAGATGAACACCGCAAAGTGAATTCGTTACGTCACGCATTTAATATCCTTTGATAAAATTTCAACGTCTTTCGCTAAACGACGACAATTCATTCCGCGAGCTATTCAGAGAGTTGGAACCCGTCATCTCTCGACGGAATATATAATTACGGGGAGTTGGTTACGAGAGAGAAAGAGAGGCGCGATATTGCCGCGTTCTTTTCCCAGGGCGCACAATTCCCTGTCGAAAATTCCGCAAAACATAACAATGACTGGCGTTAAGGAGAAGACTGCCGGCTACGCGGGACGAATCGAGTCAGATTAAATTTCCATTGCAAATTTCATTCAACCGACTGCCTCGTATCTCATTCGCGCTCCTTCTCCCTCTCTCTCTCTTTCTCGGCTGCCGTCTTTCTTGAGCGCTTCCTCGCTCTCGACGACGCGACGACGACTCAACGCAGCGTCGTCTCTCGACAAGATGAACGAGGCGGCCTGGTATTTACGCGAGGAACGATGAAACGTTTGCGGGATAAGCGTCGAGTCGCTGACATGTATATCCAAGCGTCGTTATCCGTTTTCTTTGTCGAAGAGATTATCGTCCCGTATGAGACTGTCATGATCTATCCAGAGATGGATAATCGTCCCGAAGCTGCACCGCAATCGAGCGTTTTAGCGTCTACGAGTCAACTGTAATTGGAGCAACTAAGATGCGTTTTGATGAAGAACGGAGTATCTTAGCATGCGATTGCAACTTCGAAGGAAGTAGCCTTCTCGACGACGACGCGAGTATCTGATGCAGTGTCATGCTTCTTGCTCCGATGGTGATGTTCATCGGTGTGACTTGTGACGGCGACGGATAACGATAACGAGAGCTTCTTGCGTCTAATATAGCGCGATTTAAGCGCTCGTTAGACTAATGAGCTCTCAAAAAAATGAGCGCTTTCTTGTGTTATCCCGGGGAGAAACAGGCTATTGAATGAGGACTTAATGACACGTTCACAGGTATCTTTTGTCTTTGTTGAACATGATCTGTCACCTCGACATCATCATCGCCTTCGACAATAGCAAACATTATCATCATTTATGAAAATCACTTATAAAAGATGGATATCCGAGTCGCAATTTTGCTCCTACAACTTCAATTTATTTGTCGATTCCAAAAGATTTTTATAAGCTTAATTTCTTCAGTAATAAACAAAGTTTTTTACTTAAGAATTTGAAAGAGTAAGATGTATAGTTTTTGGCAAAATTATATATTAAATGGTTTGAAAAAAAGAATGATTTGATTGATATTTAAAGTATCAAGATGGATATTAGATCGAGGATAAGAGCAAAATTTCGAATAATTGCAATAATTGAGCACTGATAATGAATTGAATAATGAAATAATTAATGAAAATTTAATGAAAATATATAAATAGACAAATATTTCTTTCGATCTACCACCTATGCATTTGATATATATTATATTATCTCGTTCACTTAGCACGCGACTATTATTATCTCTCATGTTGTCACAACCAAATATATCAAGAAAGAGCTTTCGGTGAAAATGACGGACAAGCAACCGCGTTTAATGATGACGACAAATCGATTCTCTCTGCCAAAGCTTATGTCTGAACTTGGAGAACTTGAGTCTCGCGAAAGAGCCGGGGTGAGTTTCGCGCTTTGTTTGGCGCGAAATAAATTCGCGGACAATCGACGGGAGACCCGCGCGCGCCTCGAAAGTGAAAATTAATCCGATCGGCCGTGCGGGAAATCAATTCCGTAATAAATCTCTCCCCCGAGTGGGGTCGTAAATAATATCCGCGCCGTGCTCCGCGAGATAGCGCGTTGGCGCGCGACAAAGAAATATGACACCCCACGGTCAAGCTTATTTATCGACGAAACACCGTTGCCGACGGCTTCAACCCCCATGCACCGTGGCTAGGACATTTTCATCCCTGTTCCATCCTTGCCCCTCGGCCGAAATCCTTGTCCGCCACGTGCGGGGGAGTTTGCGCTCGGACACGTGGAGCGATCATAAACTTTCCGACTTGATTCTCTCGCGACTCGTAGCTCTCAAACGGTTTTCACTAGACACTCTACTGTATAGTCTCCATCGATTATTTTATTTTGCGAAAAAAGAAAATGCGATATAAATGGTGGAAGTAAATTCCAAAGTCTTTAAAAAGTCTGGAACTAGATATATTAAACAGCGTAAATATATTGAAGGTATTTTTCACTGATCTAGATTGAGTAGAAATAAAATACGAAAACCAATATTATTGAAAAAATATAGAACCAAAGTCGCGGAGTTTTTTCTCTTATTTATGTCAAATTTATAATTCAATTATTAAGATGAAAATAAAGAATTTTTTCTGATTTTTTAGAAAAATCTCATCGAGATAAAAATATACGCATAAAGTAATATCATTTTTAAAATCATTATCATTTTTAACGCAATTGTTTAAAAAATTCTAGACTTATTCTACAACAGTACATTACATTAATTATTTTGATTGCTGAAAATTACTCGATTACGTCGCTTTCAAAGCAATTAATTTAATGTAAGACTTGAAGTGTTTATGCTACAAATATATTATGTACGACACGATAAGAATGTAAAATGCAATGTTTCTCGTTATACGTATCTTGTTGAGCGTTATTTGTTACATCACTCTATTTCTTCGCGTAATTCCCGCAACGTTTGATCTAAAGTAACGACCGTTCTGGCGACATTTATTTTCCATTAAGTCGCGCAATATAAAATCGTTTGCCATGGCACATACGACCGTAATACATTGATGTTCGAGCTTACACACACCGCTATCTCATCCGGAGAATCTTTGCGTCTCCTCCCTCTTCCCTCGACAATTATTTCACTTCTGAGGCCAATCATTAGCAGAGGTCGCATGCGTGCGATTTCTTGCGATCGGTCGCCAATGCCAGGCCTTAGTGTCGTACTCGGTCAATAATGGGCAAACTTTGTTCATGTAATCTCGATCGGAGAGGCAGCCATCGGAATTGCAACGCGAGACTACTAATGCCGGACCAATTTAGTCACGAGACGGGGGGAAAATTTACGGTAGATGTAAGCTTTCGCGCAAGCTTTCGCCGTTTGTACCGATATCGAACTAAGTTTCTTGCTCGCGTTACATTTTCGTGCTTCGTTGATTTTACTATTCTCGATTAGCGTGCTGTTTTTTTTCAAACAGAGAATTATACAAATGTAAATACGTTGCCGCAGGCTTAAAAATGCAGGAATGAGTCGTCAAAACATTTTTACGCGGAATACTGGAGAAGAGGAAGGGGCGGATATGTATGTCCGCCAAGTCTATCTATGAGGCGTTTAAGCAAAAGTTGCAAATCTGAATTTTAAAACAGGAGAGACAGCGCTCTGTCCGCGCTTTCGACCTCGCCCCGGGTAAAGAGTTTCGGTAAAAGTAGATTGAAAGATAACTCTCTACGCGGCCCTCTATTTCTCCTCTTCTCGCCCGGTCCTATCCGGCAGCGTCTTCCTTTTATCCTCGCCCGACCTTCCCATCGTCGCGGATATTTTACGATGTGGCTTCGACGCGCCGGCCGTAAAATTTCGAAATTTAGGAGGAGATCTAACCGCAAGGACGCGACCCACTGAACCCACGACCCCGCGTATGTACATTCGCCAATCTACCTATACAGGGTTTACCAAAAGTGTGGAAACCCCTTAATATTTCGAAAAATACGCATTTAAAAAAAAAATGTTTCATACAAAAGTTATAGGGTTTTATGTGGCGCATTACACAGCAATATTATTATGACCTCGAATAGCGTTGTCAAGGTTATGTGAAGGTCAGCTTCAATTTTTTAAATGGAACCCTATATTTTTTATTACATTATCTTGCAGCTTATCTTGAGAGCTTTTCAAAACACTATAATAAAGTATTTCTTCATTGAGTACTTTTCGAGTTATGAGGCTTGAAATAATTTCTTAATTTTACATAAATCATAAAATATCTAATAAAATATTCATTTTTCGATTATCTTACCTTAATACTTTTATGTACAAAATAATGAGAGGAATCAATTGGTGTAAAGAAAAAACATAGTTGTTTTTAAGAAAAAATATGTAATTTGCAATTAACCCCTTCACTGTCAGGGACCCCTATAGGGGCCAAAAAAATTCGTGCCACTTTTGCTTCATGGCCCCTATAGGGGCATCTTGAAAAAAACATGTTATTACTGTTACGATTTGATTGTCCTTGGGTATTTTAAGGTTTTTGAGGTCGCTGAATTCGAATCTGAAATCAGAATTTCGAACTTTAAAATGGCGGATCAAAATTCAAAATAATTTTGATATAAAAAAAGGGTTTGAATAAAAATAGGTTTCTTATCGTTTTTGGGGTCGCCGAATTCGAATCTAATATCAGATTTTCCAAAATAAAAATTGCAAATTTAATATGGCGGACCAGAACAAATAGTTGCCATACATAAAAGATGTACACTTTTTTCTTCAATTACTTATAAATCCCGCTATCTGCTGAATCCAGAGTCACGAATTATCAAATCAAGCTGTTTGCACAGAAGTGGAAACGTATACCAATTTTCAAGAAATAAAAAAAATAAAAAAACGGAGTCAATAACCGCCACGTCCTTGATTCGTGACTCTGAGTTCGGCAAAGAGCGGGATTTAAAAATAATTGAAGAGAGAAATATACAACCTTTATGTATGTCAACTATTTGTTCGAACTCTGGTCCGCCATATTGGATTTGCCATTTTCAATTTGGAAAATCTGATGTTAGGTTTGGATTTTGCAACCTCAAAAATGATACACATTTTTATTGAAATCCAAAATTATTTTGAATTTTGATCCGCCATATTGGATTCACCATTTTGAATTTTGTAATTCTGACTTCAGATTCGGATTCGGCGACCTCAATAATATTTATACTGACGTATTCATGCAATTTTAAAAACTTTTTTCTTCAATACACTTTTGGCACGGAAAGTTTCTTTTCGCTGGACTGTGAAGGGGTTAACAATTACATATTTTTTTTTTAAAACAACTATGTTTTTTCTTTACACCAATTGAGTCCTCTCATTATTCTGTACATAAAAGTATTAAGGTAAGATAATCGAAAAATGAATATTTTACTAGATATTTTATGGTTTATGTAAAATTAAGAAATGATTTCAAGCCTCATAACTCGGAAAGTACTTAATGAAAACTAACTTAATTATAGTGTTTTGGAAAGCTCTCGAGATAAGCTACAAGAATATGCAAAAGCATATAGGGTTTCCCATTTAAAAAGTTGGAGGTGACCTTCACATAACCTTGACAACGCTATTCGAGGTCATAATAATGTTGCTGTGTAATGCGCCACATAAAACCCTATAACTTTGGTATGAAACATTTTTTTTAAAATGCGTATTTTTCGAAATATTAAGAGGTTTCCACACTTTTGGTAAACCCTGTATAACTATACTATATACTATCTCCTTTGCGAAACCATTCGCGGAATCACTCGTGGGTGCGCGGAGGAACGCGGCCACCCGGTAGACAATCACCTCGAAAGCTTCGACTCCGTTGCGTATAATTCGAAATCCGCCGGGGAATCGCTGATGCGCGCATTCCGCGGCTCATCAGCCATAACTCGATACTATCCGGGATTTAATGGACCGTCGAGTGAGATAAACGCGTAACAAGTATCGCGATTAAATCCCTTCCTCCCTTGCTCCCCGATTCCCTTGCGTTACCGGCGCGAAAGGAAGCGTCGCGCGGATTCACGCTTGTTCTCCACGATTTGCTCCTGTAGCCGGATCGCCGCGATAAATCCTCATTTCTGCCGACGACGCGACCGAGTCTCCGCGGACGGAAATCGTAGACCAGGAACAAAGAAGCGAGAGCGAACGGCAAACACACGTCGAACTATCATACTTTTTCGCTGGTGATCTCTTACGCTCCATTTCTACTCTCTTTTTCGCTCTTTTATTTACACAAAATCCGCAGAATAATCGAATAAGATGTTATTTGATGCATCTCTTTTCATCATCCATTAATTAATTAATTCCTTGTACGAAAAATAATTTATTTCCATCAAACAGATGTAAAAGTGCATTAGAATGTATCGGATTTAAATTGCGATTGGAACATGGGATTCAAACATGCGGGAAAATTAGATTGATGCGTATTGAAATGATACGAGCTATCGCATCTCGTTAAATTGAATTCGCATTCCTTTTAAATCGAGTTAAAGGCCGAAATGCCGGCCCTCACAGACGTACGAAAGGACAAAAGGAAAGGAAATTGAGGAAATCGGGCAGATTGCGAGGACTTGAAGGGGTGGTCAATGGCGTTAACTCATAATTAAATTAGCTCGAGCTCATTGTACGAACACGGGTGGACTCTTGTAACTCGTTTGTTCCAAACTTCGGCGATCCCGACGTTCCTCCATGGGAGCTCGAATTTCTTGTCGTCCGAATAAAACAGACCCGTCGAAATTGTTCGCGGCTTTTCGCCAAATTTAATAAAGAAACTTGCTACGGGACCTTACGCTGCGAACAAACTTTTATCCGTTATACACCGTGTGTATCGCGAGGGAACGTATTCACTTTATGTACGTAAGACGTAACGTTCGTACATAATGCGATAAGTGGAAGTTTACAATTTTTGAATAAAGCGAAAATGGAAGAAATTTTGCGCGAAAGACGCGTTCATTAATATCGGAGCAAAATACGGGCGAACATTTCGTAATTTCGTTAACTATTAAAGATTGCATCTCGCAGCTTGCCAAAGAGCGGTGCAACGAAACCACTTGCTTGCCGTTTTATCATTATTATGACAGTTACAAGCGAGCATTGGTACGAAGGAAACGCCGCGATTAAACTCCCGGATAACTTCCCGCCCGGGATTTGACATTCCCGCAGTCGTTCACCGGCTACAACGTGTATAATTGATTATAGCTCGTGGAAAGTTCCGTTTTCCGTTCATTTTCCTTCGTTCTGTGTCCGGGAATGGAAGCGATGTGAATATTGTCCGACGACCGGGGCTGATTGCGAGGCGACCGGGGAAGGAGGAGGGGAGGGGGAACGAAGAATTCGCGATATAAGTCGCGGATAAAGTTCTCCGAGATTCGCGCCCCTAAGGGATAACCATCCCCTGGGAAGCAGTATCGCTGAGAAGAGAAAATGAGGACCGGATTATTCGCTTCTCGGCTACGTCGCTCGAGATTCAATATTTGCCACGTCAGCCGCGAGCGCGCGCGCGCCTTCGTCGCGCGTAATCACGGCCTAATCAAGAACGGCGAGATTCGATTATATACTCGCCGAGTTGCCGGCAATGGAGCGTAACTAGCGTATGATAGCAACGAGGCCCGAGCCGAGGAAACGAGCCGGCCCGATTCGACGCGGTGGATGGCCCGTCGACGACGGCCAATTATACCCGGTGCGCTCGAATGTGTATTCCAGCCGAGACGAATAAACTCCGGATCCGTACAAAAGCTGATAATGATATAATTCGTTAGCTGCTTTTTAAGCGACTCGGTTTTATCTCGAGACGAGCGAGCACGGGCTGCCTGTCGCGAATTGGGAGCGACGATGAGAGGAGGCGACCGGGCTCATCCTTGCGCGCGCATGCATGGGCGAGCAAGGTAATTGCGAATTACGTTTTTAATCTCAAAAATCCTCTCTCTCTTTCTCTCTCATCCGTGCAGAATATTTCGCGTGTTGCTGCCTCGAACCCACCGCAATAATTCGGACACTTTATTGAACGGTGCGGTCGGAGCGATTCTCGTTGATTGCGCGCGATTCTTGCGCAATAAATTAAACGAGATTATCGATGTACTTTGCGGAAAAATTATTTCCCCGTCATCGATTCCAGAAGTCGTCGGACCGATAAACAATTATTAATTCTCGCAACTCCCCGAGGTGTGCCCGCGACAATGATACTTTCTTCTCGCTTTTGAAAAGTTTATCGCTAAAGCTTATTCGCAGTTGGAAACACTTAACTCGATTTATCTCGAGATGAGTATAAACATTTGCGCCATTTTTGTCGCGATCGCTTTCCTACTCTTTTCTTCCTTTTTCTCGAATTAATACGTTTTACAGCATCCGCTTAATTAACGATACTAAAAAATATAAAAATAAAAGTTTAATGTATACGTCAGCTTTCGCTCTGGAATTATTAAATTAGTAGCATAAAGTTTTCTATCCTATTGCTTATGAAAAAGAGCAAATTGTAAAATAATAAGACAATAATGAAGAATAATAAAAAAATAATTGTACTTTATGTTCAACGACTCTCTAAAAACGTACTTTGTTTTTTTGTTTTTTCTCTAAAAAAAGAAGAACTTCGTTATCGAAGAATATCGTTATTCTGCTCATTTATCGTCTTAGTGACACAGTTTATTTATCATCTTAGTGACGCATAGTGGTGCATTCGGGCAAATTTAATTGGATGAGGCAAATCAGTCCTGTTTGCGAGAAGAAGCGCATTATTGCGATTTGTGCGTCATTCTCCTTTGTGCTGCTATAAGTCGCGCGCCATCATTGCGGCATTACAATGAAAACGTCTTCTCGGTACGAGGGACGACAAAGGAATTTTCTTATTTTCCTAGTTTATGTGTACGAGAGACGTGCAGAGAGAAACGGGGAAAAACGCGGTATTGTTGATGTGAGAGTTACCGTTAAATGTCAAGCGACAAGGAGCAGGGCGGTTAATGAATGACTCGGCTACCTCTGTAAACGGCAACAAGCGCGCTCGTTACGTCTTTTGCTAATTGCGATTTCAGTCTTCGTAAGCGCGCTTTCTTTCCGCGATCCATCGTAGAATAATTTACGGGCATCCAAGCCCGTAAATGGATTTTGCGTCGGCCAAATTTTATTTATCAACGCGCGTTTAATTAAAATCCCGCGGACTCTGCGGATTTTTTTTTGTTTACCAGGTGTGTATTCGCGCACTCTTATTATTTAACGGGAAATTTTACGCGTTGCAGACCTCATTTTCGCACACATTAACAGTTTAGTATAATACGATAAATATTCATACGAGCAATGATAATATTATAATATTAGGATTATAGTTATTATTATTGTTATCATTTTATAATCATGATAATTATACTGGATTATTCTTGTGGTATTTAAAGTTACATATTGCGTGTTGCACGAACGAATAAATATTATATATATATATCTCTGTTTCTCTCTATTGTCGATTTGAACTTATCTACCCTTTGATTATTCTTGCTCGGAAAGAAGTGCTTTTGGATAATAAAATACATGATGCAAAGAGAGCTTGAAATTCCCGAAATGTCGTCATTTTTCTAATTCCTGTTTGTTTATGCGAAAAAGTAACAGTTTTAAAAACTTTCTCTTTATTCGCCGGAAAATCTCGGCGTCGTGTATCGTGAATTTGTCGATATTCAACGTGCGAGAACGATGGACGAGGGTGCGGAATACCTCTCCCCTTCCCTCCCCAAATGCTTAGCATCGAAATTGCCGCATTTACACAGCGTTTCTTATTCCGGATTGCTCGTGTTTCAGAAGTGCACTGCCACAATATGCCGCAAGGCGGTAGCGGCAAGAGCGGCGACACGTACAACCAGAATGCTCTGGAGGAGAACGCACGGACGACGGGGCCGTACTTCGATAAATCAGCCTCGAAGAACGTGACCGCGCTCCTGGGAAAGACGACGTACCTCAATTGCCGTGTCAAAAATTTGGGGAACAAAACGGTGAGTGACACGAATCCGTCGTATCCGAAAGATAAGTAAAAGAGAAGCGATGTTACATCTCTCTTTGTTACCAATACGTTCTTTTTATTTACTTACAAGACCGTCATCATACGATGTTCTCCGAAATTATTTCTGACATAATAAGACGTATAGAATGAGAGATATATTATAATAAAAATATAATAAAAATATTATAACTATAAAATATTATAACTATAAAAATATTATAACTATATTATAATAAAAATATTATATTATATAAGGCGTTGAGACACTAAGTATTTCTTGTAATAAGATGTTAGGGAAATATAGCGATGAGAAAGATCTTATTTTCTGCGCGTCGAGAGGATACAAAATCTTTTCTAAAAAGGAAATTTTATAATTTTTGAGAATCCCAACGTTATCGCGATATTATTCTTCTTCTGAAATTTTTACGCTGAAAAAAAACATGGAGAAAGTTTCGAATAGACGTGACTCTCGCGTCTTTAATTAGAAGGAACGAATTTGGCTTGCGCTTTTTGTCGTCCGACAATTCGAAGGCGGCAAAACGAAGCCAGGTCACGACACGTTATGGGAGTCCCCGAGTCATGGGATTAATTTACGGCAATTTACGGGTGTATACTTAAATCCAACGACGCGGTATAGGTCTCTCAGATAAAGTCTCTCGCGCGATAAAGTCTCGCTAATGGCGAGCTACTAAAGGACGAGGGAGGATTACGCAGCGAGAAACGCAGGGACGACGCCTACGTCAACACGAAAACGGATACTACGCCTTTTCTCGGCCCCGCTAAATGAATGAATGGTGGAATATATGGAATGTCAATATTTTATCGACACACGACGAAGCGTCACGCCTTTCCCCGGGTAAACTGCGGGCGGTATTGCGCCGGAAGTGCACTCGGACATCGGATCTCTCGACGACAACGTCATTGAAGAAAGTGCAGGTGCCTTCGATCAGCTCCAGGTTCCAAGCTCTACGCGAGATAAATAGAATTTTGGAGCGCGATATTAATTTCCGATAAATTTGGATCGATTTTACATTTTGGTTTTCGGTTTTTTCCAGCAGAGAGAATAAAAAATTAACAAAATCATGACTCGTTGTGTCTCGGATTTTATACAATTTTTCTATACAATTTTTCTCGAGAAGACCCTTGTTTTAAAAATGCTAATATAATAAGAAATATCTTATATCCCGTTTGGTGCGGCGTACATATCTTGAGCGAACGTCATATGTATATGTTGGAAAACAGGGTGCGATACGGACGAATACATCGCCAAGGATTAGATATAACTCACGGGCAAAAGCGAGGGAAAAATTGGTCCGGTCATAACTCACGTTAGCCGTATTTTACGTGTCTTTTTGCTCGAGTCTCGCGGGAGCGATTAGATAGCTTGGATTATTCACAATGACTTTTCACCGATTCATAGTTACCGAGACGTATCAAAGAGTTAGTTTACTGTTAAGTCGTATAATCTTCTCGCGTCCAACCACCTCATTCGTCATTCTGTCTCTTACAGATATCAGAGATCAATTATCCGTAATTGATTGTCGTAATCACATTATAAATTTATAATCGCGTCTCGATAAATCAGAAACTTTAGAAACATATACTTAAAAAAAATGAGAGATTAATGTCGTATTTTACTGAAAATTTGAAACACAAAAGAATCTTTTAGTAGTTTCACTCGCATTGTATTTCGTATAGGATCCATTAAGGTTTTATAAAGCTTTGAACGCCCGATCAATCGCATTTTCCATATCTTGTAAAAAATGAAAGATACTTAAGAAACTCTGAGGCATAATACTTTGTAACAATTGAATTGGTAATGCACGTCAGTTTATACAGCGATGCAGCTGCTTAGTCGCTGCAGGGGATGGGGGAGCGTATAATTCGGTATTGGAATCGACCGACTTTCCGAACACGACGTCCGGATTTATCGTTCTTGTGCGAAATTCGCGGAGAATCATAGCAGCGCGGACCAGATTTATTGGACGAAGTGTACGTCCGCCACGACGAAGTAGAGATGCATCGCGAAAGCGATGCGGAGGAAGGAGACGTGTTTTACTTAATCTATGAATCGCAAGCAAAACGTGGACTTCGACGTTCAAAAAGAGGCCCGGACTCATTCATATGTATGACGCGTAACCCAGTTTGAATTCCATTCTAGTCGAGAGGCATTTGTGTGGCGTTTGCCTCGAAACTTGTGCAAGCTCTCTTCCGGTGATCATCGAGCACTCGCGAGTGCCCTCAAAAATTTCCAATCAGCCTCGAGAGTTGACGTAATTAATCTCAAGACGTAGCAAGAATAATATTTATTTATATACTTTTTTTAAGAGAGAACAATATTTATCCGTTTCAATGATATAATCGAATTCTTTTCATGAATAAACGAAGTAGCGCATTTTGATAATTCAAAGAAAATTAACAATATTTTTAAAGAACAAGGAAAATTGTAGTACTTTTCTCAAATTTACTACAATGAATTGTTTTGATGTCAAGAGCTTAAGCGAATAATTTTAGATTTTATTTGTTATAGAATTATATTTAATATAGAAATTCGTTTCCAAGGGATCTCATACATTAGGCGATATTGATATTACGCGTATTTGTTTTATCGATCAATTTAGTCCACTACTAAAGTGTGTGTGGCGACTGGGTATTTGATTTCTAAATCGTGTTTACTGTCATCGGGCGTTCGCCGGAAACTCATCGATGGCTTACGATTGGAGTGTATAGGAAATTTCGAGTCGAATCGAAACCGCGTAGGAAGCTGTACTTGGCTAGACCTTAATTAAATTCAACGCTTAAATGTCTAGTTGGAGGGAGCACAATCGAAGCGATCGCAAGCGGATAGATGGAGAAACTCGCCGGCGCTTCCCGCGCTCGTTCGTCTGCTCGCAAGTTGAATTAAAATAAATAACTCGACCGTTTATAAAGACGCACTCCGAGGAAACTGTAATATAACTTGCGCGCAAAGAAAGAAAGAGAAGCGGAGAGTTTCGGGTTCATCGGTGGATCCTTACAGCGCTCCTTGGAGAACGGGGTAAAATAAATGCCCGAGGAGAATTTCTTTTCTCTTCATTGCAATGAACATCGATTCGATATAGAAGGAATGATTATCGCGCGCGGTTGATTTACATTAATTCAAGATCAAAGCTTTCGAACCGAAATGCTCTCCGGCCGATGTAAAAGAGATCTTTCCTTTTAAAATCCGAAGAAACGAGCGCGGGACATTGTTAAGTATAAAGAGGCGAATTCCTTTGTAACACCGCGAGAGCCTCATAAAAGAGAGCGGATAAAAGACGATAATCGTCATTTCATCGATTGCGATACGTGGCTACCGAGTTAGTTCCGTTCGATGACCGTCAGCCGGTCCCTTCCGGGGAAATACGACTTAACTCCTTGTGCTCCAATTACTGAAACCGAGCTCGATCCCTCATCATGCATATCGATGAAAGGAGATATCTCTCTTCTTAATTGCTGACGAAGACGGGGGGTTCAAGGCTTCGCCGGATAGATGATACTTGAGGAAACGGCTCCGTTACAGTTAACGTTTAATCAACAAAGGACTTTGCCGATCGATTCCATTATATGATTCCGTCTTTCACTTTCTTGCGCGGTCAGTTCAGTTCTTCAGTTTCTTTTTTTCCTCCTCACAAAACTGTTTTCGAATTATAAATTTCTACATGTGTGTGTATTTGTGCGTATGTCCTATAATATATTTTATTTCTTTCAATCGAATCGATTGTGATATATAGCGTTCGTCGAGTCGCTCGACTTTTTTTCGACAGGACCATCCATTATCCCGTTCACGATACACTTCGCATTGTGGCCCGGCTTTGATGCATCGCGCCGACCCTGATGTCACCGTCTACACGTTGCGTGGTACACGGTCAACTAACCCCTGCCACATCCCCACGGCACATTCTCAGTCAGCGCACGCGGGCTCGATATCAACGTGATGCGAATAGTCGATACGCGTGCGAACAGTCGATCGAACGGAACGATAACGAAAAAAAGCGCTCCGAGATTTCATTGCGTCCCACCCGCAACCAACAATCGGTCTCATTTCTTTTCCGCGGACGTACATCGATCGCAGGAGAGCATCCTCGGGTTGAAAAGACGACAACCTCTCTCCCCCTCAGCGACAATGCTTCCCTATTCTTGACCTTATCGTCTTCGCGACGAGTCTTCGCCGGCGCCATATCCATTTCAATGGAGCCTTATCAATCGAGTATCTCCTCGCTGCGGTGGCCGTTTGTCATCTCGATGTAATAATTACGTTGTTGGAATAATATTTTTCATTTAGCGCGCGTTTAATTTCAAAATTGGGGGATGCTTGAATCTCCGACTGAGAAGGAGAATTAATATCATATAATTTCGTGTCTTCCTTGAACGCCACGATTCGCGATAATTAATCAGTATTAGTCGGGGAATCGAGGAGAAGGCTTCGCGTTATAGTGTTTTATGTGTCCGCTAGCGTTAGAGGAAAACCGCGTGTAAATCACAATTTTCGAGTTACCGCACTGCAAATACCACGGTATATCAGGCCTGTCCGCATAACAAAACTAAAGTATGATGTATCGGGACTTCGAAATTACGCCGGGTCTGATTTATATTATTGTCACAACTTGGCACTTTGTCCGCGTATTAGTGCTGCGTTTCATTTATTCACGCCGGTCTGTCGAATCGATCGAATGATATTCGGTCGCATTAGTATCTATCATAATACCTGTTTACACGCGCGATGATAATGAGCAGCGACGGTAATAGAATATTCCTTTTGATTGAAACGCGAAATTTATTTCGATCGATGACGAGTGGCAAACATCGCGTAATACGAAACAAGAATCTACATAATTGCTACTACAATAACGCAAATATGAATAGATAAATAAATTAAGTTCCCTCCTCTCTTTTCTATCACCCCGCTCCTCCGAAATAAATTGGCTGCGTCAATTATAAACTCGTCGGTTCTCATCAATTCGCGAACCGTCCAACGGTCGAATTAAATCGCGCGCAACAAATCGATTTATTATCGCGCGACTCTTATAAATCGAGTAATAGCCACAAACACGCGGCGGGAAAATGAAGGAGAAACGTGCTTCTTGTTGCTTTATTAGGGCGACAGATGCACTTTATCTCGATGCAGCAGCGCTCGCTGCTCGCGTTCCCTTATAAGAGTTACTTTATGCCCAGGATAATATTCCGAGAATGTATTTCAAGGTGTTCTCCGAAGAGTTGCAATCTCTCCGGGGAGTCAAAGTCACGAGATACGTATCCTTTTGACGAAGTATTGGAGTGTGAAACATCATTTGCTTATATGTGTTATACGGGAGAGGAAGAGAGGGAGGGAAGAGAGCAGGGTGGAGTTGAAGATACGCGTTTTACCGTCAATTTAAGCTTCAGCGATTACGAATCGTTTCTGCTATACCTCGATTCGTCTCCCTGGGAAAGGTAATATCGCCCTCTTGTTTAACTTTGCAGATACTCGCGTGTATCTCGACACAATTCTGTAATCGAATGTACGAGTGCGGAATGCGTTTAACCCAGATTTTGCTTCGAGAATCCTTCCTCGCCGCGCGATTTTTTTCTTCCTTCTTCTCGCATGCAGATCACGGAAATAAATATTTGAATGCGCACGTGAAAGGGAAGAAGAGAGGGGGAAATTTTACGCCACTCCTTCCGAGTGAGGAAATGACACGTTTGTATTATTAAAACTGTGCCTTATTAAAATTTATGAGTGCGATCGATAGGTCAATATATACTTTATGAAGGACGTTCCATTCGGCTTTCGCGTTCTGCACGAATCAGATCAAGCATCATCGGAGAAAGATGCCAAACAAACGGTGAGGCTAGAGATTCCACTGCACGACATTCTGTCACTCATATAAAGCGATCATTAAAGCGATAATTTGTTTTATTGAATTGAGAGGTATGATATATTGACTTTTTATTCGATGAGAAACACTTTGGAGCTTCTGTCTGGTCCGCCACAAAGCTATTATGATGTCAGAATCTCAAGTGGTGGTACCTGTATTTTGTGCGACAGACAGCTACCCCTTATCGATGCAGCCTTGCTCCGTTTTACGTGCGATGCTTCGCGCCCATAAGCCGCAACTGTCTTTCGTTGCAGCTTGCCTTGCAGGATCTTGACATATATCGGACGAAATAGCGATCTTCTGTGGCTGATTATGGGCCGACTTGGACGAACTTGGACGAGCGGCCTCTTTTCCGCAGAATTTAGCTTAATGGCCGCCTTAAAGAAATTACTGCCATGGCGGCCGTAAAGCACGGAAAAGTTTATTACACGCCGGGATAGCGAACAATTTCGCCCGGGAAGATTAGTCCGCCGCTGCGCTGTGAAATAATCCCATAATGTATACCGAGGGAGGTAACCGCGGCCGATGGGAAAACCCCGGGAGCCGACGTGGCGCAACTTCTTAAAATCCGAGCACGCGCCGCTCCCAATATCCACTCGCGCGGATAATCTACCGCCTTAATCTTTGATCTTAAATCCTCGCGTTAGCGCGCTGCTCGACGACAAAAAAAATCAAGTGCACCGCCCTCACTGATTTTTTTTTTTGCCGCTTATTATACGCGACAAATCATTTTTTTCAACCACTGCATATCATGATAAGCGTCATATAAAGACTTAATTTTTTAAACATATTATATATTGCAACAAAGTTATTTATTTGAATTTTTCAAAACAAAGTTGTATTTTAGATTTTTTCGATATTTATCCCTTCGAATATCTCGTTTCCTTAGATTTTCTAAAACATACTTGTAATATATAA
This sequence comes from Camponotus vicinus, assembly GCF_025532165.1. Classification (NCBI taxonomy): domain Eukaryota; kingdom Metazoa; phylum Arthropoda; class Insecta; order Hymenoptera; family Formicidae; genus Camponotus; species Camponotus vicinus. The sequence continues at coordinate 17,752,077 of NW_028141945.1, forward strand.
ATGAATTTGCCTCGGTGTTTTCTGTGAAAAATCTTTGATTGAAACCAATTGCTTGCCCAAGACTTTTTATTACAAATTGAATGGAAATTCAGTGGTTATAATAGACGTAATGTATGATGACAAATATCGAATATAAGTCATTTTTTTATATATATTCTGTATTTATCAATATTGCATTACGCATAGCGATTGAAATAGCGAATGAAAAGCGCCGAAGGCGTCTACGTCAGTTGCAGTCGAGAAATGGATTATTTAAATTACAAAAAGGATATAATGAATCGCATTTTCTACGCGAAACATTTAACTAATATCGGAGAAAGTTGTGAGAAAAAATTCCCCTTTTGCCGACGTAAAAAATATAACATTTTCAAATATTATTGTATTTTACTTGCTTGCATTTTAATATCGCGAAAATTTCTTCTTGTTGAGACGTTGATTTATTTCAGACAGATCCGTTCCAAAGAGATAGTTGTGAAAGTGTAAACAGTGAAAATGTCGTCCGTGATAGTCCCTACGTTTTCATTGTTGACTTCGTCGGTCATTGTCGCGGAAATATTTGCGAGATTCACCGGTTGTCCACTGCTGCTCGAATTAATTAATTCGAGAATGTTTCATTCTCGTTTCAAATTTTCACGCTTGTTGCAACGGCGGAAAGCGATAGCGGCGTGCATTGTTTGTTAGTGCAGACTACAAGATTGTATCCACTCTGTACATTGATGAAATTTATCTGTACACAGAGAGAATGATTCAAACTAGATCGCGAAGCACGGACGTTATTCGTCAATCAGTTTGAAGTTGATATTTCCATACAACGGCAAAAGAAAATGTCTACGGACATGTGGAAAGCCTTTAAAATATTATAGAATTTTTACGAAAAATACAATACTTTAATAGCATATTAAATTTTTTCATTTAGACAAAATTTAGTTTAAATTAAAATAATAAATAAGATTTTTTTCTCTTTACATTATAATTTTCAATTTATAATAATTCTTTCTAAATTTTAATTTGATTTAAATTATAAATGACAAATTTAAAAAAAAGTATTAGGTTTTGTAAAAAAATAAATTTAAAAAAAATCATTTCCATAAATTGAAAATAACAAATACAAAAATGAAAAATATCTACTTTTTTATTCTAGATAATTTATCAGAGTTGAATGTTGGTCATATTATACGTGAACGAACGCTATTATATATAAAACGTCATCATTGTTTTTTTCATCATTGTTATTTCAATATCTGTTGGAATTTTTTATTTTGATCTTATTATTAAAAATATATTTTAATAAAAATATGTTTTAATAAAAGATATTTGTACATTCGTTTAAATAAAAATTTTTCACAATATTAAAGTATATCTTATCTTTCAGAGTTCACTAAACTCTTATAATCTTTTAAGAGATATTAAGAGAAATATCGCCGAGGCGGCAACGGCAAGAAAAACGACGAGCGCCTGTTATGTGGCATGCGGTCAAAACGCAACGACACACCCCGACTCCGATTATATGGAACAATGGCGCATTCATTCGTATGCCCGTCGACCATTCGTTGCCGATATTTAATCGACACGAGTTCCATTAGGGAACACATGTCCGGTGAAGGTGTACCTCTTGTGATTTTCCACCGCACCGTCATTTCCGTTGACACCGATCGAACAATGACAGCGCGCGGCTCTGCAGCAAGCGTTTTACCTGATATCGGAGAATAGAAGGCGGAAACAAATTCGGAGATCGCTCCGATCGAGTCGTCGCGTTTCGCGTAATCGCGTGCGGGAAATTGTCACCTGGGTGATAACGTGATCTTAGAGCCTTGTTACTTCCGGCTTATTAGAATTTTCAATGCATTTGGATCTTTGAAGATGTGACTGTCATATTTATGGAAACGCGCTCACAGTTCCTTTGAAGTGTTTTCTTTCAGAATCGTATCTTTTACTTTCCATTCTCCTTCACGAGAAAATAAATATTCAGACAAAGACATTTATTCTTATACATATATACTTATTAAGATATTCTTATCTATACTTATTTATCTTGTGTAGTTGATAATTATCGGAGAAAGATTGACAAGAGACTGGCAGGTTCGTTAAAATTATTGCTCCGGTTAATTAAGATCGAGCGAAGGAGGCCACGGAGATACATGTTCGTTGCGAAATGGGTGAATAAACTCGACGACTCATTACTGATAACCGACGATCTATTTATTTTCTCGTACTCTTTTTCTGGATTGAAACCGTTTTAGATTGATGCGAGCCACTATGCATAAGCAATCAATGAATACGCGGATGAGCGATTGAACGCGTTAACGTCTAAAGTTGCTGAAATTATGTTGGACATTCAGATTAAATGACAATCGATATATCTGGATGAATATCTCGATTCGATTCGCGATACACGTTTGTTTGCACGCGCGCCAAAAATGATTCCAGATTGTTACGATTTACCGAGTTGAAACTTTCGGCTTGTGTTGGCGTAATTTATCAAACTTCCTGCGTAAACTTCGCAACGGCTTTATAATTTATCACAGAAGCTACTTTGAAAGTTGTAAGAGGATAATAATGATTTATTATATAAGCATTCTATGGTTGACTTTATGGGTAACGAAGTGAGCATTAACGACTCGACGATACCGGCGAGTGTCATGATTTAGTAACGAATTGTTTTAGAATCTATTTCTTTTATTTTAATGATTGTGAGCTTTACGACTTTAAAAATCATTTTGAGAACGTTGACATGTAGTATTTCGAACACAATCATCACAATAAATATATCAAAATAAATTATGGAACTATAGTTTTATAATTAAAACTATAGTTACAATTAAAAAATCATCATGCTTACCTGACGTTTCCCGAATAAAAATAAAGCAGCATCTGCTCAGTAATATTTAAATTCCAGATAAAATATGTACTTCCGCTGATTGAATTTACAGTCATACCACAACAGCGAGGATTTCACATTGATTTCTTTTATGAGTCTCAAATTCCACGAGTCTCCCTCCGCGTCCCCCATCGACAAGGAATGCGACGCTGCATCGTCGTTTCGATGCCAGATCGTACAAAGGAGAAACGTGAAAAAGCGATCGGAAGGCGGCAGGTCATATAATTGCCGGGAGATTGAACATTCCGTGGCACCTCGACGCTCGATAAATCCGCCTCGTCTGCTAAAGCGTCGAACGCCGACGCTGTCGATTGTCGGAAACGATCGACAATTTTTGAATACGTCCTCTCAACGGGACGAATGCCGGTTGTTCCTTTCCTTTCCACGATCTTCGTATCTTGAGACTCATTTCTAGGAAAATATCATTCGTTTCCGACTGTCTCGTTCCTTTATGAAATTTTATCGTGGTTCACAGATTACTAGAGCATCGTTGCCGCAGGAATTTCATCTTCGAATAATGCCTTGATGCATTGTTCGAATTGAAGTCCGATTATGTCGTTATTAATTATTTGTCAAATAAATAGTTTATTTATTAATTTATTGAATAATTATTAGCCATAATTTGCATAGTTTTCCAGTTTTCTTACACGTTCTTGTAAATATAGTCATCGTTAATAATATAATAATAATAAAATAATAATTTATTAAATAATTAATTAGCGATTTAGATATTTCAAAATTAATCTCATCCCCGGTTTTTTCTTACACATTTTTATAAAATCTGCAAATTGCAAATGTCTGTCTGTTATTTGCATGCAATACTTTCCCTTGGAAAATATCGAATTTTTATTCTAAACAATTTGAATTCTTTGAGAAGCAACTTTTTGAGTTAAACTTTGAGTTTGTTTAAAAAGGGAAAATGGAAAATAAACTTCGTTGCTTTGATGCTTTGCAAATGGCGAGGTATTTCTGCTGATCGAAAAGAACGGATGTAATATCTGAATCTCCGTCTAAAGTTTCATCAAATCGCTTCGAGGAAATTGGCACGAGACAAGACGTTTACAGGCATCGTGGAATCGATCGAGATCGTTGATCGATATTAACCGTCGCGAGACGAAGGGTCTGGCAGCGGACACGGCGAGGATTTAATAAGACGAAGGGAGGAAGGGAATACGGGCACTTCGAATAAAATTTGCAGAAGCGCGGATAAGGAGGACGAAACGAAGGAAGGACGAAACGGGGTAAAGGGCTAATACCTTTCTGTAATAGCGTAAAGGGATAGACGTAAAGTAGGTCGTAGGGTGAGAAGGTCGCTTTATCGCGTGTCCTGCATATTCTCGAGCCTAACTCGAAGAAGTGGGATCCGCCGGAAGCAATGAAGCTTCATTACGATTCTGGACGCGTTCTTTCGTTCATTGAACCCGGGTCCAGAAAATCTGGTTACGCTATAAGCACATGGTTTTACATGCAATCCGGAATCCCTTTGACTTGAAAATACGCAAACGCTAGTTACATTGAGCGTAAATGTCAACGACACGCCGCAAATGTGTACGTCATGAATTTGTCATTCGCCAATCTCGTCACTTAATTCTAAATCTTTCCCGTCGTTTCACGTCGTTAAAACATTCTTTTTAAACGAGAGAAACATATTTTTAAATTATCAAGATTTCCACGAGTTTTTTTTATAGTTGTTTTCACTTGTTACAATTATTTTTTGTATCGAAAAATGGGAAAATACGAGGAAAGTAAGAGCTTTGAATTTGATTGCGCCGGATGAAAAGAGTAAATCTCCGCGAAATCATGGTGTATCATATTCATCGGTCGAGTAGAATTGCCCGAACGCCTCAAAGCGAAACGTCGTCCTATACTTATATTAGACGCACCCGGTTGGAAATGGAATCTGTGGAACGACATCTAGGCAAAAGAGATCCGGCGGATAATCCCGCAGTTGGCTTCCGGCAGACGTCTCCGTCGTATCGGATCGGAGATCCTTTCGGGAATGAATTCGCGGAAAGTATGAGAGGAGCGAAAAAGAGAGAGAGAGAGAGAGAGAGAGAGAGAGATGAGGGAGACGAGGGGAAGGATGGGCGCATGTAAAAGCGCGACTGCGAACGAGTAGGTCATGTCGTCAGGACCGACGAGAGAATCGAGGGCGAACTGAAAAGGAGAGGACGCGGGAATCTCTCTCGGGACAGATGATCCCGGGGGGGGTGGGAGGTGGCGGCGATTCTCCACCGCGAGAATCGGAAGGGGAAACGCGCCAGGAGACAAATGGGGTGGAGTCGGAGGATGAGGAACAAGAAAGGCGGTAGGAAAGAGAAACGGGATACCTTGAAAGGTTTTCCGGCCAGCAATTAGGCAACTGCTTGATCTCACACTTTTTCAGATTCGCCCCGTTCGTCGATCGACCGGCACTTTTTATCCCTTCCGTTCGCCATCGCGAAGACGATGTTTTCCGCTAACGTAACTTCCTTGCGGGACGTTTGCGAAGAGTTTTCTTGCAAGTTTTATGAACTTGTTTATAAACGATTATCCCACAAAGATATTTGTTTCATTAGGCCTTTATACGCGTATTTTTAAAACAATCGTAAATATCTGTCGTATTTCGTTTACACGTCCAATTAAAAAAAAAAAAATAGTCTGTCAGTCACTGAATTTTTCTCGGATGTCGCTTATCTAATAAAGCGTTTTCATATTTTGGTTAAGGAATTTATCGCTACATTTAGCAGCAAATGGACGGCGGAAATGTATAAAACTTGGCTCGATAAAAAGGTTAATGAGTTGCTAAATTATCGAGTCGCCGCACTCGACGAATTAATTAGCGCAAAACACGAACGTCGCGATACTGGCCCAACTTAGTCGAAGCAAATGACAAATTAATTTTTAGCAGTTAACTCTAGATGGCGGTTCCTGAAAAAGCGATTACTATAGCTAGGAAGCTCAGCGGGCAGATCCTCTTTGTCCAGTGAGTTTTCGACCGAAAGAAAAGGGCGAACGTCACAAAGACAGATAGAAGACGAAAGAAAGAACGAAGAATGAGAGGTGAAGTAAGAAAAGCGAACGTTGAAGCTTCCTACGTTTTTCCTAGCAGCAATTAGACACCTTTCCGACCTCCTATGAGCCATTCTCGAGTATCTAGAACTAGTTCTTTCTAAAGTTACCGCTGTTCCTCTCCCGCTGTCGATGTGACTCTTCACGATTAAATATATATTCCGCACAACACACAGAAATCGCTAAATAATTATATAATCTCTAGATACTTTTTATCGGAGATTTCTACCAGCTATAATCGACGAAATTCTTACTTAATAATATGCGAGTCATTTGCGATGGAGTCCCGGCAAAAGATGCGTAAAACGGAGAAAGCATACGGTCACTATCGACTGTGAATATATATTCCCCTTTTGTGAGCAATCTCGTTAAAAGCTCGGGAAATGCACTAAAGCGTGCCAGAGCGGTTGCGGGCCGGCCAAAGGTATGGTTTAAAGAGCTTTAAAAAAGAGAGAGAGAGAGGAAGAAGGAAAAAGAAACGCGGCGCACCCACGTGTACTTCTTAATGGCTGCGCAAGAGAATCGCCTGCATCGAGGGGGAGGCAGTGGGGTACGTTAAGAAGAAGTCAGAGAAGTAGTGCGGTATGCAGGCGCAATTCTCCCCCTCGTTCGCTTAGAGAGTGCGCGAGGGTGAACCCCGAGAGAAGGAGAAAGAGAGAGGGAAAGTGACGGGAGGGTGGCCTTAAGTTCGAAATCTTCTTGCGACTGCCGTGAAGGAGACGCCGTGACTGCGGAAAGGCGAGGACGTTAGAACTAATTGGATTTTCGCGTCCGTAACGAGTTTTTTCGCCGATAATTCCGACCTTTTTTCTCCTTGCGGGACGGTCGTTAAAGTCGGAACGCCGCCGTCGCCGCCACCTCCGCCCCCGCCTCGAGTAGAGGCGTCTTTATAACTGTTTCGGATCGATCGCCGTACTTTCGTAGAACATTCCAGCTACCGGCGTCTATAACAGAACGCGAATCGGAATTGGAGCGTTTATATACGAATCAACATCAAAAGACTCTCCCATGGTCAGTGCTCGAGCGATTCGCGATTCTTCGTCCAATTGACATTCTCGTGATTCCGTGCGTTGTATATCAACGAGAGAATTATCCTCGCATTTAAACGCTTCTTTAATCCGTTGGCCGATTTTCACCCTGTTGATTAATTTCGAGTCAATTTTGAAACGTAAGACGCGACAAAGTGTCCCGCTTTTCGGAATCGAAAGGAGAAAACGATGCACTTAATTGGTCCTTATAATCGATGGCGAATTTTATCAGCTAACAAGTTGATTTTGTTTATCAAAATTATGTTAATTAGAGAAAGATTTTCCGGAACGAGCGTCCATGTCGCTCATCGCGCGATCGAATCTATCTCGTGTTACGCGATCCGTAAGCAAAAAATTCAGTGACTTTTCCAGGTCAATCCTTCTAACGAGTCGACAAACGTTCTCGTTGAAATTATTAGTGGCGTCCGACTTAATGATTCTCGCGAAATCCGTACTCTGCGCTTTACTCCTTTTTAGTGTTTCTTCACAACCCACGAATTACTTTACAAAATCGTCAAAGCGATGTATATTTTCGAATATATTATAGGTCGACATTTTTATTATAAAAGTTTTATTAACAACATGTATTTACTTTTTTAGATATAAATGAAAAGACAGTTTGAAATATTGAGAGAAGACGATATTCTTTGGAAAACTTTTCAATTAATTTTGAAAATAAATTTTGACTTTAATTTAAAAATTAATTTTGATTTTAAGATTATTAATATTTAATACTGAAAACATACAAATAGATTTCGACAACGCGAGGTGATAGTTTTGATGTCACGTTTGTTTGGTGGCGAGCAAAGTGTCGATGTTTCCCCGAGGAGTTAAATGCCTGATGATGCAGAGACTTCTATAAACGGATTAATTAGAAACACGTACGGAATATTAATGATGCCCGCGTTTGATTGCATGTCGCAGAGAGATTTGCGCGAATACCCTTCGCGATCAGTTTCAGCGACATGTGGTGATAGATTTAAATGTATATTGAATTGAATGTCGTTAAACGCACGTGTTAACACATTTATATTCAGCGCCTTGACAGTAAACCGATACGTGCCAATGTTATATTCGCAGGTTCAAGTACTACTTGTAAATATCTTTTCAACTTGGTATATGCTGTAACTCGAGAGATTGTATGCATCGGAGAATTCCTAGTAAATGCTTAAATTTTTAGAAAGAATCTTACTATCGTTTAAGCGTGAAATAAATGCATCAAGAGTGTTACCTGCCTCGATCATATCCCGTACGTTCCGTTGTTGCGACGCGATGCACAGATGTTGTAATTCGAGAAAACGACGGGGGTTAAATTACCTACGGCACGATTTTCGGCTATAAATCAGGCCGAATGCGTTCCATGGCGAGGCAGCCAACTGATTCCGCCTTAACGAATAATTTACGACGACTGTTTTCACCCCTATAACCATCCGACCACCCCAAGATACCACCGCATACGTGTGTAGCTTTATATTGCTTTTAAGGTGAATAGAGAATTCTGCGGTAGACAATTTTATTCTACCGGTTTATTGCGTCAGTGAACGTATAATTAGTGAATGTATAATTAGTGAATTCATGAACCTATTTACAGAATCGCATGTATAAACTAATGTAATTATGTTCCTTACAAACGATTGTGCATTAAAAATATCGATTTTAATTATTATATAATTAAACAGATTGTGAAAATGTAAAAACATAAATAGCATTTAGTTTGGAGCTTTCGTCATTTTGAATACTCTCTTTTCACTCACTGGTTCATCTACTCTAATAAAGAACTCGGCACAGCATTATTCCTTTTTTTATCAGTTTTTTTTCAATTTGAAAGAACTCTTTCTCTTTCTTTCTCGTAACGAAAAGCCGCTTCTTTTTGGCAGTAAATTGTGAACGGAAATCCGAGGGCAATTCTGAATCTAGGTCGTCTGTTTCCAAAAGCCGCTATCTCTAAAGATTGGCATTTTTCAAGATGTGAGAAAAGCATGTAATAAATTGATCGATGCGATAAGTTTCGCCTCGAAAACTTTGTGACGATGACACATCGAACTTTCCAATTTATTTCTTTGTTTCGAAATATCGCGCATTCTTATGCACCGGCGATCTTTTCGATAACTGCCAGAAAAAGAAAGATATCGAGAGATTTTTCAAGTGTCCATTTCTGACTTGGAATTTCTGACGGAATGAATTTTTGGTCCGCAAATATCAAATGGCTCGAATCGGCTTTAGACCGAAGGAGAGAAGGCATTCCCATCTCATTTTCAATAAAAAGATCGAGATTGCCGGATTTTCGAAATAGACGATCAATTTAAGATGCGCAAGTCCTCGGACGATTGCCGAGGAACGTCGCCTGTCGCATGGGTGACGCTGCCTTGCGATCTTTGTGCTCTCTTGGAATCTTGGATCTGACGCGAACGTGAAAACTGTCAAACGATTCTTTGCTTCTTCCGATGCGTCTGGTTGGCGTCGCGGAACAGCTGCTCGCGAGAAAATTGGAAAGCATTTGCCCACGAATTTCTCCTTTATTTTCCATCTTGGATCCTGCACCGAATCTCCCATCGCTATTTGAATCTCCAAATCACGTGACGCGCGACAGAAGGCTCGATATTTCTAAGAAGTTGTATGAAATCCCGGAAAAGAGGCGTATCTCTCGCTCCAATTTTTCTTAAATTAACGAGGAGTATCATTTTGTGAATTTTCGATCGGCACATCACATTGTAATGAGGTTAATGGAAAATCGGGCATAGAATTTTCTTTTAAACGGTAATATATAAATAATGTATTAATGCACATACCAAGAGAAAATTCAACCAAATTATTGATGCGCTTGATGTGCGCCAAAATAAATTAAAATTAACGAAATATGTTGAACAACCTGATATTATTTCAATTAAATTATTTATCGACAAAACATTTAATTTCAGCAAATCAATAGCCGTTCCGATAAATATCAAATAAAAATCAAATAGATTTAACACAAAATATTTTATTAATTTCATTCAATATTTATCCGATTCGAACGGCTGGCTGCTAATTTGCTCGAATTAAACCTAGCTTTCTCTCGATTTAGAGAGTATCGTTTTAAAACCATTTAAAATGTCGAGACGTCGTCGTCGAGATATTAAATGTAAGAACGTATATAAATAACCAGATGAATGAATAGAGAAAGCAGATGGTAGAAACGATGGTAGAAACAGAGAGGAAGAATTTCGCCGCGACTCTTTTTCAGCGAATCCGTCGTCGACTAAAGGAAACAGCTGTTTCGCCAGAGAATTCGCGTTGCTACATAAAATCGAGGAAGACGAACGAGAGATAGAGAGCGAGAGCGCAAATGCAGATGTTTTCTCGAATGCTCGCGTGGCAAAAACCAATAATGCGAAAGCCAATATTCTCGCAAATTTCGGAGGCGGTGATTTATCGCCGCATCCAGCCGGAATTCTTATTAAACCTCCTGAGATATAGCTTGTATATATATATATATATATATATATATATATATATATATATATGTGTGTGTGTGTGTGTGTGTGTGTGTGTGTGTGTGTGTGTGTGCTTTTTTTTTCGCTCGTGTTTCACGAGAATTCCTCGAAAATCTCGCGAGGAAACGATCGCGACAGATCTCCGCCATTTCTTCTCGGCGCTAATTGAGAACAGGTTCTCGGTAAAGGGAAACGTGAAACTGCCACCCCGCGTGATTTCCGCTCGGGCACTCTGCGGAACGTTTACGGCCGCGTGTTCCGTTTCGAATTTAATGCATGGATCGTTTTACTGGAACCACCGCCGCGCTGTCGGTTCTACGAGACTACGTGGTCTGAAATTTCGCGCCGGTGCTTAAAGGCCATCACCGTCTCGGTGCACGCGAAACCTCGTCTCTCTCTCTCTCGCAACCGACAGAGAGAGAGAGGAGACTCTTTGCTTTTCCTCTAAGACCATAATTTTCTATTCGCGCCTGGCTGTCTAGTCGCTTTACGAGAACACTCATTCCCCGCTCGCCTTCTTGTTTTATCGCTCCTTTTCCATCTTTTTCTGCCTTCGTTTCGTGGTTAAAAAATCGTAAAAGGTCAGAGATCAGCTGACTTTTTCGATTACTATTTGCTAAAGATGAATTTTAAACGAAAATAAAACATCGGAAATCAATCAAGTTCACGCTATACTTTCGATAACTTTTGAAACTTTAGCGAGACTATTAACATTCTATGTTAATATAAGATTAATGGAAACATTTTAGATTGGCTCTTAATTTCTCGGCGTAATTCGATGTTATATACAAACGCTATTATCGTCATCTCTTATAGTTATATAGATGTCAAATATTCTCAAAAGTACCATCGGTACAAAGTGTAATTTTGACTAAAAGAGTCTGCAAATTTAGCTGAATATTCATGATAATACCTCGCGCAACGAACAGCAGGATTCTTTGAATAATGTAGTCACTTCATTATCCTATATTGTTGGAAATTCGATCTATTTGTGAACGGGATAATCACGTATACATTATGTGTCGAGTAGTAAACCTAGATAAATCCAATTTGATACAACATCGGTGTCGTTCGGAACGAACGTTGTTTGTTGGAAATATATAGACTGGGAAGAGGTAGAGAACTGAACGCTAAATACATATTCGTACGCGGTTCTATATCTGCATGCGTATAAAATCATCAACGCGTATGCACAATAACACCGTAACGGCTCTACGAAAATAAACGAATAGTTTCCATGCGCATGACGATGCTGTTGGTGCTTATTTTTATATCATGGAAGGAACCCCGAGCAACGAATAACGCAGTATAATAATAATACAGAGATTATTGATCGAACCCTCTCTTTCTCTCTCTCTCTCCCTCTCCCTCCTCTCTCTCTCTCTCTTTTTTCTTTTATACTCATATTTAAAAATAAAACAAGTCCGAGCTAGCCTATTCTTGGGTGCACGACCGATGTTAAAAATATCAATTTTTCGTTAGAGAATTTGTTTAAAGCAAAACTGCAGCCGTCTGCTATCTGTTCGATATAACAATCGTGCGGAAACATTTATAAATAACACTCCGATTTCAATTTTGCGCGCACTTTCGCGATATTATTTTAATTTATTATTTCTATAATACGCATACGTATATATATTTGCCGTGTGATATTTCGCGTCTGAATTTTCCCGGATTTATCGATTACGTAATAATTAATAAAGTAACACAACGCGACGCACATACACCGACGTCGTTGAATTACTCGTAGATGCGCTGAATTATTTCGACGTGTTTGTCGACGAGAGTCGAAGCAGAATCTATATATTACATAAACAGAATGCTAAGGATGTGTATACGTTTAGTGTCGAGATACACACTCCATCTGCTCTCGATCTGGATTACAACGCGGGTAACCTGCTCCGGTTCTCCAACTATTAAGGCACAATGCAAGGGCGAGGCATCAAAGCGCTTTTTGCGAAACGACGCGTCGCGACTATGGGTTGACTATGGGATGCGCTCGGAGCTGACATCAGAAATTCGATTTACCTGGCGCACGAGACGCTTCGCCAATTCGACCCTTAAATAGCGCGGCCACGCGCTTTTTCGTCGATTAATATGCTCTATATATGACGTAAACAAGGAAATCAACGAGTTTTGAATTCGAATGCACTTCTGCAATATTCCACATTAATTTCCCGTTTTTTACAGGCAATTCAAATCCTAAAATCTCTCTTTTAAGTAGCATCATGCATTATGTTAGTGTCTAAATTTTTTCTCTTGTGGCTGTATGTATGTGATGTGTATATGTTGTATATAAAATTTAGATTAATTTAGATAAAAAATTAAAATTTTTCAATAATAATTATAATGCATCCATCAAACTTTACTGCCCACCATCGAAAAGGGATAATTAATTACGCGAATTAAATGCACAATGCGGCGTTTAAACGTCAAAAGAGAATCAGCGAGCTTTCTATTGTACCTTTTGGCGATGAATGATACGTTTATGCGTGTGATTGTACAGTATAATTACAAAATTACGCAGAATCAAGCTATTATTGTTGTTGTACATTATCCGGATATTCATCGATTTTCGCTTATGTCGGTTATTTAAGAGCACTTTCGACGAGAAAGCAACGCATATATGTATGTAAAAATCGGACAATGTTTGGTGGAGAATTTGACGGCAGTATTCGCGATTTAACAGTTTGATTTTCCATAATTTCATGCAATTTGCCTCGCCAGATTTTCGTTATTCAACCATCTGCCACGAACGTGTTTCGCGAAAGCGTAAATACTGCGGAAGAATGAGATGCAATGCGACTCAGCTTTTCGAAAATTGACCCTTCGTTTGTAGACGATAAATATTATATATTTTGGCGAAAAAAGCTGTTCGAGTTAAAGACCGACATGGTGCGATGCAACACTTAATTTTACGTCAATCTATTTTAGAGTTTCACACTTATAGAAAGAAACAGATTTGTTGAATACAAATTTGCGATTATTATCAAAATTATTATAATTTTATTAAAGTTATTAAACGCGTATAAAGAGACGCACATGGCTAAGATGGATGATATTTTAGGAACAGATTATTTTCCACCATAAGAGATTTTTTCTCTCGAGCAAAAATAATTGATTTAGTTTCCCGCGGAAAATAATCAAAAGCAAACGTCGCTTGATAAAATGCTCATGCCGGACTTTAGCGCAGAAGCGGCCGAAACAGGTGGACAACGGCAACGAGAGGAAACAAAGAGACACGTGTCGATCGTATGGGTGGGAACAAGCCGAGAGGAAACAAACGAGAGGCAAATCGGAGGAAGTTTTAGCGGCCATGTAATGGCATTGCTCGCGCCACGTCGCTCTCTTGGAGCCGTTCAAAAGTTCCATTTACGTTGAATCACTACTACGACGGGCCCCGGACTCGCTTTATTCACCGAGTGACCGCCGAATCCTTTTGCGGCGGTCCACGAGGGACTATCGATCAATCCGCATTTCCATTCTCCGCCTCCGACCGAACGCGACCGAAGCGAAAAACGGAGTACGAAGGGGCGGAAAGACGTTGCGGCTTGAATACTAAGTAGTTTTCGGTTACACAATTTGCAGCTTAAAGTATACTGACCGCCCTTTCCTTTCCCTCTATCCTTGTGCGTTACGTTCTCTCTCTCTTGATCTATCTTGCATCTCTTGGAGGTTCTTTCTGCCCCGGAATTTCTTCTACGTGTCCGAGCGACACGATTGCCATCCAGCCATGTGATATGCATAATGCAATAATGCAAAGGGGGAGGTGGAAAGATGCGGATGAAGAAGTCGCATCGGAAAACAAAGAAGGATAGAGGCAGTTTTTCAGACTTCCTTGATTAATGCGCTTTGTATAAAGTTGTACAGCGAGCATATTCGTCGCGTGTATTTATATGTTTTACACGTCGACCGGATAGAAACGGAATAAAACGCGAAATTCAATATTACCGCGAAATACAATATTATCGTGAAATGTAAAATATGGTAATTAACTCGTAAGCGAGTGGAACAGAGATGTGTCAAGAACTGCATTTCCGCGGAACTTTGTGAAATTAAACATAATTTTAATTATATTTTAGGTATGTTGCGTTATTTTACGATAGTTCGCGTGTACGTCCGTGCACGAGAGGATAGCTGTGTACGAATATTAGTACACGAGAATCGTTGTCACGGCTTGTCTCGTTAAAAAATGTAATTTGCCTTACTTGTAACGTTGCGCCAAAACTTTTCCACGGCTTTGTATCCGTACCATCTCTCTTCTTTCTTTCCCTTTGCTTCCTCTCAAATTGCTCACCTCGTTCCAGCAACGTCTTTACTTTCGAATGTTTGCCGTTGACTCACCACATATACATGTATCTCATACGTACGTATATATAAACGAGTCTAGCGAAGCATGGCGGGAATATATCCGTAAAGGTTAAAGGTTCGCGAAAACGCTCGCGGGTGAAATTTTGCGCTCGCGAAATGCTTCTCGATGTCAGCGAACGCGAATCGAAGAGCGAACTTTTCTACGTTTTCCTAACTGCGGCAACTGTAAAATCTTAAAGATACCTTCCATTCGCAGGGTAGCATCCAATCCCTTGTGGACAATCCAGGAAGTATTCTTGGCTGAAAATGGTTACGCGCAGACCAATTTTCAAAGACCACTTTTATGTTTTGTTTTTTAAAATTACGATAACACAAGCGAGAAAACGCGATACAACTATTGAAAATATGTTATATTATTATTATTATTAGTATTTTATTATTGGTATATTATTATTATTATTATTTTATTATTTATTATTGATACACTATTATTATTATTACTAATAAAATTCTATAATAATTTATATAATTTCTATAATTTTTTTTTCTATTATAATTTTTATAATATTAAAAATAAATATATATATATATATATATATATATATATATTTAAGTAACATTGCATTATGTTACAATAATGTTCAAATTATTTTCGGAAAACCATTAAAATTGGATGTAACCTCAGCTTTTATAATAAACGGCGAACGAAAATTGTAGTGAAATAAAAGCAGGACAAATTTAGAATTGATAAAAAAATGATACAAAGCCATACACTTGCTATTTCTGGCTCGAATCGTTTTCGATGAATTTTCATCGCTTCTTTCATTCGCGCGTGATGCTCTTCAATTTTCTCAGCGATTCAGTAATTTTTCAGTTGCTCTCTTCTTGTATGTTTGTCCGAGGAAATTCATTAAATTTCGATATTAGAAGAGACGGCTCAGAAAAGAGAATGGTGGCGCAGGTAAACGCATCGAGAGTGCACTTTTCATTTTCCGCCGTCCGATCCGATAACTACCTGCAAGATGGATGTACTCGGTTAGTGCAACCATCCCTCTTGCCCCCTCTTCGATGATTAGGACAACGATAATTCTCCTCGTAACACTTAATGAATCAGTTTAATTTTTAATTTAATATTTTTCTCTCGATATAAAAACTCTATTCTTCTAAAACATCCGATCGGACGTGGCATATTTCCGAACAATGCGGGAAGTGCATTGTAAATCTGCGCTAAAAATCGTGAATGCGCACTGGACGAGAAAATCTGAAAGAGCTCGCTGAAAGAGCACAATACACCACGAGTATCTAGCCCGAAATCTGACCCTTCACTGGTTAGTACGCGGGCCACCACGTACGTAAGCGCAGATAAATCGATGGTGGCGACCGACTCTGAAGATTTCCCGTACACGTCGCGCGGCATGTTTACTCCGTACACTAAGAAAGAGAGAAAGAAAAAAGGAGCGACGAGAGAAAGAACTGTAGAAAGGCCGATGTTAAAAAAGGGCGATTTTTCGCCGTCAAGAGAAGTGAAAAAGAGTCTTTTGAAATTCGTGGAATTAATAATAAAATTATACATTAATTATAGAAAAATAATAGAAAAATAAATTGCATTAATAATAGAAAAAAATGAAAAAAATACATGTTTTTTAATTTATAATACAGCGTTATCTTCTAAATTAATATGTATGTGTGTGTGATTCGGTACAAATTTAAATGTCTCTAATAATTTTTCCTAGCTTTTGCGAGTATTTAATTTTTTCTATTATTATTAATGTACTTTTCAGCAATATTAAAAGACTTTTTTCTTTCATTTGCCTTAAGGATGAAAAATCGCCCTTTTTTAACATTGTTGTTTTTACGGTTTCTTTTCTCATCGTTCATTCTTCCTCAAAAATTCTGCTTTTGTACATTTTCTATTGCTTTTTAGGAAGATTGCTTACTCTAATTTTTTCGAGCTTTTACGGGTTTCTAATTATTTTTCCTATCATTATTAATGTCTTTTCTTTGAATTTCAAAAGGTTTCTTTTATATCTCTTGAGAACGAAAAATCGCCCTTTTTTAACATTGTCCTTTGAGTTCATCCCTAGAGAATATATAGCGAGTAGCGAAGAGCTCTTTCTTCGCGAGACGCCATAAAGGACTGTAGTGAGAGCACTGTAACCACCGAAGACAAATGGTTAACCGATAACACACGGTAGACAAACTAGTTCGCGACACGCAACCCGCCTCCCTCGAGTCGCCATCCTTTCTTCTCCTCGCTCCTTTCCTCGCGGGAACGTCGTGCGATTTCCCCAAACGGCGACGCGCATCCACGACTTTAAACTCCTTGACCTAAGAGATTCCAAGACAGGATCAATCAGTCAAGAATCTGGACTTTGGATATTCTAAAATTACTTTAGCCGAATAATTTTATATTATAATCAAATAAAATATCTTTTATAATTTTATGAATTTTCGGCTAAAATAAATTTTTAAGTTATTTTTAAGAATTTCTCTTTTTCGATGTTCCATTCTAACATTTGGTTATATTAGCACATTTTTGTCAGTTTAACTGTATAAAATACAGACACACATACGTGCACGCTTATTCGCGAGCTCGTTTTGTGCGGGCATATTGTGCGTCGAAAGTCGTTTTTACGCTGGAATAAAAGTAATCTCCGGAGAGTCGACATGAAGGCGCGGCTACGGGCGCTTTTGCTTTGACGACACTTTGGACAGCGAAACTTGTGGCAATAATACAACTTCCTATGTGCCGCGAGTTAGGGCTTTCTTTTCACAGAGTTCGCAAAAGAGAGGATGAGACATAAATAAAAGTACCCGTATCGACCGTTTTCATGAAAGGCGGATAATTGAAAGACTTTCGAAAACAACGCGTTCTAATTGCTATTTTTTCTCTTGGTTTTTTTTATTGAAATTGATCGGGAAATACTATCTACTTGACGAAACATATCAAACAAAATGAATAAGTAATTAAAATAATTAAAATGTGACAGAAAATAACATTTTAATTCGAGTTAAATTTACTTTATTGTTAACAAGCTTACTGTATAGCAAGTTTCTTGTTATATTATGCATTGATGTAACGAAAAATGCATCGTTAATAGAATCGGGGTCGATTTTTCAATCATATTGTGATAATTTTTGCACGCGAAGTACGCTAATGACGCATTTAATTATTACACGCTTAATCGCGACTTTGAATTAATCGATCGCAGGACAGAACATGCCCTTTGACCTTTTGCATCCGCAATGCATACCGCATTCGCAAATGGGATCAAATTAACCCCGTCTATCCTACTACCGGATGTAAAAGCGCGATGACTTGGGAACTGTCGGTTATCAAGCATTTATACGCTACCGAATGCTCCACTTCAGAACGATAATTGCTAATTGAACTTGTCGCGCATAATTAAGTATTCAAGTATTCGCCCGGAATGGGAACCTTCTCTCGGAATAATTATATATTCCGAATTTCTGCCGATTTTCTCTCTCTCTTTCTTTTTCTCTCTCTCTCTCTCTCTCTACTCGCGTTTATGATGTATATTCGCATAAAGTTTCGTCGACCGATGCGTCAACCGAACGTATCTCTTTTTAATTATTTTAATTATTTTTCATATACACTTTATATTTGATTTTTTTATGAAACTCTCTTGGCGCCTCGAGGAAAAAAGGGTCGATTAAATATTCGTCAAGAACGAGTCGTTGCTAAAATATTCCACAATCTGAAACAAGTAGTTGTATAATCAATTAGTACTTATCAAATCTATTCGTGGGCGTTGAAAATCGAGGGAAAACGAGCTTCCCTCTCGTTGTACACTCGAATCCGTTGCATCGGTTGATCGGAGAAGAGCGGTGAAAAATTTTTGATGTTCGGGGAGCGATAATTAACAACACCGCTTAATTAAGTATCGACGGCCGGTGCGAAACGGTGCGAGTTCTGTGTCGATATAACGCGACACATCGTCGAGAGTCGATATACAATATACCGGAAGCGGACGCGGGGACACGCGAGACATTATCAGTGCCTCTCGCGACTGATAAGCTACGAGCGGTTTCCAGTTGGACGCTTTAGAATTCATCGAATGGAACGTATCGATTCAGCAGCATCGCGTCGACGAAGAGGGCGGAGGAGGCTGCGGGGGAGGATGAAAGACACGGATAGCTGGTCATCGCTTCTTCTCGACGTGCGTGTACCAAGCTTTTATGCTTCGCGTGTCTGTCATATCTTTCGCAAATTACAGGCAAATTCGCCAAGATTCGCGGATGTCGCTTAAACGCGAACACGCGCGCGTTATCGTTTTATATAAAAAGTATCGTGATTTTTCTTGCGTTCCCAACTGTTCCCATTTTCTCTCTCTCTCTCTCTCTCTCTCTCTCTCTCTCTCTCTCTTATCTTTGTATGAATACGGTTCTATCGGTGGTTGACGAGAATCGTGCGTGCTTGGCGACCATTTCAATTCCTCGGCTAATTCCCTTTGCCTTGTTTCACGAACGTTGTCTTTTTCGGTGTGCATCGCGGGCTTTAATGACAACCGACACCGAGTTCATCGCATTTAGAGGAATATTTGATGGCGCGCCGCGAAATTAACGTTCGCCGAACGAGGAGAAACATCGAGAATGATTGCAGTTTTCAGAGAACGGGGGAGAAAGGGAAAGAGGAAGGGGAATAAATAATCGATGTGCTGCCACTTTGATGAAATCCATTAAACTGCATTGAATTCGTTGCCACTCTGTTGTCGATGTATAAACGTTTAATTTTCCCCGTGACGATTTAAGTGTCTATAAAAGATGAAATTCCTCTGTAACGTGCTATACTCGCGCACTGCGCTTTTCGTATCTCGTTGTCTCATCGTCTGAATTTTTCACGACAATTTTCGTATATTACATTATTTTACGCGTAGACATTTTATTTTCGCAGCAGAGAGAGAGAGAGAGAGAGAGAGAGAGAGAGAGAATTGCAATTTTCGCAAATATAAAATCTGCTGAATAGAGTCTCGCTGAACGCGCTGTAATAATTATTATAGATACCGAGTGGAGAGAAATTAAATATCATATAATAATTACATCCGCACGCTTTCGGGTTGCGTTCAAATTAAATATAGCTTATTTATATAGAGAAAAAGAGAAAGATCCCATCACAAATATAATTCCGTTTTTCTACGCTTTAATTTCCTTCCTCCTCCTCTCGCGTCCCTTCAAATTCACCACAAAGCGCGTTACGTGTACGAAAAAAAAAAAAAACAGAAGGGAAAAAGAAGAAGGGAAAAAACAGAGGGATTCGATGAGACTACTTTGACAGTGCGCGGTGATGCCGAATTTGCCTCGTGCGATTAAACGGCGCGTAATCCGCGCGTCCGAAATGCAATTTGGCGGTCAGGCTAATTATCAAAGTGCCGCTAACGAGCAATGAATTATATCTACGTATTTAGCGATTCGTAATCCGACGCGCGGCCGCGGCACTTTTGTCGCGACCCGGGCGGTAGTGAAAAGCCCGCCCGATTTCCAATTTTATTGTGTGCACGCGCCGGGGAATTTCGCTGACAATTCGCCCCCGTAAGCGTTTCTACCCGCGTTTATTCGACTGCGATAGCAACGAAATTAACGTAACCTCGTTCGCCCAGCTGGGTCGGTTTGCAGGCAGCCGACACGCAGTATATATATATATATATATATATATATATATATATATATATATATTGTGACACAAATCTGTTTTGAAATGTGTCGATATGAAAACAGGGTCGATATGATTTATCTGAAATATTTTACTTTATTCACAAATATCTTCCGAGTGCGGAGAAATTTAGGGTGGTTGCTTACGTGTTTCATCCCTAATGACACGTATAATTATAGATAACACAAATAGATGAGAATAGATTAACATTTAGTTGATTGCAATTAACAATGCAGGGACAACTGACGTCAACTGCAGTTAATCGATCGGCCGTTTAATCCTGAAAACTCAATTAAGAGCGATGCTAAGCGAGTCGGGATATCGCTATGGCGGGCGAGGGCTTCGCAAAAAAATCTATCGATTAGTAGACGAAAGGGAGTAAGGTGAAACCTTACCTCTCCCTTGTCGTCGAGAGGCAAACGAGGAGGAGAAGCGTCTTCACGGAGAAAGCTGATGGCGCCTTGAAAGTGATTCGACACGTGAACTATCGAGATATCGGAAATCCGTTACGTCCTCAGAGATCATTAATTGGCGGTAGTTAGGCACCTTAACTCTATCGAACGAGTCTCTTTTGCGACTTGGAAAGTCTCGGGATATTTCGGCACACTTGAGCGTAAAACAAGGCGAACGATCTTATTTCAGGATGATCCTATTCCTCGAGAAGAGACGTCTCTTCAGATATATAATACTCGGAATGGAAAATCATCGCGATATAGGATTGTTTGAATAATTCTAGCTCCTAATTGCATCAGCATATCAAATTACAAGTTTATCCAAAACTTGATCATTTCAAATATCTTCACGCTATTAAGAAGTGTTTCAGAAGGTAATTGTTTACTCCAGATGACAAGATTTTATATAATATCTGCTTTCTCGCGTATCTTTTTTTTTCCTACAAAGTATTTAAAATCTTCATATGATATTTCGCAGCAATTTTAATCTAAAGTATCGTCAAAGAGAAAATCTTTCTGCGATTAACTTTTCCATTTATCTTCACTTTTACAATCCTTTATAAAAAAAAAAAATAAATAAATCTATCTTATTATCATTTTATTTGCCTTCTTCTCTCGATGAATCTTTCTCGTTGAAAGATCGGAGCGTTAAATTCGCGTCTCGTTAATCGCGCGCGATCGCGAAAATCGCGCGAATGATGAAAAATACGGGAGCACATCGGGGATAGGAGTAACGCGAACCGCGCGCGACATCGTAATCCTCATGAGAGGCTTATCGGACGGGACATAGAGCGTATATATCGTCGCGTACGTATGGAACATCCGCGATGCAACATCCGGTACGCGCTAAAACAACGCTCTCTTCCTGTTCCCGCCGAGCGCAACAACGGCAATTAGCGCCGGCCTCCTGCCGACGATAACCGGCGAAAAAATATATTCGGGGGACGCGCTAATATATGCACGCGTTCTGTCCAGGCTACCCGTTAATGTCCGCATGTTAAAAGCGCATGTTTTTCCCGCGTGATTATCGTGTCTCGTCGCGTTTCGGCGAGTATTTTTCTTCTGTAAAATTGATTCGCGCTTCTTTCCGACAAAATAAAAAATCCAACTATCACTGTACAATATTAAGTTACTTGTTCGTGTCAATTTTTTCGAGCATTCTTTATGCGCGCAATTTTACACTGATTGATATTAATCTTAAACGTGTCTCTAGGCTGAAGAATATTAGAAATATAGATTGTTAAAAAATAATGTAAGAAGAAAAAAATAAAAAATAGTGACGAAAATCGTTAAAAGCGAGCAATAAGCAGGTTCCTGCCGTTCCGTAATCGTCTAACGTGATGGGACAATACGATCTTTGGGACACTTCTGTCTGATGTACGGTAGAAATGTCTTACAAAGGTACAAAAGGACGTGAAGTCGTTGAGAGGTAAAAACAGCTACGTAGACGGTTCGATTGGACGACGTGAATGTAGATTGTCGGGATAAAATTGCGTGGGTATGGGCACTTAATCCCGTGGGATAGATAGACTATTCGCTCCCGTTGACCCTCGGGATGATTGTCTCAAGATAAACCTGAAAATCAACGATCTACGCGAATCGACAAACTGTCATCCGCGAATATAAATAACACCATATGATCCAATAAAATATACGAACAGTATTTATCTAACATGTATAAATAAATTACATTTGATGGAGGAACAATTTTTCTGATTGATATATTTTAAATGATTATTAATTTATCAGATTATACTTTAAGATGTAATATTTCAAAAAAAAGGAGCAAAAGACATTTGATAAATCTTGATTTAGAATTGTTAAAAAAAGTAAAGAAAGAGAGAAGAGAGAGATAAAAGAAATATATTGAAACTGTTATAATATATGTCGAAGATAAAAATTGAAGAATGATAACGACTAATATAATTGATCCAAATTATCTTGCTTTATGTTGATTCGTATCTAATCTTATTATTTTTTTAACTGCTTAATGTAATCGTAATAGTATCTATTGAGTGAGATAAAATAAACTAACTATAATAATCATATAAAATAAAAGATGTCGAAATTCATCTTTTGTATCATATGAGATTGTCAGTTTTTAATCGTTAAATGTCGTTTTCTCATCTTCAAATCAGGCAATTGAATGGCGTAGCAATTATATTCATTATGTGATTTGTTGAAAGCAATCTCTTTGGCTCTATTCAACAGAATAATGCATAATTTCGAATGTCTCGTGTCGGCGCACGATTTTTTTTAAATTAATTTTTCCGATTAATCGTTTTAACAAATGCGTTTTCAATTCAATACTTTAACTGTTTAAATCTCGCGATCTCCCGAAGCAATGAGCTTTTACTGAAACAAACAATGATAAATGTAAAGATAAAAAATGCCTATTTTTTATTTTAGATAATTTATCAATGAACTATTTTTGATTACCAGACGCGCACGATTATTTAAATTGCCATTATTGTTCTTTCGTTTTAATATCTTTGCAATTCTTTACTTTTATTATTAAACATATATATTTTTTTAGTTTTTATTATTAAAAATATTTATTTTTTAACAAATTAAAACATTATTTGTCTATTTGTTTAAATAAAATTGTACGCGATGTTAAGAAATATTCTATTTTTCAAGGTTAGCTAGATTCTCATTAAGAATTTCTTTAACCACTTAACAATTAATCGATTCTTCCTCGATATATTCACCTAAAATCGTTACTCTATTGACAGATATTTAATATTTTAACATAAAACAATGAAGGAATATTATATAATATTATATATTATATAAATATACATCGCTCAATGTGGCAGCAATAATTAGAATCGGAAACATTCGCGTAACCGTGACGGAATCAATCCGGCATTAATAATCAGATTTGTTGTATCCGGAATCACATTATGCCGGAGGCCTCATGTGAGCAACGATTTGTATTTCCCAACAGAGTATACTATCGTGAGTCGAACGCGTTCTTTGATTTCTCAAATATATGCTTCGTGATAAAATACAGAAAAAGAGGGAAAAAGGAAAAGAGAGTAATTTACTTTCCGCCTTTTCGTGCCACGATCTCATCCTCTGGCGCGAAATTGGGTCAGAATCTTCTTACGCGGGATTTGTTTACGTCAGATAATTGATCGGTAATTCGATCAACCTCAGTACGGCGTAAAGCTCATCGAAAATTTTCAGTTGGAAACTCGTATGCGATATTTGATTCGCCGAGGGCGAGGCGTTAACGTGCTAATCTCGTCCGACGTCGATTCCAATAACTCAAACGTCGAGTGACATAACATCGCGACGAAACGCGCGTCGGTAGATTGATCGATTCTTCATCACACGTGGCCGTTGATTCCGCCAAATAATGTCGTTTCATTTATTTATGACAAAGCGAACGTAACTTCCGCGAATTAATTGGCACCATTTTATTACTTGAAAGAAATAACGTTAATATTTTTCGTTTATCTATCACTGTACTACTAGAATGTATCTGCGCGATATTATTTTTTTTTCAACACATCACATTTTCTTTAATCATAATTATAATTTCATTTTAATTAAAAAATATGTATTAAAAAGTCTCGCACGTAAAAGCAAAAATTTATATTAAATCATACATTATTCCGGTCGATGTATAACGTCCCGTCGTCCTCGGCGGATTTTTATCAGAGGGCAGAATATAAATCCATGTCCATCTATCTATCTATCTGCATTCGGCGAGTTTCGGTGAGAAAGGGAATTCACATAAATCGTACAGGCGACAGCAGAATCGGTATGTAAAAGCTAGCTAGCTAGCTTTGCGGTTCAGTGTCGGAAACCAGGATGCGCGGCTCCGGAGTCGACGGTGTTTGACCCTCGGCGTCCTGAATCCGTTACGGTCCCAGGCACCCCACTGGGAGCAGAGCCTTTTAGCTCTACCGTAGCGCGATTATGGCACTCCGCAAGCTGCCCTCGTATTATAAATTAGCGAAAAACAAATATAAGCGTGCAACGTCAGCGCGAAGGCAGAAACGAATCTCTTGTCTGACCAAACTTGGACCTATCCACTTACTTCAGACTTGGAGTCCTTCGTCGTCAAGGGGACTCCTTCCTCCGTTTCTCTCTGTCTTTCCGTTAGGAAGATGTCCTTATCTGACTAAAGCCCTGCCTCGACCGCCCCTTATCTGCTCGGGATATCGCCGCAAGTTTCTTGAACAACGAGACATCTTCGGGTCGCCGAAACTTCCGCGGCAACTCGTATTCGTCCGGTAGGGCTCGCCGACCACGTTCGAGTCTGCTTTTGGAAACTACGAAGTGAGTTGGATAAGGATTCAGAGAGGCGAAGCCCGTGGAACGGATGGCGGATAGCGGATAGCGGTGGAATAAGGTACACCGACTCCCCCGGGATTCCCGGCTGGTGGCGTTCTTAATGAAAGACGGGAATTGAAGCGAGCATTAAAATTTAAGGCCGCACGGAAATGGCGCGGAGGATGAGTGCTACTGGCGCAACACGATCTAGCACATAATACTTAACGTCACGGATCTCGAGATTTGTTCAAAGTTGCCGTTAATATCCCAGTATCACAGCAAACTCGATTAATTCTAATTCCCAATTTCCAAGTCTCCGTACGTTTATGTCCCGCGTTTATTCGCTCGCGACTTATTAATTCGTGCTTTAATTAATCCCGACACTTTATCGACGCAAACTCTCGATTAAATTGAGATTGTGAATTTAATTTGATCGGCAATATTCCATGATAGGAAAAATATAATATTTCGCCTAGGGGATTGATTTCAAAACATCTTCCATCGTGTAGAAATGTAATCCGAACTACGTTGCTGTTGCATGTGCACAGATTCGTATTTCGAGTATCGACCCCGCTCCAAGGGTACAAATATTTGCACGTCGCCGCGCTCGGGTGTCCAATTATCACGACTCGGGCCGTTTTATTTCGCACGTTAACTTTGTAACGATATGCAAAGCGACTCTATCAATTCCTCCGTACGAGAAAGAGGAAGAAACGAAATTTGTATCTGATGCGACATCGTATATTCCGCTCGCTTGTTCCGAAAATAAATCTTGTTTGTAATTTATTCTATTGCCATTAGAGAGAAATATCGCCGGATATCAATCTACACGAATCATTTTCTTTGCGCATGCACTTTTACAAAAGGCGCAGTTGTAATTCAGTATAATTCAGCTATAATTCAGCATAAGAATGAAAATCGTGCTTTCGAATGAACAAGTGCAATTCTACGCGATTATTCGATTCGTGTTTATTTGGATTTTTTGAGAAAATATTTTTCTATTAATTTAATTTTCATATAAAAGCTATGCGTTTGTTCGCGATAATCGATTATTTCATCCCGCAGCGACAGAGTGTAGCGTGTTTTACAGTTGACATTTTATACGAGAAAATTGCTCCAGATATATGAACCGAGAAAAATTATTCGTTTATTCGTATCTCCATCGCACACGTTTGCTTTAAAGAAGGAAACTTGCATCGGATGATAAAATGCCGGCAGCGTAGTCGAGATCTGAACGAGTCGGGAACGTGATTAAAAGTCCTGACCGATATTTTGCTAATTACGGGCACGCCAGACACAAACGTGCCGCTAATTACGTGTCCCGGCATAATAATGGATAACCCTTAACCAGGCACAAAAGATTTCGACTTGAACAAGTTCAACCACCGTAGGAAATGGTTCATGATTCCCATAGGCCAACGCAGTCCTTTCTCTCTCTCTCTCTCTCTCTCTTTTCTGTCTATTTTTCTTTCGCTTGTGCCCTAATTCCAAGCTCATTTTTTTGCAGATGACGCTACAAGTATCGTGGGTCCGACACAGAGACGTCCATTTGCTCACAATTGGCCGTTACACGTACACGAACGACCAGCGATTTCGAGCGATCCACACCGCCCATTCGGACGACTGGACGCTCCAGATAAAATATCCGCAGCATCGGGACAGCGGTATTTACGAGTGCCAGGTTTCCACGACGCCCCACATGAGTCACCTAGTCCATTTAAATGTAATCGGTAAGTCATCGTTGCACGCGCCGCAATATCCATCCAGCGGAAAATAATATCGAAAATTCACCGAGTGTTAAATTAAACGAGGGCGCGCGCAAATTACACGACTCTCTTTC
Organism: Camponotus vicinus; assembly: GCF_025532165.1. NCBI lineage: Eukaryota > Metazoa > Arthropoda > Insecta > Hymenoptera > Formicidae > Camponotus > Camponotus vicinus. Next base: position 17,779,068 of record NW_028141945.1, read on the forward strand.
CCGAATATTATAATAATATACCCCATCGATTATATAAAATATCACGATTCCATATCCACGGAAATAGATTTAACTTCCTCTCATGTGGATATCCCGCGGTTCCGATCAAATATTAGTGTGCGGGGAGCACGCGGGAATTTCACCTAATTAGGATGGTGTACGCAACAATTAGTTAATTCTAATCCGAATCTGCCCCAGTTACTGTAATAGTCGTCGTCGCAGTAGTAGTAGCGGTAGCAGCGACTGCGCAAAATTTAAGCCGAGCTTAAATTCTGGCGGAGCGCCAATTGAACACCTGGGATTGGTTGATACCGATGTCGGGCTAAGCTCTAGCCCGCGCAGATAGGGCTTTCCGCGAAATTATACCGAGCAAACTTAAATTCGATAACGGTGCCCTTCAACTTTTTATCACCCCTGCGATAGAAAAGAGAGATGGAGAGACGGATACGCCAAGATCGACAAGTGGAGCAGGTCGCTCCTCGGAGTTTACGTAAGTAATTACTCGGCGATCGAATCGAGCACACGTACGGTCGGCGCGAACGTACATCATTCGCGATGCGACACCCGATTTAATCACACGGTTCACCCCCTTCCCCGGCGCATCCCCGAACGAGCGCGGAAAGAAGTTTGCCGACCTTATCGGATCGTTTAAGGAGCAAACTTTTGTACCACGCCATATCGCACGTACCGCCAAGCGACGACGGCGCTCGGCGCGCTATGAAAAACTTTCGCGATCGCTTAAACGTCAGTCCGGGAATTTATTTTACGCGGCGCAGCGAATTGATTTAAATCGTCCCGCGGGCGTCGCCGCGTCTCCTCTCGTCGCGACGGATGCTCGTCCGACCTGGACCATCGTCGTGGTAACAAATTTTCCCTTTAACCTCCCCATCGAGGAGAGCTGCCGCTTTAAATTTCGCCTACATTAAAACGAAGGTGAAGGAAGGGACCGAGAGGGTGATCCTATTTCTCTCTTACCTCCTCCTCCTCCGCTAAAGCCCGTTATACTCCCCTCGAAGATGATCCCGGAGGAGGAATAGGACGCAACCCGGTGGCGAAAAGGAACGAGGCGAGGGGATCGTTTATCATTCTTAGCCCTGACCCTTAACGCAACGGCTGAACAAATGATCCTAAAGAGTAACGACTATACACACCTGCTTGCACGAGGAGGATCGCTCCTCTTCTCGAGAAAAAGAGAGAGAAAGAGGGAGAGAACATTGTACTTTTCTTCGCACGGCGTAATTACTCATCATCCGGGGAAGAAGTGGGCGCGTTTACACAACATCTGGACTCTCACGCTGATAAAATCTCGCTTCTCTTCCTTCTTCCTTCCTGCTCCGAGCGTAATCGCCGTTCCGTTAACCGAATATCGCTGTCGTTGATAAATAACACGCCTCGAATCGAGCTCTCTCGCGTGAGAACGCGAGAGAGATCTCGCGGTTACAGTTAACGTTATTCGATTCTTTTTCGCGTTATTCTATACATTACTTCTATATAGAATTAGCGCGCAAAAGTACACGGAAACGATCGCGGAAATGCTCTCTTACACCGAACCGATAACTATCTCGGGACTTGGCGAACGATAAATTTCACGATTCGCCTCGTATAATCGCATCAACGAGCTTGTACGACAATCGGAAAGCAATTTAAAGGATTCTTATACGTTTACGACAAACTTACAAAGTCCCATTGCGCTCTTAGGAAAAAATATATACATATACGGGAATGCTGTGTTTAATTTTAATTCGCGGTGAGAAGCGCATTATCGTAAATTACACGATTGCATCTATAAATTAATTAGTATATTATTTACCAATATTATCTCTTGTAAAATTACAATAGATAAAAGTGCACAGCTTTCGTTTAAGGAAGAAAATTTTGCATTTTATCGCGCCGTTTACGCGTTAGCGAGGAACTCCTATCTAAAGACTTGGGTACGGATTGTCATTAGCCAGCAATTAAATGCGAGCCTAAGCCTCGAGATTGCCGTCTACGCGACTTTCACGATAAGTACAGGGCGAAATAATATCGAGACGCGAGGGAATCGCGCTTAAGCTGATTATTAGTCGAGAACTCGCGAGTATCACCATTTAAATGAATACTAAACTTTCGCGTGGCACCAAAACCACATCCGTAAATATTTCCGTTTCCCGGCGACATCCGGCAATGGCTTAAGTCGCGTCTGCCGTATTTACATTCACTTTACCGTCTCACCCGGTGGCTTTCACGCGACGTCTTTCTCGGCGATTGTATTTGCACGCTTGCCTTCCAGAGGCGCGAGCCAAGTTCCCGGCTGATGGTCGCCATTAATGTCTCCTCTCGGAGGCACGACTTACTAATTGGTACTCTTAAAGCCCTTGTATTTGAAAAATATGCTCTTTCATCGTGAATAGGCGGGGAATGCAGTTAAACCTCTTTCATTTTACCTCGCTTTCCATTCGAGTTATAGTCGCCTATCCGATGCGCACGACGGTGATGTAACGGGGTTTATTTTTCTAAGTCGAGGCACAATAGATTCCGCGGTGCGATTTACGAGTCCCGCCGCTTACATTCTTTCAAGATTTCGTTTAACCATTGTAAATAAAATTGCTCGACGACTGCAGGTATTTTTCTTCAAGTATCACGCGACGGGGTGTCGGCCGCTTTTCCTCTCTTCCTCTCACACTTTCTCTCTCTCTCTTTCTTCTCTCTTTTATCTTTTTTTGTCAATCTTTCGTTGAAAAATTGTTTTTCAAGCTCGATCGTAAAACGTCTTTATCATCACGTTGCCTGTTTTCAAATAGCCTTTTGTTTAAAGCCCTCGAGTTAAAGTTTCGTAATATCGATTTAAAAAGTATCTCTCGTTAACGCTTCCAATCGATATTCAATAATCTCCCAGCCTCTATAATTTTTTTCTTATTATAGACACAGTAACATAGTTTTCTTTCTCGTTTCTAATACACGCATAATTTTCTGGCGTTTTTTAATAATGAAACTTTCCTCGAGAACATTGTATCTCACCCTAAAATAAGTACAATGTATCTGAGGTATTACGCACATCTTCCAATTACGAGGACGTTGACGACCCAGCATCGCTTATTAATGCGTTAAGCTTGGATTTCACCGAGATAGACGTCGCGCGGTTGGATAGTATCGCCTCATATTTCACTCCAGCGCCTCCTCCGCGCGACTATAAATGCTTTCTCTCCGGTAATATCACTCGCAAATTTGCAATATCCATGCCTTCCTGTTACCCCTATTACACTGAACCGCGCTCTCTCCCTCCGTCACTCCATTTCTGTCTTTACGAGCGCGTAAAAGCTCGTAATGATACCCGTTGTGAACCGTCCGTGAACCACTTTCGCGCAGACTGCCGGAATACTTTACGACGGAACATGCGAGACTTTTCGCGACAATTAATAATGAATAATCACCGTCGAGAGCATCATTGCAAACGTTTGCGCCATAGAAAAAATTATGTGAAGAGAATTTAAAAATGTGAAACTATTTCTCTTATTTTTTAATCTTCAAAAAATAATTATCGGAAAGATTAAGAAGATAAAAAGAAAATAATATGAAAAGAAAATAGTAAAATTACAATACCATATATGAAAACAATGTGTAGTTTTCAATCACTTCCTAAGGAAATCTGGTTTCCAAATTTGAGTGTTTGTCAGGTTAATCGTCGTAACCTTGCAACGCTGAATCATTATGTGGCAGAGGGCGATAAACGGTAGTACAACGATCTGGAAGCAATTTTTTCATTAGTTTCAAGTGCTCCTTATCGGGTATAATTTGAGATCTGGGAGAGCCATTCGCGGTGGAAAGTGTCAGATTCTCGCGGTAAAGTGCACTTCGCTTTATCTTAAGTGGGAAGAACCGAATAGTTTCTCTCCCTCTCTTCCTCTCTGCCTCGGTTTTCTATCTCAACTTTGATTAGGCGCATTCAAATCGAACGGCTTTCTTTTCTATCTTCCTTCCGTCGTCTCCTCGAGAAACTTGGTGCGAAATAGTTTGCGATGAAGAACGTAAGAAGATCGCAGGCGTTTAACTCTCCCGCTTCTATTCGCTTCTCGCTCACGTCGGATCAAAGTTACTCGATCATGGCTCTATCGATGGTCGCGAATAGTACAAGTTGTAAATACTTGTACTCATGTGACGTAAGACAAAGTGTAACATCTACGTGTTACCTTCGTCACCAGCGGGCATTCGCTCAACTTGTTCCATCGGTTAGTTTCTCAACTATCGACTTATTTCACTTAAGGCGATACGGTAGATCCTATCCACGTTCTGCATTGATTACAATTCGCTATTAGAATACACAGAAATTAGATCTCTCAATGTGACGGGAAACAATTTGGGAATCGTCTCTGTTCCATTAACTATTTTTGCCCGACATTTAATTATATTCGTATTTTGTATTAATTTTGTCATCGAGAAATTCAGGAAAAAGCTTCGAAAAAGATTTATAAAAGACAAGTAATAAAATGTTGTAGTTTGTGAAAAGAAACAAAAGTCTCTTATTGTATTTATCAAATTTTAAAAAATAAAATTTTTAATTTTTGATAACCAAAATGCAATTCCTAAATAAATCACTTTAATATGCTATTTACATGTATTTATTTAAATTCGAATCTCTAAGTCTCTACGTATCTAATTTTGTTAAACTTTCGATTGCAGCAAATCGCTAAATTGCGATTCTGAATGGATATAATCGAAAAGGAATATCGTTCATATGGCAGAAGACATTTCTATTGACTCGCGAAAACAAAGGTGCCAATAGAGTGCACAAAGCGAATACGAAAAAGCCGTTTTATTACGATATTTTGAGGTGCATATTTTTCCGAATCTTTATTCACGGGAGCGTTTCTGTCCGCGAACTTTAATAAATGACATTTGCAGATTTTATCTAACACTTGTCGACCAAACGTTCATTATAGAAATTGCATCGTACGAAATGAGTTTGTAAAAGCAAACGATTATTCTGCGACACTGTATTCGTTATGTATACCGCTTTTATACGACGGTTCATGTATACTAATTATGATATAACATAGCCTCGCACTTCAAAGGAGACATCTACAGAGGGAAGATTACTTGAATATATAGAAGAGGAAATAGATAGATAGATGTATAGATAGATAGATAGAGAAAGAGAGAGAGAGAGAGAGGGAGCCTTAACTAGATCTGCATACTTATGAATGTAAAAGGTTCCTTTGAGTTTTGACCAGCTTTCTGCTTAGGACATTTCTTAATTGCATTATGAATATACGGTAGAAACGTAGCACGAAACCTCAGGATGTGGCAAACGAGATGTAATTAAAAATTAATCTCACAGTTTAAAACAATACGGATAAATGAATGCAATATAATACGGATGACTGTATAACTCAGAGATTGATGATAAACTAATTTATCAACTCTGCACGCACAGACATTGTTTATTTTACAATGGCTTATATAATAAGCTCGTTGCTTATTGTTAGACAAAAATAAATGCAATGATAATGGCCGTATAAAATGGCAGATAATATTATTATGATAAAATATATAATTAATGTAAATTACATTGCATGTATATGTTTTTTTCAATAACATAAATTTTATATTATTAAAGTATAATATATTAAATAATTTTCAATAAGGATTAAATTATTATTCCATATTATCGCGAATTAAAATGATTATAAACATGTATTTGCGTTAACGACTATTCATTATATGTGACAATTTCATTAATTTTACATCTCCATTTGTATTCATTTCAATGGAATACTCAAAATCGATGGAAAAATTTAAATTTTACTGAAAATTAGATTTTATATTATCCATCCCTACACATCTACCCTAAAAAGATGATATTATCGAGATTACATTCACCATGTGGGAAAGATGATTGGGCGAAGCGTCGGCACTCTAGAAATTGTAGGAATTCTTCGTAAGACTCTGCCGTAATCAAGTTATCCCCTATTCCCTTCCCCTCGAGATGTTCGTAGGAACGTGGGAATATTTCGTAATAACGCGGATCCCTACCCCGCGGGTAAAGTCTGGCAGACGTCTACGGAACCGCTTCGAAAGTTTCGTATGAAAACAATCCGACAAGTCTCCACCGCTCTCTCGATGAAGATTAACCAACTTTTCTCCGGTTGATTTATCTCGAATCTCCTATCGACGGCGGGGCCATATTTACCGTAGTTATGACGAAATTCTTTTCCGCGCCGTGTAATTACCGTCACGTAATCGTTATCGAGTTTACTCTCGCAAGAGTTCTCGGTTTCTTGTAAACTATGTACCTAGCACGGCAAAACTTTTATCTTTCCTCGTGTTTTGTAGGATGCAATATGGAAGAATACGTAAGGTAGAACTTGCGGAATTTTAATTTTCAATGTCTAATTAAGAAAATTACGTTCGTGCGAGACAGACTCGATACATGTGTATCGTTTGCGCTTAAAAAAAAATATGTATGATTAAATTTCTAATTTTTAAAGACGCGTGCGCGTAATACGAAATCGAGGGAACCAATGTTCGATAATTCCTGGCAGGCCTTCGCTTCTGGTTTGCCGTGTCGACGACATTTGTGTGTCATTGCCGGCGGCTGCGGGCGGTTCGATTAATGCATTTTTTTTCCTTTTTTTTATTATTTTCCGCTATGGAAAACAAACGCCGTAACAAGAGCCGCGCTACCGAGGACTCAGCATTTCCATTGTTTTTAATTCAGCGATCGTGGCGCGCAGGGGCCACCCACAATGCGCGGCGCTCCCAGGCTCTGTGCACAGTTTGAAAATTTAATCCTCCCGACCCTTTCGCCGCTTTTTGTTCAGACTCTCCGCGCACGTTTTTTCCATTCTTTTTTTCTCTCCCCTTGGAGCCGCTACGTCGTTACCCTCTCCTTCCGGGTTTCGCTTTTCACAGACGGACATCCCGTGCGGTCTGTGCGATTTAATCCTCGCGAAGTAAATCCCGTGCCAGGCGCAGGCAGAAAGACAAAGGCATTCCATTAATGTAGCAGGCAACCAGCTTATGCTACATGCGTAAATGAACGTGCGCGGCTAACGTGAGCGGCGTAAATGTACAACATAATAAACAAGGCTCGTGCCTTTCGGCAGATGTGCAATCAGTGCGCTCAATTTTGCAATATTACCTTGCCTAGATTCTATAATCCCCTGACGTGAGCTCGTATGATATTATCAAGATTACATTCACCATGTGGGAAAGATGATTGGGCGAAGCGTCGGCACTCTAGAAATTGTAGGAATTCTTCGTAAGACTGCCGTAATCAAGTTATCCCCTATCCCCTTCCCCTCGAGATGTTCGTAGGAATGTGGGATTATCGTAGGACACAATAACTATTATTAACTTGCACATTTCTTTAAATTTCTTCTCAAGTATTATACCGTCAAATTGTATCTAAAACCCTTCGAGAGATCTGTCATCAGCATGAAGAACTTTAGATGCTCCGAGTGTCGAATGTCGTTTATCAGATTCAATCATCGAGGTCGAGTAGCCCGCATGATTTACCCTTATTTAATCTTGATGATTCAAGCCTCCGCGCGATTTCTCATACCGCGACCTATCGAAGGATTCGAGAGGGGAGGGTGAATGAAAGAAGCGCGCGATGAAAGGGAGGTCGACGATTCTTCGGTCGCTATTTCCGTTCGATCGAGAACGACTCGGTCGCTGTCGTTGACACCGGCCTTTCACGAAATAGGTATCGGCGACGATACAATGGCAGGCCCCCACGTGCACCGTCTTTGTGCCACGCACACGAGACAAAGTTCGCGTTTCCTCGATCGATCGGCGCGATTGCCAAAGACGAGGATGTGTGTCGCTTCCTCGACAGGAAACTGATAATTCCTAGCTGTCTGCCTGGTGTTCGAGTATCGACGATGATATACATTTCGCCCTGTTGCGATGTGGTGCGCGTCGAGATTACGTTTCGACTTTGTGCAACGAATTTCACGCGACGAAATCCTTTAGTGAAACAAACATTTTACTCGTACTTTACTTAACCGATATGTTTACGAGTATTTTTTCATTTTATGATGCGCATGCTATGTACCTTGAATCGACCGTTCTTATCGAATAAAACGCAGCACAGACTTATTTACCTTTAAAAAACTTTTTCCCATAAACTTTCTCGAGGACCAGACAATGGGAGCGACTGAAAGAGAATAAGGGAACAATTGTCGGCATCAAAGAGCTAGAGCGTTGCCAGATGTCGACCAGATGATCGGGTAAAACTCGAGACTTGCTCGTTCGAAAAATGATGGAGATAGTTCACTGTCACAGAATGAAGAAAAATTCTCTTGAGAAATAAGAAAATACTGTTTTTCTACGCGTAGCCAGTTCATGATTTCACACGTGGAAATGAAGAAATAATGTATCATGTATGTAACAATATCTTAAGATTAAGGGCTATTTAAAATTTTAACGTCGCGAAATTTTTGAAAATTTTAGGCTTGTCATTTTAAACAGCAATTTAATTTTCCCTTGTACAATTTTTAATTTTTTAAATATCTCTGTCTGTAACACTTTAAGAATTGTTTTGTGATATTATATCTAATGTTTTGTCTCTAATTCTCAGTTTATATCGACTGTGATCGTGCTTGTTAAATTAAATTGTCTTTAAATCTTTGAGCAATTGGTTTTGAAGAAAGCAATTTTCTAGGTATTACTGCTATCGAAATAATTGTCAATGGTAATGAATAATGTTAATATTATCTCTGATGAAATAGTACTAATGTTTTTTTTGTTCATATATATGTATATATTTCTTCGGAAATTTATTATCGAAGATAAAATTCTTTACTTTAATAAAAATTAGTCACTCTAATGTCCAGTATTGCTCAAGAATCTAAGAAAGAGTTAAGAGATCTTAATAAGATACAGTTCTAGAAACTTATTTTCGTCAAGATAAATGTTCTTAACTTAATTTAACTTTAATTAATCTTACGAAATTCGTGTTTTCTTAACAAGAATATTAAAATAGTTTTAAATCTATATGTAAAATATCTTTCTTAATTTTTCAAACAATTAATGATAAAATTTCCAATCAAAAAGAAGTCAAGTATAGTTTAATGTTTGAATATATAAATATATTTCGTTTAATATATCTCCGAATTATTATTTGTCAACTTATAAAAAATAGAAAGATTATATATTCTTTAAATATCTCTTGAAAATCTCTCGTTTTGCTCAGATAGGCAGAAATCAGACATGCTCATGTTCATTAGGAAGAATGCCTTGATATATCATAGTAAATTTATTTACTAAAAACAGGCAATATTTAATTAATAAGAATATGCAGTTTGAAATATTAACTGCAGAACACCATTATTTTTAGAAAATGGAAAAATACTTGACTTTTTAAATTCATTTATCCACTTATTGGTTTGTATTCGTTTTTCATATTTTAATTCTAATTTTTCTTCTCTATAGCGGAACAAATTGTTGCACTCTTATGCTTGTCCAGCAAAAATATATAACACTACTATCCATAGGAAATTACCAGATGCGAAGATTTTATAGTAGCAAATTAGAAAGCGCATCAATTTCATTATTAAAATTATACAGCAATCATATAACGTGAATGCATTATTTTTTTAATTTCTGAGAAATGAATGTTGATGTTTATCAATGCTTCACAAAACTCGTAGCGCTAATTTAGTTGATTGTTAGATTATTATAAAATAAAAAGATAAACTTTTAATTGCAATCGTAAAATTGGAGTAGCCACATATGGGACAATAAATACAAAACACAAATATAAAGTGATTTGTTTATAATTGCATATAAATAAATAATAAAAAAATAAAAATTATATTATATTAAAAAGTAAAATAAATATTTTTTTTTAAATAATAATTATATACATATATAATTTTCTGAGATTTTTGAATTTGTTAAAGAAGGAAGATTCGAAAATATAAATATAAATATAATTTACAATTTACATGAAAATATAATAATTGCATGTACAAAATTATACGTAAAGTATTTCATCATGTATATATTTACAATAAATTTTATGATAAGGAGGTACAAATATATTGCTTGTATTTTTACGCAACAATTTAAGGAAGAGTTAAACGTTAGCTAAATCCGCTTGATTAAATCCACATAATATACGCCATAGCAACGATGCTTACATGCAATGTTGAACAGTTTGCGACACACGTATCAAACGGACGACATAACACGGGATGATAGACGACGTATCAGTCAGTCCAATAAACAGGCGAGCGGACAATATCTTGCAATGTGCGCTGGCTTTCTCCAATAGATGCATATAACCTTCCTATTTACCCGGATACATGGGAAATCGGTTATTGGTCCATATTCGCAATAGGCAAATCAATACGTGCATATCGGAATATTCGTCTTCGATTGATTGCAACATGATCGAACAAAAACGAAAAATTCCTCGAAAATGTGTATATAAACGTTGCAATAAAATGTATGCATTCAATGGCGCTATTTTAGAAAACATTATTACGCACTCTCGAGACGGAAATGAAATCTTTCCCTACATGTGAAAAATAATGATATTTCTGTCCAAACGGCTCGTGTCCAAAAGAAGGTTTTCTTAAGGTGCATTACTATTTGTAATCGGTATTTTCGATCCGGCAAATACAATTGTGTATTATTAACGGTGATCCAATCGTGAGATTGGATCGGAGTCTCCGAGACCGCAAGTTTTCGGGGATCCCTGCCAGCCGGACCAACTCGTGCGGTTAATTCGCTCTCGTGCACTTTGAAACTCGATAAGCTCACGGATTGCTCGTCATAATTGTAAACCAATGTCGTTACTGGCGATTCTACGCTAGGTTGCCCGCGACCAGCTTAAGCGTAAGGCCATTTTCCGCTTCTGAACGGAAAACAGCGTCCAATATATGTATTTTGGCAGCACGCATTTGACAAATCGTCGCGATCGAATCATGTGTTTTCATAATTTACGATACGCGTACGTTCTCCGATCGTCGATTCATTATTTCTCGAGAGCGAGTTACTTTACGAAAATGTGAATCCATTTCGCGTAAATGATAGAGGACGATATTTCACATGTATTTCACGTGTAATAGTCTTCTTCGTACGAAAAGTTACGAAAGATTCATACGCCCAAGTTTCGTATCCCGCTCGTACTCTGGATCATTTCGCAGCACTTTCGTGAAGCGCAAAATGAGAGAAAGTCATAACACCCGGGCTTAACATTTTAAAGTAATTTCCTTCAATTCTCAGGAAACTTTTCCAGTGCAGTCACAATAACGATTCTACGCTGTCAGAGCAGAAACGGCTTTATAATTTCCACGTCCTGTAATAACATCATTTTTTTTCAATCGTGCATTCAGTTATAAGTTTTTTCCTTCGTAGCACTATATCGTAGAAGGAAATTATGAAGAAAGAAAGTTATGAAGGGAAAAATTGAACGTTATTTTAAGCAATTAAATGGAATAATTTTTCAAAATAATACTTTATAAATTATAAAATATATTAAAATCAAGAAAAATATTCAATACACATTAAATATTTCAAATTTTATTAATAAGAAAAAAACTCGAGAAGTGCGAAACCTTTAGCCTTATTGTTCTTTTATGTATGTGAGTGATATCATAATTTTTCATTAATAAAAAGATACTTAGCTTTCATTAGGCATTTAATAATAGACTGACATTTCTCTCCAAATTCAGGACTACGAAACTAGGACTAAAAAATCAAAAGGATGGAATTAGAAGAGACTCTGCATAATATAATCCGCAAAAGTTAGTTCCCTGTTTAGCGAGATGATTGGGTAGCGACCGACACGGTGGAACAGTTGGCTGATGATGCTTTCTCGTTTGAATTCGGATCAATATTGCTGGGTGTCACGCCATCTTTATCGAAATTCTGGTCTCCAATGTTGAATATTTCGAGCGCGACTGAAATTGCTTTCGATTGCGGCATGTTTGTTTAAATAATGCATCGTTGAGGATTAACAACGCGGAGGATTAACAAACTCGAAATCTTTTAAGACACATAGACTCATATATTTTCTTGGGAAAATCCACGCGGAATAGTTTATTCGTGCTAATTTCTCCGTCTTTTTCTTTAGCGGAAAACTCGACGAGTCAGCGCAATAAAATATCGGCGTAACCGAGTTGTCTTTGAATGCAAGCAACAGCTTAGAACTTTTGCGACAGAACGTAATTCACCGAGAAAAGACCAATTGGCGACGTCGTTGCCGAACATGCGCGCCGTTCGATTTGCAATTCAAGATGTAGTAAATTAGAAAACGGTCGAGAAAGATGCGCTCCGGCGAGCGCCCGAGCGACCAAAGGATTTCGCGAGCTCGCATTCAGATTAAATTTAATTACGAGCATCTCTATCGCGATCCGGTCTTTTCTGATTGGAACTGGCGATCGCATGAATATGCGGTCTATGGAGTGAATAGAGGATCCTTGACCCTTTTAAAATTGGCAAGTGTCAGTCGAAAACTATGAATCTTTGAAGACCGGATACCTATACAAGACGCATATTTCAATTTTCAAAAAAAGATATTAGCTTATCAGATTCAAGACGGACTTTTATATAATAGAAAGATTGGAGTAATCGATTTGATCGTTGTTGACTCTTGTTAAATAATTGTAAAATAATTGTTTTTCGAATGAATCATGTATTTATAATGGACGGTCTTGAATAATCGCTGTAATTTTCTTGTCTTAAGAAGGATGTTCTCGGGCTAAGAGAGAATCGTCGTTCCTTTAACGTCGCATTGTGTCTATACAGGCCATATAGCATAAACAGCAAATGGAATATCATGAAAGCTGCGAGTAGGAAAAACTTTATATCTCGCCTCCGTCCTTTTTATTTCGCTGAAAGTGTACATGCGCCGCGACACGCGTGCCTCTCACGTTGCGCACACGGAGTGAGTGGTCCGTAAATTTCTATTTCTTTACGACTCTATATGTGCTCCGAACATGGACGCGTCGTGGCCGGGAAAGCGCACGAAGAACCGCATTGCGGCGTTCGACAAAGAGATAAAGAGTGAAAAAAAAGACGGAGAGACAGATATTTATCTTCTGTATTCTCTCTCGGGCACTGCTAAGTGCATAAAGAGTTGTAAAGCGGAAAGAGTACGTAATTACCTATGCCGCAAGGTTTGCTAAACCAGTACGATAAAACTTTACGCTTAATTATGTTCTGAAAGTGATTTTAATAAAGATGTAAAAAGTATAAAAGGGAGGAAAGACGGAGAGAGAGAGAAGGAAAATACAAGTTCGCTCCAGTCCTCGGTCGAGCTATTTGTGTGTTCAATATTTTTGCCTCGCCTTTGATCTCGCGCTGTGTTAGGATAGTTTTAAAGTGCTCGACTTAAAAGTTTTCCAGTTACGCCTACGGGCCGATTCCCCATCACGGTTTTTCTTAGGAACAGCTCAAACGATCCCCTTCCAAGCTGATGACTCGCTGATGGTTTCACATACCATAACTGCGGAACGAGAGGTATTTTTGACATATGTGCATCGTATGTACCTTTTTAACAACTTTGACTATTCGACTCGAGAGAGAAAGAGTACGATCAGAGTTGGCAAAGCGAATCCGAGTTATTGTTACCACGAATATTGTTACTGTGATTTTACAACGAGAAGTAAAATTTAGACCTCTCTCTTTTTACAGAGAAAGGTAAAGAGATAGAGAGGGCTGTTTGTGAAGTCTGCGTCAGAGATATTTCTACAATTACGTATTATACATTTTTATATCGAGGGTACGAATGAAAAATATCGCAACTGTGTATTTTTGCGAATTACACATAAAAGGTACAATTTCACAAAGATAAAATTTTTCACGCGTAATAATCCCGAACTCTCACAATTTCCATTTTCTGGCGAGAAGTTATTGAACAAGTCTTTTGAATAGTTACAATTTTCCCGTTGCAATATTACTTTTCAGCGCGGTATTATCAATATATACGGAATATCTCGTGGCAAGTATATAATTTTTGCACACGATTCGCGACGACGCCATTGCAGCCGTACAAAAGAAGGATGGTGAAAAGTACCGAGGTTACACGCACACCTCGGTATCTGGAGATGCCGTTGTAAGGATTCCGTAGTTACTCGACACCGGCTTCTTCCCGAGACGAGCGACGTGTGACAACAAGAGAATGGGAAATAGATGTATTCCTCCTACCGACCTTTCCGCAATTATATAGCAATGCGTGAAATCCTTCGATTTCACCTGGCTGGTGACGCAAGCGCCTTAATCCTTCGACGCGCTATTCAATTTGCATCTTCAAAATTTATACGCGCGAGAGAACGTATATAGTATAATGTAACGCAATTTTATACGTACACCGTAACACTAGATAATCCCCGACGAGTGCGTATCCGCGACAAAAACCTCAACAATAGAACAATAACGTCGCCAAGTTGCAATAATGTAATTGTATGAAAGCTCTCGCTACATCTTTGGTTTTCTCCGGACAAAGAGGAAAATCTCTGGGTTTTACATAATTTTTATCTCTCTTCACTTGTTTATACAATTTTATATTCCTGACCGCAATATTTATTCCATAGTCACCCATCGCGCGCGGATTTGATTATGTAATCTGTTTTTTCTAGAGGACAACCAACCTTCGCACCGACCTGATCAAAGCGCGTATCGGGGAATTAAGCAACACGTACGCGCATGCAATTGCATAAACATACGTGTTTCATTATCAATATCGTTACTTGGCAACATTCCATTACGAACGGGCGAACGACATTAATTCCTAGCGACTAGTCCGGCATTTACGAACGATGAATCGTCTCCGCAATCGTGTTTAAAATTTGCGGTCGACCGTATCTGCAGCGATAATATATAGATCGCCCTCGTCGCGCATCCGTTCGACGCGAGAATGGGAATGTGACTTAAAAATTGATTCGAAATTAGAACGTTAGAGCGCGAGATCGAGAGATAAAATACGACCAGCGGGCATCCAGAGAGAATCCCGTTTATTCCCGAGAAAGAGATCGACGGATCCGGTATCCCAATAAGCTCTCTGGCTGTTACGCGTCGCGTTTAACGCAATTAAACAAAACCGCGCATCGCAAACGCGGCTCTTTATTGCTCATCAGCAGGCGGGACTCAATTAGGGGCGGCCGCGAATTTGCATAAATAGTGCGAAACGAGCATCTGCACGCGTTGCACCGGCTGTTCCAATGCCGATCGTAATCGCTCGCCGATATATACACGGAATGCTGGACGTTAATTTAACGAAAACTTTATTTTTTTCTCGATAGATTCGCACCCCGCGGAAACTTTTCCCGGCGAAAATCCATTCAACACGAGAAAATCCGTCGCGTCCTCGCGTGTCGCGCACTTTATTAATTTATTAAACAATCGCGATAAAAAAAATGAAAGTTGTCGAATGAAAGTTTTATGGTAGAGAGGGAAATTCTGCGTTCGAATTTACGGCTTTGTGATTTAATCGGCCGCGCGAGAATCTATCGTTAAAATTAAGGTCAGGGATATATTGTGTGGAACACACTCGGTATACCCTCTGTCCTCGCGTAATCGGGCCTCGCACTATCTCAATTAATTGCCGTCACATTATTTGCGGTCGGCGGAGCTTGCCGAACCTCGGCTTTCAACCGCGCTCATTCATCGAGCGCGGGCGGGCTCCAACGAAATCGGTTAATTCCGGATTATCCGAATCGCAAAATGGCACTTGCTTTGGTCCTTTAGCGCCGCGATTCAATTTGCGCGCGATTAGATAACGAGAGGTGACGCTGACGACGATTATTATATCATTCGCAGAATTCTTGAAAAGAGGAAAGATTTGTCTGAAAGCGTCACCCATTTTGCTAAATTTCGTTGCGAGGGCAATAAAGAGAAAAAGAGACAGAGAGAGAAAGGGAGATACAAACAGTATTCTAATTATAAGACTAAAGATTCCCGATGAATCAAACTACAAGAGAGCAGAACGAAACTTTATTTTCAGTTTATTTGAAAGAGAGTTTACCTCGGTAGGAACCTAGTTCGGGAGTTACTCTTATCGAGATATTTAATGTTGAAAATTTGAAAGTTAAGGAAATTAATCTCTCAGGAAGTGAGTTTACGGCTGGAGGTTAAACGGATCTCTCGATACTTTCTCGTTTCGCTAAAATTGTTGCACCGATCACATACGTTCCGTCAATGCAACCCATACATTCGATATAAATTTTGTTTCTAAAAGTCTAATTAATATCCGCTCCAAATTATAAAGTTTTCTAATAAAGAGAGAAATCTCCTCGAGTCTTTATTGCAATATAAACACGATCCAGTATTTGTTTGGTTGATCTTCTCGATGAAGAACAACAAATAACTCGAGTTTCTCCGTTGATTCGTTTAACGATAACAAATTACTGCATCGAATCTGGGCGAAATGAAATCGAGCGACTCGTTAACAGGGATATTTTTACGATCATAAATGTGTCTGTAAGCGTCGAAGGGATCGCCGGCGTGTGCGACCTCGTATTTATACGGTGACATTTTGTTCTGCCATCATCAAATATTATTACATATTATTCTGCGGCGAACCGTATTCGCCCACTCGTTCATTTCGTCAGTCATTAAAGCACAATCAAGTGGTGTCGCGAGTTGATGCGCACACAGCACGTGTGAATTCATGCACATTCCTCCCCCACCCCATCTATTGAAATCATTTAAATGCTATGTCGCGCGACAAATTTATTCGTTGATTTTTGCCAAGCATTCGACGCACTTTGTCCTTTGATTCTATCGCTATTTTACGAGCAAGCGAGTAATAATCGATCGTAATAATTAATCATTATGAGCGAGACACGCTATACAATGATATCGATATCGATTCTCTGGATTTGATCCTACAAAACTGCATCCGATATACGACGAGTAACAAGTGATAAATTATCAGGCGCGAATCTCATTTCGCGCAAAGTGCTCGTCGATTAATTGCAGCCACTTTATTTATCAGGAAAGTACATATATCACACCGCGTGGACGCGTTTCCTCTTGCACGTATCCGACATTAATATCGATTAGTGTTACATATAGATAATATTTGCATCCCTCTATTTTATATCGTTATTGCATATTCTCTCGGTTATATATATATATATATATATATATATATATATATATATATATATTTTCCAGTTTCGCGTTTTTTTTAGTTTTTTTTTATTGTACAGTTTATTATTTATTTAGTTTGCTGTTCAAATATTTTCTGTTACATTGTTAAATTTTGCCGCATGACCGTGTTCAATGTTCTTAATTCGGTAAATGGGGTAACGTGCGATAAATTAGTTTAACCTCGATACATCTCTGGAGAGATTGAAATAATATTTTCATTTCTCTCCGCGCAACGTGTATAGACAACTTTCGAGATGCTTATATGAACATTTATTATGTTACTATGTTGGATCTTCTCCTCTTAATTTTTTAAATCATCGAGAGAGATTTTTGCTCAGATACAAAATCAAATATTTAATGACGCAAAATATTTTATATTCTCGTGGCAAATTTCATTATATTTAGAAAATCTATTTTAAAGAATGGTGTATTAATATTGCTCTTGTCGAAAAAATAGGGTTGTTGAAGCTGAAAATTGTCTCGCTACAATAACTAATCAATTTTTATTCCATCATCAAAGCAGTTACGGTCTCGTTGTAAAAGCAAAATAAATTTGATAGAAATGAACGGTTTTGTTTTAGTAGCGTCTCTCTATATGAAAAATTCAATAAAATTTTTCTATCTCTCTGATACAAAACAGATTTGCTGTAATATGTAATATCGTTGTATAATTGGTTATAGTAGCAAAATTTTATCGTTTTTATATCGAATATGCAGTAACAGCGAAGCCATTTTGTGCTGCGAGAGCAAAATTCTCTTTTTATGCATATTTTAGAGATTTTCACCAGTGTATTTATATCGCGACTGAATCGCAAAATAAATTTCGCAAAAATATCTACGCGTCTCGATGCGTATAATTATCCAGCCAAATATGATCGGGGATAATTCGAAGATATTATTGCCATCATAGTCTCTCTAAATAAACGTTTACAGTTCATGTCCATACGAAATACAGTATTTTATAGCCCGCATCATTTCAACGGATTACCATGGGCTGATTTCCAATAGAGAAACAAGCGGAGAGACACCTCGTCCGCTCGTCTCGTACTCGTATTTATCCGCTCGCTCGCGCATTCAACCCAGTTTTACGCCGATCGATACCGTCGCTCGCCTCTGATAAAAATCACACGAGCTCTTTGATATCGCAGGATAATGCGTCGCGTTATATTCGCTTCGCGTGACGTAAGAGAGGAGTGAAAGAAGATCTCGGTGCGAAAACCGAGACGAGTTTTCAAAGGGAAGAAAGCGCTTTCTCCTAACGTGCGCGTAAATGGTTCATATCTCCTCTATCCGCGTTTTTTCTCTCTCAAAAAAATGTTGGAGGCATCATAAAAAAGTTCGTTACATCGAGTGCCAAAACAGGATGAGGATGAGACTTGATAACCAGGTACATCAGCCGGCAGGTTGCGCGGAAAAGGATGCGCGGCAGCCGGAGATCGCTAGGATTGCATTTCCATTAGTTAATTTACTTTCCTGTGAGGTAAATCCCACCCTTAAAACTGCTCGCAGCAGCGCCCGCGGTGAGGTCCGAGTATCTTGCGTTAAGCCGGCGCGACTCGCGATTAAAATTCTCTTCCTTCCCCCCCGGACAAGTTGTCGCGGGCACGTTAACGTCGTTTTCAAAGAAAAAAAAAAGCGTAATTAGATAATTCGTTTCTCCAAATTTGCATTCTCAGCGAGCATGATATTTCTCGGCGCGTTAACTTTGGACCAGGGTCGATATTTCTACGAGCTTACGTAAGATGAGATATTCATGAAATTGATCCACTGTATTTTCGTATCTCGTATTTAACATTGCGCCCGGCTTCAATTCTGACTCCGTATTGGAAACCCGAGACCGCATTTAGAAAATTTGAATATCAGGTTTACGAACGAGACATTCTAATTTCCGCCCGATTAAATTGTTTCCATTTTCGACGAACACAGCGCGCGATCCGAGTCGAAATTTTTCTCCATTTTCGATCTCTCAATTTTCAACCCAATTCTCTATTTTTTGATATTTTAAGCAGAATTAAATATATTTTAAAACTATTTAATTCATAAATTTTAAACCATTTAATCTCTATAATTTTATCGAAGACTCTTCTTTCAGATCTTAAATAAAAAAATATTTTACTGTTTATTTTAGGTACAAAGGAGGAGCTTAATTCCTATATAAATTAAGTCTAAATCCTAAAATCCAAACGTGAGATAATTGAAATTGAAGTAGGAGCAAAATTTCAACTCTCGTGGAAAAACAACGTGGATCTTTGTCGGATCTCATCGCGCGTTCCTTATTTCTCCATCGCTCTCACGCGAGTACGCGTTTCACGAAGACGTATATTGGCTATATCGCACCGAATGTTTATGATCATCACGCGGATGGTTGGGAAAATGTTCGAATACGCTCGCCTGTGCGCGCGCGTTGCCTTCTCAAAGAAGAACCGTATCCGGCCGGAGGGTAAAGCAAGTCGGGGCGCGCGCGCGCGACCATCGTGGAAAGTCGTTCGATACGAGAAGAAGGAAAAATAGGAGCCCCTTTGCCAAGAGATAAAAGGAATCTATGGCCGTGTTTACACGGCGCCCCGAGATTGAAGCTCATTCTCGACCATCTCTTCGCTTTTTAAATAAAACTCACTCAGTTTAGCGCCGCCCATGTTGCAGCCGCTCTTTCCCATTCCCAGCATATTTGTTGATCTTGCGTGACACGAGATAATACTGCAACTGTCGCCCACGCCAGCGTTTCTCAAACCGAGCGCTTAGCCTGAGATAGATGCGGGTGAGATCGACGCGCTTAATATCAAAATACACATAAAATTTATTATTGAATTTATTAACATCGAAAATTTATCTCCTGTTTTTTTTTTTTTTATTTACCGGTGACTTCATTTTATCTCAATCGATCGATTTAAATGCACACACGTGTTCTCCCTCTGTAAAATTTCCGAATATAAAGGACGTAAATATTTAAAAGAATCTTCGTCTCTCTTTGCATAAAACAAAGGTGATATCGTCGAATATTTCACAGAGGCGGGTAAAAGCTGAGAAGAACCTTTACCTTTACATAACGGAGGGTGACGTTATTATAGCAGCCGCAGCGAGAGCCATCGAGCGCAGCGGGAAGACGAAACGCGCGATGTAATATCCACGACAGGAACAACGGAATAATGGAAAAAGAGATGAATGGTTTTTGGGCGCGTGTCGCGGTGGTAAAATGGCACGCGACGTCCGTCGTGATAGGTGGTGCCGACATTGCACGGGAGATTAACGCAATTGTCACTTGAACCGGCTTTTAGTAATGGCTGCCGGATTTAGCTCCAACAGTTCGGAGCGGAGCGCGATAATTACCTGCGTCGTCGAAAGTGACGACGGTTAACGCGGGCGATAAATCCTCCCTCGTGATCGATATTATTTCGTTACACGTTAAGTCTACTGCCATAGTAAGACCGGGCGATAATTACTTTCGTATTGATATCAAGCGCGCATCCATCAATCTCCATAATACTTCTCCAGTGCTTAATCTCTCCACGTGTCGCTCTTGCTCAAACGTCACGCGTCGCAATTATGCACGCGAGTATGCGTGCAATTTACAACCAGCACACGTATACCTCTTTGATGCGTCGTGATATCTTTAATTAAGTCTCGCCGCGTACTCTCTCGCAAGCATTCTAGAAATAATATTCTCCTCTCGGTGAAAATATTTGAAAAACACGCGCGATGGTTCGGGGTTGACGAAGGAACGCGTAGGAATAACGAAATGATGAATTAATTAAATGCTCGCATCATCATCATCAGCATCGTCATCAGCATCGCCATCGGCGTGAAACCGTGTTTCGACTAGCCCGCACCGTGTAATCCGATGCCGAGCATGCTCATCTATCACCTGGAGCAGAAAACGCGGCTATCGATTTCCCAGCGACGTCAATAATCTCGCGCGACGTCGTCGCGGCGATGCATCATGCGGCCGGCTTCATAAGCAAGCCGGACGTCGTTTAATTACCGGCCCGAGATGTTATCCCGCGGTCTCGATTATTCACCGACGACGTCATCGGGAAAGTTTGCGCGCAGACGCGCAACACGAGACCGAATGCGCCGAAAGCGTATGGCTGCGTATTAATAATCGAAGAGAGAAAAAAATAAACGGCTTAACTTCATCGCGAGTCGTAAACCCTCCGCGCGAAACATCGACGGGGAAGATGAGCTCTTTCGCGCGCATCAATCTTGACTCCCGGAAACAAAATTACGAGGGTGGCGAGTCGATATCGAGGGTATCGACAGGATAAGCTTCGGAGTCCCTGACGGATTCGGATATACATCCGGATGTTTTCGATTCGCATGATGTAACGCGCAGAGTCCGAGTTTGCGACACGCGTTCAACACGCTTTTCACGTATGTCATCCGTGACACGCGGCCAGACTTTATAACGTCCGCTATACCGTGCCGTGTCGCCATTCGTTACGTCATGTCGCGCAATCGGTGACGATGATTACGATGAAAAACGGGATGGAAACGGACGTCTCTCGAGGCTGGGCTCGCGCGGTCAAAGTCGTGCATCACCGCACGCGCGATGTCCGGTCAATTCTCCGACGTTTCACGGGCTTCCCCTCTAATCTAACCACTACATAACGTCGTTTTAATCACCATTCCGTGGAAATTAATATCGTACGATACTCGCCATTTTGGCACCGCTTGTCAAAAGTCGATGGCACTGAATCAAAATCAAGAATTGCAGAAACTTGAGCTCAATCGATTACACAAGATGTTTACTAGAAAATTTATATTAATAAATTCCAAGTAATTAATATTAATTTTCTTTTCGATTCTTCGTTATAAAGAGATTTTGATTATCGATTGCGTCACGACGATCGGAAATGGATCTGCTTTCTCTGCGAGAAAGGAAACGTTTCAGTGTGTCTATTCGATTGCTTTGGGAAACGTAAAGCCTTCTCGGGATGACAAGACTAGCTTGATCGTGGGACGTGGCGATAAACGAAGGGAAGGTTTCGTCTCGCTTCGAGATATGATCGATTGCCGCGCGATCGTTTTCTATTTATATCGTTCTGAAATAAATTCTTCTTTTATTGCACGTTCATAAACGTGGCTGCATTATTCGGTTCTCACGCAGTCTGCATTCTCCGCTGTCGTGTCATTCAAGACTAGAGGTAAGAAACGGGAATATCGACCTGAAAGATGCGCGATTCATAAGTGTTTCTATTATCGCGCTGAGAGAAAATGAACCAATTTATTTATGCCCTCAATTTTACAAGAAACGGAGACTATTCGTACAAAATTTTATCCTTGTATAAAACATACATAATATTTACTTTATTATTTGGGCGCACGAAAACGTATTAAAAGATACCGTCAAAAGAGATCTTTTATAAATCGTTTATAGATCGTCGTATTAAAAGAAACATCTCTCAAAGATATTAGATAGATATAAAATATCTTTTTTCCACCGAAAGCCTCAGATACGCAGAAATACGAAAATAGTTGCACGTAGAATGCGATAGTATTTGAGGAAGCGGAGAATTTCTTCTCGATATCGGATTATGTTCAAATAATATCAACCATTGACTGTCACTCGCCAAACTCCTCTCGCAAGTTTTCCATTGCCGTTTTCTTCTGAAGATTTTTTTCATTTTACTTTCCTTTACTCAGCTTTCCCCTGTACATGCACTTTCAAAGAAAATAAAGCATTCCATGAAATCGTTCTGCCCCGAGGCAACATTTCAACATATGTTTGTCCGTCAAAAGAGATCTCGTTTGGATACTCATCATTTGGAAATGTCTGTACAATTTTGCCTGTGGTCAGTGTTTTCGTCTTTTCTCTATTTCGTGTCCTTCTCAAAAATTCCGTAAAATCTTTTATAAATCATCTATAGATCGTCGTACGATCAATGTAATATGATTTTAATTATAAATGCATCTCTTTCTCTCGGAAAATGAAAGATTAATATATTAAAAACAAGATTGTACATAAAATATGTATGTACATAAAACATTTACACGAGCTTTTCCGGAAATCTCTTGCATTCGAGATTGCCCAGATCTCTTTTGGAAATTTTATTATCAAGACAACATTGTGAGAAAAGTTGCAACATAAATTGTGATCTCTCGAGAGGGAGAAAGTTTCGCATCCAGGAAAAATTAATTCTGTACTCGTAAAAGTTGACATTCGCATTGCTAAAGTTAACATCGTTAACTTTATTCCAAGGTACAAATTTTAATTTGACAAGTTTATTTGCATCGAATAAATTATTTGATTGTCCGACAAATATGAATATTGTCAAAGGGACGTAGCATTTTCAGCAATATGCGAAACCTCCGGTTTAATATCTCCCTTTTCCACTTTTATACCGGAACGGGACGCGCGGAGAAAATATCGGATATCATGAGCGAGGCACTTTTTGTGACAAAATACCCAGTAATATACAACAAAATGTAGCCGCTTTCTATATATCTCTTTTTCGTGATATTATTCTGACAAGCGTTTATAATGCATTTGAAATAAGATAATATATAATACAACATGTTTATATTATAACGGTATATTAAAACGGTGCTTTCCACGATTTCTATATAGTCGAGTAAATATTTATATATGATAATTAATTAAAATGCAATTGCGAATCGCATTTGTTATCAAATTTTCACAAACGTGTTCATCATGTTAGCCATATACATACGCGTACGAATGAAGAATTGTACAAGTTTCACGAGGTATAACAATTACGCTAAATATAGTCGATTCGAGATAATTGCTCGCCGTTATCCAAAGTCGGCTAAACTTTATTAACGTTTCTTCGAGATAAAATTTCGCTGCTGACGAAGCCGCGCAGTTATCCCGCGGTTCAACTTTTAACAGGACCCAAGTATTGCCGGTTTTGCTATTTCGTAGCCGTTTAACGTAAGCGGCGTGGAAAGAAGCCGCGCTTCCCTATCTCTAATCTCGGAGTATTCTTCGATATAAAATTACCAAGTGGAATTCTCTTAAATGAGTTTGTATACCGGGCATAATTAAAAGCACGCGAGCAATTAAAAAGTCCTCGGGAGAAGTGATCGAATGCGTTTTGCGAGCGCGAAGGAAAAAAAAACAATCGCGCGCAATTTAAGAAACTCGCGCAGAGTAATTATCGTAATTATTTTAATCGCGCTTCGCTTAAGCGGAATGAAAGCGTCCGTGCAATCTTTTGGATAATCTCGTTTTTTTTTCTCTTTTCATTTTTATTTTTCGAAAAACCAAGCAAGAGACCGGTCAATTTGTTTCGCCGACAGTTGCTCCGAAAGTCAAGACTCCGGAGAGAAAGAGAGCGCGCGTTTCCGCGCTTTTAACGAGTCCGGGCGTCTCTTACGCGGAAAATACTTTATCGTCGTCCTCTCGCGTGCAGGACACTAGCCGCTCGCAGGACGAAACTCGCTCGTTACGATTCCGGGCGCGTGCCCCCGGAACGAAGTGAGCGCTATTTCTCGTAAATTTAATTTCCAAAGTATTACGCGGAGAGAACAAGCGAAAGCGGCGCGAGAGCTATTGGCTACCGGCTACCGGAAAAAGGAGCGCTCTGGGAGAGCGTGACTCCCGTCGCCGTTTGTCGGGATGTACGCTCGTTGCGATCGATGGACCGTCTTAAAAAAAAGAGAGAAGCGAGACCAAAAGTTCAGTCCATTTCCTCGCCAAAGAGAGGATGTTGCGCAAGTGCTTCAACGGAATGATGAGGATGCAATTTTTTAGTAGCGTTATTTTAATCCCCGAGATTGTAGAAATATTTTGACATGCGTCTGTCTTTTCGCGCGCGGCTCTATCAGTCTGACGTGTAATTAAAAATTTCTCCCTTTACAGAGAGTGAAAGGTACAAGAATTCAGCATCTATTCTGTCTAAGAAGAATGCAAAGAAATAATAAAAAACTCGAAACTGAAAAAACGTAACAGAAAAATAATATTCTTCAAACTAGCTACGCTCTTTCCTTCCTGCAAATACTTTCACGAAGAGAGAATCAATTATCGATTTAAAATATTAGCTCGCTCCCCAAAGATGTAAGTATTTCTCAAAATAAATCGTAAAAGGATGATGTCAAATTGCAAGAATCTCGTTGAAGCATCTCGTTATACGTGTGTCAAAGTCGCAATTCATCCTTAAATTCATTGTGTTTCGCAAATTGATTCATGTCATAATGTGACGTACCTTTCGGATATTTCCCTAATACCTCTTCTATTCGATAATAGCATCTCTCTGGCGAGACTGGTTTTTTTTTCATTACATCGAATCGAGACTGGGAAGACGATGAATTCTCCGGGACGCCGATTTCAGCGAGAGAGTTACCGGATACTCCAATCTGCTAAGTGAAAGTCCCCCTCTGTTATCAGGTTTGGTGGCAGGCTACTCGCTCTCTACGTAGCTTTACCGGCGCATCGACAATAGAATTATGTCGATTTTGAAGGCGATGAAGTATAGAGGAAATCTGTGCGCGTTTCGCAAAAACCGCGGAACTCGCCGATGGGAATTGCATTAGAATCGATCGTGATCGAGCGTTCCGTATCCCATGCTTCATGTTCTTCTCGTTCTTCTCGTGAATATACATATATCGGCAAACACCAGACGACATTTATCGCGATGTCGCTCAATACCTATCTACCTATCTACTTTGGCGAAATAGGTTATTCGGTGTCCTCGTTACGTTTCCCCAAATTAGTCGCGTAATAAAACGCATCCGCGCGACATCAAGATGACTTTGACTACGCAAACATACCGCGAGGCGTCGGTAAACACGTCCTACGCTTGCCGGAAATTACAGTTTGACGTTGAAACTTTTTGCGCTAGTTACTTGCATGCAAGCTCGCCGTATCGATTGAAAATTAACGGAGAGTCTTCGAATATCACTTGGATTTACACAGCTGTTAATTGTACGTCGAAGATAAAAATAATTTTCCTCGAAAAATTCAATCGGATCCCCTTTATATTAAAATCCCGTATGCTTTTTCCGATCGTAACATTCGTATATAATATTTTTTTGCCAAAACGATGAGGGAAGAAATACGAGACGAGGTAACGATACGAGAAGAACAATACACGTTTAAGTCCCGGGGAAAAGCGAGACGCAAACTCCCCGCACATTGTTCGATGATATTTCAGCGACGCTCGTTTCCATTTCGCAATAGCGTCAAATTACTAGAAACGACTCGTGAAAAGAACACCCGGCCATGCTGTAGCGATTCATAAAAGCTCGGAGCGCTGCAAAGGTCGATGAAAAGCGGCGACTTCGAAAGCCGTATCAACGGCTGACCGCGACACAAAGAAGCCCATATCCTGCCGCAGGAACAAAAAGCACTTTGGAGCTAAAAGCGCGCATCGTCGTATGGTGGTGGCAAGTTATTTTTATGAAGTCGTTGAATATATAAACGTGTCGCGAGGGACACAACGATTGCGTACGCGTGAACGCTCAATTATCGAGTCTTCCGGCGGCACTTCAGGGACGAGGGGAAATTGTATATTAAATATACGCAAAATACATGAGATTAAAAAAAATCCATTAATTTACAGCGAGGTACTTTGTGTCGCGGTCAGCCGTTGATACGGCTTTCGAAGTCGCCGCTTTTCATCGACCTTTGCAGCGCCCCGAGCTTTTATGAATCGCTACAGCATGGCCGGGTGTTCTTTTCACGAGTCGTTTCTAGTAATTTGACGCTATTGCGAAATGGAAACGAGCGTCGCTGAAATATCATCGAACAATGTGCGGGGAGTTTGCGTTTCGCTTTTCCCCGGGACTTAAACGTGTATTGTATCGTAGATAAATACGGGAGAATTTGAGCGACAAAAGCTTCAAAGAGATTAAATTGGATTGAATACTCAAAATGTTATTTTTTAATCTATTGAATTTTTCCAGATATTTTAATTTAATAGAGTCTTTATTTTTTTTACACTCGATTGTCAAAATGTTTAACGTTAAAATTTCACTCGAGCCATCGCGCGCATTGTGCAAAAATCATCTCTGAATTCTTCGGAAACGCGGAACCGAATGTTGCTATCGCGACAAAAGCGTCACTTTATATAACGCATTCGCGTTTTCATTTCTGCAACGATGATAATTTAGCGCGACTTTTGCATGTACCGGCAAAATCAAAATGACAAAAGTACGAAACATTATATTTGCATGCAGAAAAGGGGTGTATCGTGCATACACGGTGTGCCACAAGTGCAGAAAATCCGAACTCGAGCTTTCGTCTCTTCGCCGCGATGTTTCGTCGCGTCTCATCGTGCGGTGAAAAAGCGTAGCGAATATTTCAGACATCCTATATACACAGGGGAGAGGAGAGGAGGTCGAAGAAATCGCGTAGAGGAGAGGGTCGCGTTTTCATCCACGGTAGAGATAGCGCCGCTTCCTATCGGACAGGCCGGTTTTATCGTCTCTCGCTCGCCTGGCGTCGTCCGCCGAGAGGACAAAGAATCCTCGGGATAGAGGATTCACCGGAATAATCGCGGGGAAATTTATGAGAGCGGACGCGTTGGAAATTTCGGTCACGTAACGCGCTATCCGCCGTAACGATACCGCACGAGACAACGTAAAATCTCTACCCGCTACCCGGCTAACGAAACTAATTCACCGTCCACCGCACACAAGCTTGTTCCCGCGCATTCGGTCGCACGGCGAAGGTAATGGAACGTAATCTATTTATGTAACTGCCTCGCTACGCCGAGCAACTCGCCTCGCGAAAAGTAGTTATGACAATGCTCCCTTGTGTCCCGCGCGACGCGTCTTACTTTCAATCCTGGCTCGCGTAACTCTCGCGCAAAACAATCGATTGCCTGAGATCCAAACTTTATTAATTCCAAGTATACAAAGTTTAGCGTGTAATCTCTCCCGATGTAATTTCTCGAACTGCAAAACTTTGCAACGCAATCGTAAGAGGTATTCCTAATTATTTTTTGTCATAAGAATTAAGACTCTTGCCTTGCAAAAGGATGTGAAACACACAGTGACTTTATCATTCTTCTGTAATAATTGATATTTTTTCAAATACGCGACAGCAAACATTTCTCTTCGACATTTTTCAAGTTGTGGTGAACGTGAATTAGCAAAGGCTCTTTCGTATAATTACGTATAACGATGGTCGCGTGTTCCCGCCGTTTGGTTTTGTCGAGTCCGAGGGACCAATAAGCGACAAAATGTGACGCGATTGTTCCATGAAAGCGAGGAAAAAATGCCCTTTCCAATAAGCGCGCAAACTACTCTTCGCACGCAGTGTTTTCATCATTTATCCGCGCAATAATACTTTAAATTGGCGTATCTCCGCAAACGAAGCCGCGCGCATAGAATAGAATTACCAATCAGCTGAGTCAATTTTACACACAGTGCGAGAGACATGACTCGTTAATTGTTTTCATTCGAAATCTTGGTTAAACGCTAATATCGGGGCCGTAAAAAAAAAAGAATATTTCACCGAAACTGTATTTAAATTTTCCGCAATCACTCAAGACGATGTCTGCACAGAGAAAAATATCATTCTACTGCCAAGAAAAGCTCGGTTTATTTTTCTTTTTTTAAGTAATAGTTTTCTTCAACAAAGAGAATATATTCTTTATACTGTCTTAAAATATACTCATCACAAGTATTAGAAAATCTCATTATCATGTACTCAAAAGAAGAATTTATTTTCTCTTCAAGAATATTGTAAAATTGTATCAAAGAAAAATCAAACTTACTTTAAGCCAACTCTATGTAGTAAGCAAACCAAATTTTTGTCTTAATTTAATATTCTTGACTAAAATACTGCACTTACTAAAATTCAGAATATATTCAATTAAATTTAATGCTTGTGTGAACTTATGATATATTTGCGGATATACAAACTTATGATATACTTAAAATAAATAATATTTACTTGAATACAGTATACATTTTTCCCTGTATGCGACATTTAAAAATCCGATATGCGATTTCGCGAAAGTCGCTGACAAATGTTCCCTTCATCTCTCCTTAATTAATCATCGCTCGATGATATTGACGTGTCGCATAAAGAAAACATTCTCCGTTGTCTGACAACTAATTTCGAAGGCTCGAGACACCTCGTTCTCTCTCACCCTCCGTCTATAAATATGTTCTCACGTCTCGCAGAAAGTACGCTGGTTTCCGTACACACGTACAACCCTTTACAGGGAGGCGCGCTCGCGCGCTTCAGAGATAGGAGCAAAGATATGAGCGCCTTATCGACCGCTTTATCGGGGCACCTGAGCCCTTAACTGTGACCCCCTGTAACGTGGCGCGGTCGTAGATAAAGGACTCTCTTTCCTCAGCTATAACGCGTTCCGGAGCAGGTGTACGGTAAAGGGAAAATTGCGAGTACTACCTATACACGGCTACACGATGGCAGACTTGGCGCTCCGATGGCGGTCATGAATCTATCCTCGACATCGTGCCTCGTTGTATATACGCGCCGATCGAAGGTCACGCGCCGTCACTGAAGCACGTAGGCGCTTTGAGGATGAAAGCTTAAGCATGTGTGTGTATCCTCAGACTTACGAGAGCGATTACAAAGCGTAGCTCTCCGAAATTC
Organism: Camponotus vicinus; assembly: GCF_025532165.1. Classification (NCBI taxonomy): domain Eukaryota; kingdom Metazoa; phylum Arthropoda; class Insecta; order Hymenoptera; family Formicidae; genus Camponotus; species Camponotus vicinus. The sequence goes on from NW_028141945.1 coordinate 17,808,682, forward strand.
GGGAACATGCGAGCTGAAACAAAGCGAAATGAAATGTTGTTGGAATAAAGTTTAACGAGGAGAATAAGGATGGCTGTCGAGAGAGATAAATATAAATGTTGCGAAAATATATAAGAAATATTGTATATTTTTTCAACTAATTTACTTCACCCCCTCGCATTCTTCCAACACTTTCTTGATATTGTAACGTCATCTCGACAGTATTATGCGCGCGTGAGTCTAACTTTTCAATTCGAACGTGGATCCCAAAGTTTCTCGTCCTGCAGAGAAGTGAAACACTACGCGATGCAATCGAAGAATCTATCCGGAGGGCGCAAGATATGAAAACTTCTTTAGAGAGAACGACGTGGAAATCGTTGTTACGACCCGCTCGTGTAGAACCCGTTGCAACTTTTACGATCGCATGAGAATGTAACGCGTAGCGAAATGGAAAGGAAAGCGGGAGGATATCTTTCTCTCTCTTTCTCGTCTCTCCTATGTACATAGGATGTCCGCGTGTCACTCGGAGTTTGGAAGAAAACGTGGACTTTGAAGAAGAGGGAGCGTGACCGGCCTGCGAAACAGACTCACAGACTCAACAGACTCGGAGTTTATTTCGCAACGCGACCATTGTCCCGCTCGCAAATCATCCGACACGATAAATACCGTCCACCGCGACGAGTATGCGATGCGACAGCCTTTACTCCAACTCTGCTGCGGCATAAAGCTACGTGATAATGTAGATGAGCAAAATATGCGCGGTTTTTCAGCAATTGTGCAATTAAATCCCGACATATGCCTTCTTCATCTGAAACGCGTTTCCGTATCGAATCGATTTTTAGACCTTTCCGGTTTTCATGTCAGTCACATATGTTGTCAAAGAGCTAATAATTTTGCTTATAATATATATCTTATAAAATCGCATACATAAAAATCGTTATTATCAAGAAAAAAGTGTACCGTTCGAAATATTCCAGAACAAGGCAAAAATTAAATAAAAGAATGAAAAATTGAACAAAATCAGAAATAAAATCCTCGATCTTGATATCGAGAATAGTGTACAGCAAAAATTTCAAAAAATTTAGTACACTCTACTCTTTTACGACAAAAGTCTAACAAAAAGAGGCAGAGAGAGAAAGCGCATTTATTTTCTCACAATCTTTCAATCACGTAGCGATGTCGATTGACGATTCGATTGGCCCTCGGAAAAACAACGCCGACTAACTCACGTCGCCGACTCAATTCGATTTTGCGGCAAAACGTTAGTGTTTTTCGGGGCCGAGTGGCGCTGATACGCTTCGTTTTCACTAATAAAATAATCGTGACCGAGCGACAAGAGCACGACGCGAGTGTGACAGCGGTCAGTGAGGTGGATACCCTCCCCCGTAGACGTCATCGGTGTTACGCGTGACCAGGTTACGGGATCAGGCTACGAAGGGGTAGGTAGGGGAATGGGGTTTATTTGTAGCGAGAGTGATTCGGTCACGAACTGGAAGCGGCCAACTGCAGTCTCTCCCCGGTAATCCCGTTGTGGCCGTTGTTCCCGTCGCGTGGATACTCGACCAGTCGTATGGTCAAGTCGCGTTACTGGTAGAAAAAAAAACACGGCTTGAAAAAAGGAAGACGAAAGAAAGAAATGAGTAAATAGAATGAGAGCGAGGTTTGGGGCGCTCTCTTTTAAACTCGACGAGTTTTTCGGGGTTAAGTGAGAAGTCGTATAAAGACCGCCACGGTAAGATCCGCGTTAGAAATTATCCACGAGAGCACTGTTCGAAGATAGAAGTAGATATGGGAAGTGACTCTGTAACTTTTTCGATATCTTACCGGTTTTTCCTTTCGGTAGCGAGTTTTGACGGATGAAAAGTCGCGCAAGTTGCAATTTAGATATGAAATTAATTAATGAATATGTACATGTATATTGTAAGATTGGGTATTTATAATTATTTCTATTATTATTTTATATTATTATACATTGTTATAAATTATAAATTATAATAATAATAATTAATAATTAATAATTAATTTATTAAATTATACATTATATATTGTATAATATTACACATTAATTATACATTTAATTATACATTACATATTATATAATATTATACATTATTCTCCGTGTATTGCAGTGCCTGTTATGTAATAGTATTATTTTTATAGAACAATTATTATCTTGGAAAAAGAAACTTGAAAAGCTATTTTTAATTTATGTCATTTATCTTTATTACAACTTTGATTATAAATACTAAAAGTTTCGAGTGCAGTCAAAAGTGATTTTGTATTAAAAACTTCCTGGCAGAGATGTAAATAGGTTGCATGAATATTAAATCATATTCTTAGCGTTAGAAAAATGGCTCGCCATTGATGATGCTATCGTGTCAAATATAATTATATTATTTGTCAGGTTAGGCAAATATATTTGGATCACAGCTTGTCATAGCGATGCCAATCTATTTCGAGTAATCGGATATTCTTGATCCTTTAATCCGAGTAGATGTGCCATCGAGAGAGAGAGGGAGAGAGAGAGAGAGAGATTGTTCAGATATTCTAAAAGTTTTTCGTATCGATCGCTTTTAATCTCCAAATGCTCGTAAAATTAAACGATGGCTAGGATTCGCGGAATAAAACGAGATGTATCAAATCGATTGTATTATTTCTCAATATTTTCTCACTTGACAGTATTATATAAGTCAATCGTTTTTTTGAGTATCATCAAGAAATCGTTGATTCGGTTTATTTGATTTTGCACTTTTAGCACGATGAAGTGCTCAAGGAAAAAAGAGAACGATCGATACTTTGCAGCGCTTATCAACGTTTATCTTTTCCACTAAATTTTCTCCGCGCAACTAATATTGAAGCAGGAACGACGACCGTAATAGTAAATGATAACATTTTCTTTACTCGTCGTAAACAATTTATCAACCATTTTGCCGCGCGCTTTATCGATCTTTCTCGCGTTTATAAAGCGCAGCGTGGGAAACTTATGGGAAATAATAGGAAGTTTTCCGGGAAGGAGGAAAGTCAGCAGATAAACCTGGTTAAGAAAACCGAAGAAGAGTGAACGGCGGTGGGTCGCAAAGTCGAGGAGTTTACGACCGATAGAGGATCGGCGATTCAAATTGTTTCTCGGCGCACCATCGTCGAGCGGCAGCGAACCGTTTCATCGTGTAACGTGATAGTTAAGATGATTTAATGCCGCGAAATTCCTCGTTACGCCAGCTCCTTTCGTCGAGAACGGAGTTTAAAGTTTTCCCAAAGTTAGCTTTTTGACACAGCGTCAATATTTTCCTGTTTATCGGCGAAGCTCCTCGCCTTCTTCCTGGCATACAATATATATAATATATCTCTCAGGACCTTAAGAAACTGCTATCGGAGCGCGATTTCGAGCTCGCGAGACAGCGAGAGCGGAAGAAGGTCAATAGAGAGATAAGCTACGGAGGAAGAAGCGCAGGAAACAGATGGTCAAGGAATAAGGGGTCGCGAGATAGAGGAGATTGTTGGACGGATGGTAAAGGATAGAAAGACGAGAGGGTGGGAGAGCGGATGGAGGACACCGGCGGAGAAACAGAGGCAAACGGAAACGAAAACTGCTCCTTGACGAAACTTTAGCGGTATCGCGGAACAGGAGATAGACTAGAAATAAGAGAGAGAGAAAGAGACGCGAGGAGGAGGAAGAAGCGAATGAGACAGAGACGGTAAATAAATTTATGGGGAAAGTTAAAAGCATTGCAAGCTCAGCGGTGCAGCGTGTTGCCCCGAGCGCATTTATTTTTCATTTTTCTTTTACCACACCCCCATCTAACCACCACCAACTGCTTTCTCTTCCCCTCTATCCGCTTCTCACCAGTCGGTTCGTCGTGCTGCAGTTCCTGGGTGTAACGGCCCACTTTCTTTCTTTCCATTCTCTCTCTTTTTCTTTCGGGCTCATTCAATGCGCCGTTTTTGCAACGTTCGGACGGCAAATTGAGTTATGTAGAAACACGTCCTGGCATCAGGAAGTCACTGCTAGGGGGTTAATTAACCGTGCTTTGCGAGACAAGACGCGTTTCGGTAACGAGATACGCAGCGAAATGCAGATTTCACAGCCGCGAAATCCTTACTTGTTCACTCTTTCTCCCCTCACATTTATCCACAATCTGTCTTTGATCCGATAAAACACGTGCGGATGTGTGCATTAATTTCGGAAGAAAAAACGGTCGACCATGTTTCTGTAAATTACATAAATTTCCATACAAGTAATTTATCATCCGATCTTCCTGACCAGGACTAGGTGCTTATGTTAATCGGTGCGCATGACGTACAGCTTGGTCGTGCCAATAATTCATGAGACGAGAGTCCGCAAAAATACTCGACGTATGTGGGTGCTATTTCACACACTCGGCACAAAAATGTCCCGTTGATCCCGGAAATAACTCGCCGTGTCCTTCGTCCCGTTATGTCTGCGAAGCGAATTCCGGCTACGTTGATGAATTGCTCACCGTGTTCGCGATACCAGCGTGGAATCATGGGACCGATACGTTTCCGACGCTCGTAAACGCGATCGAGAGATACTCCCTGCACGACTATCCGACTATACGTTTTGCCGGCATAGTTTTGCCTCGCGAAAACGCGCGTTGAATTTTGGAGATGCCGAAGACCCGATCGAACTACGAAACAATCTGACAGGGCAAAACAAATAAGATAATAGATCAGTTAATTACGGAGTTCCCTAGGAAGAAGCAAAGATCCGTTCTTGTTCGCGTTAAGTTTAGGTTGTCCGACATGGACTTCAATCTTGAGTTTAACCATTGACCTTCTTGTTAAAAAAACAGATTCTGTGCTCGCGAGAGAGATTGTCGATTATAAACTAGCACTTGAAATATTAACGCGTTTCAATAACCGATAGTTCTCTTTGAGATCCTACGCTTGTCGTGGAAAATTTATCAAATTGACAATAATTGACAATTTGATAGAAAATTTTCAGAAATTCTAGATGTGTGTTTTCAGTATTGAAAATCTAAAAATAAAAATTTCACACAATTATATTAACGTGATATATTCGATGTTGAATTTAACGAGCGCTACTTGAGGTGAAAAAAATATTTCCAGAAATATTTTCAGAATACTTTCACAGAGAGATTCTTTTCGGAAAATGTATTTTTTTCTTGCGATGCCAAACATCGTTGGTAATTAAGGCGGATAATTATCAAAGCTATGAGTGACGTCAGTTTCATTAAGAACGCCCGAATGCCAATCGGTGACAGTTTCACCAATTAAATACAGCGCTCCGAGATATCGTAGGAGCGTAGGTACACGTAGGAGTATTTGTAGTCTGATTATGGTGCTGCAAGCAATTATCAAACCAACCGCGCTAATCGGCATCCTGTTGTCATCGCGCCGTCTGCGGAACACTTCGGGATTGGCGTTTCCCCTCCGCGCATACAAGATGTTGATGTCAAACACCTGGATTAATATCGATCGAACCGCATCAGCATCCATCTCGGCCGATCCTCGAGGCTTCGAGAAATTGCGCAGATTACCTGCGGCCTGAATATTTTAACTCGATGTGTGTTTACATGTGTGTATGTATGTGTATGTGTGTGAAATATTCAACGTACTTGCACTTAGCACTGTTCGCCAACATTCCACTAACCAAACGAATTACGACGAGAACCCACTTCCATGATAAACATTTGTTAAAGCAAACCTCTTCTGTGCACAGTAGTAGTTACGAACAGCATTGAATAGACCGGAAAGAGAATCGTCGAGTCCAAAGAGACTCTAATGGAGGCTTTTCCCCTTTAAATGTAAAAAAAAATACAGAGATTAGAATAAAACTAAAAATAAATTAACTACACATACATATATACAGGGTGTTTCACTTGTAAAAGAGATGGACTGATATTATCGTATTTAATAATATAATATCATATTTAATATAGCATTTTTTTTTTAAAAACATTTTCCTTTAATAAAATTTATTATCTAGTGTTATTTGCTGTTTCTAGATTTTTTTTATGAAAAATTTTACTATATAATTTTGTTATAATTAAGTCTAATATTTATATTACATATAGATATTAATATCTCCTTGTTTTCATGAGAAAAATACATTTTGTAACTCTATAAAAAAATTTGTTTTATTTCAGCTCAAATGAAATTTTTTCGCACACAAGTGCTTTACTATAAAAATTTAAATATTAGACTTAATTAATACTATAACAAATTAATATTATAACAAATGAAATAAAATTTTTCATGAAGAATTAAGAAACAGCAAATGCACTATTGGCATGATATATACATGTATGAAACATTTTGTGTATATGTGTATATTACAATATATTTGTAAAATAAAGAACATGAATTGCGGAGACGAAATTGTTTGGGAAATCGAGCGAGTCGAGGGAAAAGTTGATCCAATATCAAGAAAATCGCCGAAATATGATTGTAATCAAAAAGAATGCGAAAAAATACGAGAAACAATAGGATAAGGGAGAGAGAAAGTTATGAGAAACGTGGATCAGGTGTACATCCAAACGACACCAACATTCTCTCTTGTCAGACAGTCTTCTACTCAAACTATTTATACTTTTACGTGTTCCATGGATCATCTCGAAGGTGCATGCCATTACACTAACTGCTTTCCTCCGAATTTATAGCAATTGTTTAATTTCCTCCGCAAGGGATGATGAGTATAAAAATACTACAGAAACGAGCGACTCGGTTTCATGTGTGGCAATCCCGAAATACTTCTATAGGATTATCCGATAGGATTTTCCGTCTGCGTAAACATGTTCGACGGCGTCGTTCGTACGTAAATTTTCGTACAAACTGACGCAGCTTACGAAAGAGGAAGGAAAAGAGCGAAGAGAGCTACGCGATCGGTCTCGTGCAATTTTCTCAAATCTTCAATCTTAATATATCTATTTTTTCCTCATTTGTTGCCACTTTACGTTCTTGACAAATATTTGTCGACAACTAAAAATGCGATTCAGCATCAGCAAATTATGTCCTCTATTTATCATGATTTTTGCCTTACAAAGATTTGCAAGGCATAAGCTTTCCAAGGCAGATCGTTCCATCTATAACAATCTAATAAATATACGATGGCCACACGAGAATGTTGGCACGTATTACGGCCGAGGCTCGTAAAGTATACCGCAAGGACGTGTCGAACGCTTAAACTTACGAGACGGAACTGCGGCGGATTCATGAATTCTGTTTACGATCCCGCTCTCGATAGATGTAACGTTCGAGATATCGGAGCGTGCCATCGATGCGGCAGGGGTTACTTTTACCGCAGTGCTTGTCGTCGTTCGAGAAAGTATATACGAGATTTTTACGCGCGTAAACCCTTATAAAGCCGCGGCGAAATTTACACGAGGGAGGCTTTTGTGAACGATTAAACGGCTGAACAATTACACGAGATACTTTACGACCGTATTTATCACGACAAGCGCACTGTAACTTTTATTTGTATACCAGCGCAGACAAGTTATATTTACATCGCGACTTGTGACAAATGTTGTGTCAGTCGTCCTGGATTCTTTATTTAAATATGTATTATATATTCAAAAGGATTGAGAATTAGCTCCGCTTTGATATGTATTTTAAATATCGTTAAGGTATCTTTATTTATCTACTCGAGATATTTTTGTTAATAAAACTGCACTTTTCTCCAACATTCTTTTGGAGCAGCTCCAAAATTCACAGCACCACAGAATTTATTCGTTACGGATGCTGTTGTCTCATCCAATAGCCACGGTTGTTTGTGCAACCGAGTCGCATCGCAATGCTCGTTCTACGACTTGCACACCACGAAAGGGAAGCCAACGAGAGATCGCGACGAAATTGCACTTTCCTGCAGTTTGATGTGTCCGTGACGTATCCGTTCTCGAGAAGAGCGAAGGAGAGCTTCATTCAGCTTCGTATCTGTCCATATCGTAAAATAATTCGCACGATTCTCAGGTGAATCGAGAAACAAAAACGCGCGAGTAACGTTACACGGATAAAGGATTGTCCGAGGCGCGTATCGCGCGAAAAAAAGAGGAGAGATTTATACACAAATACACGTCGTGTCGGCGCGACGAATTTGCATCCGCACGATAGCACGTGGGGAGAAAATATTACTGACGTGCACGTCATCCCCTGGGCGAGCGTTTCTCGAGGGCGCGTCAGTGCCTTGAAAGCTCGCGTAACACTTGTAATCGCGCGCGGCCAAATTGGCACGTTGCCGTTGAAAATAATTGTACCGTCGCGACTAGAATGTATTGGCGAATCGATGGCCTGGCGCGATAACCGATTATATTTCGCGCGCATGGCTTCCTCGCGTTTCTCGATAATAACTCCGACCGATCGACCGATCAGCGATGAAACGAACCACGCCTGCATCCATTCCGTATCCATTAGCTGTATCATCGTTAAGTTGCTTAATTTATGGATTCGTTATCGAGGACAACGAAAATTTAGTCTAGTCGCGATCGACGTTAATAGAGAGAAATTTTACGTGTTCAAACTTAAATACGCTTATGTTATTTATATAAGATATAAGAATAAAATTTGTTAACGATATCTCTCTCTGTATATATTATTTTACACATTATATAAAATTAATGCATTACAAATTTATATTAAAAGAAGAAGACTATTTGACGTCTTATATATTACAGCTTCGAAGCGTTAATTCTAAAAAATAATCGGGATTTTCAAGAAGAAAGGGACGATATTACGGTCGCTGCGAAGAATTTTTAAATTTTCTAAAAGTAATAAGGCAGCACACACACGAGAGAGGCGGGCAAAAAGGGGGAGCGACGACGACGTAAAGCTCCATCGTTATCCGAAGAATGCGCAAAGCCGAAACGAACGTGGTGCGGTTACACGGCCGTGATATAAGCTAGTTACGACAAGAGGAAAGCAAAAATAATTACGGCGCCAGTGGTACAAGTTATCGCGGTAGCGTGACCCGCCGCAAAAGGCGTATTCGGATCATTACTGACACGAACGTGTACCACATCGTTCTACATCCACGAGAGCAAGCTCTCGTGCAACACACACATACACAGAGTAACGTATAAATATATATATATGTATTTTCATATATATGTGTAATGATCGTGTTTAAAAGGAAATTGCAAGAGCGCGGAACCAAACAATTGTATAACCGTTCCGTGGGATGGTCGGCGTCTCGTAATGTATTATGTAACCGAGGGTGGGTTATAATGGCACGCGTAGTTACAATGGATCGTCCTGCGCTGCGGAATTCAGCGAGATTAAATCTTTGTGTGTACGTCACTAGAATATCGCGTAAACTTTAGTCGCGGGCCCGAGAAGATGCGGCGTATAAAGAAAGAGAGAGAGGAAGAAAGAAGGAGAAAGATGATGATGAACATGTTAGAATCCAGCGGTATTTTACAACGCCATTTTTATCCGAGAAGACTAGAAACTCGGAGAGTAACAAGTATCGTGACATGATGCATCATTCATGCATGTAATATTGCACATCATTTTTCTATTCCTTCTAAAATTCCATCGGTAACTTTCTACACGCGTAGATTTTCGCGAGCAAAAAGTCTTTTTAATTCACGGGGAAAAAATACCTCGTAACAGTTTCATAATTATAACTTTGTTTCGCGTTCTTGTATCTGGAGCAATGACGGTAAAAATAAATCAGTCAACTTCGAAATGAGGACAAATTGCGAAGCCGAGATGAGACCAACCTGTTTTTCTGTGATGTCATAAAATGTGGTTGCGTTAAAGAATTTAAATTATCTACGTAATTTTTATAACGAGAAAAATCGTATTCATTGTGCGCAGTAGTAGGTACAGATATCTCTTTATATTACTGGCGAAAAGAGAAATATTAAATCTACCAGGTATTGTTAAGCCACCTTGGATAAGAGCTGAAAGTAACGTCAGCGTATCTTATCCGAGGAATGAAAATTTTATTCGGGAAGCGTCGGCGCGCCTATCGCCGACTTTCCACGTGATTTACTAGACAAAGTTCTGTGTGCACGTAACGCATTTTTAAGATGACATTCGTCCTTTTATCGCCCGCAACGTGTAGAAAGAGATACACTGCCACGATTACATAAGGATACGATGGTCGGTGTAAGTCAAGTATCGTAAAAAAAGTCGGATTTGAAGGACTTACAATTAGATAAACGAGGCATCATCCATATTCGTGCGATGAGATTGACATACCTGAAGGAAGACTCGCATTGGAAAACATTTTTCCCTGGAAAAATTCCTAGCTTAGGCGCTTAATGACGTGAAAATCTCGGAAAATATAATACGGTCACACAAATGTCTCCTCGCACCGGCAATAGATGGAACGGAATGATTTTCGTACGTTCTTTTCCAAAGGAGTTCGCTAGATACAGCTTTTGGAAAGTCGCGATTCTCCCAGATCCAATTTCGGTTCTTACCCAGTCTACTTCGAAGATCAGCTTTGCCGGGAGTTTTTAAGGATTATCTCTCGAAAAGTAAAGGTAGATACGTGTGTGAGATGTAGTCGCGCAGAGCGACGACGTCTATTCGTATACCTGGCGACGAGAAAGTCCTCGTGGAGTCCTCGCCCTCGCGGACAGAATAGGTCGCCGCAACGAGACGAAGCTTCTGCCTCGTCGTAACTCGGCTTCTCTACGATTTCCCTGAGATGCTTCCGCGTACTTGAATTTAATAACTGTGCTTTCGGTCTCGCCGTTCCTCGAGTGCGCGAGATCAAAATTGAGCCGCAACTTTTATAATCTCTACATTGAATATTTAATAAAAATTGCCGGAACTTGGCTGTGTCATCGTCGTGTCGGCTAGAAATTAAACGTAAAAGTTACATGCGCGAGTTATCCGCATACTATCTAATGTTTCCAACGTTTTTTCCGTCTTTTTCAGGATGTTGAAAAATTTTAAAATGTAAATTGCGGAAATTCTCGATTTCGGATACAGGATTCATCTCTGTCTCTCTCGAGGACTCGCGGGTTATTAATGCACTTTACGCACGATGAGCAGTTCTGCGCAAGAGAATCACCTCCGGTGGTCAGATTTAATTACTTGGATCACGCGTTTGTAGCTTACGAAAACCCTCGCGCTCGCATACAAAGTACCAAAGGGTCATGCTGAGCTTGTCCGTATATAAAGAGCGATGTAATTACACGGCAGCGACCATCCGGCACAGAAACGCATTTCTCTGTAAATCCTTTTCACGCTGTTCCAAGTGTTCCAAATGGTAGTTACAACATTCAACAACATTGTCCGACCTGTCTCTATTTACTTACCAAACACTGCGGGAACTCTAGCTGGAAGCGTCCGAGGCTCTATCCGACGCAATCTGTTTATTCAAGCGTCTTTTCGAGAAGAGAACAGTTCGAGAAACGCTGGCGCTTTTATCGTGCTGGGGAAAAAAAATTCGACCGATACGTTTCTCGAGATCGCTTGATGAAACGATTCGAAATGTAGGTCGTATGAGTGATTCACGCTCGAATCGTCTATCGGCTATCATCGTATAATTCACGGCAGACTTCAATGGCTTTTGAGATGGCCGACGATTGTAATAATAAGGTAGTTTGAATCTAGAGCTTTGATCGCGCGACCATATCTATTTCTCGATGCTTTCAATCGCCAATTTCGGGGGCATATCGAGTCCGTTATTACTCGTCGTTTTTACCGGGTGATGATTCCCGACGGGAGATCGGAGATATATTTTTTCACCTCTTTTCTTTCTCTCGCTCGCTCGCATTTGTCGATAGACGAACTTTTCGGAGAAAAACTTGAAAATTCGATAAACGCGACGTACATCATATTCGAGGATATACTATAGTCATCTTATTTACATCAACATAGTAGGGTATCTCTTTTATTTCGCGTATGCAATATAAATATCTTTCTATGTGTGCATATTCGTATGCATTTCGGCGCTTAGTTTGCCAACATCGACATAAGTCTTTCGATTACTTCGAAATTGTTACCCGAAAATAAAAGTTTGATAGCTGCTTCTAAACAGCAGTTTCATACATCTCCCCCTCTTTATCTTGAAGGTCCATCCGCCCATTATTTGGCATAATGGGGATATTATGGGGAGAGAAGCCATATTAAAAAAATTAATATTATTATACAAAATCAGATTAAATTGTAAGTAAAGGAAGCAGTTCGATGCGATCACCAATCGTGAAGTTTACTTACTAATATCACTGCTAAAGTGCTGGAATAGCCTTCACGATTGGTGCGAATTAATATGTTATTCTTTTATTTACAGTCTAATCTGATTTTGTATAATAAAATTAATTTTTTCCCATATATTACAAATTTCGGTATCCAATTTATTTTATGCATTCCTATTCAACGGCAAGATTTGCATACGTCTCTCTTAATTACGGATTTCCGATAATAGTCGTCGTAATCATCTCGCGTACAAATCAATTGTCAAATCGCAAAAATATACAAAATAATCGATGTGTCGTGTAACACGGCATAATATTCGATAATACTTATATATCTTACATAAATAAACACGGGGAAGCTTTTATGAGATACCGCAAACTCACCGCAGCGTACGTTTTAAACGATTTTGCTTTTAAAAAGCGATAGCTTTTCCTTTTATTTCATCGGCATAGTATTGAGAACTTTTGTATATCCGCCAGAAAATATATTCGGTTGATATATTCGGGCCGCGGTATGTGCGTCTTTCTCTCCCTATATATGTATATATGATGTGTGTGCGGCTGAAATCAAATCTCTCCATAAAATATCGCTTCTGGTGATACAAAATGGCAATCGACGATATTCGTTTTTTTCCCTTCAATGTTTTAAATAATTATCCATCGTTGCTATCCATATTAAAGCGCATGTGAAATATCGCGCGTACTCTAATTATTGACGGCGCGATAATTGCATCGATGTCGAGCAGTATTATAAATGAAACATCGGTCATTTGGCGACGGAAGTAGCATCAAGTCGAGCGGAAGTGGCCCCGAGATGGCTGACGGAAATGAGGGGAGAAACGCAACTCATCTCTCTCGCTCCTCTCTCTCTCTCTTTCTCTCTCATCAATTTCATCATCATCAATTTCGCATGCTATATTATCAAAATTTTGTACTTTGCATTATTTTTAATGGACTTTTTTCTTAAGACAGATTTAAATTAAGTTCCAGTTAGTTAATAAGTTAGTCTTTCTTCCTTTGCAAAGACAAGATCGATACACTCGAAGTTTTTCACGCGCGCATAATGAATGGAAGGTCAAGCTTCCCTTAAAATGTACCTCTTCCCCACGGGTCTAAAAATATTTTTTTGCCTGGGACGACAAACGCGGCTAAAAATATGGATTTTTCACCGACGAATGAAACATTATATATTATCACGTCGGATAGACAGCTGAATTGGATTAAAGTTGATGTGCTCGCAAACGAGCGATTCTTCATTGCCCATTACTTTCAGCGAATACAATGTGAGAAGGCACAATAAAACTAATAAACCGTTGCGTTTGCCATGAGAATCTCGTTATCATGCCGGATTATAGAATGATGATGGAATAAGCTTGTCACAGTCCGATAACCAATCAATCGAGAAGAATTAATTATTACATTTTCATTTTTATTAATTCGAATAATACGCATTTTTGTTAAAGTCTAGGAATCTAATTAAGACATGTCAAGTTAGAAATTTTTTAAAAATATACATATATTATTGTTACAAGTAAATAAGAGTCGATGTAGCAAATCTTTTTTTTATTTCTTTAGAAAAAAATTAAAAAAATAATTTTAAAAACGAAATTTTAAACTCACGTTCAACCGCCTGACAACATCAAATAATTCAAAACTAGTGCAGCATCATGGGAGTATGTTTTAAATATAATTTAAATGGACTTTAAATATATGCAAAGTTGAATTTATCGGCTTGTAATGTGATTTCTTATTATTTATTATAATTAGAAACATTCAATTTTATCGAAAGATAATTTAATATTATTCGATACTAATAAAATGAAAAAAATACAAGAGAAAGAGAGGCTCTTTTTAAAAAGTTTCAAATACATTGCAAGACGCTCCACGTCTTTCGTAGCCGTCTCCAAGCTTGGCTTCCTTCCATCATTCTCCTCGCGTCATTTCACGTGACTCGTTTCGCCGTTGATTGTATATCGCGCTGGACGAGCCCGGTGGAAAATATAAGCACGACGCGGATGACACCGGAAGCTTTACGGCCGCGTTGCCCCGACGAATTTTGCGCGGACGTAATCGCGCGGGACACTCTCGTGATTGCGTCGAGTATAGTTTCCCCTCGTCCTTTTTTCTCTTCGCCCGCGGCCTCGGGAGAGAACATCTGCTGTTTTACCATTTGATACACGCGCTAGCTTCTCGTTTTCCTTGCGTTAACTCGGCGCGAGAACGTCACTAAAACAACGGACGCAGGACGGTGATGGCATGTATGAACCTGGGCAAATGGAATTCTACGCGTCCCGCATAAACATCGAAATATTACATTTGCCTGCTTGTCCTTGTGGGACAAAGTTTATTTTGGCGAGAAGAAATTGGAGGCGAAGGGAAAAATAAAGTTGGAATTCTGGAAAATTCGTTTCAACTTTGGTCGATTGAGTTTCATATACCGACATATGTAGGAATTATTAGATCAATGCTCATGATTTCGAATCTTTTTAGGTCACTGATAGATTTAGCTTCTTCCGCGATAGATGTTTTTTTTTTACGGCATGATATAACTCGGCGAAAATGAAATTTAAATATATTCACGCGTGAGAGAAATTATTTTTGTATTATATCAAATTAAAAATTTTCCTCTCTTCGCATGAAATAATTTTTTATCTCGTTATTACTAAAAAATTAATTTAATTTTGATACACGTGCATATGTATAGTCCCTCGTGATTTTCCGCTCTACAATTTCATTTGTCGCTCATAAAGTTAAATAATATGCACGTGCGGCGAAGCACCATAGGATTAACACTAGATGCATCTCGCGGTACGTCAAAAGCGTACCGCAGGAAATGTATATTTCCGAAAAGAGGAAAATGCAGAACATTCGCACATATGCATATCAAGGATATCGCGTATGGGCATGTTTGTTCATACATTTACTCCTGAAAATTTCTCGCGTATTATGTTCATTACCTATGTTATAATCACAACACATATTGCATCTTTGAATCGCGGCTTTCATATAAATTACTTTTTTTTTGCGTGCATAATTAATACAAGTCAAACAAAATCGCGTATAATTTTCTATGTTTAATTCGCCAAACACAGTTTTCATATTCGCGTAATTATAATTTACGAAAATATATTACGTATTTGCGTTAAAAAATCCTTTTATCTAAAGTATCATCCTATAAGTAAAATATAAAAATCATTGATATATAAAAAATGACACAAGGATCTACTTTATTATTCGTGAAACGATAGGCAAAGCCGATCCTAACGGGCATTAAATTCCAGATTTCCGAGGATTATAATATATTATTCATGGCTAATAAATAAAATCGCAAGCGCTCTTGGAAGCTTTGTAAGTTATGGAGGAAATCTGTTCTGCCGCTATTATTCGACACAAGAGGCAAACGTTAGTCGATATAGTTTACGAATCGGATGACGGAGGGAATCATATTATTATGATAACGAAAGGGATCTGATTCTACGGATCCACTTTCTTTGATGCTGGCTTATGTTAAAGAGAGATGCGGTATCGCTATCGTTGATCTCGAAAGCAGTGTACAATGCAGCTGGGATCGACTCTCGATTTGTACCTCGAAAGAAGGTGAGAAGAATTCCATGCTGATTCGTGAAAAGTTCGATTCGGGCTAAATTGGATTGAGCCGCGAAATTTGATTTGCCGAAATTTCAACTCGACCTTTCTCTCCGCGCTGACACATAAGCGGTTGTTTTATTAAAATCAACGAATCGTCCGAAATAATTCCGTCATTTCAATCGAACAGCGAAAAGCTAAGAGACGAAGCTTTCTTTTTTCGAAGCGAGTATTTAAAATTCTATCAAATTATGCGTTAGTCGCGAAAGAGATGAGAATAAACGAGAGAATTTAAGATAACGGATAGTTTAAACGAGGTTCTGTTCGGAATCGCTATCGGCGGGTACCGCGATTGGTTTTCCAATCAGCGAATAAACTTTTCAGCAGTTCGATCGGGAACTGTTCAAAGTACAGAAGTTTGTTTGTTACATTAGATATGCGTCTGCCTTATGCACGTCTTCCTAGCGCACTCTCGTAATTCTGCCGTTGACGACAATCCATCGAACTTTCCGCGAACAAAGTTCAAACTACGCTACTTATAATAACTTGTCGCTACTAAGACGGTGGGGTATTAACATAAAGTTTACGCGAGCGTCATAAAACTTTCGTGAAAATGCGTCCGCAAAAAATGCTACATCCTAACGTTAAATTGCTTATATCTCTCGTGCGCAAAACTCGTTCTCGGTTCTCAATTAAATCGAGCCACCAATCGATAACCAAAGTTTGCGGATAAAAAATTATTCTGCGCTTTAGTTTTTACAGCAATGCATGTTTGACTGAGAAAAATCGTGAGATTATTCGTCAATCATTATTGTCGATTCGATCTGTTTTCTCGATTGGATCGTGGGAGGGAGCTTTAAGCTCGTGAAAGATGGCGTCATCAATCAGGCAACGCGATCGAGGAACAGAAGAGCGCGATTACGCGTTCGCGGTTCCGCGGACGACACGCGAAACGTCCGATCTGATGGAAAAGCGAAGGAACTTCTCTCCTAAGGACGAAGGACGAGTGAGGGATGGCGATAGTTGCCGGCAGCAGATGCGTGACACCACTGCGATCCTCGCTGCACCTAATGCACCCAATTATACGAGGCGCGCGCGATGCATCCGGCTCGGTGAGCACGGCAATTCCGGCGAAGTTCATCGCACGTGAGGGAAAGCCCAGGTCGTGGGCGCAGGGAGGCAGAAAAAGGTCACGGCGGAGAGTTAGACGGTAATAGTAGGGGTGGTAACCGGCAGCAGGTCGCGCTCGAGGTGAGATGGGGAAGGAAGGATGATTAACAACAGGTTTATTAATCATGAAGACCGGGCCACCTAGCCCGCGGGTTACAAGTTCAATTGCAACTCCGCTTGGTCCTCTTCTTGCTCGTGCTCTCTTTCTCCTCTCCTCCCTCTCTCTCTTTCCCTTTTACTCGCGTTTCTTCGTGTCGTTACAGGCGCGGCGCGTTATTGTTCGCTCATAAAGCCGCGGAACGAGTCCGCATAAAATATGACTCCCGACGTTACTCCAGAGTCGTCTCGCCAGAAAGTTTCGCGTCGAGAAGGAAAGAGAGACGACGGGGATAAGAAACCGGATAGCGATGTCTTTCAGAGTCGAAACTTTCGGGAGCGCTTATCGGGAGCAATTATCGCGCTTTACAGGTACGCGGCAAAAGCAATACGGTTCTAATTGCAGCCGAGTGAGAAATTTCTGAAAAGTACGTTTAATTTGAAGCAAGAGACGAGAGATGTCCTAGCTTTGATAATTACTTATCGCGATTCGCGCGGTGCGAATCAAAATCTCATGAAAATTTATAAATTTGCAACCAAAATGTCTGAAACTCTGGCTTCAATATAAATATACATATTTCACTTGTATAGATATAACTAAATATTCATTGTTCGAAAACCGAAATATCATTTCGCTTAAAAATTATTCGCAAGTAAAATCCGCATTTTTCAATATGTTATAAATTCGCAAATTCGAATTTAACGGGCGTCGAGAAACTTCTCGAGATATCTATTTTTCAGAAAAACTCGATCGTTCGTATTATTTTCAATTTTTTTTGGGACATAAGAAACGCGTGTCATAAACACTGACAATAACATCGTCAACCGTCGACAAAATCAGCGCGACGCACGGGCATGCGCGCCCATACGTCACGAACAGCTGATTGCCAATCAGCTGTTCTAAAAAGACTGCGCGCATGGCAACCGCGAAAAAGCCGACGTCAGACCTCATCGGCGGCCAATTACGCGCGGCGCCATGAGGTCACCGCTAAACAATTAAATTTATTGGGCCACGTCGCAACGGGCCCAAAATTCCGCTCGCCTTATAACGGGCACCGCACGCGAGCAAGCCGAAGTCTCGCACTTTTTGTCAAACCGCTTAGTTAAAACCGCTCCGCATAGTAAAACCGCTTATAACGACCGCTTATTCTCTTGGACTTTCGCAATCTCTGTATCAAACCGCTGATTAACCGCATTACACGACCGCTTACGACTTTGGACAACGCATTTTTCTCGCTCTCGTTTCTCTACACCGCTCGCGATACCGCTCGCGAAACCGCGCTCACTTTGTTACACCGCTGTTTCGCTAATCGAAATCACTGCACTAAACACTTGTCTTTTAATTGTGACTCCAATAAACGTCAGTCTTTTGTGTGAACGAGGCGCACTTTTTTCGCTTTAACGACCTTCCGGTCCTATCAACGCACAGTCGGATTCGCTCGCGAACATTCATTAAAAATTGTCATTATTATTCTGGCTCATCCGTTCAATCGTGTATTCAAACCGCAAACAAACGTGGAATAATCGTACTTGAGATTACGCGAATCATTTATCTTTCTGCTTCAATTATTTTACATTCATTGTCTCTCGTAATATTCAAAAATGAGAGAATCTTACGGTTAATCTATCCTTGGGAATTATCGGAGAAATATTATTACCTCGATCTCGTCAAGATCATTATCGAACTGCCGTAATAATCAAGTTCTTTCCTTCTCCTTCGTACCCGAGTCTGTCTTTTGCACCATACACGCGAGTATCCGCGGAAAATGAGCGAGTCGTAAACGAGGAGACTACGAGTCGTGGAAGGGAAGCACAGTTTCAGAGAGCGGGAGAAGAATGTCTAACGACTAGAAGATGAGTCGCTTCGCTTGATAACGGGAAAAGCTTTCACAAACTCACCGGATAACGGGACGACGTCTCGAAGACGAGGAGAGGCGAAGAAAAGCCGCCCGAGCTTTATCAGTCATTTGTGATTTCCACTTGCCGCCTCCCACGAGGAAAGCGCGACAACCCGGCTTTTCTTCCTTCGAAGAGATATTTTCCGTCGTTTTATCTTCTCAAATGAGGACCGTTCTCAATAGATCCGAGAGTGTTACTATCCTCGCATAATTGTGGAGTTTGTAAACATATTCCTGCGGATAAAAAACCGAGTTGAAGGAATATACCGTAAAGATTTTTTTCCTTATCGCAGATTTCTGCGTAAAATATGCTATAAACTTTCTCTCTAGGACAACTATCACAACAACACTATCTAATTTGTAATTATTCCTTCTCCCGAATAACAGAAAAACGTGAAAGTCGAAAATTTATTTACGTTATGTGTTTTTTTTTTCTTTAAACGCAAATGTAAAAATTTGTTCGTGACAAGGCTTTTTCATAGCACGAGAAAAATGTCGGACTTAATCGTACAATCAATTTCGATTTATTGTCATTAGTTATCGTCGTTATTTTAGCGACACGTTGAAATAAAATTCAACGAGCACTTTTCCAAAGGGTCAAGTTTATTGATTGACATTAACTTCCCCTCGAGGGGCTTCCGTTCCCATTTCGTGATTTAGCTTTGATCCACAATTCCAATCCACTCATTCGTCAATTATACGTGATAACCATTCACTCGGTACGATAGGCTGTTCCATTCGTTGTCGTTAGCTAAACAAGTAGATTGACAAAGTGTCCTATACGCATCCTCTAGACATGAAGGGGAGAGCACGACGAATATATATATATATATGCAAGTCTATATCGCTTATAAAGAGCGGACGTCCATATCATAACTCGAGTATCTTTATGTAGCATCATCTCGACTCATTCGTTTAAACGCGAATAATACGCGAAAATCGACATGAGATACTCGCGTATTAAACGTGGAATTTACGAGATGCAAATATTAATAGAGTAAACAGAAATATTTTCGCAAATTCGTCAAGTATTCTTTAAATATATCAAATTTTTCATACTCAAAACAAGTAATCTTACTTTATATATTGCTCTTCGTCGTGGATTAATTTTCATAGTACTTGCTTCAGTCTTCGTTCAGATTTTCAGTTAAGAGTTGACGAATAAATTTAAGACTCGGTGTATCTATAAAGCCCTATTCTGTCTCAAGAGAATAGATTTCATTTATTCGTTTATTATTTAAATCATTAGTCGAGACATCTGCACTTCATTAAAAACAATTCGTATTGAATAGCACGTCAAGAAAAGAGGTCGTTGTCTAAGAAAATGAATCGAGATTTATCATTTTTATTTTCAAGAGAAGACGCTTTATGACCTGTAAAATGAATCGGCAATTTTATTAAAAAGAGATTACAATCTTTTCATCGATGTCTCTACTTTATAAACTTCGTAAACTTTTTTTCAGCACCGTTCGATAACGATGCGATGACCCTATTTTCTTCTTGAAACTAGAGAATCAGCAAAAGCCATATAATTGCGACAAATATCGCATAACGCTTTGGCATATTTGTACGCTGCGGTAGGATTTCTCAATTTACGCAAATGAAACGTTTACCGAGCAAAAGCCATTGGAAGAGCCCTCTTTTTATCGTAGCCTCGTTTGCCACAATACGTACGATATTGCCACTTAATCGGCGGGGATATTGTCAATAAAAATCCGAAATGTTTCTCCGCCGAAAAAACAAATTGGGATTATTCGATTATAAGAAACCGTTGCAATGTTGCGGTCGACCAGCTACTTGACGTAAGAGAAAATCGATATTCGTCGTATATAAATGAAAATATGAAATAACTTTCGCGCTTCAGACGAGTGGATGCGCGAGTTTGCGCGATGTGTTGCGGTATTGCCGGCTATAAAAGTAAAACTTTAAGAGCTTCCGGGGTGATTCATGCCGCAACTTAAAAGATATGCGTGGCAACACGTTCCCAAAATTACTTAGACCATTTGTTACACGCGGTGATTCGTTCTCTCGTGAATTGAAAGAAGCGGGGAATAAATTACCGAGGAATTTCGAACGTGATCGCGGTGCGATGTAATTACATATTTTCTCAACGCGACGTTAATCCGAAAATGACGTTGTTCACTTTCACAAAGAGCTACGGAGGGCTACGGAAGGGCGGCCAACTTTCTAATATGTATCGTCTTACACATTAGGTATGCAGTCGTGTAACCGTCCTTCGGAGAATCCAGGAACGTCTCCATACACGCTGTCGCGGCTGAAGGTTGGCACTTTAAGTGACACACGAGTACCGTCAGTTGTTAGCTCGGGGAAGAAGGTAGGAAGCTCTTCCCTTAAATGAACCTCGCGAGATCAAAGTTTGCGTCGCGCGCTCCTTCACAAGAAACGTGGGATGACAAAAATCCCGGAATTTCCTGCGCGTCGTAACAGCTTCCGGCCTGCATTCCAACTTCCTGTATCGTGTATCTTCGATAATCCTCGCGAACGAAAGACGCCCTTCAGATTTTCCGCTACTCTTGTGTCAGAATTTTATTAGAAATAATAGTTATCCGTGTATCTTCTTGAAAAATCTTTCCTCTTTAGAAAATTAAAAAAATTATATATTTCTTTGCAATATATTTTTTTTTTAAATTTGCCATATTTCTTCGAAAGTTTTAAGAGCGACATTATCTTTTATGGTGAAATTTGTAAAATACTTTATCCCTCCACTGATTAATTATATTGTACTTTAATTTTCCACGTCCATACTAGCATTTAATAAAGCCGCAGCTTTCTAGAATGTTTCTGCACAATTACATATGCCCCGCGGGTCGGTGCACTGAAAGTCCTTTGAGAATTTCATAACAGGATCGTTATCATACGCAAAGAATTCCATCTTGACCCTAGACGGTGTCGAGAACGTGGTGGGCTACTTTTATCTTTGACACAGTTTTTCCTCAAGCGGTCACCGGCACTTGAGTTCTAGACTGATATAACATCCTCTACAGTGTCATACATTATATTACTACAAGAAGAATCGCGAGGAAGTTTATTAAGTTTGTAAAAAAGATTTTATAGCGAAAAGAAAAAGAGGGGATATAAACGCTAAGAAGATTTGAATTTCTTACAGTCGACGAAATTTTATGTTTTTCTTTTGGGATCACGTTTATGATAAGTAACACGAGACAAATCATCAATTACAATGTATCAAATTCCCTATCGTGGTTTTTGAAGCAAATATAGTCTCGAAGAAGTGTCGTTTTCAACGAGTCACACCATAAATTATATTTTTACTCGAATGCGCTTTATCAGTCCGTAATTAGGGTGAACTTGCTAAAAAGCCGTCGCTGGACGCGGAACTCTGATCTGTCATAGCCGGTTCTCGGGTTTCTCGGGGGAAGATTAACGAAAAACCAACCCTCTCCCTCATACGTTCGTAATTCTACGATTACGTATGCGCCAAGGATAAATGTCCGTCAGGAAATATTCCCGCGCGTTACTCGTCGTCGCGCGTGTCGCAAAAGTTCGCCGTTTTTTCCCTGCTTTTTCGCCAGGAAGACGAAGCGTCGCGGGACCGTGTCGCGACTTTTATTTCACCGAGCTTCGACCATAAGAAGCATTTTCCATCGCTCTTTCCTCTCGCGTGGCGCACCATAAATTATACTCCCGGCCATCGAGTGTCATCCATCCTGACCAAAGTGACAAGCTAGCATCTCGTCGCGTGCTTGTATACATCGGGTATCGTTAGCGAACGGATACGTCACGAAGAAAACCGTGTTTGCAAGAAAATCGCTGAGCATCGTGAAAATCGTCGCATTATGGCTCATTGATCTTCCCGATTGAATTTTCCAACAACTACAATTTTTTAATTTATGTTAATAATCTTAATAAATAAATAAATAATTTTAATTAAATAAATAATAAATAAATTTTTTAAATAAATAATAAATAAATAAAAAATAAAATTTTAAATAAATAATAAATAAAGAATGCAAATCTTAAGATGGCGGATGTACACAATCATATATTTTGAATTATTTATTAATCATTAATATTTTTAATTTATAATTCTAAAACTATCTATTTATATAGAAATTTGTCGAGAATTTAGATAAGCATCTTTCAATATTTTCTTTTAAGAAGTGATGTTTCCTCTTGATCGTTCGCAAAGATTTCCCAAAGCATAAATTTCGGATCGGTCGTGAGATAAAAGCTTTTTTAATATGTTTCGCGCCACATTTATAGATTTCGTTGAGAATCTATCTTTTCCTTTCAATAGCTGTCGCGTTGAAAATTTTCTATATCCGACTCGAGGACGCGGGTCATGCTTATCCATGCGACAAAAATCATATCTCCGATGTAGCGGATGGGGGAGCAGAACCCTAAGAGGCTTCTCGCCACAAACATCTCCTTCCCATCACGTATGCATTCGCGCGGCTGTTCCCTCCGGGATTTCGACTAAGGAGAGCAACTTTGCACGTACATGTCTCCGCGGCTAAGAAGGTCTTCTCTTCTAAGACCTTCGCACTGTTTTACACAGTGCGGAGAAGAGAGATAACATAATCTGGGATTTTTATTTCTCATACCCTTTGTCGTATCCTTACGAAAATTTCTGCAAAATATTACAATGTTTCGATAAAGAACATAGCTCCCGGTTACGTTGCTTCTCCTCACATATGTTTACTTACTACGATGTATCTCTTAACGTTATTCCTCGAGAAATGGAAAATATCCCCGAGTCAGCGAATTTTTTCGCGAATTGCAAGAAGACAGAGCTACACGTCGCTTTGTAGTGTTTCGATTACGCGATATAGACGAGCAATCTCTTGCGAGAATGCAAGCACGCTTACACACGCGATAGCATTCAATCTCCTTACTCGATAAAAGCAGCTTGACCAGATTCCAATTTCCCACAATATAACCATTGCATTCCGCATGCACCAACGTATACACGTATCAACCATAAACAGTCTTTGTGACAAGGCAAGGTGGGTGGGAAACGCATTTGCTCGAAGCATTGAGAGATAGCGGACATAAAAGCGTAATATAATATAGCATAATATAATTGCATATTATGATATTAGATAGGCATCGTCACGATACGTAATAAATATTACAGAAATGTTTACGACTTTATAATGTGCCCCGCGGAACAGGATATAATAAATTATTCGCGCTTTTATCTTCGTATCATTACATTTTTAATATGTAGGTCAATTATGTAAGTAAAATGTGGACATATATAAGATATTATTGTAGAAATATGCACTTTTTGTCTAGGAAAATTAATAGAAAATTAAAGCATGTACCTTCGTCGGGCATTTTTCGACACGTGAAAAAAGGAAAATAGCGAGACGTTATTATTAACGCTGGATCCGAGGAACGAAAAATTGAGATTGCAGCAAAGGTTTAATTCGCCAAGTCCTGTCTACCAAGCGCTTCTCCAAGAAACCGTTTTATACGATAAACAGTAATATGACTATAATCTCGTCGTGAGGCGAAATAAAAGAATATTTTCCCGCCCACGATTTCGCAATCATCGCCATTCCAGTATGCGAGTCGGGCGTTTTTGCCGAGGAAACATTTCCACATGTGTCTCGGTGGCTTAAAGGGCTTTGCATTAAGTGGCACACGGAGCACCTTCCGTCGTCTAAGAAAAGCTTCCGAGTTTGCGCGGGAAAGTTTAGGTCTGCCTTTCTGAAAGGAGGACGCTCTGAAACCGCGCTGCCACTTACGAAACAGGGCCAGGTGAAAGAGGGCTAACCAGCCGAGCTTTTAGCTGAGAATGACAAACGTTAAGTTTTGTGGTTACTCGCGCTATATACGATCCTATTGAGTTTCGGTAATGGTCTCCCGTTATAGTCCTCGATTTAACGCAGCCCAGCAGACTCCGACTCCGATCACCTTAGATTCCCTATCCCTTAAATTCGCCGTTTGCGAAAATGCACGCGTGCGTGTCGTAAAGAAGGAAACGACTCGTACACGATGATACCGACGAGACTATGTAATTTCATTTCATCGTCGCCGTTTGCGCTCCCCGATGCTGAAAATGGCGCTTGGCCAAGCGAGAAACCGTCACCCGCGGGAACGAAGAAAATAGCGACATGTTCAGAAACGTGGTTCACTTCATTGGCAAACAACGAAAATAAACTCCATCGCTGAACATAGTGCGTAATTAACATAAAACACGCGAAATATCTTCCAGTTCCGCCAATGGAAAAATAATTTGGATAGATTTAAAAGTAAACGATCCTAATTTTTAATTTTTTTTGTATCTAAACCGAACTATATTTCTTAAGTTTTCTTGCGCAAATATAATAAGAATTAATCATTTTTTCATTGAAATGCGTTTCTTTTAATCAGTCTCTATGAAAATCAATTTTGATTAATTTTTTTTACTTGTAGAAAAGGAAAGAGGAGAGAAAGAGTTATTTACATGTACAATCTTCTTACTTTTATTTTTGTTTTCTTTAAAATGCTATGTTGCATTTTTTTTATTGATCTCTGCTATAGCGTTCTCTTTCGCAGATTTCAGAAAAGCCGGTCAGCACCGTGAAAAGTCAATTTGCTCCCGAGTTCTTCATTAATCTGATAGTAATTGGCTACCTCAATTTCAAGCACGAAATTGAAACTTCTACCAGCACACGAAGGAACAATTGCGAGCAGAATAAATAATTACATAAATCAGCGCTTAGTAACTATGAAAGATTTCTCTTTACGTAGAGTTGAAGCTCCTTATTTCGAGTTCTTTCCATTTTACTTGTATAGAACATTCAAAGTATTTTATTACTCGGGATACATTTTGTTCCGTTTTATTAATGGTAATTGCATAAAATAACAATACATTGGATAAAATCGTTTGCATCAAACTCAATAATATACAGGGTGTCCCATTTTAATGTCCCACCCCAAATAACTTTCTTATTTTTAATTTTAGAAAAAGATGTTTCAGACAAAAGTTGTATGGTTTCAAGGGGGACATAAGGTGGTGTCATTAGTTTGACCTTGAATAGTTGCTTCAAGGTCACGTGAAGGTCACCGTCAATTTTTTAAATGGAACCTCCTATTTTTTATTACATATTCTTGTAGCTTATCTCGAGGGCTTTCCAAAACACTATAATAAAATATTTTTCGCTCAAGTACTTTTTGAGTTATAAGGCTTGAAATCATTTCTTAATTTTACATAAACCGTAAAATATCTTGTAAAATATTCATTTTTCCATTATCATACCTTAATACTTTTATGTACAAAATAATGAGAGGAATCAATTGGTGTAAAGGAAACACATAGTTGTTTCGAAGAAAAAATATGTAATTTGCAATTAACAATTACATATTTTTTCTTTACACCAATTGATTCCTCTCATTATGTTGTACATAAAAGTATTAAGGTAAGATAATGGAAAAATGAATATTTTACAAGATATTTTACGGTTTATGTAAAATTAAGAAATGATTTCAAGCCTTATAACTCAAAAAGTACTTGAGGGAAAAATATTTTATTATAGTGTTTTGGAAAGCCCTCGAGATAAGCTACAAGAATATGCAATAAAAAATAGGAGGTTCCATTTAAAAAATTGACGGTGGCCTTCATGTGACCTTGAAACAACTATTCAAGGTCAAACTAATGACACCACCTTATGTCCCCCTTGAAACCATACAACTTTTGTCTGAAACATCTTTTTCTAAAATTAAAAATAAGAAAGTTATTTGGGGTGGGACATTAAAATGGGACACCCTCTATATTTTCACGTAAAATCTCTGCTAAATTACATAGTCTCTATTTATATATGATTCAAGTCAACGCGGAGAAATGATCTCTCTCGAGATCGCTATAAATAAATCCGTCCATTGAGACTGCTTCACGAATCAATAGTATTATATTAGGAGCATGTAGCAAACATAATAAATCGCTTCATCGGCGAAAGTAATAAAAACTTAGATGGGATAGAAACATGCTCTCGCTGATAAAGAACGCTCTTGAAGTAGAAGAAGAAGAAGAGAAAAAGAAAGAAAGACAGTGAAAGAGAGAGAGAAGGAAGACAATCGCGAACTTTATGAAATGATTCTATTTACCATGCCACTGCCGACATATATTCGGTGTCTCTCGTGTAGTTCGCAGCCGCGACTCTTAACGACGTTGCACCTTTGAGTGACAGTAAAGACGATTAAAGCGCCGTTAAACTTCTCCGCGATTCAAGTGTTAAACAATGCTTCGCTGTCTGCGAAAGCGCAAATATGCCAACTCGGTTCTTCCAAAAGTTCGGTTGGAAGATTCGGCCGTCAAAACAACACTCATTCCAACGCGAGAAAAGAAATCAAACAGGTATCTGTCAAAAAACGTGCCACGTATCGAATCGATCCGAATAAAAAAGCGCCATCATATGATTCTAAAATGAATTCCAACACAGCTATTAATACACAGTATCTTGTATAAAATAGAAAAAATATTATTGTTTATTATCAATTATTATTTGACAAGGAGTACGCGGTACCCTACTTATATAAAACATCCTGTAGCGACCATAGGTTGTCACTTATCGAATTTTTGCCGTCTAACAGTTAGTGATGGACGATAAACGACGCATCATCTCGTTACGTGTTACTGCTTTCATTCGAGACATATGGTGGCTTTTTTGGCCATCGAACGCATTCCATCTAACGTTTGGCGGTCGAAACGTTTTTCGTCCCCTCAATCGACTTCGCCGCCGACTATATCGAACCCGGTAATAGAAACGATGGTATTCGGGGGCGATTTATATCGCGCAGACCGACTACTACGACCACGGTGTACACGATAATAAAATCGTAGTCGCGCTCGTTCAGACCGTTCCGAATCGATGTTTGCGCGTAATCAAATTCCCCGATACGGCGACAGCAATTGCGACGGTAAAACTAATTTCGTGCTCTCCGTGACGGGCTGGGACGATGGTGCGCATATGTAACATAGGTAGATATCGCGTAAAATGTGCGCGCGATTATTCGGGGAGATTGTCGTAACTTGGAAAGAGCAGAGAGAGAAAGAGAGAGAGAGGGAGAAAGAGATTGATGGAAACACCGCTGATAATATAGCAATCATCTCGGCTTTTGATTACGAATGTGCAGAGCATATTACGCGAGTGTATTAATTAACCTATCGAAATCCATCAGCGGAGAACTCTATTATTATTCGATATGATACACTATGGGAATCGTATCTCCCAAATCTGACGCTTCATATACCATCGAAACAGGCTTCCTAATAAACATGCCCCATGATAAATTACAGGATACAATTTATTCCATGATGCAGACAACGATCCGATAATTCCTTATGTAACGAGAAAAAAGAAGAAGAGTCGCGTTTTTCTTAAATTTTCATGAAAAGTCATACATCATCGATTATGATCTCTCTGGTAACGCGAGTCTTTCGTGACAAACTACGTGATTCCCCCCACTCTCTTGCCGAAGAAAGAGAAGGAAATGAAAAAGCGTGGCTCGCTGCTCTTGATGGCCAGTAGTAAAGTAACCAGTCCCGAATTACAATTCAGATCGGGAAAAATTGCTTGGCGGTCATCGCGGAGAAGAATTTGCGGAAGTTGCTCCTCGATCATGTCGCGTAAACGCAAATACAGGAATATAAAGGGAAGGAAAGCTGTCCTGCGTTTATATTTCATTCGGGAGGAGAACGAATATCGGCGAAAACCTGTTTTTATCGATGATAAAAACTTTCCTTCTAGGAGGTCCTGACCTCGGCTTCGAATGGCCGAAAAAAAGTGTAAAATTCATTCCAACTTGGAGTCGTTCAAATCCAGCGAGCGTTTTTTATCGCAAACTCTCGCCCCGAGAATTCCTCCTTCCGCGTGAACCGAAGGCCGATCGCAATCGCAAATATGGAAATTTCGATCGTTCTTGGCTTACGCGGTAGCAACTTTACGAGATGTATATGTAAGATATACGCAGGATGCAAGTGAAACTTTTAAACGTCGCATATACATATGTACGTCTCGCGGCTTATTTTTATTCGCGATTATTTTTCGCAGCGGTACTTAAATTTGATATCGTGCAAAATGTGCTTTTTTGATTTTGAATAATATTTTACATATAAATTTAAACTGCAAAATTCTGCGAAATAAAACATAATTACGTCGAAATGAAAATGACACCCAGTTATGCAAAAATTCCTTTTTCGATATATGTTTTGTTTGACTTCCTTCTATATCGGAGGGAGAAAAGAAGACCGGTGAAATCTGTATTCATGAGAGAATTTCTACATTTCGCTTATTCCCGCTTTATAAGGTTTCTGTCTCTACGGCCATGTCCCTATCCATCGATTCGAACGAGAAATAAGCAGTTTGCATTCCGTCAGTCGCAGCGACGCGCTATTCGAAGAACGAAAGAGGTAAAGCCGATCCCCGGGGTGGGTGGTCATTTCTTCTCCACGATGATGTTGGAGAAGTGAAACGCGATTTCCACGCGAACATAACGGAGAAGAGTGACATTCGAGTCCAGTTATCGAAAGCGCGGATCCGAGCTGGTTGCTGGGTCACGGAGGTGAAAGAAGAGCGCGACGATTTGCATTCACCGTATTTCTCTGCCGAGCGCGGAATCAATTTACTCCCTGTGGGATACACTACGATGACCCACTTTGCGACAAACAAATGACCGACACGAATGTTATAATTCGTGATGCAACTGACTGTCTTCATAAATACTGCTTAATAAATAAGTACGCTTAATAAATAAGTTACTTAATAAATAGCTTAATAAATAAGTAATAAACTGTTTAATAAATAAGTTTGATATATCCGTTACAACACACTATTTTTTGATATTCGATCCGATCGCAAGATTAATAATTAATGTATATTCGTGATACTTAAATCGCTGGAAAATAATACTGATATTTTTGAAAATCTGTAAAAAAAACGGTCGTTCTCATCAATCAAACTATGTAATCGTTTTGATAATAATAGTAAATCTTTTCTCAACTGTGCGATTTGTCTTAATTTTAATGTTGATCGATTGATTGTTCCATCTTTTGGATACAGCCACAATCATACAATTACACTTCTCGGGACGTACTTTTCCACAGATTGAAAAGCTTGAATCGCCAACGAAGAAACAAGAACACTCCCTATTTGAGAGGTGCGCGTAAATAGTCGAACGTAAAGATTCATTTCGCAAATCAGATCAACCATAGCTCGTAGCGCTGGCAACAGATTCTGGTTTCCTTCCCTCTTGTGGATCGTTTCGATTGCCGTGCTACACAGTCACCCTTCTACTAGGTCGCTCATTTCCTATCTCCCCCACAGAATCGTCTTATTTACATCGAAACCCTGTATTTGGCGGACACGTACACCGTCGCGGAATCGCTTAAATGCAATTTAGCGTCTCGTCCAAGTACATCTTTAAGTTCGATGCAATTCAACCGCCTTTCACGAAATATCCGAAAAAACTTCAATCTACCGAATTTCAACATTCGAAATAATGACTCGCCGTAGGCTTAGTAAACTTCAATTCGAAAAATTCGCTGTGATTTGCATTTATACATATATATGGAATGTGAAAAATCGATATGAAGATTTTTACAATCATGAAACCGAGCTCGACACGAGTTTGTTCAATAATTAATGAAGAACAAGTCGGGATAAATATGCATGATGCGCGAAACTAAATTCACAATTACATTTATCTTAAATTTGGAGCGCGTTTTCCAAAATAGTTGAATCCGACTGGTCGAGCTGACCAGCGGATGCGGCTTGCACTTTGCTGAAACCGCAGCCGGTAGGAACGAGCACCCGCAATTGTCCAGCTGCTTTATTTAGGTCAAGCATCGAGAGCGCATCGTGCGCAAGTGTATTTTGCGCGCTTGACAAATACCGATTGCAAGCGAATTATCGTGTACCGGCGGCGATGTTCTCGATTGATCGATCGATGGATGGATGGCTCGATTGTGATAGGTAAATTAACAGACAGAGCAAAACGGACGAAGCACTCAGCCCCGAGAATAGTTGACATGACTTTCGATATATCTCTAAATGCAAGACAAAATCAATTTCAAGAAAGATAAAAAATGCACTAAAACAAGAAATATGAAAAAATGCCTGTTTTTAGACGAGAACTTCTATTTATAAACTGCTGTTTGTTTTACAAAAAGAAGTCTCTTGAGTTTGTATGAGTTTCTGTTAAATTCATACTCGGAATAAGAAGCATCTTTGAAACTTTGCAGAATATTTATCTTTTTACGATATATCTTCGATCTTCGAAAATTTATCTATTTTTCTAAGTAATTTTTCAAGAAATCTTAAAATTATCTTTTGACGATACTGAATTTAAATCGAAATTATTTTTCTATCATCTCTTTCAATTTTTACAAATTTTTATTCGAAAAAGCGGTATAACCGAGAATTAATTATCTCAATTTTTTATATTTTCTTTTCATTTAAAATTTTGTAAGCAGATACACACAAGAATGGATTTTTTTAATATACATAATATAATATTTTCTGTAATTTTAGAACTCTACTTTATTCATCAGTGTCACAAAGTACGCGAATTACATTAACCCGAATCCAAAACGCATCGATTCCAAGATATATCGCGCGAGGAGCAAAGACGAAATCGATTTCTTTAGACGATGCTCTTCTCTTCGTTGAAGACGTGTCCAACTTATTCTAGTTTACATTTTACTCCCGTCGTCTATCGACATCTTTTATTCATTCGGCCGCACCCGAGTCGCAAAATCGCGTGACAAACTTCTTTAATAAAGTTTCAAATAAGCGTAACGCGGGCTATTGTCTCGTACCACTCTTTTTCGCAAAGTTACATATTGAATTATCATCGAAGACATCCTCGTATACGCTACGAGCTAAGGAAATACTCTTTCTACTTGCGATAAACATGTAAACTCATAAAATTGACTGATAAAAATTCACTAGATCCTATCTCGTAGAATCGTATATCACATTCATCTATTTAAGCTTACATTATATATCGTTTTATCAGGAGACATGACTATGTCCCGGCAATTAATCGTAGATAATAAATGATTGAGATATACTTTGTGTAAAAATTTAAAACTTTACTAAGCAAATTTTCATTTATCATAGTAATAAAAGTTTCAGCAACATTATATGCGATAGATTAAATATTATATAAGATTAAGTTGCATTGGATTTCAAGATGTATGTAGAATAAACAATATATGAGACACATAATATAAAAAAAAACACTATTAAAAATATATTCCAAGTACATAATATATATTTATATTTATACTATTTTATTTATGCAACAAATAGAAGTTCAAAAAAAAATAAAAATTTATAGTGCTACATATTGAAATCCACTATTTATATATGCTTACGGTTTTATTATAAAATAAAAATTTATCACTCACCAATCGATGGCTCGATGCATAACAACGGAATTGATTACGTAGATTAGGTTAATCTGTAACATAAAAATATAAGATCTAAATTAATAACAAGATTCGAAATAAAAAATATTTTAAAAAATTATAAACGAGCCACGATCGTGACTGATGACGTGAAGAAATGGCGGTGTGCTCGCCCTCCGGCATCATTAATTCTTCCGCGCTTATTTAAAAGTCAGCCGAGATCATAATGACTATCCGAGCGAATCGAGAGTTTCGGGAATTCTTCGTTGAGGAACACTGATTTCGTCTTCCAAAAGTTCGCCAGCTCTGACGAGGCTTTCATTCAGCGGTTAACCGACGTTAAAGCACTTTGCGTATGCTCGTGTTATCGATCGACCCATAGGCGCCGCTTTCTCTACGCCTCGATAAGGTATGTCGTCGACAAGGAAGCAAAATAGAAAGAAAAGATATATATATCTTTTCTTTTCATATATATGAATATCCCAAAAGCATCAGATGTCTTTTTTAGTAGCAGATTCTTTAGTCAATTTGAAATAGATTTTTCTTTTGCGAAGATGTCGGAAAAGATCATAATTTTTTGCAGGTTTTCATGCGATATTTTCCATCATGTATTTTATATTAGGGGAATACTGAAATTAAAATTCTATTAAATTTCACTTAAAATTAATTGAAGAATGTAGTTTCATTAATCTCTTAATTCCATAAAGTTTGCAGAAAGCCTTTTTGCAATCATTTATAATTCTTGCAAACTATTGACGACTCAATATTTTCGCTAAGGAAAAATTGTCTTCAAATTGGCCAGAGAATGTGCTATTAAAAATAATTTTGAAACATTCTGTGGAGGAGCGAGTTTCTAGGTGGAGAAAGAGGGAAAATAAGGAATTATAAAGAAAAGAGAGAAAACATACAAGCAATAAGAACGTTGGATATATCAAAGTGTGTCCTGTAGAATAAAAAATTGAAAACGTCGTTAAAAGATTCTAAATCCAGATCCGGATTCGGCGAGAAATCCGGAAAAGAAAAAGAGCTCCGTAACAAAACTAGAGAAAAGAGAAAGCATCCATGTTTAGAAGGGATGGAGGAAATGCTTCAGCGCTGTTAACCACCCCAGGGGTAAAGGGAGATTAACCAAAGAGGGAAGTCGCCCCGAGGGTTATCATTCGCTGCACAAAAGCCGTAAGGCACGCTGTCCGGTTATTTCGGTCAATTCTCGAAGAGGAAGCCGCCCGGCAAATATTCACATCGATCTATTCCGCGTTGACCTTTCTCTCTTTCTCTCTCTCTCCCTCTCTTTCTCTTCCCATCTCATTCACATGCACATAGATTCTCACACGCACGCATTTATACGCGCAACAGAAACAGATACACCGGCTGTATGAAGCGCCTCAAAGTGCGCGCCTTTCGTAGACCAGGTCAACCTCATCGCTCTTCCACGCCACAAAAGGACGCAAAATGAACCGTCTGTCCAATCGGCTGGATGCGAATACGGGCTATAAATACCGAGATGAAAATCGACGCACCAGCTCGGCATTTTTTGGCATTATAAATAAATTTCTGACGGTCGGTCCGATTCACACTCTACGCTGACTACTTGTCGGAGCGACGTGTGAAAGGATTTCCGGAAAGGCTTCCTGCCTGTCCGTGTAATTCTACATAATTCTGTTATATTCTAATCGCGACAAAAGCGAGGCAGCTCGACCCAGCTTTCAATAACGATCTCCTCGCCAAAGAATCATTCTTTCTAAAGCGAATCTTGCTCCAAATCTGTAAACTTTGGAAAGACTGCGACAAGTGTGGCAAATTTAATTAGTGCCAGAGAGATGAAATTTATATCTCGCGATAATTCAAACGTCTTGTACATAATACATATCTTCACGTTCAGATCGCTGAAGGAATTAAATGTATATCTTTTATCTTTTTAATTTTAATGTAAATGATTAAAAGAAATTATGAATAAAATTCTTCGTAACGAGAAAAATGTTTACTTTAATGAGATGTACAGGCTATCTCGAAACCATAGGAAAAAATCTTTGCTATCCAAACACGCGATGTTCATGGCAGGCAAGACAAGTTTTCTACTCGCGTAATATTCGAGATAAAAAGATACGGGAGAGGATTAGCTTTGTTGTTTCCATAATGCGCTGACGGTAATGAATGTTGCCGTTTTACAACACGTACCTAGATCCTTCGCGGCGATACAAATAATAAGATTTAGTATTACGACGTTTTGCGTTAAAAGCAGAGCAGAGACCGACTCTCCTCCTCCTCCTCCTCCTTCTTCTGCTTTCTCTCCTCCCTTATTCCACCAGCGCCATTGTGCTTTTTATAACCGCGATGCGCGTAGCTGAAGATTCGCAAAAATAAGACGCGTCGAGGCAAGAGACATTTACATGAAAGAAACGTAAAATTCTGGGTCGCGACGGAATCTCATCTTTAAATCTTTAGATTTAATCCGCCAAGAGACTAACAATAAGCTCTCTTACGTCGACGTGGCAAACTGTGCCGCCCCGAAGCGCAATGTGACAAATATATGCTTTTATTTACATAAAACGCGCATAAAATCATGTGACGCGCGATATGATCCCGTATATTCAGATTCTCAAGTTTAATGCGGAAGAAAATCTAAAGCACGCAATACATTCTCGCTGAAATCATAACAAATCGCTGAAAGGAAAGCATCGTCCAGGACACGACTTGATCGATATTTGTAACGAAATGAGGATTTTAAACGGATAAATAATTCTCTCGTGAATTTAATTCGGACGAGAGTTACGCGCTCTCGTTTGCCGCCTACAAAAAGAGCGAAAATGAGATACGAGAGAGAAAGAAAAAGAAATAATACAAAATATTTCCACCCTTTATTCTCTCTACCTCGCGTAATATAATATTTAATTATACGACTGCAAATTATCACGGCGCCCAACTGTTCTCTTCCGTCGACAAAATAGGTCCGACGATACATCATCTCGTAGCCTCGCGCATCTTTTCTCTCCCTTTCCTCCTCTCGAATAACACCCGCAATTTCGAAAATTTACTCGTGCGTAAAATAGCGACATTTTCACTTTTCAGAGCCAAAAACCGAGATTCTGGGTGCGCCGGATCTGTTCATCAATCGAGGTAGCACCATCAATCTCACGTGCGTCGTCTTGCAGAGTCCAGAGCCGCCCGCCTACATTTTCTGGAATCACAACGATGCGGTGAGTCCGATGCATCTAATTGATTATTTCCCATTTTCAGAGGCATTCGCGACGCACAACCGAACCCTCCGGACTTAAGCGCCAAGCCAAGTTTACGCGCGACGAATAATGCACATAGAAACGCGGCTGCAATATCGCGCGATTAGCGCGACCTAAATTTATTACTGACACGCGCGCGACTCTAGCCAACGTTGACTTTGCGCACGGATAATTAATGATGATCCTACTTCTCCCCGGGATATATATGTTTCCTAATATCGCGAAAGGCAACGCGTCGAATAAGTTTCTGCTTCTCGCTTCACCGCGAAAAGCCAAGTTTCCGCGAGATGAAATTTTCAGCGCCGCGCCGGCTGAAACTTCCATCTCCCTTCGTCATGTTTATTACGCGTGCACAGTTGCTCGAGATTATTATTGTTGTTGTTTTGCTCTCCTGCCGTTATATATTATATTTTTCAATTTTTTTCGTTATTAATGCCGACAAACAAACGAAGTAAGTACCTGTAATACGCAAATATGGTTCACGCCTTTGATTAAAAAATCTCACTTTCTATCTTGATTGAATTTATTATCGAAATTATATATGTGATATTTAAAAAAGAAAAAGTATAAATTGGTATAAGTGGCAATGCGAGTCTAGTGTCGAAATTATTACACCGCTATTTATTGTACAAAAGACAATCATATAAAAAAATATACATATAGTAAATATACATTTGAGTAAGTTACGAACGTTTCGACCCTATTTTTGGGTCATCTTCAGCGCAAATTTAAACTAAGTAATGAAATGATACAAATTCGGAGTCAAGCATACGAGTGCTGTCTAAAAATATGCTTGACTCCGAATTTGTATCATTTCATTACTTAGTTTAAATTTGCGCTGAAGATGACCCAAAAATAGGGTCGAAACGTTCGTAACTTACTCAAATGTATATTTACTATATGTATATTTTTTTATATGATTGTCTTTTGTACAATAAATAGCGGTGTAATAATTTCGACACTAGACTCGCATTGCCACTTATACCAATTTATACTTTTAATTTTATATTCACGAGTCTGACATTTTTAATAATTTTAAAAAAGAAATCTTTCTTATAAAAACAATTAATTTATTAATAGTGCTCAAAAAAGTTGGCACAGGGATTCTTTTAAGATTATTAATTTTTTCTGAAAAAATATCTAGCGTGTTTATTAAGAATTAATCATTTCGCTTTCTCTCGATTCGCTCAATCCCGAGAGGATTTATGACAATATGAATAGCGGATATTCGAGTGGCTATCTGAGATCCAATCTGCCTTCGTAAATTTCGCTACGGGGATAATAGCGGTAAAGAGGTGCGTGATAAATGGCCGTACAGAGGCGTCGGTGAAGGTCGTTCCTAATTAGGTACCTCGCCTGGAACTCCCGGAAGTCGAACAGTTCCGATTAGGGCGCTGATAGCGGACGAGTAAGCGCACTTAACCACCTGCTGTCATACAAGAATGTTGAGCGGCTTGAAACGTCGCTAAGAATTAATCGAGCGGCATTTGCATCTTACGAGACGAGCCAACGTATATAATTTTGACCGTAAAATATTTTCGCCACTTAATCCTGGTCGTGTATGTTTGAAGTCACAGGACAATATTTGCGCATTTATAATGAGCGCGCGGGTTGTGTTATACGCATTTACCCACGTATTTATTATAATTAAAATATCGCGCGAGAGTCGCATGCACGTGTTTATTATTGCGTGGCAACTATTAAGCCCGACCAAAAATATGCTCTAAAAATTTTCGAGTTTAAGCTCGTAAAACACGCGGTACACACAGGAATGCAAATATTCCTGTAAAGAATTACTTTTCCCGCAAGAATTTTCCCACAAATAATTCACGAGTCATTTAAAATGATAAAGTACGAATGAAAAAAATAACACGAACAAAAAATGTAAAAGAGAAGATATTTTCCTCCTTCTTTTTGTCATATTTATTCACGCAACGGAATCTATTATTTTATTCTTTCCTAGACCCAAACTCGAAATTCCCACGACGGGGACTAGCTTTTTAGCCCACGATAACAGAGTTTTTCCAGGACGAATTAAGTATGCGCGCGCACAAAGGAAGATCATAAAACATTCCGACGACGGCGACGGCGACGGCGGCGGCTGTTTGCGAACGGTTGACCGGCCAATAAATTTTGATAATGTCCCGACTAGCTGGCCCGCCGCTAAATCGTGAGAGTCGTGGCAAAATTGGTAACGGCACTCGGGAGGTTCCATTAGGCGCATTAAGCCTCACTGAGAGCTTTGGGGCTCGGCTGGACGCGCAACGTAGAAACAACGCTCGCTCACCTTAAAGAGGGCTCCGTCGTGCGTGACTAACGCGCGTGTA
This sequence comes from Camponotus vicinus, assembly GCF_025532165.1. Classification (NCBI taxonomy): domain Eukaryota; kingdom Metazoa; phylum Arthropoda; class Insecta; order Hymenoptera; family Formicidae; genus Camponotus; species Camponotus vicinus. The sequence continues at coordinate 17,846,485 of NW_028141945.1, forward strand.
GTTTCGAAGGGTCAGGTTCTGGACCATAAATGAGTCGAGAGGGAATCCCAAATCCTAAATCTACGCGATATTATTCCATCCTACAGTCGCGTCTCCATCCTCTCTCGCGCGCAAAGCTGACCGTCATCGTGGAAAATATCGAAATGCGTTGTACGATTAGCTTGGGTCCAGATTTATCAGAGTCGAATGTTGGCTCCGCCGTATTATAATTAATTCAACGATCGTGCCACCCTGAACGGAATATCTCCCGTTACGTGATTGCGGAGGAAGTACTTTGTAGTGACTGTTTCGTCTTATCGAGAGGCGAATCGAATGTTAAACTCGAGAGCGTTTTTCATGTTAGCGAATCGGGACAAATGTTTGTCCTCGAAGTAGCTTGAATCCTCTTAAATATTATCGCATGTATTCACGAAGGATTACGCGTGGATTTCAGTGGAAGCTCGTTCATCTCAAGTAGTAGCTTCGGATCGTCCTCTTTAAATATTTCGTCAGCGCTGCCGATAAAGTGCCTCGGTAAAGAGATCGCATAGGTTCCCATAGGATCGATTAGAAGGCCGAGCAAAATAACCGTGTTACGATCCGGTAATCGTGATCTTGCGCGATCCATAATAATGATTCATGCGCGTTCGCGAAAGACGGCACGATGGCCCCTGGACGTGATAAACCCCCTGGTCGCTACGAGCGATAAGGGAGCGCGAGGAACAATCATCCCCCGCCCTTCTTCCTCTCCAGAAATCGTCCCGGGGGAACCGACCGAAATTCCCCTTCCGATAATAAGGTCGCCCTCTCCTTCCTCTCTTTCTCCTTCCGGATCGATCCATCGCGCGCGAAACATTTTCCGGCCGCAAGGAATCCACCGGAACCACCCGGGCGCGTTTGCTTTCACGCTCCAATACACCTTATCCCTTTGATTTTGATTGAATTTCGTGCCGGCGTCTGTTGCGGCGACCGCATCCCAGACGCCGCGTCGCTTATCGATGCGCTACGAACGATACGACACCTCTAAAAAGATAGCGTCTTTACCTCTCTCTTTTTTAGAAATTTGTGTCTTAAAAATGCACGGGTGATATTTCGATATACAGGATGTTTCTTAATAAGTATGAAAAATTTTTTGAAGATGATTCTTTGTCGAAAATTAAGGGAGGTTTTTCATATAAACGTATACTCCTGCATCCCTCCCTGTGGAGTTGCACTCCTCCAAAAATAGGGGTAAAAATTAGGTTTTTATTTTTTTTCTCAAATTTGGAACAAGTTGAAGAAATGAAATTAGGTGGTTATTTTTTACTAGTAAGGTTATTTATTAATACTTTTTTCAGCCTCCCGTATTGTTATAAGGGGATGAGACTAGCAACCCCTATTCAATTTTTTATTAAAACTTTTTAATGTTTATATGAAAAACCTCCTTTAATTTTCGACAAAGAATCATCTTCTATTTTTCGCATTTATTAAAAAACATCCTGTATATTGACATTACGCTCCAAAAATCACCGGAAAAAATTCTGCTCCGAAAATTCTCAAGGAAAATAAAAAAGAAATAAATGTGTGGTTTCAAATTTAATTTTCGTGACATGTATGATTCCCGATCAGTATTAAAAAAAACAGTTGGATATTAATTATTTGTCATATCAGGCCAATTAATCAAATCAAATTTCGATCTAATCTCATTTCTCTCTGTTTCGCTTCTCGAATCAATCCAAATCAATCAATTCATTTCAAAGAAATCTCCCTTATTGAAAGATGATTAAATGTATTCCATCTTATTTATATGTCAATCATGGGGAGATTGCTAAAAGGAGAAAAAGGAATTTGGCACGGATTGCGTGACAGAAAGAAAAGCACATTTCGCACAAATTCAAACGATTGTGTCGAAAGTGACAGACGTATCGGAAAAAATCTGCACGCGAACAAATCGTAATTATAATTTTGGACCGATTACGGATCGTTATGTACCTCAGATTTTATTCGTAATTGTCCAAATAAAACGCGCTTTTTGAAACGTTGCATTGATTTCGCGTATCCCTCTCGTCATTTCCCTTTGGCCTGCAAATAAAACTGCCATTGCTGCCGTTGACGGAGAGATCTGAGATTTCTCGATCCTGCCTAAATAGAGCGGTATAAGATGTCAGAGACAAACAGTACCGGATTTATGTACCGTCTATAAGTCCCAAGCTCATTTTCTGCGATGAACGCACTTTTCATCCTCATGTATAAACACATTTCCAAACCGAGTGTGATCTTTATTTCGTTGATTCTCGTATACGAAATGAGAGAGCGTCCCTCGGCGTGGGTGTGTCGACCGGACACGTGCGACGCGGCCGCTTTTATTTACGGCTGTTTGCATGTGTCGGCTACAATTCCGTGTCGAGTGTCGGCAAAAAAAAGCTAGTAACAGATCGTCGAGAGTGCCGCTCATGTTACGCTTACATGCGTGACACGCGCGAACGCAAAATTTTTCTCTCGCAAAATGGACTATGATTCGAGCGAAAAACGAGCGACGATGAATCGCAGGCGAGTACTTAAAGAGAGCAGTGCGTATGATATAGATACAACAAAAATGTATCAATCATCGTTAACAAGCAGTGAATTAATTAGCGAAAAAGCGATAGATCAAACAGCACTTATTATTGATGAATTGGCGATTATTCAGATAAACATTTTCCCGTCTCATGTCTATACGAGAGAAAATAAAAATTTCTACCATCACAATGAAAAATTTGATATTTTCTTCCATATATTTTTTTCCTCGTTAAGGATAATATCCGTCGACAGGCATTAATTATGCGAGAACGCGATTACACGGCTTCTAAATATTCTCTGCGGAAAATCGATTGACTACTCCAGCTGGGAGATAACAAACTTATTATTTCAATAACGAGCGTGCAACGTATTAAGCATAAAATTTGAATAAATGGAAGAATAATACGGTAAAAAAGTGATCCATTTACGATGGTTTTCCATCATGTGTTGTTCCTCTAAATCTTTGTTCGACTATGAGATGTGTATGTTATTCGACATCATTACATCACGACATATAATATCGTTGCTCGCACAATATGAGGAAATATAAAAACGAGAGATCACGATGAGACAATCAATAATTAACGGACCGCTATTTCTCTGGGCATAAAACGAATACTTAAATAGAAGATTTCGTCCCGAGAGTGCTTCGCAGAAGTAACGCGTGCAATTTTCCAGCGTCGTAAGGAAACCTAAAGTGAAATTAGGAAAGGTGGGATGAGCTCTGAGTGTGTTGCGACATAAATACCGATTCATTATAATTTTCCGAGGTACAAGCAAACGTAGTCGCGCGCACAAAAGCATACCTGGGGGGCGACAAAAATTACCGTTATGCGATATAGAGACTCGTTGCTGTTTTAACGAGTATCAAACGATACGATACACGACAATCCAAATTGCATTTGGATTATTCGGGGACTTTTTCGAGGGTCGATCATAATGCAACCCGCGGTATTTTGCGGTGATATTGAATATTCCACGTGTCAGATGACGACATAATGATATTATATCGTAGAATATGTATTTGTGAAAAATGTGTCGATTGCGTCACATTTTTCGAAAACACTTCACATTTGCCGTACTCATTTGGTCTGCAGCGCAAAACAACAAAATCCCAAAATAACAACCGATTTCAACGTAATAACCGGCAACTTTATTCTATTCTCGACGAGAAGGAAACGCGAAGTGCAGCGAGCGAAAGCACGTGTGAAAAATTCATCCGAGAAAACCACGGATTGAAGGTTGGATTTATCAAAGCAAACGAAATGGCAAACGGGGGAACGCAAAAGGCGAGAATATAAGTAGAATGTCGCAAACAGAAATGTCAGTGCGAGAAATAAATGTCCGGTTATTAAAGTTAATTTCATCTCTTTTATTATCAGGAGTTTAAAATGTTCGAGGAGGCAAAATTATGCATATCGCGTATTTACGTGGGATGAATACAGAATTATAGAATAACTAAGAATTATGCAAAACGTGTTAAATCTAGTTAGATAAATTCGTGAAGAATTGGTGGAGAACGTAGCACTGTACTTTTTTTTAGACCAATTAAAAAAGGACGATAATACGCGATATATGCAGTTTCATTTCATATACTCAACTGCGAATGACACAATGCTGTACTGTAAATTCGTTTAATCCATTCGTATTTTATATTCCCTCGAAAGGATATATAGGGTGTTCCTAAATTCGCGATAAATATTTTAATGACAAATTCTTTGTAACATTTTAAGACGAAAATTCTAATACGAAAATGTCGAGGCTTTTAATAGCTTTTCCAAATGGGAAAAGTTTAAAGATCACGATTTTTAGTGAAATTCTTGAATATTTTCACAATAATTTCACCAATATCAAAAGCACTCGATTCATGGAAGCATTTTTATTATTAGCCATTTTGCCACCGCTGAGAGTGCGAAAGTCTAGCCCTGTCATTTGTGACCTTTAAACTTTTTCCATTTGAAAACTACTACAGCCTTGACATTTTCGTATTAGAATTTTCGTCTTAAAATGGTACAAAGAATTTGTCATTAAAATATTTATCGCGAATTTAGGAACACTCTGTATATACAGGGTGTTTCATTTTAATCCGACCAGTCGAATATCTCGAAAACCAAGCCCGGGAGAGAAAAATATTTCGGACAAAAGTTGTTTGGTTTCGAGGGGGCCATAAGATGGTGACAATGATTTGACCTTGAACAGTCATTTGAAGGTCACGTGAAGATCACTTCAATTTTTTTAAATGGAACACCCTATATATTTTTACACATTCTTGTAGCTTATCTCGAGAGCTTTCCAAAACACTATAATTAAGTACCTTTTCGTTAAGTACTTTTTGAATTATGAGGCTTGAAATAATTTCTTAATTCTACATAAACCGTAAAATATCTAGTAAAATATTCATTTTTCGATTATCTTACCTTAACATTTTTATGTACAAAATAATGAGAGGAATCAATTGGTGTAAAGAAAACACATAATTGTTTTGAAGAAAAAATATGTAATTTGCAATAACTATGTGTTTTCTTTACACCAATTGATTCCTCTCATTATTTTGTACGTAAAAGTATTAAGGTAAGATAATCGAAAAATGAATATTTTACTAGATATTTTACGGTTTATGTAGAATTAAGAAATTATTTCTAGTCTCATACCTCGAAAAGTGCTCGATGAAGAAATACTTTATTATAGTGTTTTGGAAAGCTCTCGAGATGAGCTACAAGAATATATAAAAATATATAGGGTGTTCCATTTAAAAAAATTGAAGTGACCTTCACGTGACCTTCAAATGACTCTTCAAGGTCAAACCAATGATACCATCTTATGGCCCCCTCGAAACCAAACAACTTTTGTCTGAAATATTTTTCTCTCCCGGGCTTGGTTTTCGAGATATTCGACTGGTCGGATTAAAATGAAACACCCTGTATATACACACATATATAAGTGTGTGTGTGTGTGTGTGTATAAAGTTAAATTAATATAATTCGCATATACACACACAATGTATCAATTATTGATGAAATTAATAAATTAATATTTCGCGCAAATTTATTAAAAACTCATGCGTTGCGCAATATGCGGCAGCGATTATAACATGACTAGTGCATTCAACCGCTTTGTTAATAATTTCGATACGTTTTCAGTAATCACGCAGCGAATAATCTACGTTATTCTCGACACAAAGCAATTGACTTTGTCTGCATTTTGCAATTTTCAACTATATAATGTACAAGAATGGCAATGGTGGGTGATGCGAGAGAATCATTTTACAATCAACGCCGAATTAATACGACAAATTTGATAAACGATGAGAGAGGAGAGGGTGAGAGGGACGAGTAAGAAGGTAAAACTATAGATGGTATGGTATGTACAATGCCAGAGATGCAGAGGGGAGCCGTTATCTAGAAATGCGCGAACGAAGGCTGATAAGACAAAAGTACTAACCCGTAAAGGAAAGGAAGGGCGGGGAAGCCATTTCGACGTACCATTGAGTCTGAGGCGCTCCATCTCGACCGACAATCCCGCGGGATACCGATTTCCGGTAAGAGCGTGTAATGAGGTTGACGAGGCCGTCCTCTGCCTCTCTTCTCGCCTCGTCGTCCAAACTTTTGCACGCGTCAAAACTTAGGGAAATTACGAGTTCTGTGAAACGCACTGCAAAATTATTCGAGTCGTTGAGCTGCGCTCTTTGATCAAATAAAGATATATTTTTGCATATAAAATTCCTTGAATAATTAAATAAGAAAATTCGCGGCTCAATTTATTACTGATGAGGATTGGACCAGCAGTAATTTTGCCATCTCTGTCATTTTCATCTATTCTTTTTCGATAGTTAAAAGCGTATTATTAATTCCAATGTGTATTATTAATGATTTAAAATATGTAAAATATGAGTCTCTCTCTCTCTCTCATCAGAGAGGGAGAAAGAGAGAATTATAATAAATTTTGTAATCGACAGAACGAAAACTGTAAATATGTTTAAATGTAACATCCATTTATTTCAGATCGATTTAGTCGCCAAAGTTAATCGGTGAGTAATTGGTCGCTGTTTTAATTCAATCGTCAATGCAGAGTCAGCACTTTATACGATTAATGAACTGAAAATTGGATATTATTTATCTATCTTGATGATCGAGTAGAATTGGATAAAAATCGATTCGATTCAAAACACATCATCGCTCGTTCGAGTAATTATAGAAATGTCATTTATCGTATAAATCCGCGCATATATCGCGTAAAAAGCGATACTATATTAAACATTTTGATATAAGATTATATATATATTGCAAAATATTCAAGAGAACGATCATTCGCTCGATCAATATTGAAGACGCGATCGTTTATCGTTCACGTGCGCGTTAAAGAGAACGCGCGAAGAAACTTACCACGGATCGTAAAAGTTTAAGGAATTCTCAAGACGTAAGTTTACGTTACGCAGTTTCAGAGGTACAACTCGAGCCGGCGTTGCTTAATTTTATGCTCGTGTATATGAACTGCCGGAAGAACGACCACACCCTTCGAAAACTCGCTAATTTGCGAGTTGTAGCGGGTTATAAAAAGTCGACGAGAATCCAGCTTCACATACAATTATATCGGCGTAAGAAAGTTCAGTTTTCATAGGCGGCAGAAATGTACACAGAAAAAGAAAGTGTCAAATAAAAACTTATATACTTAAACTAACGCGTTCATTGTTTCGTACATACGCAACAATTTATAATCTTCTTAGAAGAATTTAATAATTTTAAATTTCAACGATATTATAGTCTTATTTTAATATTGTAATTGTCACCTCAAGAATATATAATTATTTAATTCTACTTTAAGAAAATTATAATCTTTGATTTAAAAATGTTATTTTCTATCCAACATTGTTTCTTTTTCATTCAAGAAAATTAAATCTTAAATCATAAGAATATATTTTTCTCGATTGAACTATATAAAATGACTTCATTCAAGTAAGCAATTATTCAAGCAATTATATTTTTCTTTAATTAACGCAATATAATCTCACTTTAAGATTTCCATGTTAAAACTAAATATATTTTCAAAACAAGAATGTTCTTTCTTTGTGCACAGAAAAAAAATAAATGTCAAATCAAAACTTATATACTTAAACTAACGCGTTCATTGTTTCGTACATACGCAACAATTCATAATCTTCTTAGAAGAATTTAATAATTTTAAATTTCAACGATATTATAGTCTTATTTTAATATTGTAATTATCACCTCAAGAATATATAATTATTTAATTCTACTTTAAGAAAATTATAATCTTTGATTTAAAAATGTTATTTTCTATCCAACATTGTTTCTTTTCCATTCAAGAAAATTAAATCTTAAATCATAAGAATATATTTTTCTTGATTGAACTATATAAAATGGCTTCATTCAAGTAAGCAATTATTCAAGCAATTATATTTTTCTTTAATTAACGCAATATAATCTCACTTCAAGATTTCCATGTTAAAACTAAATATATTTTTAAAACAAGAATATCCTTTTTTTCTGTGTATGTACAGCTGCCACTAAGGGAGCATAGACGTATGCATGTGTCTGTGCATCCGGCGCATTATTACATGGGTCCGACCCGATTAATAATGGATTTTGGAAACGAAAGTTCGCGTATTATCTAGAGTTAGGCGTGCTTTAGATAACGGAACGGAAGGAAGGTAGCCGCGGCGCTTATCAAACTCGACGACAGCGCTAACTTTCCTCCCCCGGTTCGATTAATCGCACGCTTTGAGAACACGATGGGAATAAACAACTCGGCGACCGATATTCTATTCTTATTCCCGGGGATTCGATGCGCGCGACAGTCCGGAAAGATTAAATTCCCTCCCGAGCATAGCTTATACTTAATCGAAAGAAACTTCAAAGAAATCTCTTGTCCCGTTCCGTCTTTCTTTTCTCAGCGCGAGACAATTACACTTTGCATACAATTACTTCGAATTGCCCTTTTGCGAGAAGGAACTTGAGCGCGCAATATAATATAATACTTTAATAGCGTATTGTGGAGATAAAATAAAGCGAGAAAAATCTGAAAATCTTAAAAAGCCCTTAATGTGAATATCAATAATACATGACAGATCGTACATGTAAATGCAATTGCAAGTCTAAGTGCGCGAATTTGACGCATTTTAGGCTTTTTAGGTAAAAGTTCCTAAAATTGAAATTAGATAGAATCGCGAGAAAAACATACTTTAGCAAAACTCTTGAATTTTACATTAACTATGGAGGCGAGTGCGGCTTGTACGAAAATATAGCATGCAAAAGAAATTGAATTAATAATAAAACATTTATCCTTGCTGAGATGATCGTGGAAGAGCACGACGCTCGAATTTCTTAACGTCGAAACACAGAAGTGAATATCCAACAACGTGTTGTTGGGGATGCTCTACAATTCTCACTCCCTTAAGAAGGCTTACGTGCCTCTCTCAGACGGAAGCGAGCGTAAAGTTCCGGTTCCGTGGATTATTTATTTAAATCCTTCTCGGCTCTTGCCGAGACTTTCTTCGCCCTCTCTCTCTCTCTCTCTCTCTCTCTCTCTCTCTCTCTCTCTCTCTCTCTCTCTCTCTCTCTCTCTCTCTCTTCCCTTTCCCTTTTCTCTCTCTCTCTCTTTCTCTCCTTCTCTCCCTTTATTCCTTTCAACTCGCGTGTTCCAAATGTTGGACTCTACCAACCTCGCGTCAAAGCGACACTCGTGACGAGCGTCGTTGAGTGGAACAGACATAGGATAAACACGACGTTCGTCGGAGTCTTGCAACGAGTACACTACTAGCGTTTAGATGTCGCGCCCAATTTTCCATTGCAAATTCGCAGGTTTAAATAACACGTAAAATATTGTGAAACTGTTGGATTATTTTCGCCCGCGAGGAAGATTTATTTTTTCATATTATATATATAAACAATACAATATTTGATTTATAACAATGAAATATGTTCAGGTTTAATTTTTCTATAGAGAGATATTGCTTCAAAATATTTTCCTCAATTTTTCAATATTTCCTATGGAAGAATCCGAGAGATATTGCTGCGCAGTATACACTCCAATAACTCAAATTAAAAACTATACAACGACACGCAATATTGCGTAGAAAACACACACACACACACACATACGCACACGTACATTTACAAAATTCTTACGCACTTGTCGCGAAAAATCGTCCGGAGTAACATTTATCTTGGAGAATATCATCGAGGCATAAGTCGCTGGCGAAGTAATTTGCATCGAACATCGGGACGCAAACCCTTCCTTCCCCCTCGCGTCATCGAGAAAAGAGAGCCATTCCAGTATCGTTTACAATCTTTGATCCGATCGTGGATCGTGTAAAACGCGTCAGGAGAAAATTCCCGCTAAAAAGGAGAGAAGAAACGTCGTATTTTTTTTTCTAACCCTCGTACTTTACCTTCCGCGAGCGAAAAGGGAATCCTTCGACGGCTTATCTCCGTCCGCGTCCTCATCGTCTCAATACCCATCGGGACCAGTCCAATAAAAAAGTGTATCCGCCGCTGGTTAGCCGATTTCTCACTCGTCCCCTTCCTTTTGCAGCTTCACGTTCGACCCGAGAGATATCCGCGTCTCAAGGCGATCGCTCGATCTCTGTTCCAGATAATCAGCTATGACTCGAACAGAGGCGGAGTCTCCGTGGTCACAGAGAAGGGTGACAGCACGACGAGTTTCCTCCTGGTGCAAGAGGCGAAGCCGTCGGACTCGGGACGGTACACTTGTAACCCCAGTAATGCTCAACCGAAATCGATCACCGTACACGTACTCAACGGTGAGTGATCGAAGATGCGAGGACGATTTCTTGCGAGGAAAACGATCAGGAGAGACATTAAGAACGTATATCTTAAAAACGTGTCAGAAATGTCTGGGCAAGAAATTTCGAACAAACTTTTGCGGGATCCCGCACAAATCTACTTACTTTTTCACTTAGAAATTGTAATTAATTTATTTGAGGGGTAAACCGCTGAGGGCATTGCGGTGTACAGATTTGGCATTACTTGGGCATTATTAGGTTTTATTGAAGTATTAATGCGTATTATAGACGTTATTAAAGTATTATTAAGTCTTCCAAATAATAATTTTAAAACATAAACTTAAATTTAAAGGCAATAAGAGCTAAACGCGGATGGTAGTGCGTAAGTTCAACGAGAAATAAGTTTTCGTTGAAACTTATTTGTGTGCACAGGGCACAAATTTTCTTGGTACGATACCAAGCAAATTTAGATAATTCTCAATTCGAGAATTTATTTAATTATTATCCCTCTTTCCCCCCTGTAATGTTGTAGGCGAGAAAAATATCAGGGCAATTTGTGCCCTGTGCACACAAATAAGTTTCAACGAAAACTTATTTCTCGTTGAACTTACGCACTACCATTCGCGTTTAGCTCTTATTGCCTTTAAATTTAAGTTTATGTTTTAATACACAGAGCCTAATTTCTTATAGTTAATAATTTTAAATTTATTAAAATTTAAATTATTAAATTTTAAAAATTTAGCAGTAATGCCCAGGAATTGGGCATTAGTAGGCATTAGTGTACATAATTTTGATCAGCGGTTTACCCCTCGAATTTATTGCTCCGTCAATTTTTCTTTCGCTGATCCATAGTCTAAAAATTTTTAATTTTCATTGTTAGATAATTATAATCGTTGTAATTTAAACTATAATCGTTCATCCAGAGTTGACAAATTCTCTTTTTCGGAAGAGATCGCGCGTCTCGCAAAACCGCGTTAATTATGCGGACGGGAAAATAATTAGCCAAATTGTAGTCGACGCGTTTCATTCCATTATCAGTCGGAAAGTACAATGGTGGGGAAAGGAGGGAACGGGAAGAAGGGAAACCGTGCGGATGGGAAAACGCCAGGCGTCGCGGCTCTTCAGAAAATTTAAGTGTTGCCCTCTGTTTCAGGAGAGTATCCCGCGGCAATGCAGCACGGCGGTCAGGCCAAACAACCGAGGCTGTACTCTCTTCTGCTCTGCCTGTGTCTGCTACTTTACTAATTGCTCCATTTCATCGCGCATTTTCGAAGGAAGAAGTCGGAGAGCACTTTAGAGCGAATGAGAATGAGTGCGTGTGCGTACGTGTGTGTAGGTAGAAATGTGTATGTGTGTGTGTAAGAGAAGAAGAAAGAGAGAAAGAGAGAGAGAGGGAGAGAGAGAGGTATTTTCGTCACACGGGTGGCGCGAAAATTGCCCAAGTGTCATGGATGCTGGCGAGATGGGACGGTGCGACGAGGCGCATCCGACGAGGATGCTTTTGACTGTGCACCGGAACGATGACTCTTTCGCAACGGCGCGCCATTTCTCGATGCGACAACGACAACGCGCCCGGAAGGAAGGGTGCAGCCAAGCAGTGCGATGACGCTTTTAACGGTGGCTTCGCACAGGCCACGCGGCCATCCGGGATCGCGAATAAACGTGCTACGATAATAATACGTGTAAAAGAGCGCGCGCACAAATGCATCATGATTATGAAAACGTAACACAGGCGTAGTCGGTACCAGGTTGGGCTACTTATTTGCGCGAGCGAGCTCATATAGTTTGACGTTATACAAGAGAAAAGGCGAGTACGTTTATTCGACGGATAAGTCGTAGCTCAACGTCGATGAAATTGCACAAAGGGCAGTTAAAATTCGCAAACGAGAGAATACGATGTCCCCGGGGTGTCGCGCAGAAATCACGGACGTTTTCAGTTTTCATTTAAATATTCTGAATAATCGCGCCTTAAATGAGAATTTTCTCCAAGTCCTCGCTTCGGAACATGACTTCCCCGATTCATTTGCATTTCATCGAACATCTTTGAATTCCGAATCGTTCGCGATTCAAAAAGACTCTCGAAACAATCGGCTCTCCTCTCTCCAAATGCGATGGCAAATACCTCCGACTCGAGGAAAAAGTGAGTCTTCCGGGGGCGAGGACGCATGGCAGAGGTGACAGAAGATCGACCGCGGGTTCAGATGCGTCGCGAGTGCTTGGCTTCCTCCGCGATTAATTCGAACAGGCTTGAAGATTGCGAGTCTACCGATTCACTTTCCGGATACATCGAGAAGAGAAGAACAAATGCGTTGCCACGCAACCGCGGTTTTGACGCGATACACGCTTCGGAATCCGCGCAACTGGGCGACCATCAACGACCGACAACGACTGTACCGATGTATACCGCTATATATTCTTCCCCGACCGCATACACACAAGAGCCTTTTGTGCGATCCTCGCAATTCTCATGTTTCAAAATTGACGCCGCCGCACTTCCGGCGACCAACGAGCGGCAAAATCTCGAGTCTCTATCGTCGTGATCGGCGGCTATTGCGGAAGCGATTATCGCGCAATCGAATCGTACGCCTCTCGACACTTTCTCCTATTGTTTCTTTTACGTTTCGCCCAGCACGTTCTCCTTTCTCGTATCAATCGGGTATAAAATCAACACGATTCTAGGTCGAAATCGCTAATCTAAGTAGCGTGATCTTTATTTCATTATTCTAGATTTATATATCGATTATAAGCAATCGTGCTTCTTCACACTCAAGACAGTTGGCGTTTATGTAAAACGGTGAAATTAGCTGATACGAAACAATAGTGGGATATTGTGAAATTCAACAGCAATTAACTTTTCTGTACCGACAGTTGTCGTCAAAAGATGCAGAGACAAAGACTCGCGCGGTGTATATGATGGATATTTGCATTAAATCCAATCTCGCGTTATCTCTGATGCGTTGTGAAAATTCGAGGAGGAATGGAATTTTTTACATTGCAAAACAAGCGAATATTTATGCGCGGGAGTTGCCTAAAGGAATCTTCTTCGACAAATTTTTTAATATTAATAGAATTACACAATCCAGAGCAATATTTCTAAAGCAATGTAAAATTCATTGTTCGCGCGAGATGTTAAGAGACGTTTGACTGATACCTCTCTTATAAAGCAAATTAAATTTCGTAAACGCACGAGAGAGACTTCTTTCTGTATCGGAATTAATAAAAATATCCTAAAAGTAGCACACGTGAAGTGTCAAAGGGATGAAAATAACACTACAACACGGAATTTAAATAAAACCCTATTAATTCAAATATGCCCAACCTTTCTCTGTATAATATTCCATAGTTTACGCCAGTTTCTATGACACGTACGTAGTTGGACAATGTCGGAGAAAAAATGCGGGATCGTAGAAAAAAGGAGAAAAAGGATGGAATTTATTCTCCTCTTCCGAGGAGATTTCCATGGAGAAGGGGAGGGTAATTAAGAAGGATCGACCATGCGTGCAATTTGTGCAATTAGCAGACGCAGGCGCAAGCGCAAGTGTGGTGAAGACGGCGCAACGAAATCGATCAAGCTCGTGCGAGGAAGGCGCGAGACGCATCCGGTTCAATTAGCCCTCGCAATTTGCTCTTTTCAAGCAACCGCCCATTCGTCTTGGCCGGGCAGTCGTATCGGCAACTTCAAATATAATATCGAATTTTGCGCAACACCCACCCTCGGCGCGATTCATAATTCTTGTTCGCACCGTTCCTGTCCCATTCGTTTCTTATATTACAACGTACTTTGTCATTCTTTAGCGAAACACGCTCTACGGAAGTTTTTGCTTATTTTATTATATTTTCTTCGGAGAGGAGATTCTCCTCTCTCGTTTCTAAATTATTCTTAAATATTGAGGAAAGAAATTTGCATGATTTTTCACTCGTATTTACATATATCTTTATTTATGTTTGAGATTGATAAAAGTATAGTTTGATAAATCGTGCTAAAATCGACATATTCTATGAATTTATCCCCGCGTCTCATTGAAATGCATAATGTTTTAAAGATGATCCTGTCGAAAAGAAAAAGGTTTGATTTTTCAAAAATTTATGCAACTCTCCTTCGATTCTATCAATCTTTACGTTGGAAATGAAGGGAGGATTTAAATATCTCGTCTCTCGTGATTGAGTTAAACGCGTGCGTAAAAAGGTAGCTATTATAGTCGATTCGGTAACCGGTTTAAAACACATTTAGGAACTTCTTGCCATGGACGGCGCATAATTCAGTATGACCGCGTTCCCGCCACCCCGTCGACGATGTTGCGCTCTCGTAACGATTAATAAAACTCGGGGCTGTCGCAAACGCGAATAGCGGAATAAAAGCAGACGGAAAATATGAATAATGAATGAAAAAGGGGGGAAACACGTGCCGGCCGAAAGCGCGTGCGCGAGCGCGAGCGCGAGGAACGGGCGACATCCACGGCGGAAGGAGGATGGAAGAATTAAAAAAAAAGTGCCCAGCTACCCCAGTAATACAGTGGCTCGACTACGCGTAAGAACATGCCTCTTGTCATCATCATTCTCCTCCTCATCGTCGTTGACCGGATAATCAAGCTCCTGTCTTTCTGGCCCGCTCCCTCCTTATTTCCCGGACAAAAAGAGCGACCTCCGGCCGGAGGTAGACGTTTAGTGGACCTTTCCTCCCGTTCGCGGCTGGTCGCCTCTCCATTCTTTCCCCCGACCGAGGAAAATCGGATGGTTCCGGAAAAAAGTGCGGTCATGGAACGAGAGATACGGGAAAAGAGAGACAAGGAGAGAAAAGGGGAGGGAGAAAGAGAGAGGAGGGTCGATGCTCACCGATCTGCCTTCATTTATCAGGTTAAACGCGAGGTACACCACATAATGTCGTCGACGAGGTTCTCCAAGCGGATGTACGCCCTCGCTTCTTCTCTCATTCATGCTGTCACGCGTACACGCACGCACGTACTAATTCGCTCTACATCTCGTGTGAGCATTGAATTAACGCGTGGTCGATCGCATCAGTCGATCGACCGATTAATTCGATGTTTCATACGACGGAAATTATATCGCAGATAGTATCCAGAAAGAGAGAGAGAACTGACGTGTATTACGCTTATTCAAGATGCGAAACTGCGAAGGAAAGATAAAGCTGTGCAGCTTGAGGTCTTTTTTTTAATCTTTTGCAACAGCAGAACTAAACAAAAAGTGTTACAGAGTGTCTCGTTCTGACTAATAGTACATTTTTCATCTAAAACAACTTTATTTTATCGCCCAAGTTTTAACATATCTATAGAATTATTATAAATTCATAACATTAAGAAATCTATACCGTCGAAGACAACAAAAGTCACTATAATAGCTCTCGTGTCAGAATGAAAAGAGTTAAGGACTCTTATCAGAGTTTTCCTCGCGAAAGAATCTTGATTTATATACAATGTGATTATGAGACATTGTAATAATTCAAGATCGCTAGCCGGTTGCACTTCCGTTGCAGGACGTCATATTCTTGGATACATTTTCAACCGTGAAGAGGATAATACCCCACATCTATGTTCAAAAGATATTCACAGGACATCTTGAAGATGTCCAATCGCCCAAAGATGTCTTCTGGATACCTTCTGGACGTCTTTTGGATATGTATGCTATGTGGGACTGTGTCGAGAGAGGAAAGGAGGAGGGAAAGGAAGAGGAAAGGCGAGGAAGGGAAGGAGAAGGACTCGAAAGTGAACAGGGCGCTGCGCAATATTCAGGGAGTCGCGTGCAACGCGCGCCTATCGTCGTTCCTTGGTATTTCCATCCACTTTTATTCTTTACTATAATAGCATCCGACATGGAGAATGCCGGATTCGTGACCGGCAAACGAGACTCTCTATGTGCTTCGCGCTCGGTCAGACGGACGTGCTCGTTTTTCCCTCCCCGTTTCGCTTTTCCCGCAGCGCAGCTCTCTCTCCGCGTACGTGCAGCTGGCTTTAATTAAAAATGAGCGGCATTTTTTCTCATATTACGTCAACGAGCTTATCCCGTACCCGGACTAAACGTTATTGTTTCTCATTTCTGACTGTTATTTCGCCCGTCTTCACGGATTATTGAGCCGCGCAATTTCTAGTAGTCGAACGACGTGAACGAAATAATTGTAAACGGCATCGGAAAATGCGAGCAGCTGTACACGATTATAATCAAACTTGAATGAACAGTGAAAAATTTTTTCATTTTAATATTCTGTTTTAATTAGAATCTTTTTCACGCAGTTATTGAGTAATATTGAAGAATTAGAAATATATTCTCTTTATTTTTTTTTGGCGCAAGCAGAGGATAAAGCGTGAATTAGTGTCTTGCAGTCTACATTGCGAGCATAATAATAAAACGCATCTCGTCGAATGAATACGATAAGTACAAAGGAACGGAATCGCTAACTTAATTTGCTGCTGAAGTCGGTTTACGTTACATTTATGTTAAATACTTGTGGAGCATCTCGGCCGACAACTGCCTCTCCGAAGAGCGCGCCGCTCATTAAGCGCGCAAAACTAAACGTCGGTAAAACTTCTGGTTCCGGTTACAAGATTGTTACCGCCGCGAATTAGAGTCGCGTTACAAAGCCGAAAGCTCATTCGTTCTCTCAGGAACATTGTCCGAGAACGATAGCCGAAGCCGAGGAAACCTGAAGAGTCGTTCATCCAGAAAGACGTGGGGAGGAGGGAAGATACAGCCTCCTCTTTTTTTCATATCACAAGCTTTCGAGTCAATTAGGAAAGGCAGCTGCTCCTCCATCGCGATCAGAGTAATTCAATGCAATAGCATTTTCCTTTCACGAGAGGAAAAATATCAAAGGACACGCGCGCGTGTTTCGGCTCGGGAAAATGTATGCGTTAGCTTTTCCAACAGATCCAGAGATAAAAGCTGATATATTTACTACCGTCGAGTTCTCCTGCGACGGCGCGAAATATCCGCAGGTGGACCCCGCGAGTTATTTTTCTCCTCCTCTTTATTTTTTTTAATTCGTTTTTTTAAACGTTTCGCTTTTACCCGCTCTTGCGCGGCCGGATGAATCTCTGTCCGCTTAGAAGTTTATAGGGTTTGTAAAGTAAAACTTTATACGGTTTTTATAGCAGCGCCAGGACGAAACGGGAATGCCAAAGCGGATCCGCGAGCACGTACACGAGAGAGCGTGCATGTCCTACCTATCCTACCTGCCTACCTATCTATCGGTCAAAATGCAATTTCGCGCGTCGAAAAAGTCGCGAGTAGCCCCGGTGAATTTTTACACAGCCGGTCGCGCACAGTCGACGTGCTCGTGCGCTTGGTTTTAATTTACAAGCTAAATAGCTGAATCAAAAAGCGGAT
Organism: Camponotus vicinus; assembly: GCF_025532165.1. Taxonomy (NCBI): domain Eukaryota; kingdom Metazoa; phylum Arthropoda; class Insecta; order Hymenoptera; family Formicidae; genus Camponotus; species Camponotus vicinus. The sequence goes on from NW_028141945.1 coordinate 17,864,102, forward strand.
TGAATCGCACGCGGGGTGCATTAGTATTCAGCGACAAGCGCGCGCTGTGGATTCCGCGCTGCTGCGAGGCCTGCATTAATACCGAGAGAGGGTGTTGAGCGCCGAAGCGGACTCGGAGTGCACGCGAGGCGGACGAACGGGAGGAAAGAGAGCGCGAGGACGCCGGGGAAAAAAGGGAAATCGAGTAATCGTGTAACAGCTAACATGGAGAGGCGCGATAGACGCACTCGGAGAACGGGCGGTTGCCGTTTTTCATTCAGATAGCGGGGGATACTCAAATAAAAGAAGCGCGCGCGTGCCGCGATTTCGTTATTTCGCCTCCTCGCCCTCCCTCAGCATCGGCGGTGCATACTCGACTATACACGAAGACGAAGGAGACTCTTCCAGTCACGAGTCGATATTCGCGAGCAGCCTGATTATGTGTTTCCCGAAACCGATTGTCGAGTGAAAACTAGTGAAAAAGGGTAAAACAGACGAAACACCATCATTATAGATCCTATTGCTCCTATACAAATGCGATTATTTGTATTTTCTTACTTTGGTATCTTTTCGATTGTTTTCTTTTGATTCAAGAATAGCAACATTTTTCGCGCAACATTAAAATTACAGAATTGATTAATACGAGGGAAAAAGTCAGATAATGTCAGACAATATGTATGTCTTTTTCGTCCAATAATTCGCAAATGCAACTGCTTTATTTCTATACATTTTTATCTCTTTATTTTTTATCAAACTCTCGATTCAGCGTAATATGTATATAGCATACATTCGTTTACGATTAGCACCGATTTGATTTCGCCGATATCCTGATAGCGCAAATTAAAGATATCAAAAGTAATATTTGACGCGTAACGATTGTTGCACCGAATATCACAATACATCATTTAATCATATCCATCAGAGTACTCTTGTTTCCGGTCATTGTCGTCACAATAGAATCGATTGACTGACCTCTTTTCATTCGGTTGAGCTTTGTCAATTTTTCACGTACGCAAGTTTCCAATAACTATGCTCGGACGTGCATATTTTTTGATTCGAAAATCTGACCGGTGAAATAAAAAAGGAAGAAAAATAAACAGAAAAACGAAAAAAAAGGGGCGCGATAAGCCACTTTCGTTTGATGCGGCGCGATACGCGCACACGGGAGGTTCTATACGTGACAATTTATAAAAAGTCGGTGCATTGTGTGGGCGAGATGTGACATATGACGACGGCGACGACGACGATTCGTGTCGCTTCGAAAGTGCGCGAAAAATTAAGGATGTTTTCTTCATGTTTTTTTAAATCCGTATCCTCCTCCCCTGTCAGCGATCTCGAAAACGAGGACACTTTCTTAAGATCATTTCGTTAAGACTGAATTTCAATTATTAATCACGATCAAATATAGCGAGAGGCATTTATCTTTTACATAATCGATTTCACGCGCAATATAAGATCGTTAAATCTTGTAATTGGCGAGAATAACCAAAGATAATGATTCCACGTGAAAAATAAATTCTAAAATAAAATTTTTTTATAAAGAAATTTGTTTCGAGAAAAATTGGCTTTAAAATTTGGAGAATTAATAACAGATTTACGCTTTTTTAAACTTAAATGAACTCTAATGACTTTGCATCATATATATCTAATGACTTTGCATCATATATATTTGAATTCGTTTCGACAGTGAATTAATAAAATAAAATACATTTTATTTATTAAAAAAATGTAAAATATTTTACGTTATTGAAAAAAAGTGCATAAAAACATTCATATAAATTTTATTTTTTTATAGAAGAGCGTATATTTTTATACATATTTTAATGCCTCTTTAATAGCTTTAGATATATTTAGTATCTTTTTACATACAATTTAATATCTAAAAAAATTAGAATATATATGTAAAATTTTCGAGAGATAAATTCGATGATATACAAGATCATCAAAATCAAAGATTATTATTTAAATTTAAAAAAGGCATAATATTAATTCTGCAGTGTCTATTTGCTTGAATAATTTTTTACGAATATTATTCTATATAACTTTTTTTCATGTAGAATCATTACCTTCTCAATTGTATCATTATTTATAAGATATTCAAGAAAGGATCACATGTCGATCATAAAGTTTGAAATCTCTCGATTTCACTGAAAATATCCGACTTTGATCGAATGGAACACGCACGAAGAGACAAAACGCGGATATTCTGCGTAGCACTTGTCGCGCATTCCTAATGGACGGTTCGTAATAACAGAATTGATGGCGAATAATCGAACGGTTATCGTTTAATGATATTCAGTTCTCTACAATATTCGCGTAATAATTATGCGCACGTGAAGCAGTGAAAACCGAACGCAACGCAGTCTCTCAGCCTAATTTCAATAATTGAATCGACGACGTCGAGCATTGATATACAGACAATCTGCACTTCAGCGCATTATATCTCGTATGAATGGAATTTGTTGGAGTACGAGCGAGGGCACGATTTCGATAACTTTGGCGACACGATTTAATAAATATTTTTAGCTGTTTGATTAGTTGTAAAATACAATATGAAAAGTCCTAGAGTGCGATTTAGCTTTTCCAATCAAAAATAAATGATAGACTGAAGGGAAAGAATTCTCACCCCAAAAAATCTATAAAAAAATCGAATTTAATCTTTATTAAATAATTCTTCCAATTATATATAATATAAATAAAATAAAAATAATATTATAAATTTAGTTAATTTTGACTTTGACTTCTTACAATATTGTCTCATTTTTATTAATAATTTAAAGAGAAACAGTCGCAGGAACGACTTTTTCGTAATGTTTAACTTTCAGAAAACATTCTCATATTGTTTTACCAAAGTTATAAAAATTCTCTGAAGAAATTTCTCTGAGTGAGATAAATATGAAACGTGGCATTATATCAGGTATAGGCGCGAAACAGATCTTCTTCGTCGGGATCGCTCTCATTGGCTAACGTTTACGATCGATTGACGATGCAAACTACTTCTCTCGTATGTAAATATGTACTTAAAAAGAAGGCTCAGTTAAAAGAAGGTTTAGTTGTTTAGTTGGTCTCGACAATACACGATGATCACGACATTACCGTTACCACGATTCATTTTATACGATACGTCTGTACATGTTTGCCTGCGCGTGTGTGTACGACCTTGACTAACTGCACCGTGACGGTGAACGCGATGTTAGAATCAAGGTAAGTAGCGTCGAAATTTACCGCGTCGCATTTAGACATCATAAACGAGCTCGAGCGAAAACGTCGCAAATACATAACGTAAAACACCCGCCGGTAGTTCATTAAATCGAGCGATAATGCTTCAACGTATTGCTGCCGACACACTCCATCATGTCACGGTAATACATGCAACTTATTGTCATTGTAATTATTGCCTAGTTCAGTGTGAAGAAGAATTTCTTGTTCTCCAAGTCGACGACTGAGCATACGCCCCGAATTTATATTATTATGTGTGCGTGAAAGACATCCTTCGTATAAACAGCGGATCTAGAAAACCTATCGAGGACGCTGAGATCGTCAAGATAAAAAAAAAAAAAGATTTTCAGACCTTTATTATAATTATCGTTTACACATTTTGTACTTTATGATCTTTGTCAGGTGTGGTGTGTGGAATTAAAATGTGAGAAAAAATGAATCTTGGAGAGAAAGAGAGAGAGACTCTGAATCTGGCAGTGTAAATGACAGTGTGCCTGCGCTAATTACGTTCGTAAATCTCACGCGAGACCGCCGCGAAGATGGCCACGCGCCAAATCGGACAGTTTTAACGTAATCTTAAAATATTCCGTGTCCCTCCCCCCATCCGCGGAGGCGCACCAGCGTACATACGTCATGTACGAGCAGTGATGACTTTTCCGATATTCGATTTGCCGCTCGATCCACGTGAACACTTCTCATTAACCTTTCACCGTCGAACGTGAACGTGTGGGAGTGAATTGTCCTTTTTTTTTAATGATCGCGGCGTTGTCGCGCGATAATTGCGACACTTCCGCTTTCCGCTTTTTTTCTCTCTTTCTGTCTTCTTCCTACATCCTCGTGCGTATCTGTCCGCGGAAATCGCATATCCCGCAGACGAATCCGCATATCCCGCCCCGGGATACGTCCAAGGATCCCCCTACGAACGCGTGCAACGCATCTGCAATACTCGAGGATTCGCTTCCTCCAAGCGACCACTTCCGATACAATCGTTACCGTTTCGAATATCGAGTCGACAAACTTTTCTGTTGACATTCGTGTCTGCGTGAAATGTCTTCGAGGCATCCTCGCGATCGAAGAGCGAAAGTTGTATATCAGCTGCATACTAGCCGAAATCGATGCAATCCGAGTTACGACGGGGAGAGATTTCAAATTCCTCACAGATTTTTCAAAGATATTAAATATAGTATTAAGCTGCTAAATTAAGTAACTTAAAACATTAATAAACGGTTAATTTCTCTGGCACAATAAAATTTGTAATACTTTTCGTCGTAACTCAAGGATCACTTCTGACGCTTAGAGTCGAGACTCTCTTGACTTCCGCGTTTCGATTCCGCGAATACAAACAAAAGATGTATGTGGCTCGCCTTATAGAGGAAGGAATCAATCGGCAATCCTGAGTTGTCGAATAAATTAACAGTGAAAAGTACCGTAAATATCGCGCGAGAGACTGATTCCTTCCTGAATAATGCACGCCACATCCTCGCGTAACAATATTCCGATATGCTAACGTTGAAGATATCAACAATCACGTGCGACTAATTCATTCAACTTCATACTCACTCGCATACATATACATATACACACCCACACGTATACACATACACATACATACACACATGCATTGTAAATATGTCAATATCAGAGACAAGATCTTCCGGCCAGGATGCCGCGTCCAAGCGTGATCGATTCGGTCCGACCGAGAGAAGCTTCGTCTGTACTTATCGATCTCTCTCGCGAAAAGGAGACAGAATCTCGAAGTTATAGCTGTGAATATGTAAGTAAGCGGAAAAAACGTGGTGTACGTGAAAGCGCGGTTTGTCTCGCATCGGGGGAAACCGATCGGAAGTGTCGGAGTGGCGAGGAAACTTTAAGGCTTTCTCTTTCCCAAATCGGCTTTCGGTGGTAAAAGACAGAGGCGAGAGGGAGACGGAAGGAGAAGAGAAAATCACAGAAGCTCGTAGTAGAGAAGAGAAAGTATGAAAAGGGGGATAAAAGGAAGTCGAATCAAAGCGAACCCACTCGCTGATGTGAGGAGAGGCGCGCACGAATGGAACTATTCGTGCAAAAGTTTGAAAATATAAAAAAAAAGAACTTTCGCAGATTCGACGTTCGCAATCTCAACCGCACGAAGATTCTCTCCCGTCAAGGTCGTCCTCCCACGTCTTTCGGTGAACCCCGAGTGCGAGGGAATAATATCGAGAAGATCGGGCCATCGGCCGATATGGCGCGATCAGTAGCGCGAAGAAATGCGGTACGATTCGATTTGCGATCCGATCTGATAGAACGGTAGAGAGAGAATCTCTCGACTTACTTACTTGGTTACGCGGATTTGAATTTTAGATGCGATCGTTCGCGTCCGTTAATTATAGAGAAGCGTGATCGGATTACGGATTTATAAAATTAGTAATTGACTCTCGAGTGATGAAACGGATCTGATAAAGTGCCGATAATTATAGCCTCAATAAGGAATATTGTCACACATACAATACAAAGAACGAGGTTTCACGAGTTTAAAAGAAGTAAATCTATGAAAATATTTTTCGTAACAATTTTTTTATTTTCTTTAAATGAATATTTAATGAATAATCTAATAAATGTACACATGCTAATGTCGTGCAAAATTATCTCGGCATTAGATTGATAGACACAAGGAGAAATTATTCAATTGTCAACTGCAAGAGATAATTTCACTTATTTTTTATTACAAAGTATATAGTCGAGATGGAGAGTAAATTCGAAAGCGAGAAGCTCCGAAACATAAGATGTTTCTTCAGCAATTTCTTATGCTCTCTCGAGCTCCTCCTATGTACGAGCTATGGTGAGCGACTGTTCATGACGTTATGTGCTCTAAACCTTGTCGCGCCAAATCATCGGATCGCGCATCGACGTACCGTCAGTTCCGTTCGTTGGACGCGTTACTTAATAAATGGCCGTGTAAATATTATATCGGATTATACTTCGATCATCTCTTTCATTCGTGCGAGAGTAAGTAGCTAAAATTTATGCCGAATAAGGAGACAGAGTGATAAGATATGTCGCGACAATGATGTTAAATAAAAAAACAGGTGCCGTTTATACACCTGCATACGTATACACTCACGCGTACATAAATAAGGGATAAAACATACGAGCAAATTGCGAAAAGTAGGCGAAATTGCGCGTATGAGGTATTCGCTTCGCGCGCGAGTCCCTTCCTTAACTAATGCGCGGGTGAGTGAGACATACAACTAAAAAAGAACGAGATCACCCTCGCATCCATCGGTCGACTTTACGTTTCCTCGCGAGACGTCGCGTTGCACGCGACGGTGTGTAATGAGTTTCTATCCGTTTTACATTCCTAACTCGTTGTGTGTTACGTTCACACCACGTACCATTTATAGATAGGCTAATATACCTAATAAGTGTTTCGTCTAGCCTACGATGTATATTGTACCTATAATCAGAAATAAATTATCGACAGTATAAATCGTGCTGGTAATTTTTCCAATGACATTGCAGTTACGCCATCTCCTCTGCCAAACAACCCAAGTGCCATTTTCCTCGCAATGTAAGTATTCTTTAATATTCTAAAGAACTAACCGCGAATCGACGACAATATAAATTAATTTTCTATCTTATTATTAGCGATAGAAAATAAATATAAAATTGACATCAACGAAAAATTGGATATATTTTTTGCAATTTATATTATTATATTATTGACGGAGAAAGCTTGTTAAAATAAGCTTCATGACGGATGCGATGTTAAAAAGTAAAATTAGAGATGCATAAAGTAGCGGATTCGCGTTTGACTTTCAATTGAAATGTCAAGTAGGTATACGTTTAAAATCGCTCGCCATAAACGGCTGAAGATCCGGTTGTTAACGAAAAGGTAATAATTATACAATAATCGCTAAAATCTTTGCGAAAAAACAGCAAACATGATACGATAAGAGACACAAAATCCTGTCAAAATTTACCCGATAATTATAGCTTAATTAAAATCGATGATACGAGGTCCCCCTTATACAGGGTGACCCATTTTAACTTAGGCAGCCAAATAACTCGAAAAATAAGCAAGATAGAGAAAAATGTTTTAGACAAAAGTTGTATGGTTTCGAGGGGGCCATAAGATGGTATCATTGGTTTGACCTTGAAGAGTCATTTGAAGGTCACGTGAAGGTCACTTCAATTTTTTTAAATGGAACATCCTATATATTTTTGTACATTCTTGTAGCTCATCTCGAGAGCTTTCCAAAACACTATAATTAAGTACATTTTCGTTAAGTACTTTTTGAGTTATGAGGCTTGAAATAATTTCTTAATTTTACATAAACCGTAAAATATCTTGTAAAATATTCATTTTTCGATTACCTTACCTTAATAGTTTTATGTACAAAATAATGAGAGGAATCAATTGGTGTAAAGAAAACACATAGTTGTTTCGAAGAAAAAATATGTAATTTGCAATTAACAATTCCATATTTTTTCTTAAAAACAACTATGTGTTTTCTTTACACCAATTGATTCCTCTCATTATTTTGTACATAAAAGTATTAAGGTAAGATAATCGAAAAATGAATATTTTACAAGATATTTTACGGTTTATGTAAAATTAAGAAATTATTTCAAGCATCATAACTCAAAAAGTACTTAACGGAAAGGTACTTAATTATAGTGTTTTGGAAAGCTCTCGAAATAAGCTACAAGAATGTACAAAAATATATAGGGTATTCCATTTAAAAAAATTGAAGTGACCTTCACGTGACCTTCAAATGACTCTTCAAGGTCAAACCAATGATACCATCTTATGGCACCCTCGAAACCATACAACTTTTGTCTAAAACATTTTTCTCTATCTTGCTTATTTTTCGAGTTATTTGGCTGCCTAAGTTAAAATGGGTCACCCTGTATAATCGCCGTCTCGTGCATACACGTATTCGAGGCGCGATGTAGAGAAGGACACCAATGAAGGATAAACGTTGGGCACGCAAGACGCGAATTTGCATGGACGATGTATTATCTCTACACGTGTAATGTGACATCCCCATCGCGCCGATTATCGAAGGGAGAGCCCGCTCGCAATTAGACCGCCTGCGGTTTAACCCCGGCTTGATCTCTGGACGATTACCTGCTCCTACTCGCTGTGGAGCCTCGCTAAACCTTTCAATTTGTCTAGGGGCTCGCTGATTTGTTGCGGCCGCGTGTAAGAAAATTCGCGTGTTCGTGGCGCAAAAACGCGCCGCGAAAACTGTTCTCTAAAAGTAAGTGACGCGAAAGATTCCCGCCGGCCGCGGGATTGGTTTCGCTTTACATACTCACGACCTCGCACCAAAATAATATTTTTGTGTTCTCGTTATTTTGAACGAATTGCCAAAACTCTCTCTCCCTCGATATTTTCGTATTTTTCGAATAAATTTTTATTCACCCCTTCGATGTGCAAATAAAGATACCGACAAAGTTCAGAAATCCTGCTATCTCTTTTTTGTTATGTCTGAAACAATATATATTATTTCTCGCGAGAAAGAATTGAATGATGTATCGAGGCTACGAAAATTTCTGCGAATTTCATTTGAAGAAAAGAGAGGCAGGCTACTATTAAAATAGTATACTTGGCCGGATGCCGCGATATGTATCGAAATGCATTTCTTCGAAACAATCACGATTTTACATTCAAATAGCATCTCGCATCTTGAAAAATAGCAGCGAAGATGCTTTGTGACAAACATGCAGGAATGTGGCATACAAATGTTGCAATCAACATGTTTGACTCGATAATTCTCTCTGGACAATTATCTTCTAATAGCAAAATCCACGACATCGAGCAAGTAGGCTCTGCAAGTTGCCGATTAAAAAACGCGAAATATTTCGCGTAATCTTTATCGATTTCTTCTTATGCGAGTCTTACGCAAGAAAAACAAACGAAAGAAATGAGAGCAAACGTTCGTTACGTTTTCATCCGCGTAGTGAAAACTTTTGACTTAATCTGAATACGATTTGTTTTTTATAAACATCTATCATCATAAAATTATGGGCGAATAAAATTGAAGAGCATTTCGCGAAGCGAGTTTCGAACTTGTTAATGAATAACAAAACCGTCTTCGGTTATTTTTAAGTGAACTTTAATTAAAGGGAATTTTAATTTACGGCTTAGTTAGCGGAATGTTTAATATTGGATATTGAAAAATTGAGGAAGAGGAGAGATACTGTGCAATCAAAATTTTCCTTAAGAAAAAATCGCCGAGCTAAAGAATTTTACTGTGTGAAATAATTATAGCATTTATAATCATGAATTACAAATTTATCAACAAGCTATGTAATAAATGTTCCAGCAACGAGCGCTTATAATAATATAAAAGATAAAATATAAAAATAAACGGGAAAGTCAACAGGCGAACTAACAAAAAAAAGATATAGATATAAAAATCACTTTGTACAAGACACAAGAGAAATCAATTAAATACTGTAATTACATATGAATGATTTATAATGACACCAAGTTCATCATCGACAAATAAAACTTTCATAATTTTTCCGATTTGTGTATTTTATGTATACATAAGAATTTTCTATCTCTTGGAATTTTTTAGACAATATTATATATTACTCTCCACTTTTAAATTCATTCTTTCCTTTTCTACGAGAATTATCATTAGTTTTTCAAATTAAAACAATATTAAAATGGAATGAATATAATAGGAAGAAAATGACATAGAGCCGCTGCTGTCCCTTGACCTGTCATTGCCCCGAAGAGAGAGGGGAGAAAAGTCGACGATATATAACGGTGACATCAGATAATCTCGTGTCATATATAGCAGCATCGAAAACGGAACTCGAATGCAGATCGAACAGGTATTTGCCGCGTATCGAGCGAAAGAGTGAAAGAAGGTAGGCGGACGGGCCTCTGCATTTATTCAGGTATCGGTAGGCGGATGGATAAGGGGTGAGCCTGGCGCAACGCGCGCTTTCTGTGGTATTGATTACAGCCTCCTATCCAGGTGCACAAGCAGGGTCAAATCTGCCCCTCTCTCCACCACCGTCACCTCCTCCTCCTCCTCCTCCTCCTCCTCCTCATCCACCCCTTCTACCGCCATCTCTTCATCCCTTTTCCTGGTCTTCCTCTCATGTCCGACTCTCTCTTTCCCTCCCTCTTTCGCACACACATATACAAGTGTTTCATCTTTTCTTTCCTCTTCTCCCCAGTAACTCGACCTCACCTTCTCCACCAACCGCTATCTCATTCCTACTCCCTTTCTTTCCCTTTCCACCCTCCCTCGGTCACTCTCTCTTTTCCTCCGTTTCGACCCTCTTCGCTTCGGTCCCCTCGCTCTGGCACGCTGCCCCATCTGCGCGCGTATCGAGTGCAAAGGGAAAGAGAAAAATATGTATGTACATCGATACACCGCTCTATAGTCTCGCGCCGGTTGGATTTAGACGCGTTCATTCATACGTAATTGCAGATCGGTCCCAAGGCGTGCCCCACGCGCAATTTGTCATCGGGATAGAAAATGTCGTAGAGAATCGGAAGAATATTCTCGAGCTTTCGCGCGTATTTATCAGACGGAGGCATTAAAAAGAGACTCCGCGATATTCACTCGGACGTCGCGAAAATAACGCCATCGTCTCGAATAATACTTAATCTCGATATAATCCACCAGTCTAGACGACGATGACTCGCAGTAAAATACGAATCGTTAAATATCGACTTTAACCTCGGGCAAATTATTCTGAGCAATTCTCTCCATTGTTTCTTTTTTTTTCTCGCACTCCACGGTAAGGACATAAGAGACATGTAGCGATACACGTCGAGGAGCCGCAATTCCCAGCGCGACCCCGATATTTATCTCCGGGTCGGCACATACGTTCACCTTCATTTGTACGTACATACGTCGCATCGTACCTACGTCCCCTTTCGATATAAGGTCGCAGACTCGAATCGGCCGATTTATCCTCATTACGTCATCGAAACGGAATGAATCTTAGCGGCATCGATCGTCACCAGCCAGTACCAGCCAAGCCGAGCCAAGTCGAGCTAAGCCAAGCCAGCCGGGAGATGAAGAAAGAGAAGAGGAGAAAAAAGCAGAGAAAGAGGAAGAATGTGTGTGCATCGAGCCATCTCCGCTGCCGACTATCGCACCAGCAACAACAATCTCTCGCCTGCCGAAGAAAGGTCCGTAGTTTTCTCCGGGAATTTCCGCGTCTCGCTCGCTCGCTGCTACTCTTGCCGTAATTAGATCGCGTTGCCTCTTTCACGAGGGCAAAAAGAGGAACGAGTCCTCCCCGGCCTCGTTACGAACCCACCAACAGTAGCGAGGCCGTGCCACGGTCGCGATGTCCGATACATTCGTATCGACTCCGTCGATTTTTCACTCGTTTAGAGCACTCGGGGACTTGTCGCCGGTGCTCTGCGGCCCGGTAATGCGTTTATGTTAATGCGGAAGTCCGTTCTCTCGCGGTGCGGGACGACGAATGGAAATCGGAAGGGCGGACCTCAGGGTGTAGCGCCGGGTATATTTACCGGGTAAATATGCAATGCGCATTTCACGATGAATTATCGACGCGAACTGTAGTCGATAACATGTCTCGATTAAATTTCAGCGACGTACCGTAGCCTCCTTTCTCCCCCGCTCGAGCTTTTACGCCTGCCTATTTTCCTCGAATGACATAAATTTTTTATTTTTGTCGTATTAAAGACTATCATTTATAATTCGATTTTTCCTCTGGCTCGGATATATAAAATATCTTCAATTTATCAAAAGGGAATAATTGAGAAGGGGAAGGACTCGGGGGGGAACGTCGCGATATAATTCGACGCGGAATTACGCGTCGGGGAGGGAATCGTCCACCCTTGCGCAACGAGGGGATGCATGTCGGCTTAATTAACGCATGGGCCGACACTGTAGTACGGCGGGTGTAAACAGATGTACTCGATCGCGGCGCGCGCGGTCTAGGCTTGAAAAATACGCCCGCCGCGTTATACGGATCGATATTAGCAGCTGGCGGACCGTTATTAAGAACTGACATTACTGGTAGCAATTTACCGCGGCCAACCTCGAATGACTCCCAATCCAGCGCTCGTATAATGCCGGGTCACTCGCCGTAACGAATATATTTCCGCAGCTCGCGACGTGACGAATTATATTTGGCAAATAGAAATTGTTAACGATTCTCCGGAGATTTACGCCGACGAATGCATGGCCGCGCGTTTCATGTTAAATGCGGTTGCTCGATTCGCGTTCCGCAATTTACTTCAACGAGAGATCTTAACACGCAGACAAATGCGATAAAATCGAGCGCAGTTGCATTTATCTCTAAATATGACAGGGTTGTAAACAAAAAAGATATATAGATGTACACGATGAAATATGAAATAATAAGATCCGGACATTGATTTGCGGTACCGATCTTTGCTGTTAACTTTCGTGTAGCATCTCTTTGCTGAAACATTAAAGATATTTGGATCCTGCGAGAATCTTCCATGACTTTTCAATTTTAATAAGCTTGATTAATTAGCTTGTTATTACTCGGGTCAAACTTATCAATGAGTATAAAACGCGATTGTGTTAATGACAAAGATTCGAGCAAACTTTTCTCCGTTGGCGATGCGGAAATCGGGGAGAAATGTTTGATGATCTTATCTTTTTGACCCATTAAGATCCTCTCGACATTTGTAAAATTATACGATTCGTTTCGTTGCCAAAAACATTCTGTATATATATTTATTTGTTATACACATATAAAATACTGTAAAGATCAATATCGTTGATATTAATCGAGAGAGTGAAAAATGAAATTTATAAAATATATGATTTTAATCTCAGTTGAAATAATTTTCTTCAGGATAATTAACATAAGTGACATGCAAGTGTAGTTAAACAAAATTATAATTTTAGACGTCATTTGAATTTAAACAAGTGACAGAATAGGTCACTATTATTAAGTAATTAATTAATTAATTAATTAATTAAGCGAAAGAATAGAATCGTTTCATCGATCGCATTTTTCTCGTCGTAACCTGGCACAAAAGAAGCAATGTATGGGACTGGAGCGAATTAAACAGCGACAAATAAAGCAGCGATGCAGCTATTTTTTTTTCTTGCGCTATTGGAACAAACGGAGGTAGACGCGAACTATTTTTATTGAACTTCGCAGAGAGCTTTTCAAATGGGCTTTTAATCGCTCGACGGAGAGTGTGTGTGAGGAACGTATAATTAATTTTCACAAGTTCCATCTCACAAAGTTTCGGTGCACGTTTCTAATTAAATCGAAGCCACGAACGCGCGCGAGAAGTATTCGCGAATTAGTTTTCCAAAAAGGCATCCTTTAACAGCAACGTTCGAAAGTCGCCGCCGCCTCTCACGTGAAAATATCAGTACGTACGTTATACGTGTAATGAGATAAACACTACATCGCGTGGACTTCGCCCGGATAATGGGATAACGATGAATGATATCGCGAGCCTTAATAATGCGATGTTCGAAAGCGTGCGTAACGCAGTGTATCTTGTAATGTAATCGCGACGCGATACCGCATTTATCGCAAATGTTTGCTGCTGATGTATAATCAACGTATAAATTCTGCGATAATGCGCGCATATTGATACGCGCGTCACGCGCTTAAAAAGTCTCTCGGAACGAGAAGAGCCCATTTTCGCAAAATTCTCTTGAAATCCAATTATCAATGTTTTATTCACCGCCTTGCCTATATATAGATAAAGGATTAGTAGCACGTTTTAATGAGATAGATATTGTTAGTGGAAAAAGAGCTTCCCCTTTAAATTATGCATCTGGCTCAAGATGGAAGTATTTTAAATCGCTACCCTCTTCGAATGGAAATATCGATATTCATGCATGTCGCTTACCGCGCAATAAAATATGTACAATAGTTCTATATCCAATAGCTTCTTTTCTATTTTAATTCTAAGTAAACAATTAGCGTTATCTTATATCGTTTCAGATTTGAAAGTGATGCGTAAGGTGCTAATAAGAACGATTTATCGAGATTAAAATCCTACGTTAAAATATTCGTTTTTGAAAAACGATAATAAAATCATATATCTTGTGCTTTTAAATTGAATTAGTGAAAATGTCATTGATTAATAGTAGTGACACAAGGTTTCATCGAAGATGAGCGAGTATTTCATTGATTTTCAGTGAAAGCATTTACAGTTTGCTCCTCCATCTTATGTGCCATTTATTATGACCAGTAAAATATCATTGAAGAATCAATAATAATCGTATATTTGCAAGATGTAACTTCAAACTTTACCTATTTATCTTAAAAAATTACTATCTTTTGAGAAAAAGGAGAGATTGTCTCTTCCCTCTCTACACACATATATCTGGTGTATTCAAAAATTTAGAATTACATATGTATATTATATTTTTCTATGATAAACTTTTTTATTTTATTACGATATTACACTTTTGAGATGTGATAAATCCTCAAAAAATGAACAAAACTCTTAATCAAACTCAGATATTTCTTCAACAAAATATATTGCTATAAATTTATCTTATATTTTCAAAATATTATTAATTGAATTAGTACTGATTCCTTCAGTAAAATTCCACTGATTCGCTATCTTTATAACTGAGACCACCAGTGATTATTCACTGTTCTTCGGTGATAATACACTGATTTTATTTAAGAGAGTGATAGAGATTAATACCTTTCCTTTATCCACCACGATCCAGCTGTGGATTTACTAGGGTTAAATTCAGACACACACATTGGGAGAATCAATAAGGCACCACGTTCAAATAACGACCGACTTGTCTGAAAGGTCCGGTGAGATTTATACGTGCGGCCAGGAGAGAAGAGATTTTACGTGAGGGTTCGGCCTATATTCACGATGCCGCGATTCGCCGCGGATTTTAAACACGCGGGAGGAAAAAGCCGAGCGTGCCGCGAAAACAATCGATATAAAAACGTTTATACTTCGCGAAACGCGGTTACAAGTCCCAGGGGTCGTGTTTCTCGCATTACAGAAATCCCCGTCGGGGATATATAATAAGACGCCGGTCATAAAGGGAAACGTGAGGTGTGCCCGAATGCCGTTAACGACGCATAGCATTCCCGAAAATCGCGAGGCCGAAAAGATTTAATAGCCGTCCATTAATCTTACTTTAAGCGGCTGCGGAGGTAAGCGGCTGTTACGCCGGATGACAAATTTTTACCGATTACAAAAGCTTCTTACTAAGCCTCAATTCAGATTATAAGCATCACAGTGTGCTCCTTAGATATTAAAACGGGTTACGATGGGTTAAGGCGATTTTTCTTTTGCAAACAGAAATCTAGACTCGTAACAGGAAGTTAAAAACATTAAATTTAATAATTAGAGATTTGGCTGGAAAAAGCGTTTTTTGTTATTATAATGTGGTTTTTAATAAACTAATATTGAAAAAAGAAAGAAGTGTTGTTGCTTCTCTGCGCTCCAACTACCGCGCGTTGACTCTTATGCCATTTTCTTTTTAATTTTTTAAAAACATTAATACGAATTGGATAAAGATTAAAATATTTTTAAAAATCTGTCCAAAAACTACTATATATCTTCAACATATTTATATATATCGCGCGTTGTCTGATTAACAAGTATGAAACGAAATTGATTAAGATGAATCCAAATATTTAGATGCAACACCCCCATAATCGATCATGGCATCCCCAAGTATATAAGTAATTAATAAAATAAAATTTTTCTGGATTTAATAAGACGAGCGTAAATCGAGATCCGAAATATTTAATGCTTTTTGGGCCGAGGGGGCGATCGAAATCGTCAATATTAATTGCCCCAAGATGATGACAAGATTTATCACTGCCGACGTGACGCGTGCGACGCTTGCGCTCGGATCCCGTCTTGCACTTTAATGCACATCTACAAAGGCTGTCGCGTTATGTACGTGTTTGCGCGTCTTCCTCTTCCTTCGTCTTTTTACACCCGAGTCGTAGCTCCGGGGCGACCCACTTTCGAAACGGACCGTATCGCGTGAGAATAGGACGTCGTCTCTTGAGGGAAAGATATATTTCGTTATTATGAAAATAGAGCCGATCTTCTCAAAGGAGAGGACGGGGGAAGTAAGATCGACGCTGCAACCGTTTCTGGGGCGGACAGACGGACGGTGAAAACACGAGCTGGCGAATTTCTGCGAGACGCGTATCTCTCTTCGGAGACCACTCGAAAACTAAGTTCATGATTTATGCGATGCTTGAGGTTAAAAAAAAAAGGAAGCGGACGATATCATCGAAGCGTGGATGAAAATATTCCGTGTGCAGTTATATAAACATGGATAAAAGGATGGTGCGAGTAGAGATCGTGTAGCGAAAGAATAATGTATCAATCAAACGTGTAATGCCCTCCATGTTTTTCAATTATTTCAATCGCATCGAAAAGTGTTTTGCAGAATTCTTTGCCGCGAACACAAGACACGTTTTTTCTTATTGTTAGTAAAAGGAAAAAATAAAATATATTTTCACAATAAAATAAATACATTTTGATAATTATATTTCTCTAAAGGAAATCTATACAAATTTACCAAAACTATGATTTGTTTCGAAAATAGGTGGCTTTTAGGTGGTTGCCAAATATGGAATGCTATATATCAATATTCGGGAAGGAAAATATATTAAGAATGGGACATTTACTATTTTACTACTAAAGTTGCGTTAAGGGTTCTCGTTTTATGACATTGATATAAGGAAGTGTATTTTTCTTCCAAGAGAAAGTATTGCCGAGCTTTTCTCAAGTACTTGCATACTCTTTTGAAATATGTCATTTGTAACAATGCAAGTACGCCATAAAATTGTCATCAAAACTAGCTTTAGAAAAGATATGTTACATAATTTTTGTGATATCAGGGAGAATTAAATTTTTATTTACATATCTAAATATTAATTAGCGGGGGAAGACCACGTATAAATAAAAAAAAAGTATGCAAAATGGCATCCTATAATATATTAGCTGCGCGAACAGAATTAAGTAAAGCAAAAGCAAATATTTTCCTACGCTTTCCTACTCTGGTTATGCGAAAATATATTTTACTTTGCGCGCGCAATACATGCCTCAAAATTTGCAGAGAAACGTGCAAATGTATTATCAGTATTTTTCCGCGTCATTTCCGCAACGTACGTTATGTATGTTGTATTAAAATGCCATTAGCATGTGTATTTTATGTGTTTCCGGTGCAACCTTAATCCGTACCTTATGCACGCGCGGGCCTTTATTCCAATTTAGAGTCATATATGTATATTGTATAGAATTCATGCAAAAAAAATAGCAGACTGAAAAGGAAAGTTTGGAACGTAAAATTTTATCTATACACACACACACGCGCGCGCGCACGCGATTGCTCGGAAAATGTACTTTCGTAAAAAAAAAATAAATAAATAAATAAAAAGAACCAGTCAGTCGGTTTTCGCGAGCCAGTTAACTTCAAACGACCATGTTTGCCGACGCAGGTTACACAGAAGGAAACTTCTCCGCTATCCGGAACTGCTAATTAAACTGCGGGGCGCACTTTAACGTTTAGCGGTGATTTGGTTTTTGTTCTTAGACCGCACAAGCCGCTGTCGCGATGCCACACGTTAAATACTGGTCAGGGATTCTCTTAAATTCTGGTTGTAATTTCTAATAGGAGAACGTGCATCTTTTTGCATTTCTCGTCAAAAAGCAATATGCGTACGTTGTTGCAATACACTGCAAAAACGCGGCGTTTCTTTTTATTCGTTACCTTTTCTAGAGTCTAATGAAAAAATATATTTAATATAAACAAGAGAAAGTTGAGAAAGAAAAAAAAAATAAAATGCGCTCTCTTGTAATTTATAATGTTGTTTCAAAATATGATATATCTTAATAATATTTATATAATATCGAATATACTTTAATAGGAAATATACGTGTTAAACAATTAATCATTTTTAAAATAAGAAATTTAGTGAAATTTACTATGTATTATTTTTGCGACTATTTTGCAAATTAATTTAGAAGAAGAGACTCGAAAGAGAATCTAGGATCCACATATACGATATGATAAAGTCTAAAAATCTATTATATAAAAAATAATTAAATAAACATGAATCTTACATAGATTATAAATAAAAAATTTAATTGTATATATTTCTAATATATATTTCAAAATTATATATTTCAAAATAAGATATATCATTTTTTAATATGCGTTATATTGCACAATAATGTAAGATTGATATAATAATAAAACCAACGAGTAATTAATTTCACGAGTAATAAATAATAAAATAATTATAATTAATAATAAATAAATTGCTCACCCATCGGATTGCTTTGTCGTCGCTCGATGTATATCCTCGGGCCTTTCTCTCCTTTTCCCTTGTTCATCCTTTGTTTCTTCCTCGTGGCATGCACTCGCGAAAATACCGTTGATCACAATTATGTTCACAGAACACGACGCACTTTGCACGGAATTTCTGAAACGTTAATCGCACACGCACTTTATTTATTATATCGCGACAGGAGAGAACGAGTGAAAACCGCAATCTCTGTGATTGAAAACCACACGACTAAATTAACGCGCCATTCGCAATGCATATCCGCACTATTTCTAACAAACGTTGTTCTCGTTTCAAAACGGCTGCTATCTTGTATCAAAAATATTATATATATAAATATACTATATTGTATATTTATATAAGTTCGGTATGTGATCAGTCTGTAAATTAAGGATAAATGTCCATAGAAAATGCAACATCCGAAAATATGTTCTCGATAATTTACTCTTGAATAGATTTTGATCGAATAAAAGATACGTTTTAACAAATTCTCAATGTATATATAAACGTCGAGTTTTACTATACGATTGAAAGATATTAAAATTCATGATTAATTACGATTTTATTTGCTGATTATGCTTCATCTATTAATTAAACGCCATTAAAACGCCGCTTGACTCGACCTGTATCCACGAGGCAATGCGCAAAGAATTCTAAGTCGACATCGGTAGATAGTGTAAAAAACAGTGACGCACCATTTTTTACATCTTACGTACCCAATGGAATGTCAACACGGCATAGTGAAATGTGCCCCCACTCTTACAACGCCCCACCTCAAAGGAATCGAGAAGGGGAACGGGCTAAGGACCGACGCGCAAACGAAAATATTTCTATTATTCTATCAACGATCGTGCGTAAAAGAAAGTGCCCGCGTAATATCGATTAGTACACTAATACAAGGGAAATTAATTTTACAAGACGATTGTATAAAATTACTATCGAACTACTCGAAGATTGCAAAAAATTTTATCCATAATATGTATCTTTTTAACATACATAAATTATAAATTGAATTAAAACACGATTGCGCGCGCAACGGAAAATATATTGTTGCAAACATAGAACATTTTTTATAGTATTATTACGAAAAAAAATTAAAAGTTACGAAAAATTAAATATTACGAAATATATATATTATTAATTAACAATTGATGTGCAATATCTTTAATCATTCAATTCTCGCGTATTATTCTGCGCTCTCAATCAGAAAAATAATGAATAAATTATAATCATTTAAATGTAATTTTAAATCTGCGAAAAATTCAGAGCCGGATATACACTCGAATTTAAACATCGAAAAAGCAATTATCGCCCGAAAAGATCACATTGAAACAATAATTCTAATCCGCTTGAGAAACGTATAAACCATGCGAAATATCCGACAAATAGTCGTCGTTGCGTTTACGTTTACAGCTGTCGATCTCGCTCAAGTTAATTATTCGCGCAATCCGATATTCGCTAATTGTAATAATTTGTAAAGGAAACGATCGCGCATTTGATATCTCCTAATGTAATCGCGATTGTAATTGGCGAGATCACGCGTGACATATATGGAGCATCGTCGAGACTCTCATGCGAACAAGGTTACGGCGTGTAAACAATAGTGCGCGGGAGATTAACGCCAAATTTTAGCTGTTGTCTATATACATTGTCATTCGCCTTGTAATCTTGTGCGAACAGACAGTAGTTATTCCACGTGTCGTCGAGTTATACATCGCACCCCGCTCATTGACTACGCGAACGATCTATTTAAACGCGTATTTTACGTGATTTATTCGATCGAAATTTATTGCGATTATGTAACCAGCAAAGCGACGATTTATTTTCGGATATACGCATATTTATCTTTGATTTTAACTTGATACGTATATTTATTCTCTCTTATGTTGTAACATAAAATTGAATTATCAGTTAAAAAAATATTCGAATGAAATGCGCGTTAGTAACAGAGATAATTGCAACGCGATTTTTGAATATCAAACAAATAGGAACATTTTGAATGATTAAATCTTCATGTTATTTTTTTGTCACGATATAATAAAATGACCATCACATACACACTCATAAACATACATTCTATCGATTAGTGCAATCATAATTAGTAATCTCGCGAGTGAATAGTGCCATAAAAAGAAGCAACAAAGGGTGAGCAAGAAAGAAGATGAAGGCCCGGGGATACATCGAGCTACGACGGAGCAACATAGGGTGAGTTATTTATAACTTATCTAATTTAATAATTGTTACTCGTCTTCTCTCTCTTTCTCTCTCTCTCTCTCTCTTTTTCTTGAAATTAATTGCTCGGTTATTTCCATAATGGCGAGACATTTTGCATCTTATCGTACACAATATAATGCGCATATATAATACATTGGAGATTTTTTATTTTAAAAGACTTAAATTTATATTATAGATATTTTATTTTTATAATAAAATTTATATATATTTTGAAAATCTATATTTTATTTTTATAATAAAATTTAAATATTAAATTTATATTTTATAGTGTGAGAATTATAAAAAATTATATATATATATAATATAAAATATTTTATTTATAATAAAATATTTATTTTAATAAAATTTATATTTTTGAAAGCCTTTTTTCTCTCTACTCACAATCTAGACACGTCTCTCGCTATTTATTTACTTTTCTCGAGCCAAGGAAAAGTCCCTTATACAACAGTGGCAGTGTAACAGGTCGAGTGATTTCACGCTCCTTCAGGTATAAACGGGGACACGAGGATAAATTAACACGTGACATAAAAAGACATTGCAAAAAATATGATGAAAAAACGCGTCCAGCAAAAATGACGATGGCAACTGAAAATTTCTCCTACGCTAGGTGTAGGTGCGGAAACGTAAAATATTACGTATATTTGGCAAGATAATACAAGAACGAAGTCTGAAGTCGTCAGGGGAAATTTTCTCATACATCTGCGGATTGCACATCATTCGTATGTTTCACGATCCTTGCATGCGAGATTGCCGTTTCTCTTCCTCTTTCTCTTCCTTTCCTCTCCTCTCCTTTCTCTCTGTCTGTCTTTCTATACGCGAATCAAATTCTTGACGTGGCAAAAATAAGAAAATTTCACGGCTCGATTGAATACGTGCATTGTACTTCTACTACGTACAAGATATATTAAAATATAGATACTATACTTGAAATTATTATTACGTCCGTTTTTATTCGCCTGTATTCAATTTTATTCGTAAAATATCGAAAAAACACGTCCAGTAAAAATGCGATGGCAACTGAAAATTTCTCTTACCTTATGTAGATGCAGAAACGTAAAATATTACATACATTTGGCGGGATACAAGAGCGGTTGATAATTTTGATTTACTGTATTCGAATTTCTACTTAATATAGTGCAGATATTTGTGGCACAAATTCAACGAGAAAAGAAATGCAATAAATAAAATAATGCACAGATCGTGAATTTTTCATCTGTATATTCAAAGATTTAACGAAAATGAAATTTGACGATATAATTGCGTATTCATGAAACACATGTAATATTGGATCGATTATATTATTAACGAAGCTTGTAGGGGGATTAAACTCAAATAAGCATAATAATTATTAATTCCACTTATACCATAATTGAATCGAATCAAAAGGTGAATCCAAAGTATCGTCGATACTGACACGACGTTTCGGTTACTTTCGTAATTGCTACCTATATTTAGATATAGTGAAGGACCTCGTTAAAGCCACAAAGTCGACCGACACGGAATGGACGACCGGTTGGCAAAGCGGGGAGGAAGAGGCGAAAGAGAGAGAGGGAAAGAGGAAGAGAGAATGTATGTGTGCGTGTCAAACGTTTTCCTCGTAATTATAAAAGCAAAGTGTAGTCGACACGGTCGCGCGACAGTTTTTATCTTCCAGCCTCTTCATCGTTCATATATCAATTTGTGATTCAAAGCTTACAACGATCGCGCGCACACAAAGAGGAACAATTTTTTTTCTATCTCCCCCATCCACCTACCCATCCTCCCTCTTTCTGGCAACTCGCCGAACTTGATCGAGCGCTACTATACAACAAGGTATAAGCGGAATAAAAAATCGACGATAGACGATTTAAATTTCAATGTAAACCGCTCGCGGTTTCTTTCTTATTGGCCGCCGTGATACGAATGCCAGCGTATTGTGCGATTGATCGATCGATACTCTCGTAACCTCTCCGACGCGCCGGAAAACGTTACATTTTTACAAATCTCCGATCGATGGCAAGACTATTAAAAGATTCATTGGAATCGTCGTGTTTTGGGATTTCGCGAGCATTTCATCGCGATACGCACACTATTAAGCGAAAAATACCAGCCACCTTTTTCAATTTCGCGAAACTAAAATATAATCTTTGAACGACTATGTTTGCATAAATAAACTTTCTATTTGCAAAATCATTGAAAATCGTTTTGAATTGACCCTTTTTAAATTGTTTTAATTATCCGTTTGATTTTTCATTGCTTTGAGAAATATATATCCAAAGAGTATAAGGAGAACTTTCGAAGAAAATACATCGCGTAAATTCATAAAAAGAATACATATAACGAGTATGGTTCTGTAAAGTTAACACCTCATTTAAAAAATTTCAATATAATTTGAGAGCACATTTTAATGTTTTTTTTTTCAAAGAATTTCTAATAAGCTTCTAATAAATTAAAAATATTCAAATAAATTTTCTAAAAATATTTCTGGAAAAATTTAATGTAAAAAATAAGCAGATATGTGTAAAAAAATTGATAAAATATTTCCATTTCAATGAAAAATCGACTGGAATCATAATACTTTTCAATAAAACTTTTGAGGCGCTATTCATAATTCTCGGGAAATTGCAAGAAAAGCTAGAACTCGATTACATCTCAAATCTTAAAAAATAAGATGCTGACTTTGCAAAGGTCAGCGAGACGCGATCAAACGGCGGGCTCTAAATACGCTTAAGGATTAATCGCGGCCATTTAAATCGGAAGGAAACGACTTTACGGTGAAAATACTAAATACTCGGCGAGCTCTCAACCGAAAGTAACGTTGAAGAACCACGGCGGTGGAAGAGAGCGACGCCTCCTTCTCCTCCTTTCGTCAGGCGGGGGTGTTTCTGATGCTGTATATTTTACGCGGTTAGAGTTTCGCGTTGAAGCCAGGTTAAGAGCTGAACCCTGACCTATACTCCGACTAAAGCCAGAGTTCGTTTCGATGCGAGTCTGCTTGCCGACTGAAATATTCAGTCCATTCGTCCGTTCCAACTCCCTCTTTCTATCTCTCTTTCCCATAGCCACCCTCATCCTCTTCGTTTATTCCCTGCTCTTCTCTCGAGTCTCCTCTTTACACGTGCACATGCATCCGTACTCAAAGTGCCGCCCACGCGGACGCACACATGCACACGTATCCACGTTGCACGTCCATGTATCGATGTCACTAATCCTTCGGGCAACAAAGAAAAAGAGAACAGAGGAGAGAGATAACATACGATCGTTAATAGAAGCAAAAAGGTCGGTCAATTGATCGCAAAGAAATTGAGAAAAATTCTGTTGCCGTCGATGCGATTCAACAGTTAACGATAAAGATCCATAGTTCGTTTTAAACGATATCGTATATATGTATTTCTTATGTAAAACCAGGATTAAAGCGTCCAATGAAATTTTCATCTAATCTCTTCTCTAAGGGTTTAAAAAATTAATTTTTAAAACGATATATATTATTCCATTTTAGACGATATCGCATGAATAATTGTTACATAAAATCAGGATTGAAATGTCCAATGTAATTTTCATCTAATCTATTTCTTAAGAGCTTGAAGAAATTCATTTGAAATGAAGAAAATTAAATTTGTACGCAGACCAGTTAAACGTGAATTAATTATTCTGACTTCTGGTAAAATAATAATTTAATTTTCACATGTAGTGTATATTATAGATGAGATATAACTTCAAGTTCTCAATCCAACAGTATGAAAAAATCGATAAAAGGCACGCATAAGAGGCATGCATTACCAAAATCGCAGCTTTCCTATAAATGTCTAAGGCTCTCTCTCTCTCGCTCTCTCTTTTGCGGCTCAAATAGCGTCATGCGATTTCGTGAAAGTTACGGTTTGGACGTGACGGCTGAAATATTTGATTTTTATTGTAGAGATTTACGTGTGTAACGGAGTGAAATGTTACTATCGCGCATTCTGGCAATTCTCGTGAGTTTGTAAACCGCTCGTTGACGGGACGCACCATAAACATATCAATTGCAGTTAACGCTCTGTTTGCAGCAACAAGATTGTTGGCGTCCACTTGAAGGTCGAAACGTTTATGATAAAATCGAAAACACGAGCATAACGTACGTATAATATAACGTAACAGTTGTACAAGGGACCGCAAAAAATATACGCGTATCATGAAATCGAAGATCGGCGATTTCGTTTTAAACAAGATTGCTCCAAAGAGCTTGTCGTTTTGACGTGTTTTCTCACAACATGTACGGAATCTGCAAAACGCACATAACTGTATCTTTTCGCGTTAAGCGTATTAACCAACGTGTTTTTTCTCTTCTGTCAATTTGTACGGCAAATATTCAGAGCAAATAGACGCGTGAGGTTTGTGACGCGCATTTTCCCGCCATCATGCGCGACGAACGATTTTACGAAAACATTTCGCGCGAAATAGCCAGCGGAGAGGATTTCATTTTTTTTCCGTCGAAAATATTTAATTTTTCCGTCGCGGTAAAATTTACTTAAAACGAAATATCGTGGAGCCGTATATGCGACGCGAGGATATATGTATATGTTGCGCTCGCGAATAACTAATCCTACGGTTGATGCAATAGCATAGTCGTAAAAAAGGGACCATATGGAACACATGGAGAAAGAGAGAGAGAAGGCAAAACGAGACGAGCGAAGCGTATAGATAAAATTGAAGGAAAACGAAGGACTGGGATTATGCAGAACACTCGAGAAAGAAAAAGAAAGAAAGAGAGAGAGAGAGAGAAAAAAAAAGAGAGAGAAATGCTAATCTTTCGACTCGTCATCCATTGCATTCAGTGACGAATTCTAGCAAATACTCTACATTACTCTACAATGCTTTAAACGCGCGCTCTATATCGCATGCGAAGCTTCTTCTACATTCCATCATAAAAAGTGTAAGGGACGTAACAAACGAGCAAAAAATAGGGATTAGCGGATACCAATGTATTTGTAACAAACGATAGAGATGCACGTAAAATGGCGAAACTGAATGTTTTAACGTTGGAATAAATTATTTTTATTCCGAAAAAAGCGTATGATTTAATCGGCAATAAGTTAATAGTAATAAAAATTAATACGTATTCTTTCTCGCGTGTGTTATCCTTTTTTTTTCGAAACAAATCACGGATTTTATTTGTATTTTTCTCTCTTGACGCGATTTACGGCGAATTTTTCAGAATTTCGAGACACCGGAGAGCAACTTGAGAAAGACAAGAATGGTTTCCAAGATATATGAATTTATGTTCCTCTTAAAGAATGCACTTCTCCGTAAAGCACGTTACAATTGCAGGTGCATAAATCTACCTCGATTAAATATGCTCGTGTGTATACGTATGTGTGAGGAAGTGTGTGTGTGTGTGTGGGTGTGTGTGTGTGTGTGTGGGTGTGTGTGTATGTTGAGTGCCTCGTTACAATATTAGAACGCGCGCGGCTAACATCGATTTGCCTGTGTGTTACCGCTCGTGCCGATCGATTTTACGTCCAGTTAGCTGATTTCGACTACCGTCGAATCCGATAATGCTACCTATTGACGGGCGATTACGCGAAACGTGTCTTTGCCACGGGCGCAATTATTCAAATGAGATTATAGAAATACACGATTGCGAATGGAAGTGAGGTAATTGATGGACTAGATTTAATCTTTCATATTGCATTTATTTGATCAGAGGGAAAATTATCATTATTATGCTATGTAAAAAATCTTAACTTAAAACTTCGCGAGAGATAATAAATGTAGGATACGGAATGGATAAATTATCTTCGAAGGAGGAGATTCTCTCTCTCTCTCTCTCTCTCTCTCTCTCTCTCTCTCTCTCTCAGAGGACAATCCGATTCAGATTATCCAAACAATTTATGCATCCTATTTATGCGTCAGAACTTTTGACAGATCGAATTATAGCAGCTCAAACAACTCGTCGCGTACAATTTGTGTCTTTGCGGTCCGGCTTCGATATGTCGTATACAGGGTGACCCATTTTAACTTAGGCAGCCAAATAACTCGAAAAATAAGCAAGATAGAGAAAAATGTTTTAGACAAAAGTTGTATGGTTTCGAGGGGGCCATAAGATGGTATCATTGGTTTGACCTTGAAGAGTCATTTGAAGGTCACGTGAAGGTCACTTCAATTTTTTTAAATGGAACATCCTATATATTTTTGTACATTCTTGTAGCTCATCTCGAGAGCTTTCCAAAACACTATAATTAAGTACATTTTCGTTAAGTACTTTTTGAGTTATGAGGCTTGAAATAATTTCTTAATTTTACATAAACCGTAAAATATCTTGTAAAATATTCATTTTTCGATTACCTTACCTTAATAGTTTTATGTACAAAATAATGAGAGGAATCAATTGGTGTAAAGAAAACACATAGTTGTTTCGAAGAAAAAATATGTAACTTGCAATTAACAATTCCATATTTTTTCTTAAAAACAACTATGTGTTTTCTTTACACCAATTGATTCCTCTCATTATTTTGTACATAAAAGTATTAAGGTAAGATAATCGAAAAATGAATATTTTACAAGATATTTTACGGTTTATGTAAAATTAAGAAATTATTTCAAGCATCATAACTCAAAAAGTACTTAACGGAAAGGTACTTAATTATAGTGTTTTGGAAAGCTCTCGAAATAAGCTACAAGAATGTACAAAAATATATAGGGTATTCCATTTAAAAAAATTGAAGTGACCTTCACGTGACCTTCAAATGACTCTTCAAGGTCAAACCAATGATACCATCTTATGGCCCCCTCGAAACCATACAACTTTTGTCTAAAACATTTTTCTCTATCTTGCTTATTTTTCGAGTTATTTGGCTGCCTAAGTTAAAATGGGTCACCCTGTATACCCGTCGCGATTGACGAACGACCACAACAGCGTCGCCGCAATCGCTAAATGCAAAACCGATGGGTGCCCCGGTCCTGTTCCGCGAAATTCAGGTCCCCTTCGGTTAATCAGTTTTGACATGCAAATTGCAGTCGACAGTGTCATGATTCTTCGCAGGAATTTTGATGTCCGTAAATGAGGCGCTCGAGCTTCGTAAAGTGATGGCAGGACATGAAGATGAGATAACAGGTTCGATTTAGATAGATACAGATATTGTACGATGGATGCTGGGAATATTCGAAAAGCCCGCATTAAGTTTATCGTTCGATGATAACAGATAATGGTATAGAATGATTAAAATTGTGAAACTTTCCCCTCTACGAGAATTTTCAGATCGTATCCGAATAAAAGAAATTACGCTGATATATATTATACTCTGATCTAAGCTTGGGATATTTCAGTTTAATCCATAAATATTACGATATTAAAGTGTATGTGTTCAATATTTTTGATACAATATTTGATTTAAAATTAATTTTTAAATTTTTTAAAATATTTGTTATATTTTATGGTATCTTAGTATATTTACATATTAAATATTGCTGAATTCATTTAATCGTAAAGTGCCATTTTTAATCCTTCAATGTAACGATTAATATGACATTAATATATGACATAACAGTAATATAAATCAAATTTCAATAAATTATAATATATGTAAAAATTAAGATATTAGACTTAATACACAGAAAAAAAGGACATTCTTGTTTTGAAAATATATTTAGTTTTAACATGGAAATCTTGAAATGAGATTATATTGCGTTAATTAAAGAAAAATATAATTGCTTGAATAATTGTTTACTTGAATGAAGCCGTTTGATATAGTTCAATCAAGAAAAATATATTCTTATAATTTAAGATTTAATTTTCTTGAATAGAAAAGAAACAATGTTGGATAGAAAATAACATTTTTAAATCAAAGGTTATAATTTTCTTAAAGTAGAATTAAATAATTATATATTCTTGAGGTGACAATTACAATATTAAAATAAGACTATAATATTGTTGAAATTTAAAATTATTAAATTCTTCTAAGAAGATTAGAAATTGTTGCGTATATACGAAACAATGAACACGTTAGTTTAAGTATATAAGTTTTGATTTGACACTTATTTTTTTTCTGTGCATGTAAATATATATTTATTTAAATATATATTTGTTTAAATATTATTTATTAGATAACTATATAAGAAATTAGGCTCTGTGTATAAAACATAAACTTAAATTTAAAGGCCATAAGAGCTAAACGCGGATGATAGTGCGTAAGTTCAACGAGAAAATAAGTTACAGGGGGGAAAGAGGGATAATAATTAAATAAATTCTCGAATTGAGAATTATTTAAATTTGCTTGGTATCGTACCAAGAAAATTTGTGCCCTGCGCACACAAATAAGTTTCAACGAAAAACTTATTTTCTCGTTGAACTTACGCACTATCATCCGCGTTTAGCTCTTATGGCCTTTAAATTTAAGTTTATTATTTATTAGGTTTTAAGTTTCAGGCAATCTATAATTTGCGACAAAATTCTCATATAATTTGAGACAGAATTTTATTTATAAATTTTACGTCTTGTGTGTAAAACAGAAAATATTTAAACACGCATATAAAATGCATATAAATTTAAAAATACATCAAAATATTGACACATGTATATATTAAACATGTATGTATTAATAATGTTAATGTTAAAATAAGTATATTTTTCTTTTAGCAAAATTTCTAGAGAAAGAGAGCGAGAGAGAAATACATTTTCGAGATATCTCAATTTTTAATATGTCATCAATACAGTACATTTATATTTATAGTATACTTACTGTACTTATATCTTTTTATATAAAAAATTTTATAATTTAATTATAATTAAGTCTAATATATACATTTACATTTTTATATTGTATATATAAATATCGTTTACTTCAGAACAAGAAAACACACTTCGCTGCCATAACAGAATTTATTTTATGTTAACTCAAAATTTCTTCAAGTATCTTATTATAAAAATGAAAATATATATTAAATTTTATTATATATTAAAAAATTGAAATATTTCAGAAATATATATTTTCCGGAAGTTTTGTCAAAGAAAGTATACACATTTTCTGACAAATAATACAAAATACTCTCTGTCTGTATCAGTCTGTATCAGTCTGTATCTTATCTATATGGCATACGTTTCATAACCACGTGTCCAGTAGTTTACGTCCAATTCGCGTTATTACCCACTTTCTCATCTCTTCGAATAGGCCGATATCCTAACCGAGGATACAACCAATCGGAAAACGTATAGCTAAGAATTTCAAGTACGGACAGTTGAACCGTTCGTCCTCCTACGGGTCAAGAGATCTGTCGTCATCATCATTCAAGTTGCTATCGGCGCGGTGACCGTCGCGAAAGTTCTTCAGGGACGGAAGGAAACGAGCGGTCGAGAGACGAATCCAAAGTCACTCCTGAAGAGGAACGAGCCTCAAGGGATACGCCGGAATATTTGACAACATGTTTCCCTAGACGGTCGTCTGAGAGGAATCTTGCCAAGATACGTACGTACGTCTTAAGATTCGCCGTTATCCTGCTCGTTTCGCAGCATAAATATAAATATAAATATATAAATTTCACACATGTGGAATTAAACCGCACGTTCTTATTTTATTTGAAATTTTTAGGGATGAATTTATTCGGTCATTTATTCGATGATGATAAGAAGTTCGTCTACGAGTAGATGGAATATAAAAGAAGAAACATCAGTGCATCTCTATTAATTGGATCTAACTTTTATATAAGTTACATCGTTCAACAAATTAACATTCGAAATTAACGTTTGTTTGACATAGAAGCGGCTAGAAACAAAAGGATCTCAGGATCATCTAATGAAATCCCGATTCCCAGAGAGCTCACCAACAAGTTAAAAGTTTACGAACATTTCGCGCGCAATGGCTAAAAAAAAATTCGAGCGATCCCTGCGTCACTCTAAATCGTCCGACGCATTTTTCACGAAATGCGCCTTTCGTGCGTCAGCACGAATTTTCTCACGTTTCGCGAAACATACCAACGGAGAGTACTAATATCTCCGTCAACTAGCTCTAACGCTGGATTTTTTCACGAAAAGGTTTTGTTCGACGGGTCAAAAGTTTGAGAAAAAACGAAAAAGTACAATAGTGACTCGACTACGCCATCGATCTTATCGCGACGTACATCATTAAGCATGGTATCAATAGATTATAAGCTAAACAATAGATTTTTTTTAGAGAGCTTTTAGTTCCATAAATCTATTAATATACTTTGAAATGCGCGCATAATCATGTTTATAGACGCGTTATATGTTCCTTAGCGGCACTTCAATGTAACGTATAATGACGACAGCCACATAATAACGACGAAGTTGTGAATTAACGGGACGGTAGACACTAGTCTCCTATCCTCACGGAAGCGAGACGCATTCACCGTGCCAATCCAACGTTCTTGAAGCACGATAAGCACGTTGCTTAGAACCGCGAAATAGCTTAAACTGCGCGAGCAAAGATATAAATACCGGAAGACCGCCGTCTAAAGCACAATTAGCGAAGTTGGGATGGGAGCGCATCCCCCAAGTTAAGCCGGCTGTTCTTGGAGACAACTTGGCCGTTTTGCTGTCCAAAATAATAACGATGACACATATATAATCGCGAGAGGCGCGCACGCCAAAATGTGTGAAGATTCCCTCGTTGCGATGATAAAATGTGAGAAATGCGTGAGACTGCGATATGGAGGAAAACGAAAGAGGCTTTCTTTCTGTAGTAAAAAGACAACGCGACTTGAACGTAATACAATGTGTTTCAGGACGGCATTAAATTCAGTTAGCGTTGCTCTCGTCGCGACGAAACTTTTCTTCTACTTTACGTCGCCATCTCGAATAGTAAGTATATCGTTTTTAATTTTGCCTCGACGGGACGATCATTTCATTCCAGCCATAATTCAACGCGTAAACGAAATTATGCGAGACGAAATAATGTAGAAAAAAATTGTTTCCATGTTTTTATTGTCTTTGAAACCTACGATGACATGTGTTTAAAAAGATAATCCTTTTTAAACACAGATGTATCGAATGCGATGTTTTGAGCAAATTATTGCCTCGACAGAAAATTAAATTAAATCGCTAACGTCTTGAACACCAAAATAATTGATAACATATACATGAAACAGAAATGCTTAATATTCGCACGCAATGCGAACAATATTTTGAATGATCAAAGTCGCGGATTTAGATTTTGATACTCCAAATACTCAAGAATGATCTCTATATTTATTCGCGATGATGGATTTGCCGCAAGAAACATCCCTTTCCGTATCTGCAACGTCGATGTCGTTGCATTTCCTTACGCGTACCTTGCGATTTGTTCAGCAGGTAAAAAAGAAAAATATATTTATCGATGTAAATATCCGCTTAAACATTCAAATACGTTTGCGCAAATATTTGTGCCATCTTAACTAATCGTTCTTCACATACGTAAATTGGCGGAGTTTTAACATGTGTATAAGAGAAAAAGAGAGAGAGGGCGGAGAGAGAGCGCATCCTATACATAAGGAATAAATATTGCACTCGACATTTCACGTAATCTCGGTATTTTCATATTTGTTTCGTATCGCGTTTGCCACGCGCGTTTTGCGCGAAAAATTTGGTCCTTATCGGGAGTTATGTACATCATGCGCGTTGAATCTTACATACGACAGTAGTTGGAACTGTTTCCGTGTATTATCCAGCGGGAAGAGGCACTTTCATACGGTGTTACATTCGGAAAACTGTCAAGCGCTCTCAAGATTTCAAATAAAATGCGCATTTTTAATAAATGCATGTGTTATGTGTATATACAGGGTGACCCATTTTAACTTAGGCAGCCAAATAACTCGAAAAATAAACAAGATAGAGAAAAATGTTTTAGACAAAAGTTGTATGGTTTCGAGGGTGCCATAAGATGGTATCATTGGTTTGACCTTGAAGAGTCATTTGAAGGTCACGTGAAGGTCACTTCAATTTTTTTAAATGGAATACCCTATATATTTTTGTACATTCTTGTAGCTTATTTCGAGAGCTTTCCAAAACACTATAATTAAGTACCTTTCCGTTAAGTACTTTTTGAGTTATGATGCTTGAAATAATTTCTTAATTTTACATAAACCGTAAAATATCTTGTAAAATATTCATTTTTCGATTATCTTACCTTAATACTTTTATGTACAAAATAATGAGAGGAATCAATTGGTGTAAAGAAAACACATAGTTGTTTTTAAGAAAAAATATGGAATTGTTAATTGCAAGTTACATATTTTTTCTTCGAAACAACTATGTGTTTTCTTTACACCAATTGATTCCTCTCATTATTTTGTACATAAAACTATTAAGGTAAGGTAATCGAAAAATGAATATTTTACAAGATATTTTACGGTTTATGTAAAATTAAGAAATTATTTCAAGCCTCATAACTCAAAAAGTACTTAACGAAAATGTACTTAATTATAGTGTTTTGGAAAGCTCTCGAGATGAGCTACAAGAATGTACAAAAATATATAGGATGTTCCATTTAAAAAAATTGAAGTGACCTTCACGTGACCTTCAAATGACTCTTCAAGGTCAAACCAATGATACCATCTTATGGCCCCCTCGAAACCATACAACTTTTGTCTAAAACATTTTTCTCTATCTTGCTTATTTTTCGAGTTATTTGGCTGCCTAAGTTAAAATGGGTCACCCTGTATATATCTAAAATGAACATTTCCAAGCAACATTTCGCGATATGTAGCTTTTATACCGCGCGTTGCAAAAAGTACAAGATACGAGATATATACAAGATGGTCGAACAGCGCATGAATTGATACGATTGCACAAAATGAGGAATGAATTAAATTAAGAGAAACGATCGGAGCGATGCAAGCCGAGCTATAGAAGAGATATCAAAATAAATATCAAGAGAATTAATTCGTTTTGCTTGAGGTCGTTAATGCGGGATGGCTTAATGCCAGTCGTGTGTCCTATACACGTTTCACGAATCCCGAGTTATCAACTCTCAAAGTCACTTGCTCGAATTCCAGTCCAACGTGCGTTAAAGCCGAAAGATCTCATCGTGTTCTTATCTTATAACCGAACTTGTCGGCAAATGGAATGCAACACATCTAGATGGTATCTGTTGCGAACCGCGCTCGCATCCGCTCGTCGTCCATAAACTTGCAACGATATTCGCTGAGAAAGCATTCGCCCCCTTTAAAACTATCGAATAATCAAGTACTGCTGTTATGCTTGCTGCGTTTACGCTCGATACGTTTCTCTACGATATTTTTAACGTGCATCGTTAATATTCTAATTTACGAGGCGGCTTTATTTTTTTCACTTTATATCTATTATTAAAATGCTGTTAAATTTATCAGTCTGACCTATCAGCGTACCTATTGATCGAATCCTCTGCATTATTTATGTTGATAGAAGAAACTATTTAAAACTAATGATTATATATCTATTTCAAACACAAACATCATCATCAAAGTGCATCGACTATACATTGATGGCAACATAAATTTTGTCGATGCAGTTGTTTTGATAACGAAATAATAGTTACATGAGTGCGTAGTCTGTTTACTCGATTTGCGATTAAAACAAATTTTATTTACTGGAGCATCTTTTTATTTTTGTCAATTAAATATCTCCTACAGATATATAATAATATATGACAATCTCTGAGGTATCATCGATATGTTGTCATCCATAAACCAATCTTTATTCGAACCGCAGTCAAGTCTGAAGTGAAACCGTATTTCTTTTACGCAACCATACCGATTCTCGCTCTGAATTCAAATCATAAAGTTGGTGAGAGAAACGACCACCTCTCTTGTAAGCGTCGAGCAGAACGATTGCTCGTGAACCGCGCGCGCATCAACGGCGCTCAATTTGGAAATTGGTGTCCATTGGAATTGGAAATGAAATTTCGTAAACGTACAAATGTGGAGTGGCAAATAGGGTTGCAACACTGGTTACATCCGTAAAGCGCGGGCAATGTACCGTGTGCACGGCGCGCGCCATCGATCTCGTGGGAACCGATTTATGTTTACGAGTCCACATGGTGAAGCAAACGACGCTATGTAAGGAGAAAGAAACTCCCATGTATTTCTTTTCATTGTTATTGTAACCGTATAAAAATTCATCTGAAATAGAAGACGTTTTAGCAACAAAATAAATATAAGCCGTATGAATATAATCTTAAAGAAATGTTATCTTTAAAAATATAAAAACATTATATATCACTTACGTTACTATCTTCTTAAAAGGAAATAAATAATATTTTTAATTATTTTCGCAAAATATAAGTATCAAATATTGTACTAACACAATAAGATTATCAGGATTCCTTTTTAAAAAGAATATATTTAACGAATTTACATTACTCTTTTTAAAATAAACATCTACTTTGGGATGAATTTCTTTCTCTCTCTCTTTCTCTTTCCTTCTTTCTCGTTCATATCGCGAGGTTACAGATGTTGATGTTGTGCCTCCGGAGCGTGCAACATAGACAAAAGTGAGAAACTCTATCGAGGCAATCTTACAGTTAAACATCTCTGTTCGCGCGCGCGAATATAGCGGGGTTTAATCAGAGTAAAGTGTGCGGCGAGAAAAGTCGTCAGCTTCTGATATTTCGCTGTGATTTACCTACCTTGCGAGCGATAAAAAGCCCCGGCCTTGGTAGTCGGTATATGATGCATAGTGTTAATAATGTTCTCTCCTTCTTGCTTATCCTCTTATTTTCTCCGTCCTTGTCAAGCTTCTCCACTTTTACCAGTCGCGGCGCGTCTCTCCTCACGTCCTCTACGTCTTCTCGTTTCTCTCCCGACGGAGCCCCTTCTCTCAATCCAGACTGAAGTATATGTGTTACGCTAGAAAAATACGTATATACATAAATATATGCTCCAAAAGCTGCTGGGAATTTGTACTTAATCGTACATATCTTAAGATACATTCTTAATGCATATGCACGGTTTCGAAGGCTATTCAGTGTTTTATATATTTTTTTTATGGAACTTCAACGCTTTGGATGAATTTATCTCTTTTAAGTAATAAAATCTTCGGACTAATCTAGAAAGCTATTTCTTTCTACAATATCTGAATAATTTCTTAAAATCATTTTTCTGTTATTCTACTCTTCGCATCTTTCTTTCCATCGATTTTACGTAATTTAATATTTAGAAATTAATATTTATATTAATTATCTTACTTTCTCCATCTCCTGTCTTCGCCGAGCTCCTCCATTTTTTTCTGTCGCGGCGCGTCTCTCACATTCTCTACGTCCTTCACGTCTTCTCGTTTCTCTCTCGACGAAGCCTCTTCTTTCAATCCAGACTGAAGTATACTATGTGTTACGCTAGAAAAATATGTATATGCATAAATATATGTTCTAAAAACACTGCTGGGAATCTGTACTTAATCGTACATATCTTAAGATATATTCTTAATGCATATGCACGGTTTCGAAGGCTATTCAAATATTTTATGTATTCTTTTTTTGCGGCACTCCAATGCTTTGGATGAATTTATCTCTTCTAAGTAATCTTTGGACTAATCTTAGAATAATATTTAGATATTAATATTTATATTAATATTTAAAAAATGCTAATGCCGTCTATATTGATCATGATCGAATTTATTGTCGACGATACCTCGCGATAGGAGAAACGTCAATATACTCGAGATTTATTTTTCAATACCTATTTGGAGGGAAAAGAATTGCGATGAAGATTAATCGACGGAATGAAATGCAGAACTGTAGAGTTTTTTTATCGATTAAAGAATTAAACAGAAAAATTTATCGTCACGTATATGAGAACGTGTCGATTCCGGAGAATCATGGGATTAATACCAAGTTCTCATTGGTCAATTCCAACTTTCCCATTTTACCCGAAATAGAATCGTGTAAAAGGGTGACCGATAAATTAACGACGTATAATATCGCGCACATTATGCCGCTATAAAGATAATTGCGGTCAACAATGCGAATGCAAGTATAATGAAATTTACACACAATCCGGGGCAAACGGTATTAATGGTACAAATGATGTTGTTACGTTATCCAATACATGTTTAACCGAAGTTCGTTGATGGGGAAATATCAGTGACGTTGTACGCGTGCAGAACTATTCAAGAACCATGTTATGCGTTTCTAAAGATTGCCATTGCGAATGGTTTAATCCTTCAAAACGTATCGAACAGCATTACATATTTAAAACATTATATAATAAACCACTGTATTCTCTTGCTCTCTTTACCTCTCTCTCTCTTTCTCATTTATTTATAATTAATTTTATCATCTCTAATAATTAATTTGAAGTATAATTTATAACGTATTGCATTTTTAACACACAAGCAATGTTCATCAATGTCTCCCGCTATTTTTTTTATTATTATTAAATCTAGCATTTATAAATCAGAAGACTTACAGATTTAAGAGAACCAAGTTGACAATTGATCCTGCGTCGAAAAATAATTAATAATAATTTAATAAACATCCGCGACTCAGATTCGCATACGTCAGATCCTACATACTCTGGACGTCAACGACGATTGGTCTCGCCGATAACGCCGCGTCTCGCGCAGATGTGCACATCCTGCCTTCCGGGGTGCAGGTGCGAACGTACATGTATGCACGCGGACGACTCATAATGGAATATGCACCGTTGATACGAGACGATATCACCCCTTCCCTTTCCCTTCTCACCGTCCGAAGACAACGCGCTCGCTAACAAACCTAACCTAAACACAACGGCGGTCCTTATCGTATTCCTGTCACCTATCGCCAGGCTGCACCCGTTGCAGCACATTAGAAACGTTGTCGTCTTCGTCGCGTAAGCGCGTCGCATTCCAATGCGCACCAGGACGGACCGCCTGCTGTCATTCGTGTTGCGGGATAAAGTTATCGAGCATTTATACATCGATATTTCGAACATCGCTGAATGCGCTGGAAACCATTCAAGACACATTTTATTTTGCAATAATTAAAATGATATATTTTTACGTATTAATCGAATAAGTCATACTAAACAAAATACATAGACATATTATTTTATTATAAGAAAAAAAATGAGAAAAAGCTCCGAGATTTTTTTACAGTTGA
Organism: Camponotus vicinus; assembly: GCF_025532165.1. Taxonomy (NCBI): domain Eukaryota; kingdom Metazoa; phylum Arthropoda; class Insecta; order Hymenoptera; family Formicidae; genus Camponotus; species Camponotus vicinus. Next base: position 17,901,820 of record NW_028141945.1, read on the forward strand.
GTGATTACAGTTTCTAAAATATCAGAATTATAAAATATTTTATCGCGAAGCGCTAAAATAATGATGATAATAAATTATCAAGCATTAATTTCAAAAAAACTTTTATCAGGTACTCTAGAAAATCATTCATATATAATACATCGAATTGAAAATTTGAAGCGGTTTATCCTTTAAAGAGGATTTTCCATGCGTTTTAAAATGAGCTTACCTTTGCAAAATAGAAGTAACGGTCGCATAATGAATTATGTGTTCATTTGCTCGAAAATTGATGCCTTCCTTCCATTTCCTCCTTCGTGCACTCATGATGGCGAAGTTCTGTCGATAATTTGTCGATGATTTGCGTTTTTTGATTTACTATGACACGAAAATAACATGCACAATTAACGCAACACAAAGACGTGACGACATTTCGATGGTGAATTCAAGAAATGATACCGATGTATTGGCGCTAAATTCAAAGTGATACCAGCGCGCCAATTTTTGTATGATAGCGCCATCTCTATTGGAAAAAACGTTTTCACATTTCAAGAAATTGTCCGAGGGTACAGAAAGAAAAAGAGGTAGTAAACTGTTGATAATTGGGCGAAACATTACCGATAATGAATAAAAGTGTAAATAAAATTTAAATTTATGGCTACCCAGACAGCACACATATCCAAAAGACATCTAAAAGACGACTTAAAGACGTCTTAAAGTTCTCTAGACGTCTTTAAGACATCTTTTGGTCTTTTTGTGCTGTCTGGGTAATACTGTGAAGGTGAAAGCACATAAAATTGCATAGGCGCATAACCATAAGCATAAGGAAATTAATTGGTCCACAAATATATGCATAAGAAAATGAAGCAATCAACCCAGTGAACACGTTTTATAACGGCAATATAACATGAAAGTTACATGTAATGTAAAATTTGCTACATGCAGGTAATATAACTGTTATATATTGTTTTGGCATTACAGTTATGTAACAAAAATTGTGTAATTGTTACATAATATGCTTGTATCAATGTTAATATAACTTTGAGATATTCTGATAATATTAATCAGAGAGAAGAATGAGAGGTGTCATGGCCCGCTTTTAGGTGATCCCTGAAAGCGATACGCTCTCTGTGGACCTTAAAAACGTGCACCTAAACTACGAAGCCAAGGTGCACGAATGTTCTCAGAGGGTAACATATAAGGTGCACAATTTTTGGTTCTATTCCGTGCTATGTGCACAAAATGTCGGTAGCACCAGTGCTGTATAGCAAGGTGCTTACAATATCAAATAAATTTTAATATAAATGAGAAATGACGAATTTGCGATCCTCTCACACTCTCTCTCTCTCTCTCTCTCTCTCTCTCTCTCTCTCTATATATATATATATATATATATATATATATATATATATATATATATATATATATATAATTTTTTTTTTGATATATGAATTTGCAATGAGCAGCGACATATTTTTTCTTAAGAACAATTATATGTTTTTTTTACATTAACTGATTCCTCTTACTATTCTATGCATAAAATTATTAAAGTAAAATAATCGAAAAATGAACATTTTATCAGATATTTTATAATTTATATAAAATTATGTCAACTTAAAGAATCAAATATCTCGTTAACTGTTCAATTTTTGACTATACTATCTTTATAACTTTTTACATGGAATATTGCGAAGAATCGATTTATATAAAAAAATTAGGATGGTTCCATTAAAAAATATGAAGATAATCTTGAAATTTCTAAAACGCTTCCACTTACGAAAACAATATTACTAGCATATCATGGTCCTTTTAATCGTACAATTTTCGTAATTACAATTTTTTCATATCTGTAAAAATAGCGTTGATATTTCAAGTGAGCAAAGTTTTATATACATATATGTGTGTGTGTGTGTGTGTGTGTGTGTGTGTGTGTGTGTGTGTGTGTGTGTGCGTGTATAGCGTATACGAGTTATGTGAGCAAGCGAGAAGGTAATAAGAGAGAGCGAAATGGCAATAAGAGCGAACGAGATAGCAATAGCACGAGCAACGAAGACTTGGAAATAGAGTCTTTCTTGCAGCCTGGCATACTATTTCTCTCTCGCTCGCTCCTATTACTATCTCGCTCGCTTCTGTTATTGTTTCACTCGCTCTTACGTACTCATATACTGTCATGCTCATCTCGTTATCAAATCTGCCGCTGGCAAGCGGCCGATGACAAATTATGACAAATAAATAAGTTAATTATTTTAAGATATATTTATAAGGGTATAGAAGTAATTTTAATGGAATAATGAAAATTTTGCGATTAAAATAACAAACATGGTATCAATCGGATAAACGTAGTTAAATATATAATCAAAATTTTTATTATCAGACCAATTAAAAATTATCCGATTTACGTCGTGTTTGATATCATTTTAATCGCAAAAATCTCAATAATTCATTAAAATTACTTTCAAATGGATAAAATAAAAATTAGGAGCTTCAGTTTTTATTTTATAAGATGTTTACATTCGCGAGGAAGCCGAGTCCGCTTATCTTTACGACCTGTCAAGTGCGAGAGCGACAGCGAAACCGCGAGTCGAGAGCGAGCGAGATGACCTATCATCAAAGAATTCCGAAGTCTCTTACAATCGGCTTCTTCACTTCCTCTATCCATTCGCAATTTACGAGATTATAAAGTAAAAACTGAAACTTTTATTTTTTATTTTATCGATATGAAAGTAATTTTAATGAATTATTGAGATTTTTGCGATTAAAATGATATCAAACACGACGTAAATCGGATAATTTTTAATTAGTCTGATAATAAACATTTTGATTATATATATTTAAATACATTTATCCGATTGATACCGTGTTTGATGTTATTTTAATCGCAAAATTTTCATTATTCCATTAAAATTACTCGCATACCCTTATAAATATATCTTAAAATGATTAACTTATTTATTTGTCACAATTTGCCATCGGCCGCTTGCCAGCGGCAGGCTTGATAACGAGATGAACATGACAGTATATGAGTACGTAAGAGCGAGTGAAACAATAACAGAAGCGAGCGAGATAGTAATAGGAGCGAGCGAGATAGTAATAGGAGCGAGCAAGATAGAAATAGTACGAGCAACGAGGACTCGAGCTCGAGAATCGGATTTTTCTTGCGCGCTATTATTTTCCTCTCGCTCGCTCCTATTACTGTCTCGCTCGCTCCTATTATTGTCTCGCTCGTTCTTGTTGCTGTTTCGCTCGCTCTCGATTCTTGGGTCCGCTTATCATTCCGGGCTATCTATCACGACTGCCAAGTGTGACAGAGAAAGCAAGACCATGAGTAGAGAGCGAGCGAGATGACCTATCATCAAAGAGTTCCGAAGTCTCTTACAATCGGTTTCTTCGCTTCCTCTATCCATTCGCAATTCACGAAAATGTAAACATCTTATAAAATAAAAATTGAAACTTTTATTTTTAATTTCATCGGTTTGAAAGTAATTTTAATGAATTAAAGAGATTTTTGCGATTAAAATGATATCAAACACGACGTAAATCGGGTAATTTTTAATTAGTCTGATAATAAAAATTTTATAATTATATTTAACTAAATTTATGCGATTTATATCGTGTTTGATATTATTTTAATCTCAAAATTCTCATTATTCCATTAAAATTACTTTCAAATGAATAAAAAATGCATTTAATTTTTTGACATATATTCGTGAATATTATAAATGAAGTCTCGTGTAAGAAACTTCGGAATCTGCGACATCGGGAATTTTTTCATTATTTATAATAATATACGACTTTAAATTGCCATAAAATAAAAACTAAAGCTTTGATATTTTATTTGATCTTTTTGATTAAAAGGGATTAATGAAATTTTTGAAATTGAAAATTATTCTAATAAAATATTGAGTTTAATGTGATTTCAATCGTAAAAATCAAATTAATTCTAAAGTTATGTTCAGTAAGATAAATTAAGTAAAGTACAATGCAACATTTTATACAATGTAGTCTTATTTTCAAAATTATAGTTTAAATTAGACACTATTAATTTATTAAAATAAAACTATAATTATGAGAAATTAAGAGTTTTATTATATACATGTACACATTGATTTTTACGATTGAAATCACATTAAACCCAATATTTTATTAGAATAATTTTCAATTTTAAAAATTTCATTAATCCCTTTTAATCAAAAAGATCAAATAAAATATCAAAGCTTTAGTTTTTATTTTATGGCAATTTAAAGTCGTGTATTATTATAAATAATGAAAAAATTCCCGATGTCGCAGATTCCGAAGTTTCTTACATGAGACTTCATTTATAATATTCACGAATATATGTCAAAAAATTAAATGCATTTTTTATTCATTTGAAAGTAATTTTAATTGAATAATGAGAATTTTAAGATTAAAATAATATCAAACACGATATAAATCGCATAAATTTAATAATTAAATATAATTATAAAATATAATTATAAAATTTTTATTATCAGACTAATTAAAAATTACCCGATTTACGTCGTGTTTGATATCATTTTAATCGCAAAAATCTCTTTAATTCATTAAAATTACTTTCAAACCGATGAAATTAAAAATAAAAGTTTCAATTTTTATTTTATAAGATGTTTACATTTTCGTGAATTGCGAATGGAGAGGAAGCGAAGAAACCGATTGTAAGAGACTTCGGAACTCTTTGATGATAGGTCATCTCGCTCGCTCTCTACTCATGGTCTTACTTTCTCTGTCACACTTGACAATCGTGATAGACAGCTCGGAAAGATAAGCGGACCCAAGAATCGAGAGCGAGCGAAACAGTAACAAGAACGAGCGAGACAATAATAGGAGTGAACGAGACAGTAATAGGAGTGAGCGAGACAGTAATAGGAGCGAACGAGACAGTAATAGATGCGAGCGAGAGGAAAATAATAGCGCGCAAGAAAAATCTGATTCTCGAGCTCGAGTCCTCGTTGCTCGTGCTATTTCTATCTCGTTCGCTCTTATTTCACTCGTCCTTCTCGCTTCCTCACGTAACTCTCGCATCGCTTTTATGCATATATACGTACATACATACGTACATACCACACATACCCCCACTCACACATATATATATATATATATATATATATATATATATATATATATATATACACACACATACATCTTTATTATTTAGAACTTTTATTCTTAAGAAATGTGTACGCGTTTTACATTAAAAATAATATCAAACTTTCTCTCTGTAAATATATAAATTATTTATTAATAGCCTAATAAAATATCTTATTTTCAAGTGTTGTAATCATATAATGAATAAATTTCTATATATATATATATATGAGAGAGAGAGAGAGAGTCATACAAAATTCATTAAAAATTTATTTAATATACGTAAGCGTCTTGCTATACAGCACTGGTGCTACCGTCATTTTGTGCACATAGCACGGAACAGAACCAGAAATTGTGCACCTTATATGTTACCCTCTGAGAACATTCGTGCACCTTGGCTTCGTAGTTTAGGTGCACGTTTTTAAGGTCCACAGAGGGCGTATCGCTTTCAGGGATCACCTAAAAGCGGGCCATGACACCTCTCATTCTTCTCTCTGTTTTCACTTCGTTTCAAAAATCGTAATAGGCCCCCTGACCAATGGACGTCTTTCTGATGTTTTTAAGAACATTCATTTTAAGACGCCATTTTTAAGATGGCCACGGTGCCAGGCCAGCCAGGAATTAGACGGGATCGAGTTAGAAAATAAATTATTCCATTTACCAAAGTTGAGCAGTGCTTTGCACAGGTAAGAATTAATGATATTTAAAGCCGGGTCTGCAATGGCCATAGCATAAGGTTCTAAGATGTAAGCGAAATAACCAAATCCATTTCCTATGGATTTCGTGCGTTCTACGGTGGTCTTGCATACGCAGTCACGGAAGAATTCTGCGTTCTTAATTCTTATTGCGCGTCCGCCGTAGAACATACATAGAGCCCATTCTACAATGGCAGTAACAAGACTGTAGGAGTAGAGATTAAATCGTTTTTAGTGAAGTAAAGAAGAAGAAGTAATGAAATAGACAATTCTCATTTTGTACTACTATTACCTTAGAGTACTAATGAGAATTTCTATTTCGTTACTTCTTGTCTTTACTTCACTAGAAACAGTTTATTCTTTACTCTTACAGCCTTGTTATTGCCATCGTAGAATGGGCTTAGGGTGTGTTCCAAAATTCACTGCCAGCGCTGAAAATCTTTAGTTCATGTTACGTATATTATATATTTTCAGCGCTGGCAGTGAATTTTGGAACATGGCCATAGTAGGAAATGGATTTGGTTCATTTCGCTTACAACTTTATGCTACGTTATATATATACATATATATATATATATATATATGTATATGTATGTTATGTGTAAAAAAATTAAACTCTATATTGTAAAAAAATATATTAATTATCTTTTGTATATGTTTTTGCAGCATTATGACAACATATGAAGATTTTATTCAACAAAATTTTATTCAACAAGATTGTGACGGTGTGCGTTCCATAAATGGAATGCTTGGCCATCATCGCGTATTGATACTACTAGACTAGTTGTACTATTGAAAACTTTGTATCAACCAATTAAGGAACAAGTAGATCTTCCGCCAATTCAATATGATCCAGTTTTATGTACAAGATCTACATGCAGAGCTATTTTAAATCCATTATATCAAGTTGACTATCATGGTAAGTAATAAGGTATTATAAATGAATAGAACAAAAATCATTTTTTATTTATCACAAGAAACATTTTGAAAAATATTAAAGTAGTTTATTTCTATTAGAAATTAAAGTATATTTTAATGTGTTTCTTTATTATGATGTATTTACATTCATATTCTTTATTATTCTTTATACTTCATTTAAATTCGTATTTTATTTAATGCATAATTCTCTTGTAATTTTCTGTCTATATCATATAAGATAATTTAAAAAGTCAAATTATTTATTAGGAGCATATAGTATTCATAAAAATATTGTAAAGGTATTTTTATATTTCAATAAATTCTAAATTTGTGTTATCATTATATATTATTTTTTTTTAAGTTACATTATAATACACATATTGTGACTTATATTAATAATTATGAGAAAAAAACTTTGCAAAAAGAATTTATGAGGAAATTCTTCGAAATAAGAAACAAAAGGGAAATATATTTAAATGATCAAAATGTATGCATTTATTTGAATAATAGTGTTATATATGTGTTATATATGTTGAATAGTTATATTATGAAACAAATATTTTTGATTTTACTTTTTTTAAGATTTGATTCTTTTCGAACATTTTTTTTTATTATCATTTATTGACATTACATGATTTATTATAGTTTTTATTATATATAAATTTGATATATATATATATATATATATATATATATATGTTACTTATATATTACTTTAAATATTATTGTATCTCAATCCAATTGTATGTATTTATATGTATTATTTAGCGTGCCCAATGTTTGCCATCAATATTTTTATTTTTTGCGGATACATATGTCTGGATGATGAAGAATTAGGGGCACTTAAAGATTCATTACAAATGTCATTGTCTCTGCTTTCACTCAATGCTCTTATTAGTCTTATCACATTTGGCAAAATGATTCAAGTTCATGAATTAGAAGCACAAAGGATCTTCAACCAAAAGTTCAAGATATGTTAGGTACGAATAGAATAAGTCCCAAGTTATATTTACTATATTAGTTATTGTTCTTCATGATTACTTTATTGCATTTTATTCACATTACATTTTGATAGGTATAGGTAGACTAATTCCTGGACAAAATCCAAATCAACCAAGAGGATCTGGTGCGTATCTATTGCCAGCTGCTAATCGCTTTTTGTAACCAGTACATAAGTGTGATATGAGACAGTTCGACAGATCTTTTAGGAGAACTGTAACGTCATCCATGGTCTGTTGGGCCAGAGAAACGTTCATTGCGATCTACAAGTGTGGCATTAGCAGTCGCCACGGGTCTCTTAGAAGCTAGTTATGCAAATACCGATGCTAGGTATTTATATGTTGTAATATGATGTATATATGTTATGTTTTTCATTGTAATCCTATGTATAATGCTATCAATGTATTTAAGGATTATGCTATTTGTTGGCGAACCATGTTCTCAAGGACCTGGCCAAGTTGTAACTGATGATTTATGACAACCAATCAGATCACATCATGATATTCAAAAAGATAATGCTAAGCATAGAAAGGCATTTAAGCATTATGATACACTTGCATCACGTGCTGCAACTAATGGCCATAATAGATATTTATTTTTGTGCTCTTGACCAAACTGGTTTATTAGAAAGGCGACAATATTGCAACTCTACTGGTGGTCATATGATGATGGGGGATTCATTTAATTCTTCATTATTCAAACAAACTTTTCAACGAATATTTGCTACAGATGCCAAGGGTGATTTGAAAATAGCATTCAATGCAATCTTAGAAGTAAAAACATCTCAGAAAATTAAAGTTTCTGGAGCAATTGGATCTTGTGTATGTCAGTGGGAGAAAGGATCAAGTGTTGGAGTACTACAAGAAGTAGGCTTACTTGTCAGTGGAAATTTTGTTCATTGACACCATCTACAACAACAGCATTATTCTTTGAAGTTGCAAATTAACATACAGCCCCAATTCTGCAAAGTGGAAGAGGCTGTATTCAATTCATTATCCAATATTAACATAGTAATGGACAAAGGCGAATTAGAGTTACTACTATTGCAAGAAAGTAAATATATTTTTTATTATACATTATATGTATATCATAAATATTTATAATATCATAAATAATAATATAATATCATAAATATTTATGATGTTATAGGGATATCTTTAATTATTAGTTGGGCAGATGAATCATCATCTTTGCATCATGTAAGCATGGAATTTGAGGAAGCAACAGCTGTTTTTATGTCACGTTTAACTGTATTTCGAGCAGAAAGTGATGATGGTCCAAATGTTTGAAGATGGGTTGATCATATTCTGATTAGACTTGTTAGTAGTTTCTATCATTAAAATTGTGCCCAATTACACTTAATATAAAGCTTAAACTTTATATATTTATACATATAGAGTTGCACATAAATATATATTTTATCTATTTTGAGGTGTAAAATCTTATTATTGCAGTATCAAAAATTCGGAGAATATGCAAAAGATGATCCAACTAGCTTTAGATTGGCAGAAAATTTTTCCTTGTATCCACAATTTATGTATCATTTACGCAGATCACAATTCTTCAAGTATTCAATAATTCCCCAAATAAAACTAGTTTTTATAGGTAAGTTGTTATTTGTATAAAACACATGATATATTTAAAACTTATTGATACTTTTAGGTCTCATATTTCATATATCAATATATATTTTTTGACATTCTTTTTAATTGAAAGAAGAAAGGAGCATCTCAGATAAAGTTTTCATTTATCTTATGACAGCAGTCATTTGTCATAAGTTGCTAGTGTATTCGCAATATATACTGTGTCCATTTTGTGTGCAACATTCAATTTAATTTCAAATAATTGCAAATATGCAATAATGCAGTTATTTGAAATTAAATTGAATGTTGCACACAAAATGGACACAGTATATATTGCGGATACACTAGCAACTTATGACAAATGACTGCTATCATAAGATAAATGAAAACTTTATCTGAGATGCTCCTTTCTTCCCATCTTTCATCGAGTGCGATTGTGATTGTGGTTGTGCGTTAAGTGAAAATTATATAAAATAGTTTACAATGAATGAAATTTAATAACACTGTGATGAACAGTATAACTAACAAAATGAACTCACAGACTTTATATTTACAGATGTTGACATTACTGATGAGGAATGGTTGAACGAAAGTTTAGTAGGTGATTACGTGTCTTGCGGTAATGCTAATGTGCGTGATGATGGTAATGGGCTTAATAATGACAATGTGCCTGATGATAATAATGATGATGATATTGGTGACAATATGATTAGCCCCGATAATGTGCTTGACGGTGATGACATGACAACTTTCAATGCCAACGGCAATCAGTTGGAAAAATGCTATGGTATGTATTAAACTTTATTCTTTATTCTTCCTTCTTAATTATATCGTTATATTGTACTTATAATAGCAATATGTTATATGTACTTAATTTCGTATGTATGTACTTGTGTAAAATAACTAAACAGATAATTTTAATGATACTTATAAAGAGAAATAAATATTTTTCTTTTTTATCTTATACAGATGCGCGTCGTACCGAACAAAAAATTATTAAAAATCTCATACAAAAGAATACGAGACTGTTGGAGATAATAATAAATTTAATAAATAACGCAGGACCAGCTAATACAATATATAATAATGACGAAGTCCAATTATTGCCGGAATTTCCGCTATCAACAGTTGACGAATTTTTCAAATTTGACACGGATCTCCAGAAGGACAGAGAGATTCGGAAACAATTAGTGAGTACTTTTCTGTTTTTGCGTCCATTTCTTTTTTCTTCTTCTCTCTATTTTTAAATGTGAAATAAATGCATATTTCTATAATTCAATCAACAACGAAAAATTCTTTTGTAGAGATAAAAGTAGAAGACAAAATCTAGATATTGAATATACTGGGTGTCACACTAATTAATTCCTCTCGTTATTTTGTACATAAAAGTATTAAGATAAGATAATTGGTGTAAAAAAAACACATAGTTGTTTCGAAAAAAAAAATGTAATTTGCAATTAACAATTACAATTTTTTCTTAAAAATAACTATGTTTTCTTTACACCAATTGATTTTTCTCATTATTTTGTACATAAAAGTATTAAGGTGAGGTAATCGAAAAATGAATATTTTACGATTACCTCACCTTAATACTTTTATGTACAAAATAAGATATTTTACGGTTTATATAAAATTAAGAAACGATTTCAAGCCTCATAACTCTGCAAGTACTTAATGAAAACTAACTTAATTATAGTGTTTTGGAAAGCTCTCGAGATAAGCTACAAGAATAATAACGCAATGAAAAATAAATGGTTCCATTTAAGAAATTGAAGGTGACCTTCACATGATTCTGACAACGCTATTCAAGGTCGTACTAATATTACTGTGCATTATTTGAAACCCTATAACTTTTATAGGAAACATTTTTGTCTGCCGTTCTCGGTTTTCGAGATATTCGGCTGATACGGGTGGTCTGACACACTGTATATATATATATATATATATATATATATATATATATATTTATTTATTTATTTATTTATTTATTTATTTATTTAATCATATAATAAAAACAATTTTGAAAAATAAAATAATGAAAATAATAGGCTCAACATAATAATAAATTACTAAGGGGTAAAAAGGCAAATAAAAATTAAAAGACACGCGGTTATTAGTGCGCAAATTTAGATATATAGTATAAAATATTTACTTAAATTTACTTAAAGCGTAATATATAACATTCTTTTAAATTTTATTACAATTTTTGCTGCCTTTTGTCGCTTAGTAATTTTGAAAGAAGCTCTTAAAATATATTAAATTCATGTTTCCTTTTTCTTCAATTCAAGCGGCTTAAATTGAAAATATTATTAAACATTTTTGTAACATTCTGTTATAGAAAAGGAAAATTGCAAAAATTGGAGGAAACACTTTCGTTCACAAGACAAGGAATATTATAAAATACACATTATCGGATGAATTGTGCCGCAAATTATCATGGACAGGCCAAAAAGGATCAACGGCAATTAAGGACACAAGTTTTGTCACAGTTATTATGGGTAATTATTATTTCTTTAAGATACATTTTTATTTCTCCTTTTTATGTAATATTGCTTAAAAATAGTTGCACCTTTAATGTATTCGAACATCAGTATTCGAGATAGTATCTAACATATGCTTAGATGTAACGTGCACTTTTAACTTTAAATTTTTCTTCAGAATTATTAATAAGATCTTACTTCAAATTTCGTTCAAATATTCTTCTACACTTTATACTCTTTCCAATTTTTTACGGATCAAAATTTTTATATTCTTTCCAAAAGTTACAAACGTTTATAGCTATACTTTACTTCATGACTACCCTATTCTAACTATTGGAATTAAAGCACAAAATATTTTAATAATTATGTAACAAATCGTTTTTCAGCATACGTTTCGGACGACGAAAAAAGTAATATGCACGATATTAAAAAGACCATCCAAGAATGGTTACGACATGCGGGAGATCGCCTCGACTATTTAAGAAATAAGGAGAAAAAGGTTGGTAAATTATTGAAAATTCCATACGATATTATTTAAAAAACAATAGGGCTGTATAATGTTGCTGCATAACATTTTTAGTGTTGAAAATGAGAAAACATTGAAATTAATATGTTTTTTAATATATGTAAATGTATATCATCTTATATCATATTTCACTTATATATTTAATTTTGTGTGTGTGTGTGTGTGTGTGTGTGTAAAAAATTAAATTCTATATTGTAAAAAAAATATATTAATTATCTGGTATATTTTTTTACAGCACTATGACAACATATAAAGATTTTATTCAATAAAATGAAGATTGTGACGATGTGCGCAATGGAATGCTTGGTCATCATCGCGTATTGATGCTACTAGACTAGTTGTACCATTGAAAACTTTGTATCAACCAAAATATAATAAAGAAATGAACTTAAAATGATGAGTTTTGTTATTTATTATAGAATAAATCAATATGCAGCTATTTTACCGACTGAATTACGCACGTCTAAAAGTCGTCTTAATTGAAATGTCTGAGACGTCTTTATAACATCCTGAGTGAGATATTTAATTATATGTCTTGAGTGAGACGTCTTAAAACAATGCCCGACAGATATCTTAAATCGGGACATAAGACGTCTTAAAGACGTCATAACGATGTAATTCTGATAACTTCTTAAGACGTCTTTAGAAATTTCATGACGTCTTTAAGACGACATAATGTTGTGTGGGTATAAGATCAATTTATAATCCGTATTCATCCGTATCGGTGGATAACGCGTATTAATCATTGCGCGTATGGTATAATGTCACGAGTGCCGTGTTGTGAGTTAATTGTGAAGTGCCTATACTGCGACTGTGTCCAAGAAGAGAATGTTCACCGATCGGACGAAAACTCTTTCGTTTCGCGTAGGTCTTCGCCCATAGTCTTCTCCTGTACTGTTCGTGTATTGTTTAAAGCTTGTCAGTGCTGTAGCAACAAATGGCACCAGGCCCCCGAAGCATCGGACCTATTTATAAAATAATTATTATTAATATATTTTAAAGAAATTAGTTTAATTATTTTAATCATTTCAATTATATTTCAATTATATTTAATTATTTCAATTATTTCACTTTTTTAAGCTGAGATTCAAGCGTGCCCGAGCGTGTATTTACGTATGCGGCACTGAATAATACGCGCCACGTTCTCCCCACTTTGCCGCCTATGCGCAGACCGAGGGACATTCGTTCTTTGAACGCAGTATAGAGGGCTGAGAACGGCAGACGTGTGATATGTGTAACAACGTGAGAGAATAATTAATTCTTTGTTCTCTCGGCAAAACGTGTACTACAGCGTCTTAAAGAAAGGTATGTATATATGCTGAAGGATGTATATATGTATATAGTGCTGATAGAATATTATTTTATAAGAATCTCGGAGAATTTGTCTATTTTAAAATTACTCATAATCGCTTTTGGCACATGCGTTAACCTCATAACCTCAATTCAACTACATTTATAATTCGAGTCATATTAAAAATGCATGCTTATTTCTCAGCATATGTTTCTCAGTGAATTTTCTAACTTGAATTGTATAGTTACAGCTCAGCAAATAAATTTAATCTTGATAATGTATTTCACAGATTCTTCGCACTTGTGCAAGAAACAAATTTTTCTATAGATGATTTCGCACTACCAGAAAGTAGAAGGGGCATTGATGAGATATATACAATATATAATAAGGAATAATTCATAATATAAGCACAATTTACAAAAGCTCGCATTATTAATCAGGTACATATGTGATAATTAAGTGAACTATTGTCTCTTGTTTCATTTCATTGTTAGTTCCACATTTGTAAATAGATTAGCCTCGCTCAAGTCTAACTATCATTCTGCATTTTATTACCTAATTTTGTATTTTGTAGCTTTCAAATAGCCGAAGTTAAAAGCCAACTGCATTCGCATAAACCATTATAGACAGTAAAACGATAATTATACTTGGGCAATCTGGGTTTCTATTTTTGTTTCATCTATTACACGCTACTACATTTTGCCATATTCTGAATAATACATTGTTACGAATATACACACACACACAATTACGAATACTTACAATTTCTTTTTAGTTACTAATAATTAATACCAACAAACACTTTCTATTATCGTCATAATAGTGTAAAGGCAAATTACAGAGAAAACTGTTGATATTTAAAACTATTATCATTTCTTATTTCTTATTTCTCTTTATCTTACAGATTTTCCAACTGTAATTGCACTCAATATCTTCAATATTATACACCTATACTACCTTTTTATCCATCATAAGTTTAAATGTATGATAGCAAGTAGCAAGTATTTTTTACTGGATCGTTTTTTCAAAAATGCCAAAAGATATTGCCTCATTATCTAAACGTAGAAAAAACCAATTGCTCAATGCACAAATCGCACGGTACTTGACAGATCATAATCAGCCATCTACTTTTCATATAACACCTTTATCTCATAGTTGCCATATCGATCGTGTCAGTCCACTCAATTATTCAATTGCCAATAAGATACACAACGACCAGTTATCAGCTTTTTTCACGGATTTTGATATTCCTATAACTCAAAGCAATGTCTTTATTCACACGGGCGATGTTGCTGATATTGGGACAAAACATATAGCGGAATATTTGTCAAGTGACTCTAGTAATGAGTTTTTCGTTGAAACTAATTGTGACATTCCAAGTACTGTCAATGTAAGTTTATCAGACGAATTGCGCTGTTGGACTGTACAAAATAACGTGTCACACAGAAGCGTGAATGCATTATTAAAAATTCTTTCTTTGCACGGTCATTCTGATTTACCAATAGATGTTCGAATTCTTATGAAAACACCTCGAAATACATCGTATAAGATTCAGCCAATGAATGATGGCTATTACGTGCATTTCGGACTAACAGATGGACTGAAACGTTCGATTGCAAAGTACTTTCAAGTTATCCCCTATAAAATAGAAATAAATATAAACTGTGACGGTTTACCTTTGTTCAAAAGTTCGCGAGCTCAATTTTGGCCAATTTTAGTATCAATCGAAACTTATTTCTACACCGAGCCTATCGTTGTTGGCATATACTATGGTGACAAGAAACCTGCTGATGCTAATATTTATCTGAAAGAATTTATCATTGACATGACTGAAATTCTTAGAAACGGCCTTAATGTTGATGATCATAAATGTTGTGTAAGTATCAAGGCAATTGTTTGCGATGCACCTGCAAAGTCGTTTCTCACTTATACGAAAGGTCACAATGGATACTTTGGATGTTCTAAATGTATTCAAGAAAGAGATGCATTGGGCCATCGCATGACATTTCCTGAAATAGATAGCGAATTAAGAACCGATTATTCCTTTCAACATCAACAACAGCCTGAGCATCATGTGGGTTATTCAGATTTATTCAATTTAAATATAGGTATGGTTTCCCAAGTTGTTTTAGACTATATGCATCTTGTATGCTTGGGAGTTACCAAACGTCTTCTTCAATTCTGGATTAAAGGCCCTAAAAATGTTCGACTTACTAACGAACAACTGCAGGCTGCGTCAAAAATTATAGAGTCAATGAAATGCTTCATAACTAAAGAATTTAGCAGAAAACCGAGAAGTCTTAACGATGTTGATAGATGGAAGGCTACTGAGTTTCGTCAGTTTCTTCTTTACACTGGCCCCGTGGTTTTGAAATTAGTTTTGCGGAAAGATTTGTATAATCATTTTCTTTCATTAAGCGCAGCAATCCGTATTTTAGCTGATCGTAAACTGTGTTTAGTTATGAATGATTATGCTCAATCTTTATTGCGCTGGTTCGTTTTGCATTATGGAGAATTGTATGGCTCGGAAAACATTACGCATAATATACATAATCTCGTGCACCTCGCTTCTGATGTAACCCGATTTGGCTGCTTAGATCAATTCAGTGCGTTTAAATTCGAAAACTGTTTGCACGCAATAAAGAAACAGGTTAAGAATTCGCAAAAACCATTACATCAAATCGTTAATCGTATAACAGAAGAAAATGCTCTACCTATTCAAACTCAATACCGCAAATCGTATCCAGTTGTACACTATTCGAAGTCTGCAATAAAGATCAAATTTCTCGAGTTCGATAGATTTTTCATCTCAACAGAGGATTATGAGAATTGTTGCCGATTGAACGATGATTCGATTTTTATTGTAACAAAAATTTTTAGCGACAGTAATGTTCTTTACATAAGAGGAAATAAGTATAGCAACACGAGGTCAGTTTTTTCAGTACCGTGCGATTCTCAGAAATTTGGCATCTCTCTGGTTAACAAAAGATTTATATCAGAACGGATTACGTTGTTAGCATCGCAAATACAGAGAAAGTGTTTGAAATTGCAAAATCCCGAGGAAACCACTCCAAGTGTAGTGATTCCTTTATTGCAATATAATCATTAATTATCTAGAATTCAATCCAATAGAAAAGATCGTTCCTCGTATTTTTCAAATTCTTTCCTGCAATCTCATTTCCTCTTGTTCCTTTTTGAAATTACTTCATTTTCACTTACGATTGGTGATAGACATGGCGTATGCAGTCGTAACATTCAACAACAACGAAGTTTCCGAAGTACCATCCAATTGGCTTGAAACAAATGGTGATGAACCGTCATGTTGGTGGCCGACAAATTGTAAAAATGTCAGTACGCTAATAGCAAAAAAATCTGAACCAGATAAAAAGTTATGGGATAACTTGCCTGTTACCATCGAAAAATTTTGCAGTAGGCATACTTCTTTATTATAGAATAAAGAAATATCTGCGATATTTCTAGTTTCTATTTATAATAAATACTTTTTTTCAGCGTCTCTTGAGAAGGCTCGAAAGGTCGCGGAAGATGCAAATTATATAACTACTGACGATGACCAACTCGGGAAAGGGCATAGAAAAGTGATACCCAATAGACGAATATCGAGCTCCTCATCCGATGATGAAAATGAAACTCAATCTAAAACATTGAAGCGGATAAAAAAACCACGAGAGCTGCGTAAGTTTTAGCCATTTTATAATCTGATTTAACAAATTTTTTAAAGATTGTGATGTCTCGTCATCTATTTTTTGAATACCATTAGGGGAATCTGTAGTGTATTTTCTCCTGTTTAAATCCATTTCGTAATTTGCACTTTATACTTATACAGTTATTAAATTGAACTTGAAATCCCTATGAATTGCAAATCCTCACATCTTATCTCTTGTGCATTCCATCTTGAGCTATTAAGATGAAGCTGTTTGTAAATCCTTGTGCAGAAATCTCAATGATAGTTTTACATCATGTCTGTAAACAGACTTTTTTACTATACATCAACGCATATTGTATATACAACTGACAACGAAACATCATCGAAAATCAAATCTGGATTTTTAGGTCGAAATATATTATCAGGTCTTCCACCGATTCCAAACAGCTCTGGCGAGATATCAGAATCTGAAAAGTTTCAAAACTCGCACGACGTCGTAGAGGCAAGAGGATCAAAACAGCTCACAAAGTCGCACGACATCATAAGTAAGGGTCTGACTCAGACCGTCTGAGCAGAATGGTTGATTTATAATTTTAAGACAATGTTTTATGTTTTGAGTCTTTGTCTTTATAGTACCGCACAAGAAAAATCTGGAATGTAAGGAATACTGTATGCATACAGTAAAATTATTACTTTTATATGTTTATATACATGTTTATTCCTTACAAACGTTAACACTTCGTACATATGATTAAGACTTGAGACAAAAGACAGTATTGTACGTTATTAAAGACAAAGACTTAAAACATAAAACATTGTCTTAAAATTATAAATCAGCCGTTCTGGTCAGACCCTAATGATATCTTCTGTTGTGCTATCCCACACAACATTATGTCGTCTTAAAGATGTCTTAAAGACGTCATGAAATTTCTAAAGACGTCTTAAGAAGTTATCAGAATTACATCTTTATGACGTCTTTAAGACGTCTTATGTCCCGATTTAAGATATCTATCGGGCATTGTTTTAAGACGTCTCACTCAAGACGTCCCAATCAAGATATAATTAAATGTCTCACTCAGGATGTTATAAAGACGTCTCAGACATTTCAATTAAGACGACTTTTAGACGTGCGTAATTCGGTCGGTAAAATAGCTGCATTGATTTATTGATTTATTCTATAATAAATAACAAAACTCATCTTAAGTTCATTTCTTTATTATATTTTGAATATTTATACATATTTTTATGAACACTATATGCTCCTAATAAATAATTTACGATTACTTTTTAAATTATATCTTATATGATATAGAGAGGAGAATATTACAAGAGAATTATGTATTAAATAAAATACGAATTTAAATGAAGTAATAAAGAATAGAATATGAATGTAAATATATCATAATAAAGAAATACATAAAAATATACTTTAATTTCTAATAGAAATAAACTACTTTAATATTTTTCAAAATGTTTCTTGTGATAAATAAAAAATGATTTTTACTCTATTCATTTATGTGTATAGCATATATATGCTGTGTATATACATACATACTATAATACAAGATTGAAATCTTATGATCTGTACAATCTAAATCATATTATTTTAGTCATTTTTATCAAGGACCTATAGCTTACTATTCTGCTGAATTTACTTCCAAAATTGAACAATTGCTAGCTTAAATCTAATTAAGTTAAACTCTAGTCTAGCTAAAATGATTTAGTTTAAAAGAAAATGGATAGAATTTTTTCTTACAGGATTTCTCTGAGAGCAAAAATTGCAGATCCATAATTTTGCACGATAGTCTACTTGATATAATGGATTTAAAATAGCTCTGCATGTAAATCTTGTACATAAAACTGGATCATATTGAATTGGCGGAAGATCTACTCGTTCCTTAATTGGTTGATACAAAGTTTTCAATGGTACAACTAGTCTAGTAGCATCAATACGCGATGATGACCAAGCATTCCATTGCGCACATCGTCACAATCTTCATTTTGTTGAATAAAATCTTCATATGTCATAGTGCTGTAAAAAAATATACAAAAGATAATTAATATATTTTTTTTTACAATATAGAATTTAATTTTTTACACACACACACACACACACAAAATTAAATATATAAGTGAAATATGATTTAAGATATACATTTACATATATTAAAAAACATATATTAATTTCAATGTTTTCTCATTTTCAACACTAAAAATGTTATGCAGCAACATTATACAGCCCTATTGTTTTTTAAATAACATCGTATGGAATTTTCAATAATTTACCAACCTTTTTCTTCTTGTTTCTTAAATAGTTGAGGCGATCTCCCGCATGTCGTAACCATTCTTGGATGGTCTTTTTAATATCGTGCATATTACTTTTTTCGTCGTCCGAAACGTATGCTGAAAAACGATTTGTTACATAATTATTAAAATATTTTGTGCTTTAATTCCAATAGTTAGAATAGGGTAGTCATGAAGTAAAGTATAGCTATAAACGTTTGCAACTTTTGGAAAGAATATAAAAATTTTGATCCGTAAAAAATTGGAAAGAGTATAAAGTGTAGAAGAATATTTGAACGAAATTTGAAGTAAGATCTTATTAATAATTCTGAAGAAAAATTTAAAGTTAAAAGTGCACGTTACATCTAAGCATATGTTAGATACTATCTCGAATACTGATGTTCGAATACATTAAAGGTGCAACTATTTTTAAACAATATTACATAAAAAGGAGAAATAAAAATATATCTTAAAGAAATAATAATTACCCATAATAACTGTGACAAAACTTGTGTCCTTAATTGCCGTTGATCCTTTTTGGCCTGTCCATGATAATTTGCGGCACAATTCATCCGATAATGTGTATTTTATAATATTCCTTGTCTTGTGAACGAAAGTGTTTCCTCCAATTTTTGCAATTTTCCTTTTCTATAACAGAATGTTACAAAAATGTTTAATAATATTTTCAATTTAAGCCGCTTGAAGAAAAAGGAAACATGAATTTAATATATTTTAAGAGCTTCTTTCAAAATTACTAAGCGACAAAAGGCAGCAAAAATTGTAATAAAATTTAAAAGAATGTTATATATTACGCTTTAAGTAAATTTAAGTAAATATTTTATACTATATATCTAAATTTGCGCACTAATAACCGCGTGTCTTTTGATTTTTATTTGCCTTTTTACCCCTTAGTAATTTATTATTATGTTGAGCCTATTATTTTCATTATTTTATTTTTCACAATTGTTTTTATTATATGAATAAATAAATAAATAAATAAATAAATAAATATATATATATATATATATATATATATATATATATATATATATACATATATACATATATACATATATACATATATATATATGTATATATATATATATATGTATATATATATATATATATATATATATATATACGGGGTGTGTCAGACCACCCGTATCAGCCGAATATCTCGAAAACCGAGAACGGCAGACAAAAATGTTTTGTATAAAAGTTATAGGGTTTCAAATAATGCACAGTAATATTAGTACGACCTTGAATAGCGTTGTCAAGATCATGTGAAGGTTGTCCTTCAATTTCTTAAATGGAACCATTTATTTTTCATTGCGTTATTATTCTTGTAGCTTATCTCGAGAGCTTTCCAAAACACTATAATTAAGTTAGTTTTCATTAAGTACTTGTAGAGTTATGAGGCTTGAAATCGTTTCTTAATTTTATATAAACCGTAAAATATCTTATTTTGTACATAAAAGTATTAAGGTGAGGTAATCGTAAAATATTCATTTTTCGATTACCTCACCTTAATACTTTTATGTACAAAATAATGAGAGGAATCAATTGGTGTAAAGAAAACATAGTTATTTTTAAGAAAAAATTGTAATTGTTAATTGCAAATTACATATTTTTTTTTCGAAACAACTATGTGTTTTTTTTACACCAATTATCTTATCTTAATACTTTTATGTACAAAATAATGAGAGGAATTAATTAGTGTGACACCCAGTATATTCAATATCTAGATTTTGTCTTCTACTTTTATCTCTACAAAAGAATTTTTGTTGTTGATTGAATTATAGAAATATACATTTATTTCACATTTAAAAATAGAGAGAAGAAGAAAAAAGAAATGGACGCAAAAACAGAAAAGTACTCACTAATTGTTTCCGAATCTCTCTGTCCTTTTGGAGATCCGTGTCAAATTTGAAAAATTCGTCAACTGTTGATAGCGGAAATTCCGGCAATAATTGGACTTCGTCATTATTATATATTGTATTAGCTGGTCCTGCGTTATTTATTAAATTTATTATTATCTCCAACTGTCTCGTATTCCTTTGTATGAGATTTTTAATAATTTTTTGTTCGATACGACACGCATCTGTATAAGATAAAAAAGAAAAATATTTATTTCTCTTTATAAGTATCATTAAAATTATCTGTTTAGTTATTTTACACAAGTACATACATACGAAATTAAGTACATATAACATATTGCTATTATAAGTACAATATAACGATATAATTAAGAAGGAAGAATAAAGAATAAAGTTTAATACATACCATAGCATTTTTCCAACTGATTGCCGTTGGCATTGAAAGTTGTCATGTCATCACCGTCAAGCACATTATCGGGGCTAATCATATTGTCACCAATATCATCATCATCATTATTATTATCAGGCACATTGCCATTATTAAGCCTATTACCATCATCACGCACATTAGCATTACCGCAAGACACGTAATCACCTACTAAACTTTCGTTCAACCATTCCTCATCAGTAATGTCAACATCTGTAAATATAAAGTCTGTGAGTTCATTTTGTTAGTTATACTGTTCATCACAGTGTTATTAAATTTCATTCATTGTAAACTATTTTATATAATTTTCACTTAACGCACAACCACAATCACAATCGCACTCGATGAAAGATGGGAAGAAAGGAGCATCTCAGATAAAGTTTTCATTTATCTTATGATAGCAGTCATTTGTCATAAGTTGCTAGTGTATTCGCAATATATACTGTGTCCATTTTGTGTGCAACATTCAATTTAATTTCAAATAACTGCATTATTGCAAATATTGCAAATATGCAATAATGCAGTTATTTGAAATTAAATTGAATGTTGCACACAAAATGGACACAGTATATATTGCGAATACACTAGCAACTTATGACAAATGACTGCTATCATAAGATAAATGAAAACTTTATCTGAGATGCTCCTTTCTTCTTTCAGTTAAAAAGAATGTCAAAAAATATATATTGATATATGAAATATGAGACCTAAAAGTATCAATAAGTTTTAAATATATCATGTGTTTTATACAAATAACAACTTACCTATAAAAACTAGTTTTATTTGGGGAATTATTGAATACTTGAAGAATTGTGATCTGCGTAAATGATACATAAATTGTGGACACAAGGAAAAATTTTCTGCCAATCTAAAGCTAGTTGGATCATCTTTTGCATATTCTCCGAATTTTTGATACTGCAATAATAAGATTTTACACCTCAAAATAGATAAAATATATATTTATGTGTAAATCTATATGTATAAATATATTAAGTTTAAGCTTTATATTAAGTGTAATTGGGCACAATTTTAATGATAGAAACTACTAACAAGTCTAATCAGAATATGATCAACCCATCTTCAAACATTTGGACCATCATCACTTTCTGCTCGAAATACAGTTAAACGTGACATAAAAACAGCTGTTGCTTCCTCAAATTCTATACTTACATGATGCAAAGATGATGATTCATCTGCCCAACTAATAATTAAAGATATCCCTATAACATCATAAATATTTATGATATATTATTATTTATGATATTATAAATATTTATGATATACATATAATGTATAATAAAAAATATATTTACTTTCTTGCAATAGTAGTAACTCTAATTCGCCTTTGTCCATTACTATGTTAATATTGGATAATGAATTGAATACAGCCTCTTCCACTTTGCGGAATTGGGGCTGTATGTTAATTTGCAACTTCAAAGAATAATGCTGTTGTTGTAGATGGTGTCAATGAACAAAATTTCCACTGACAAGTAAGCCTACTTCTTGTAGTACTCCAACACTTGATCCTTTCTCCCACTGACATACAAAAGATCCAATTGCTCCAGGAACTTTAATTTTCTGAGATGTTTTTACTTCTAAGATTGCATTGAATGCTATTTTCAAATCACCCTTGGCATCTGTAGCAAATATTCGTTGAAAAGTTTGTTTGAATAATGAAGAATTAAATGAATCCCCCATCATCATATGACCACCAGTAGAGTTGCAATATTGTCGCCTTTCTAATAAACCAGTTTGGTGTCAAGAGCACAAAAATAAATATCTATTATAAATATCTATTATGGCCATTAGTTGCAGCACGTGATGCAAGTGTATCATAATGCTTAATTGCCTTTTTATGCTTAGCATTATCTTTTTGAATATTATGATGTGATCTGATTGGTTGTCATAAATCATCAGTTACAACTTGGCCAGGTCCTTGAGAACATGGTCCGCCAACAAATAGCATAATCCTTAAATACATTGATAGCATTATATGTAGGATTACAATGAAAAACATAACATATATACATCATATTACAACATATAAATACCTAGCATCAGTATTTGCATAACTAGCTTCTAAGAGATCCGTGGCGACTGCTAATGCCACAATTGTAGATCGCAATGAACGTTTCTCTGGCCCAACAGACCATGGATCACGTTGCAGTTCTCCTAAAAGATCTGTCGAACTGTCTCATATCACACTTATGTACTGGTTACAAAAAGCGATTAGCAGCTGGCAATAGTTACGCACCAGGTCCTCTTGGTTGATTTGGATTTTGTCCAGGAATTAGTCTACCTATACCTATCAAAATGTAATGTGAATAAAATGCAATAAAGTAATAATGAAGAACAATGACTAATATAGTAAATATAACTTGGGACTTATTCTATTCGTACCTAACATATCTTGAACTTGTTTTGGTTGAAGATCCTTTGTGCTTCTAATTCATGAACTTGAATCATTTTGCCAAATGTGATAAGACCAATAAGAGCATTGAGTGAAAGCAGAGACAATGACATTTGTAATGAATCTTTAAGTGCCTCTAATTCTTCATCATCCAGACATATGTATCCGCAAAAAGTAAAAATATTGATGGCAAACATTGGGCACGCTAAATAATACATATAAATACATACAATTGGACTGAGATACAATAATATTTAAAGTAATATATAAGTAACATATATATATATATATATATATATATATATATATATATATATCATAAATTTATATATAATAAAAACTATAATAAATCATGTAATGTCAATAAATGATAATAAAAAAAATGTTCGAAAAGAATCAAATCTTAAAAAAAGTAAAATCAAAAATATTTGTTTCATAATATAACTATTCAACATATATAACACATATATAACACTATTATTCAAATAAATGCATACATTTTGATCATTTAAATATATTTCCTTTTTGTTTCTTATTTCGAAGAATTTCCTCATAAATTCTTTTTGCAAAGTTTTTTTCTCATAATTATTAATATAACTCACAATATGTGTATTATAATGTAACTTAAAAAAAATAATATATAATGATAACACAAATTTAGAATTTATTGAAATATAAAAATATCTTTACAATATTTTTATGAATACTATATGCTCCTAATAAATAATTTGATTTTTTAAATTATCTTATATGATATAGACAGAAAATTACAAGAGAATTATGCATTAAATAAAATACGAATTTAAATGAAGTATAAAGAATAATAAAGAATATGAATGTAAATACATCGTAATAAAGAAACACATTAAAATATACTTTAATTTCTAATAGAAATAAACTACTTTAATATTTTTCAAAATGTTTCTTGTGATAAATAAAAAATGATTTTTGTTCTATTCATTTATAATACCTTATTACTTACTACAATAGTCTATTTGATATAATGGATTTAAAATAGCTCTGCATGTAGATCTTGTACATAAAACTGGATCATATTGAATTGGCGGAAGATCTACTTGTTCCTTAATTGGTTGATACAAAGTTTTCAATAGTACAACTAGTCTAGTAGTATCAATACGCGATGATGGCCAAGCATTCCATTTATGGAACGCACACCGTCACAATCTTGTTGAATAAAATTTTGTTGAATAAAATCTTCATATGTTGTCATAATGCTGCAAAAAAAATATACAAAAGATAATTAATATATTTTTTTACAATATAGAGTTTAATTTTTTTACACATACATACATATACATATATATATATAACGTAGCATAAAGTTGTAAGCGAAATGAACCAAATCCATTTCCTACTATGGCCATGTTCCAAAATTCACTGCCAGCGCTGAAAATATATAATATACGTAACGTGAACTAAAGATTTTCAGCGCTGCCAGTGAATTTTGGAACACGCCCTAAGCCCATTCTACAATGGCAATAACAAGGCTGTAGGAGTAAAGAATAAACTGTTTCTAATGAAGTAAAGACAAGAAGTAACGAAATAGAAATTCTCATTAGTACTCTAAGGTAATAGTAGTACAAAATGAGAATTGTCTATTTCATTACTTCTTCTTCTTTACTTCACTAAAAACGATTTAATCTCTACTCCTACAGTCTTGTTACTGCCATTGTAGAATGGGCTCTATGTATGTTCTACGGCGGACGCGCAATAAGAATTAAGAACGCAGAATTCTTCCGTGACTGCGTATGCGAGACCACCGTAGAACGCACGAAATCCATAGGAAATGGATTTGGTTATTTCGCTTACATCTTACAACCTTATGCTATGGCCATTGCAGACCCGGCTTTAAATATCATTAATTCTTACCTGTGCAAAGCACTGCTCAACTTTGGTAAATGGAATAATTTATTTTCCAACTCGACCCCGTCTAATGCCTGGCTGGCCTGGCACCGCGGCCATCTTAAAAATGGCGTCTTAAAGTAAATGTTCTTAAAAACATCAGAAAGACGTCTATTGGTCAGGTCTTAAAGACGTCATAAGAAAGGCATGTTTAAGACGTTTAAAAAAATACGTCTTAAATTGAATGTCTTACAGACGTTAGAAAGACGTCTATTGGTCAGGTCTTAAAGGCGTCATAAGAAAGGCATGTTTAAGACGTTTAAAAAAATACGTCTTAAATTGAATGTCTTAAAAACATCAGAAAGACGTCAATTGGTCAAGTCTTAAAGGCGTCATAAGAAAGGCATCTTTAAGACGTTTAAAAAAATACGTCTTAAATTGAATGTCTTAAAAACATCAGAAAGACGTCAATTGGACAAGTCTTAAAGGCGTCATAAGAAAGACATGTTTAAGACGTCTTCAAGACATGCATGTTGTGTGGGATAGATGAAGACCAACGCGACACAGACAAGGAAGCAGAAAACGTGGATGACTCATACATGACGATTCCGAGTCCGGTTGCGATGGTTGCGAATCCAGCAACTCGCAAGAAAGAAAATTTTTCTGAAGTTTCAACGCTTGCCAGAAAAGCCTTTGATGGCATGGAAGTGATGGACCGTAATCAGGAAGGTGAAACTGACTGGACTTATTGGACATTGGACATTTACAAGGAACATCTCAATACTTTCGATATTGTCTATTATTTATTCTGATGTAGAATATTCAAGAATAATTATTCGGATGCTCGCATCGATTCAAGTAGAACTACGAGAGCTTCATCAGAAAGTCGAACGCGGAAGACCTATGTTTTCAGGAAATGTCGGCCTCGTAGCGCATCTTCTGCCATTAAAATCGATCGCGGAGATTGAAGCCTTCGAGAAAAAAATCCATGAAAATTCGGAAGTGAAAGAACAATTCGTAAGTTAATTCTTTCAATATCTCACGAAGATAGATCAAATTTTGTTCAATTTGTTGCAAATATAATAATATTTCTATTGCAGAATACATTTGTACGGAAAATTGGAGGTCACACAGCGCGTGAGGACATCCAAAGAATTTGCACAAAGATCTTCACAAATTCCTGCGCAGAGTTATGTTCATGGAAAGGACGGAAGGGAAACTTTTGCATTGAAGGTCTATGTATTATAAAAATAATGCAAGGTAAATAATATAATATCCGAGATTTTAACACCAGAAAATACCATTTTAACGTTGTTTGAGAATACGGTTTCTCCTTTTCTATAGTCCGATTTTTGGCAGAAACATTGACTGATTAATGCTCTTGCTGCAAACAGACAGTTCAATAATGTATATAATAATTATTATAGTTAGGAATAAGTGTTCCCAATCAGCGTTGTCGATATCGATTCGAAAAAATAACTTTTTTTTTATATAATTGTCTTTATGGTTTCTTGCAATGCTATTTGAAAGGATTAGATTTTATAGGCATTTCTCATTCCATGATAATATTGTGAAGAATTTTAATTTTTGCCAAAAATGTCGAATTGTTGTCGAATATCTTTAAGTTTTTGTTACAGAAATTTTATAAATATAAAAAAGTTATATTTTAAATCTAATTTTTAACATTTTTCACTTAGAGTAGGGCAAATATAAGAGCTGTGTGGTATTTAGATCTGCAAACATGGTCGGTTTTTATATAAAAACCCAAATAATTTATACTATAATCGTTTTAGTATCTAAATAAAAATAGAACGAAACAAAATGCAAAATAATTGGTTACTTCACCTCGTTCAATTGTTTATCATAATAACCCCACTGTTAGAAGTTAGCCCCGTCAACCCTAATAAATCTAAATTTACTCTGATTTATTATCTAGTCTTTAGATGTTTCACATTGTATTTACAATTTACATAATTAATTATATTAATTTGTTCACAGATGCTATTTTACATACATATCCGACAACGAAGGAAATTGAATTTGAAGAGATCGTCGCAGAATGGTTCCGGTTTGCTAAACAACGACGAACTCGAACAACAGAAAAAGAGAAGAAAAAGCAGAGAGAAGAAAGACAACGGAGGCAAGGGAGAAAGAGGCAAACTCTTAACAAGGTTACAGAGTTTATCTTCTTTAAATAAAAGATAAAGATACTTTTGCTATTGTCATATACAACCGTGAAAAAAAATGCCTTTGTGTCCTTTGTCAAAAAGTCTTTTTCTTATTTTTTTTTTATAAACATTATTATATAGTATCTAGACTATTGAAGAAATTCACTATACACCGGAATAAAAAAGTCTGCACCGGAATTGCCATCCTTAACGAGTGATGCGTAACACCACGTACAAATAATAATATACACATGTAATGTAACGCGCAATAAAGAGGTGGGATATGTATTATATGTAACTGTGATAGCGACATGTGATAGCGACATTGCAAGAACCCACGTATTATTTTATCACAGCCATCATCACTCGGTATCTAGTCGATTAGTACCTATTAGTCACTATTAATATCGTATCTAGTCGATAGACAAAGGTCCATATTCTGAATCCTCTTTTATCGATAAAAGTGCCTCTAAAAGTGGCTTACAGCCAATCAGAAGGCTTATAAGCCACTTTTAAAGGCACTTTTATCAATAAAAGAGGATTCAGAATATGAACCAAAGTTTGCAGGAAATGTAAAAGATATATGTTCCTAATATAAAAAATATATTACTAATCTCGTTTTAAGTTTGTTACATTTTAATCTTATTGATTTGATACACATTATAATTATTTTGTTTGGTGTAATACATACATTTCATGAATAAATAAGAATTTTGAATCAATATATTTTTATTCAACTTTTGTAACACGCTTATCACCTCAATATAACTGTAACATTACAGTTATATCTACTATTATATTGCATTTATATAACAGCTATAATATTTGTTATATTACAGTTACATTTACTGTTATGTAACGGTTAGATAACACGTTATATAACATGTTATATTGCTGAGTCGGAAAAAGTAACTTACATGTAATGTACATGTAACATTCTGATAATATAACTGTTATATTCGGTTACATTGCCACTACATTGCTGCTATATTACTTTGTTCACTGGGTTGTTAATAATATATATTTATTTATAAACAGTTGTATTTCGTTAAAAATATTTATTTCACAAACAGACATAATCTTGAAACTAAACCTTTTCTCTCTCAATCATCTGACCATACCTCAGCTACTCGGTCCACCTCAGCATGAATCAGAAAGAGAGAATGAGAGAGTAGAAGAAGAGAAACAAGAAAGTGTTTTACATTCAATTAAAATACAAATGTGTGAAATACGTTATAACATATATGTCATATAAACGTTTGATGTTTACATCATATAAACATCAAACGTTTATATGACATATATGTTATAACGTATTTCACATTTGTATTTTAATTGAATGTAAAACACTTTCTTGTTTCTATTCTTCTACTCTCTCATTTTCTCTTTCTGATTCATGCTGGTGGATCGAGTAGTTGAGGTATGGTCAGATGATTGATTTGAGAAAGAAAAAGTTTAATTTCAAGATTATTTCTGTTTGTGAAATAAATATTTTTAACGAAATACAACTGTTTATAAATAAATATATATTATTAACAAATATATATTTCTTGTTTTTTTATTTATTTTGCTCATAAATATATATATTTTATATAATAAAATTTAAGTGATTGTAGTCTTAATCTAAATGTTTTTTTTTTAATTTTAAGTTTTTGAATATATACATATATAGAATATACGTATGTACAATTAATATATAAATATATTAAAAATTATATATATAAGTATTAATATGTAAATATATTATAAATTATACGTGAGTATTATGAGTTATATCTTTTCTGCTATCAGTTATACAGGGTGACCCATTTTAACTTAGGCAGCCAAATAACTCGAAAAATAAGCAAGATAGAGAAAAATGTTTTAGACAAAAGTTGTATGGTTTCGAGGGGGCCATAAGATGGTATCATTGGTTTGACCTTGAAGAGTCATTTGAAGGTCACGTGAAGATCACTTCAATTTTTTTAAATGGAACATTCTATATATTTTTGTACATTCTTGTAGCTCATCTCGAGAGCTCTCCAAAACACTATAATTAAGTACATTTTCGTTAAGTACTTTTTGAGTTATGAGGCTTGAAATAATTTCTTAATTTTACATAAACCGTAAAATATCTTGTAAAATATTCATTTTTCGATTACCTTACCTTAATAGTTTTATGTACAAAATAATGAGAGGAATCAATTGGTGTAAAGAAAACACATAGTTGTTTCGAAGAAAAAATATGTAATTTGCAATTAACAATTCCATATTTTTTCTTAAAAACAACTATGTGTTTTCTTTACACCAATTGATTCCTCTCATTATTTTGTACATAAAAGTATTAAGGTAAGATAATCGAAAAATGAATATTTTACAAGATATTTTACGGTTTATGTAAAATTAAGAAATTATTTCAAGCATCATAACTCAAAAAGTACTTAACGGAAAGGTACTTAATTATAGTGTTTTGGAAAGCTCTCGAAATAAGCTACAAGAATGTACAAAAATATATAGGGTATTCCATTTAAAAAAATTGAAGTGACCTTCACGTGACCTTCAAATGACTCTTCAAGGTCAAACCAATGATACCATCTTATGGCCCCCTCGAAACCATACAACTTTTGTCTAAAACATTTTTCTCTATCTTGCTTATTTTTCGAGTTATTTGGCTGCCTAAGTTAAAATGGGTCACCCTGTATATGACATATAAAATGGTTAATTAATATTCACATCATGTCATATGTACTATTTTATATATATTTGCATTATATATTTTGTATTATATTTTTCACAATTTCTTTATGTACATATATTCAAGTTTTATTGAATTTAATTTATATTACATATTATAATGTGTTAGAAAGAGAACGAAAACCAAAGGAGAGAATGAGAGGAAAGTACAGATGGCAGTACTAGTATACTCGCTGACTTCGCGCATGCGCATTCCATTTTATGCTACACAAAATCGGGAGAGTTGCGCTACTGTATATACTGTGGTCTTACGTTATCTCGGCGCAATCTTGGCGTGAATATTGAATGGAATATGTATGACTGAAAACATGAACGTAAGGTTAGATTCATGAGTGAATGTATATTTTCTCGAAAAATCATGTCATTTCATTTGAAAAGTGAGAAACCGATAACTAAGGTGAGTCGTGATGAAGACTTGAGTGCTCTAATTCAATAGACGAAAAGGACAGATTTTATAATTTGCAACAAACGTTTAGATGATTTCCTTCGTCAACTTTGCTATTTTTAATATTTTAAATTCATTTGCTTTAACTAAAATTTTCGTTAAAGTAAATTTGATTTATATAAATTAATAAAAACGTATAGAATCTGTTACATATAGCATGCTTATACTTACTTCCTTCAAATTTAATTTGTATTTAGTAAAAATTAACAATATAAATTGGTTTTATAGTTTTTATTTTGATCTCTGAAAGTTTTTATATTCGAATGCACAATAATAAATACTGTTTTAAAGGTACACGATATGGATATAACATCGGACTTTGAGAGTCTCAAAGTGTCCACTTTAGAGAAAGCATCGCGTATATCAGCGATGATGGATCGTATCTCAATTAGTCCCCAAGCAGTGCCAAGTAAAAATGACTCTGATAAACTGGAAAATATTGAGAATGAACAAAATTCTTGTAACATTAAAACTCCACAGAAAACTAATAATAATTCCAAGCAGAACACAATATCTACTTCAAATGGCATTCACTTTTCAATCAAGAAAATTCTTTTGGAAAGTGAAAAGCAAAGGAAAGAAGAAGTCAGGGTAATTTAATTATCCTATAGTTGATCATATTCAAGAAGATTTAACAAGATTTAATACTATTACATAAAAATATTTTTATTAATAAATATATGTTAGATTATATATAAGAGATATTGATCAATGTTTTATATTTTGATACCTTTAACTATATTACAGAAAAAAATCCAATGTCGTATTATTCACATGAAGGAAAATGGTCGTGTCATTCAGGAGCAAATGGCGAATTCGCGCTCGCTAATGGCACGTGAGCGTGAACGACGGACGGAGGAGAAACTGGCAAATATCCTGGCCGAAGTTGAGCGAATTGCAGAGCAAGAGGAGATTAAGAGGCGGCATGAGCAACAACTACAAGCACAACGTGCTCAGGAACAAAAGGAAAAGCTGGAACGAGAAGTAGAAGAGTACCGGAAACGAATGAAAGAAAAGGAGGAGTTGACAAAGATCGTGATGGTCCATCGAGGCCAGTTTACAGCTAAATACTGTGATATCGTAACGTTATCCAAGAACTGTAAAGATAAGCACGCATTTGACGTGATTCTCACGGCAAATTCCGCGAGAATAAAGGAATTGATTCAACAGATTGAAGCCTTAGATGAAAAAATCAAGGTAATTATAAAAAAAGGAAATTAAAAAAGAAAAAATTAATTATCCCAAAAAGTTTGTTTACAAATTAAAAGTTTGTAGACATTTTTATTGAATGGCAAATTGAGATAATTTACTACAAGAGATGATCATAAATTTTTGAAAACGTAACATTTTTTATTCCGTACAAATTGTTATATCATTTGTAATAATAATTATGGATTTTTATAGAGTGGAGAATTGATTCCTTCGGATGTGAATATTATCGAGAGTCTAGTTCATCATATTGACGATATATTGACTACGTTTCGGACGGAGATAGGTTCGTGAATTTCTTGCAGATAGTCAAATATACATATACATATATATGTATATCTTCTATTTTTATAAACTACTATTAAATATATTTTGCTCTAAACTTTAGAAAAAATAGATGCCCAATATGAAGCAGAATTGGCTCGTAAAGCACAAGCTACGAATGAGGTCCAATCAGTTGTGGAATCTGAAAATATTGTAGCTGGTGATACAGTACCTTCTCAGCATCTAGATAAAAACAAGGCTGAGGAGAATAATAAGAATAAAGACCAAAACTCCAGTGTAATAACCAATCAGGAAGTAGCAGCTACAACAATTAATGAGCCAGTTACATCTGTATCTGTACCTAAATCGGAAGAAATTACTGTAGATTCTAAATGCAAAGAAGGCATGTTAAAATCTATATAATTAAATAATATATTTTAAATTTTATTTTAAATATTATATGCATATACAATATTTTATATTCTATTCTACAAATTCATATATTACATATCTTAATTACAAAAAGTATGTTCATTAAATTTAATCTAATTTAATTAGTGTGTTTTTTATGTCGAAAATTTTGCAGGAAATCTTTGTGAATACGTTGATAAGGAGTCATTGCAAATTTACATTCAGAGTCAACAATTTTTAAACCTTTATAAAAAAACTTGCAAGGATTTCTTACAATCGATTGCTACGAAGAAATTTCGCTTCGAGTGTCAGAAAGCAATCAATATTCCAGTAAATGCGATCTCTGGCGTTAGCGAACAACATTTGAGAGATAAATATGACAGATTGCATAATCTTTTGATTGGAAAATCATCTCAGAACGTGATGCAACATCCGCAAGGAGTGATTTTCTGCAAGGATCATTTGGCAAAAAAGATAGTTGTACGTATCTGTGGAAATCTCTTTCTTAAAGTCATAATTAAAAAAAAAAATAAACAAGTTACATTATTTGTCACATTAATAAAATTTTCTTTTAAATAGAAAAATTAATTTTAACTATAAACAAATTATTTTATTAGCTTGAAATTCTGTTATCTTTCTGTTATCTAAGGAATGAATTTTTATTTGATATGAATATGAATTTCTAGAGTCAGGGCGAGACGCTGGTGTCCAGCAAGCCGGAAATGGCATTTCCCGTGGCGATGATCGTTGTTGCTCTCTGGAATGAGCATCCGGATTTTGGTGAACTTTTCCTAGCACATCTTCACGAAGCATGTCCGTTCACTATTCCAATCTTCCTATCGCAACAAGAGGGCCAATCAAATGAGGATTATTATAAATCCCTTGGCTGCAAATACTCTGAGGATGGCACTGTCGAAAAGCAAGACAAGTTTCTAAAGAGAATGTCAGGCTTGATGAGATTATATGCGTCGATTACTGTCACAGCACAGCGGAGGAGTATCGCCAAGGCTCATCCCTATGGTCTTCAGCATGCTTGGAGATGGTTGGCGGCCGTTTTAAATATTGGTAAGAGCATTACATTTTATGATGTAATTGTTTAAATTGAAGTATTAATTTTCTAAATTTGAGACGCGCATTTATTGGAAATATAAAAAGACAGATTTATAAGAAATGAAATCTATAAGTACCGTCTGTATATAAAAGTGTCAAAAATATAAAAATATAAAAAATATTTTTATGCGAAACAAGAATCTTGATAATATATAAAGAAAATAAATTTGTTGTCAATATACTGCGAAAAATAATCCAACAAAAATGATGCTGTGAAAGTAAAAACTTGTTTCTTTAATTTTCAGAACCAAGAACTGACATGTGCGACTTGTGCGCGACTTTAATATTGGATATGCTCGAGGTTGCTGGTAATGTGTTATGGACTGCCTATCCAACACAGTTTCACAAATTGCTGATGCTATTGTCGGAGCAATATTATTCGCGTATGCGAAACATTACGGACGGCGGTGGTGGGCCTTTGATGCGGCTAGAAGGGTTTCTGAACAATGCTTTAACGAACGGCACTATACGTCCAGCTGACGGAATGCTTCCGCCTAACTTTTTGTGATCTTCTCTGAGGTCCTTCCGACGACGTAGTGATTTAAATGTAGGCTGAAGCTATCACGAGCTTAATAAATTAGACTAAGAAATATTTTTTAATTGTTTTGAAACGTAAAAATTTCAGATCGCTTTGAGCATTATTTAAAGCAAAATCTCAAGCATCTTGAAGAAATTAATGATTTTTAAGACTTTTGTTTCTTCATTGCAGCCATACGAAATTATGATATCATAAGCGAGAAATTATATGAATTTTTTTTTCTGTAAAATATGTTGAAATTAGTTTTGTCATGTGTTACCATACATTCTGTAACATAAATTAATAAAACGCATTAGTATTTTGACGGTTCGTGAATTAATAAATATAGCTGTAAATCTCAATCTTTCATTTTACAATGATTTATATAATTCAATT
The DNA here is from genome assembly GCF_025532165.1 of Camponotus vicinus. Classification (NCBI taxonomy): domain Eukaryota; kingdom Metazoa; phylum Arthropoda; class Insecta; order Hymenoptera; family Formicidae; genus Camponotus; species Camponotus vicinus. Next base: position 17,937,168 of record NW_028141945.1, read on the forward strand.
ATAATAACTGCAATGGGGCACAAAAAGCCTTCAAAATTTTTTTTTATTAAAAAAAGTCTAAGTGCAGAATCTAAAAATGAAACGTAAACTTTTCTGAAAAATTTTGAAAAAGTGAAAAATTAAACTCTTGAGACATCAAAAATAAAAAGCAAAAAAAAAATTAAATGCACCAACCAGGATACAAGTCTTATCGTGTTGTTATTGTTACTTATGTCATGATTTATAGAAATAATGTACAATTTAAAAAGTGAATTTTGATAATACTTTATTCTGTATGCATCGATCGCGGATCAACTTAGAATCGATTGGAGTGTGTACTATTACGGAGAGGAGGCGAAATTAGACGAGGGAAAAAGAGTGAGAGAAAATGAATGAGTGGGCGAGAGAGACAGAGATAGAAAGAGAGAGAAACTTTTTTTAACGAATCATGTATATAGTCGAGGATAAATTTATTATATATTGAATTATTATATTTACTTAGATTTAATAAGAGATTATATTATTAAGAAAAATTCAAATAAAAGAAAGTATACATAAAAATTACGAGAGAGATAAATAACAAATATATCATAAAACAATCTTAACTAATAATAACGTACACTAGTGATTACAGACTTTATCTCATCCAAATTATAAAAGTCCGTTGAATTTTCGGCAAAACCGACGATGCCGAAGGATGACAGCCTGTCCATCCATTCCTTGCGCTGACTGATATTCAGCAAATAAGTTGTGAGCTCTTTGGCAAGTGTATTCTCTAATAAACAGTAGAAAAATTAATTATAGAAATTAATTACGGAATGTCAACTTATTACAGAGCGAAATGGAATGAAATTAAAAGTAAAATTAAAATCAAAAACAAATTCGTGAGTTTTTCCTTTTTGCTGCAATTTTAACGTTAGAAGGAGATCTGTTATATTTTTCATATTGTGTATAATACTTTTCATATTTATAGATTTTTTAAATTTTAATTTTACTTTTTGAAATGCTTTTTCTTCATGAATTAGCCGCGTTACATTAATTTTATTTATTATTTACATTAATCATTATCAGCCATAAAAACGGTAGAACGATTTCATAGAATCTTTCTAACGTTAATATTGGTATTTTGAGAGTTTCTAACGCAGATAGAGAAATGTTATACCTAGTGCTTTATTGATCATGATGCGATAAGGCGGCAAAGGTCCCAAACTGATGAGAATTTGAAGAAATTCTGCGCCGATTATGGTCATCTTGTGACATCCGATTACCGGTGCTTCCAGGATACCCACTTCCGCTTGCTTGCCGGCAACCATTTGCAATACTTCAAGTTGCGAATTAGCATCTGCAAAATACAATTGAATTTTCGGTAAAATATACGATCTACAATTACTTCGCCCTTTTTCCATCGAGAATGCAACAGATGATATATTATTATTTAATACTATCTCACCCCAAATAATTTTTTAGTATCTATATAGACACTATATATAATTTCTATATTCTGTATATTTTCTCATAATTATTTATACTAAGATTCTCACTACATAAAACATACATCAGAAATATATCTTTTTAATTCGATTTTTTTTTACATTTTTTATATGTGTAATCTTTCAAGAAGAATTTTAGCAAAAATAAATGTAGATAGTAAACGAATATAGATAATAAATATGAAAATCTGTATGATAGATAAAAAAATATAATAAATATATATAAATGAGATGTTGTAAACCGACCGAGTATATTTCCGAAAAACGCTGGGTTTTCGCCTTTCGATTGCAAGTAGTTGAAGAGCAATGAGGTAGCGCAGATTTTATCGCATCTATTTGGAATGGCACATCTGTGTCCTCGCAGGTCCTTAATAGTCTACAATTTTAACAAAAATGTTTGCCTCAAAGATGAGTAACTCAAAATTAAGTCCTAATGAAAGAATTTTTGACGTTTTACTTTTTATTTTTAATTTTAAACTGATATAAAATTTAATTTATATTTGATATTAATTTAATCTTAAATAAATAGATTAATTTTTTAAAAGTTAACAAAATGATTAAAAATTTTATATTTTAAATAGTCGAAATATTTATGAGAATTGCAAAGAAAGTAATATAATACAATGTAAATCAAAATTGTGAAAATTGATAGAATCAATTAAATAAAACTGTTAATAATAATGATTCTCTACTGCAGACAAAAAGTTTTTAATGAAACGTTTGAAAACATAATTCTATTTTTAATCCGAAAATGAATAATAGCAATCATAAACTTATCCAAAGTTTTAGATTGTTTATATTTCTAATCTAATAAATTTAATTAGTTAAATTTATCAAATTTTTTCATAATTTGATGATTTTTCTGATAATTTTAATTACGTCAACGGGAGAAGCGCGATCATCCGCGACGATTACGTCGGCATAAACATGAGGCGAATTGTTCTTGTTCAGATGATGCTCAAAAACGAAGCTGGCGGGTAGGAGCACACCATCGTCCCAATTGTTAGCCGCTGGCAGGATAGCTAGAAAATAAATAAAAAAATTAAATGATATTGATAATAAATTTCTATTTTCTAACGTGATAATACATATACATTTCATGTTGTTCCCGGATAAGTATCAAACAATCTCTACACTTTTATCCGTCTCAAGGTGAGAGAGCGTGATGACGTCATGATGAATCATTGCAATTAAACATCGCGAAGATCACGGAGACATTTAATGATGTTTAAGGAAAGGATCTCGAACAAAAATAATGTTTAAGCGAACAAATTTTAGATGTCTTCAAAAATCTCCTAAAAGTCTTTATACGAAACATTGTTTCCTATTTTTTATAGAATCGTAGGATTCTTCTCTGTTACCTATATCGGTGATATCCTTGGCGACCGGTCGTCCAAATCTAGTCTCGTACAACAGAACGACCGGTTTCTTCGTGACGACTTCGATAATTTCCGCAAACACCTCGAAGATCTCAATTGGCAATGAAGGCGACAGATGTATCGCTAGGACCAAAGGACGCTCGTTCATATTTGGTGCTGATATGGGCCTCCAAATTTTACGCACGCCAATATCCCAAGGGTTGAGCAAATCCTACGTTAGTTATTTAATTTTAATCAATTTTCACGTACTTGAATTATATTTTAAAACTCTTTTAAATAACGAATCTTAAATTTAAGTAATTTTAAATAACACACACACGTATATGTACATACATACGTGTTGCGTGTACTTTCGTTATTTATCATTTTTTGTTTATCAAATTTAACTAAAAATGTGTCCTGCGAGGAAAATTGAATTCTTGCTAGATAAAAATAAAAATAAACACATGAAATATGTATCAAAATATATAAAATTAGATAGATAAAATATTTTTTAGTCAATAATTTAACTTTACAGTGATAATATAAAGTTTTTACATTAGTTAATTACTGAAAATAATTTTGAACAAATCAAAATTTTAAATTTTTAAACTTTTTTTGATTTTTAAGTTATTTTTTATATATATTTTATATTTATATTTAAAAAAATACTAAATGCATTTAAGTCAATATATTTTAGAAAAATTATTTTACAAATATAAATTAAAACATTTCTTCAAAAATTTTTATTTAAATTTTTATTTCATCTACTAGTAAGTATTTATTTATTTTATAATTTTTATATAAGTTTTATTTTGTAAGCTATTTCCATTAGTATAATTTTAAACAAAGCTTATACAACCTTTCTAAGGACAGGAATCTTCTTCGTTTTCTTTGCATCTTTATCTTGATAGAGTTTTATATCTTCGTCATTACTTTCTTCGGGATCCTGAAAAAAAATTTCTGAACTATCATCTTTGATAGCCTCTGTAGACTTTGCCTTCAGCGCTTCTACCGTATCTGTAATTTCAAAAGCCTCAATGAAGGATTTTAATATATCATCTTTGATATCCTCTGGAGATTCTTTCTTCATCTCGTGTACTTTTATAACTTCAACTGCCTCAACTGGTTCTGTATTTTTAACAGAACTTTCTTCAAAATCTTTCGTTGGAATTCCCGATTTGTCATCTTTAACATCTTTCGTAGATTCTGTCTTCAGAGTTTCGATTTTTATCTCATGAATCTCAGCGGGAGTTTCTAATTTAATATCTTTGATATCTTTAGGAGATTCTTTCTTCAGCGTTTCGTGTACTTTTATAACTTCAGGAGCATCAGCCAGTTTTATATCTTTAACAGGACTCTCTTCAGGAGCTTTTGCAGGAATCGCTTTCTCATCTTTCTCATCTTGATCATCCTTCGTAGACTCTGTCTTCAGACTTTCGCTAATTTTTGTAATCTCACCAATCTCAGCAGGAATTTCTAACTTAAAATCTTTGACATCGTTAGGAAATTCTTTTTTTAGTGTTTCATGCACTTTTGTAACTTCAGGAGCCTCAGCCAGTTTTATATCTTTAACAGGACTCTCTTCAGGAGCTTTTGCAGGAATCGCTTTCTCATCTTTCTCATCTTGATCATCCTTTGTAGACTCTGTCTTCAGAATTTCGCTCACTTTTGTAATCGGAGTAGAAGTTTCTAATTTAAAATCTTTGACATCTTTAAAAAATTCTTTTTTCAACGTTTCGTACACTTTTGTAACTTCAGGAGCCTCAGCCAGTTTTATATCTTTAACAGGACTCTCTTCAGGAGCTCTTGCAGGAATCGCTTTCTCATCTTTCTCATCTTGATCATCCTTTGTAGACTCTGTCTTAAGAATTTCGCTCACTTTTGTAATCGGAGTAGAAGTTTCTAATTTAAAATCTTTGACATCTTTAAAAAATTCTTTCTTCAACGTTTCGTACACTTTTGTAACTTCAGAAGCCTCAGCCAGTTTTATATCTTTAACAGGACTTTCTTCAGGAACTCTTGTAAGAATCGCTTTCTCAGCTTTATCATCCTCTGTAGATTTTGTCTTCAGAGTTTCGCTCATTTTTGTTTCACAAATCGCGAGAGTTTCTGATTTAATATCTTTGATATCTTTAAGAGATTCTTTAGGAGATTCTTTCTTCAGCGTTTCGTGCACTTTTGTAACTTCAGGAATCTGTTTTATATCTTTAACAAAACTTTCTTTAGTAGCTCTTGTAGGAATCGCTTTCTCAACTTTATCATCCTTCGTAGACTTTGTCTTCTGCGCTTCTTGTATTTTCGTTGTTTTAATTGCAATCTCTTTAGGTTTCTCAATCGGTATTTCACTTGGTGCTATCTTCTTCTTCGAGCAACATTCTTTTATTTCGCCCACGACGTTCTTCGATCTGTCGAAAGATTCGGCGACTGAGAGTTTTGCTGCAGCCAGCTTCTTGCTCATTTTCGCGTTACTGAAAAACTCCGGAAAAACTCTGTACTGATGTCTGAACCGCCAAAAAAGACGTGCACCGAGAGACTCCTCGAAGAGACAAGTTTCGAATCGATTAGAATGACTGCGAAACGTCGATCCACGGCGACAGGCAGGGGCTTCGATCGCCAATCTTCGTGTTTGCGTGTGTACGTTTATCGTCAGTCGTCGGCCGCGTGACAATCGCGTGTACTATAAGAACGACGGTTGCTGTTCCATCATGACAGCGATACCAGTCCCAAGAAAGGTCGCGATAAGTTGCTACAATTTATTTTTCTTTCTCTCCCTTGATCTTTCTCTCCCCCTTCCCTCTGACAAAGACGCTTATTAAACACAACGTGACGCCTCCAGACAGACGTTGACTTTTTTTACGGATATCAAAGGTCGAAAGAGACGAGAATCTAATTCCAGCATTTTAACTTGAAAAATATTTGCGATATGTGTCATTTGTGTATTGTTTCAATAGTTAATGCGTATTTATGCATAATTTATAAATTACGTATATCTAGGTATGCATAATTTATAAATTATGCGTATATACATATTAATGTACAATTAAAAATTAAATAGATAAGAAAAATTCGAAATTTTCGACAAACGATGATCGGAACTTGCCGTTCAAATTTCAAATTTGTTGTTTACTATTGAATATTTATCATGTTATGTTGATCATTTATCGTTGTTTGGCGAGTCTTGCAAACGGACGAAAGTCCCACCGACCCAATATAACGCGATTTACGGCCGATGAAGACTTCATCCGGATGCATCATTCGCTGTGAAAAACTCCAAGTAACAAAAAGAACTCCGTGGTTGTTCTGATTAATTGAAGTCAAATGTCACAGTTTGTCTTTGAATATATATTCATGAAATGGTATTGAACTGCGAATTCAATGCAGTTTAAACTGAAAGCGCCGAGAATACAAATGTAAATTACAAAGCATCGATTTTCTTACTGAAAGAAAATCAAAGGTAAAAAGTACATCTCTGAAAAATGGCTACAAATGCGAAAAAAGATAATTATTTAGCTTAGGGGAGCCATCTCGGATAACCTTGACCTTGACATATGTTATCAAAGTCACTGTTCTGAGTAACATTCAAAAGGTTTTAGCCGGCGCTCATTGTTTATTTAAAAGTTATTAACAAAAGAATTTCATAATTTTAATGCTTTTTATCCGAAAATATTGATTTGAGAAAAAAATTTTTAAGCAAAAAATAAAGCCGCTGAAAAACTCTACAAAAAAGGTTATATACACTTTTTCCATAAACCTACTATTTTAGCTGATATATAAAAAAATAATAATTTTAAATACATTTAATACAATTTAAATTTATATAGAATTTAATACAATTTAATACAATTAAAAATTATCACAAATGTATGTGTACACACACACACACACACACACGCGGGGGGTGCAAGGGGGGCCTTCGGCCCCCCTCCCGCAACCACCCCGCCGGTAGGCAAGGTGGACCTCGCTTTATAACTTACAGCATATATCCATTGTGATTCAACTCTTCGTAATGTGTCCCCTACCGGCGGGGTGGTTGCGGGAGGGGGGGCCGAAGGCCCCCCCTTGCACCCCCCGCGCGCGTGTGTGTGTGTGTACACATACATTTGTGATATTTTTTAATTGTATTAAATGTATTTAAAATAAAGAATAATAATTTTAGGAAGTAGCATAAATGTTTATTTATTGTAATTTATAATTCATTTATATTTTTATTGATAGGATACATAACAGCCATTATTCGAAAGAAAGCATCTAATCGGTTTTCATCATCGAATGTCTTTTTGAAAATAAATTCCGCTAAATAATGATTAAAGTGATCCTCCAAGTGATGATATTTAAAATAATTATTTTTTTATATAACAGCTAAAATAGTAGGTAGGAAAAAAAAGGATATAACCTTTTTTGTAGAGTTTTTCAGCGGCTTTATTTTTTGCTTAAAAATTTTTTTCTCAAATCAATATTTTCGGAGATAAAAAGCATTAAAATTGTGAAATTCTTTTGTTAATAACTTTTAAATAAACAACGAGCGCCGGCTGAAACCTTTTGAATGTTACTCAGGACAGTGACAACATATGTCAAGGTCAAGGTTATCCGAGGTGGCTCCTCTAAGCTAAATAATTACCCGAAAAAATAACAAGCGCTAATTTGCTTATTAATAAAAAAAAATATTGAGAAAAAGTCACATTGAATGAGATTAAATTAAGATTGAAATAAATTTCAATCAAATTAATCTTTTAAAACTGAAATAAAAATTCGATGAATAAAATTAATTCATATGAAAATAATTTAGATCAAGACAAATATTTATTATTCGAGGGGCTTAATTTCTATGAAATTAGGGGCTCTTTTTCCACAAATTGCTTTACTTATTCTTCGCAGTGTTTCTGATAAATTCAAGCTCTCTACAAAAATTACGCGGCAATAATATTCAGTATTATATGAGAGAAATGCATACAAAGCAAAATATTATTGTGCATTTTGTATAAAGATGTAAAGACTTCTCACCGATCGACTTCTCTCTTCCTCGTTAGAAGTTACATTCTTGGATGCCTTTCAATTGGAAATGTGCAGACTATCGCGCATTCCACGATCCCGTGGAATGCACAGTGGCCGCTCCACACAGGTGTAACCCATTCAAGTGATGTCACTACGCACACTCGAACATTTCGCGATCGAGCAGTCACTTACGATCCAATGTGATCGAGCGCATCGCCAGTCTTTCATTCCGTCTGTAGGAAAAAAGATCAATACAATGTTTAATCTGTCCTCCTTAGCTGCCCTCGTATCTTTTGCACTCAATAGTGTGCAGTTACAAAATATTTTTATTGGATGAAAAATGAAAAGAAACACAGACAAAATATAATGATAAAATTATTGTAAAGATAAAATAAATTAAATTGTATAAATCTTATATTAATATAAAAATTAATCCCCTGTAGGGATTAAAAACTATGAAAGAATTTTGATGATAAAAATTAAAATTACAAAAAAATCTGTTATTCTTTAGTTTCTATTAATTTATTTATGCTTTGCACAGAGGAATCGTGTACTCAGCAAATCGATATTCTTAATAAGATCTCGATCTGGATGAATTATGTCGAGTTCTGCGCCAGTGCGCAATAAAGATGCTTATCAGCAAGCATGCGCTGCAGAGAGAGGAAAGTCTGAAGATTCATCGAGATTCGCGAAAAAAGTATACTATTTGACGCCTTGGTTTCTTCTCGCATATAGTGCGCGAAAAAGCGGAAATTAATAGAGTAATAAGAGAGCACATTAATGTCTCGAACTTAAAAATTTGTAGCGCGAGAGATCGAGAGATCTCTTATTCTTCGAATTTAAGACTTTCACAAATGGAAAAGTCCTTGATGATCATGCAGCGCTAATGTGATTTTAATTATAAAATTAATCAGGAGCGAACAAATGTAAATAAAAGTAGATTAAAAGAATAATATTCGCGTGTGCCACTTAATATTTATATATAATTAAAAGAAAAAAATCCTGTCAAAAATAATTACAAAAATTATTAAAATTCGCAACATGGATAAAAATATGAAGAAACTTAAGATAAAAAACTTGAATATATATTATCAGAATTGCAAACGATAGTTTTTCCAATTGAATTTTCATTAAGCAAAAGATTCTCAAAGAATGTCTCCTTAGGATCCGCAAAGTTTCTTGACAAAACGTAATCTTCGGGTTATCCGACTATACTGGCGATAATGTTGACGATAAAAGCGATTCGAACGAACATACTTGGAGGAAAATGATTTAACGCGACGTCGTTTTTTTTTTCAATGAGAGAAAGGGAAAATTTTAGCGCGCTTTTGACGTTCGACGAATGAATTGCGAAGATCAGCTGATGGCGATCAGAGCCGACACGTCGCATATTCGCGTTATCGCACGCCGCTAGAGTTTCTCTCGCAAATTCACGTATATTACGTAAATCTATGCACGGTCCCGCGTGTACACGCGGACCAATTAACGGCCGACATTTTTATCGCACCGTCATGGTTCAAGGCAACAGGCAACCGGCCGTCGCGACAACCTCCAGTGCGTGTCTCGATAATGCTCCGAAAATCACGAGGCTGGACCGGCGGTTTGCGAGAGGATCCGTCAACTTTTATAGAAGCCCAATGATATATCGCAAAAATCGTTAACGTAGAGAAAAATTCAAGAATGCGTCAAAATTTTAAATTCGAGTCAAATCGAGATAAGAATGATTTTTTAATCGGCTTTAAAAAAAGAATAAAATTATAAGAGATTAAAGTCGAAAGTTTTAATTTTATCAAAATAAATTTAGCATTAGATTCACGCTTATGTTCTAGAATGTAGAAAGATGAATTGATTAACTATACAATCTCTTATTGTCAAAGATAGACAGATGTGTATATAGACAAAGTATGTTACTTAGGCGAACGTAGGAAAGGCATTCTGACTCGTGCGATGTATTTCCGTCGATGAACTCGAGTGCGCGAGTCATTCTCCAGAGAGAAAAAGAGAGAAAAAGGAAAAGAGAGAAAGAAAGACAGAGAAATACAGGTGGACTTTGTCCTGATCCTTCATTAGTTAGGATATAACAACGTTACTACTTCATAATTTAAGGAACACAAAAAATATGTCTAAAATATGTCAAGAGAGACAATATAAGAGAAAACGTACTTTTCTCTACAAGTGCTAATCAGTCAAAGTAGTAAGACATCACTGGATTAAAGAGACATAATAAGGGTCTTTTTTGAATTCGGAAGGAAAACGGACTCGATTTAAATTAATGTAAGAATTTTCAATCGTTAAGATATCTGTCGCACCGATTGAATCGTCTTGAATATTAATGTAATTAATTGATAGAATTTGTCGGCAATAAATTCTATTAAACCGTGATAAGTGTGACAAGACTCTGCAACGTGAGGAATTGCCTTTCTAATGGGCGATATCGAAAAACAAACAGACCCGAAAAAGCTAACGCCTACTATTTACGTGATCGTTCGTCAGAAATTTGCATAGTTGCCTCGACTGGACGAAGAAAAAAAAATAAAACAAAATAACAGCGACGTGATAAGAGCTGTGTAGGATCTCGCATGTTAGAACAAGTGTTCCTCACCAAATCTGGCACGAGGCGACATAATGCTCACGTAGAGACTAAATTATCGCCTTCCTGAATTCTATAAAGTTCCTTCGCCTGCGGCGAATCTTTATGCCAGCGAATCTTTCTCATTATTGGACACGATTTTCACGATATATATATATCTTTGAATATAATATGTATATATAATAAAAAATATATATGAATAGTGTAGTGTAATAATTATAATAAAATTATAATGAAATTATTATAATAAAAAATAAAAATATAAATATAAAAATGTAATAAAAATATAATAAAAATATTATAAAAATATAATAAAAAATATATAATAAAATATATATAATATATATAATAAAATAAAAATATATAAAATAAAATATATATAATATATGTATATAATAAAATAAAAATATATAAAATAAAATATATATAATAAAAAATATATATATAAAAATAGTGTAATGTAATAATTACAATACAAAAAATATAATAGAAATAATAAAATAATGAACAAGCTTCTACTATGCTTGTGTTATGTATCTTATTATAGATTATATTTTTTAATCTTTATTGTTTTTCTGCAAAAATATCTATACGTGATTATCATTGCATGTCATATCACATATTCTTAGTATGTGTTTTTCACGGAAACTCGTACTCGCCATACTCGATCCAAGTTTAGAAAAACTTGAGATCCATGATCGAGTAGTGAGTTATCAGATTGAGATCTAGCTGCTTTTGATGCAAATTCCTTCATTACCACTGATCGAGGCGTTAATCGTTTTCGCGAATGTTTCGGTAAGAACTATTTTACATCATATTGGAAGTGTATTTGCGTCAACATGCTACATTTAGCATTCCATTTAACACACTCTAGTATTTCCATTTATTCGATATTGCAACTTTTGATGAATTGATCTCGACTCGATCGAATGTTTGACTCCGTCTGACTCCGATTATAAAATATGTCGGTAATATATTAAATTAATTATCATTCGGAATTGAATCATCTGATTGAATCATCGTCTGAGAGTCGCACGATTGCATTTAGCGTTAAACACGATCGTTTAATTCTCGGCGCCGGCGATAACATCGTGATAACAACGTCATGTGCTATGATTTACACTAAACGGAGCATCTGAAAGTAGGCACTTTTAATGAATAATCATACTAAATGCAATCGATTTTTTACAATGATTAATGTTGAATGTAATCTTAGTATCAAATGAATAAATCATACAATGACTAACACGCTAGATGTACAATTTGTTCAACATTAAAATCGCAAGTTTGACTAACAAGTACAAATTGTGCCTCGGTCGCATTTGACAGTTAAACGTGACATCTATATAATTTGTAATTTATCCAACAAATTAAAACGATGATTTAATAATCAGTCACACTTTTAGGCGTTAAACATGGCCGTCCATTCCGACTGTGTTTTCTTCAATTTAAAGTCGCGCTCGTGACTAAGGCAAGTATGCCTTGGGAATTAGCCACGTTTCCACCAGATCCCATCCATATATCGAGTTGGATTTATTCTAGATTGCTTCATTTACTCACTTTACTCGATTCATTCCGTTTATTCAACAATTCAACTTTGCTGATTGCACTCGATCGGTCGGGGAACCACCGTTAAACGAGCAGTATCACGAGTGTACGGTATCGAGTACGGTATCAAGTATAAAAAAATCGATCGCGCGTTCAGTACGTCATTCGATTACGATTGATTGATACACGGTGTCATTATTTCGTCGAATCATTTTACTCGATCGCCCGATCGCGAGCCGTACAATCGCGCGATACAAACCGGAACCGCTAAGTGGGTCACTGTCATGTGTCCGGCCGGTGTCGCGGATCGACGACCTGCGTTCCCCGGTTCGTAAACGTTCGGGATCGCGAATTCGAGAATGCGAAAGAAGTCGACGACACGGCGAACTAGAAGAAACTGGCCCGGCAACGAAACAGCGCGACGTCGATTCCTGGCCTGCCGGCTCGGGCTCCTTCCTCCTTCTCCACCTCCTCCTTCTTTTGCCGATCCGCGATCATTGTCGACGTCATCGTACGCGATCATCGCCGTATGACGTCATCCGCGAGCGCCGGATGCTGTCATCGTGCGCGCGGTCGCACCGAGATCTCCTAGATGTACGTTCACGAGGAGAGCCTCGGTCCGGTTTCTGTCATAAACATGTGTGAAGAATGATCCTCTTCTTTTCTTTCGCAACATCTCTATAATTTATATGTAAATTTTTTTCTATTTACAGTTTTACTTAAATCATGACACATTGACTTATTAAGCACATGCAAAATAGAAACTTTTTTTTTTTAAATCTTCAAGTAATATTCAAATAATGAGTAGTAATTGTTATCGATGTGATTAAATGTAGTTTGATTAAATTGGGTATTATTAATGCAAAAAATAATCTTTAAATTTTTTCAAAATCTAACAGTGTAAATTTTTTTTACTAAAGCTATATTTGCGTTGAATAAAAAATTATTAATATTGTAAATAATTGCTCGATTTACATATCGTGTCAAGGACGACTACGACATGGATACAATTATTTGGAGGAGGATTTTTTCTGGTACTGGATCATCGCATCCTTCAAATATAAGAAGAAGAAGGAGGAAGAGGATGAGGTTGACGCACCGCGACCTCCTCAAGGTAAACCCGCGTGCCATCTTCGGGCATGAGCTCGCGCATGCCGTTTTAATTCGTGTCGCGTCTTATGCAGTCAATTAAGCGGTTGCTTATCGAACGCGGTCAACTACCTCTATCGCGAAAATCTAGCTCAATTAACAATTAATTCTCGATAATTCTCAGTTTGCATAACTATAAAATTAGCGAAAGAGAGAGAGAGAGAGAGAGAGAGAGAGAGAGAGAGAGAGAAGTTTCTTTCGTTAAAAAATTTGTAAAAAAGTTGTTTAATTAAATGTCAAAGAAACTTATTCAGTTTTTTATTATACGTTAGAAGAGGTAGATTAAATTTCTCCTTATTTATTAAGCGTAAAGTAAAATTGATATCTGTGTATGAAAGTGTTTTAGTTATGCGTGACGCTCCAAATCAGATTTTAGATTTTTCCAGGTTATATAGGGTTAAAATTGCGGTGCGGAACACGTGCCGCCGCGTCAATGCCCCGCTACTAAGCGGGGATTTAGACGTGAATGAACGGCCAGCTCGCATTTTGCGCGGCGGAATATCCGCGAGTGGGGCTCCGATAGTGTCAGCAGGGCTGTAATTTACACGTTAGCCGAACAAACTGTAAGAATCGGAGTCTCGTATCGAAAGAGGCCTCACATGTCATTAAAGTATCACGTAGACAAGTCGTTCTCGGTACCAATGTCTTAAGCTCAATTAACAATTCAACAATTAATTTAATATTTAATTCAATTATTTCTCAAACTTCTATCAAAATTCTTCATTTGAAAGGAAATTCATATTCATGCGAATTGTATCATTAAACACCTATCTTGTAAAACTAATTATTTATCTGTCGCGAAAATAAACTATTTAATTAAATTAAACTATTTAATTATTTTCTAATATATTAATTAACGAAGAAAATTTTGTGTTTGCTGGTTATGACCGCTGGTTCAAATAGCTTTACGTCCATCGCTGGATGGCGGCTCGTTACCGGCTTGCTGTATCAGGCCGAGCCGACGTCACGGTGAGCGAAGATATTCCGGACGTCGCCGTCGCGGACACGTCGGTTAACCTGGCCCAGAAACCGAGCCGGAACTGCCGGTGGAATCAATGACCTTGGCGCGCGAGCTCCGCTCATGGCCACCGACCTCGGGAAGAAAGTTTCAGCATCGAGAGCTTTCAACGGCGACGAGAACGACGACGACGACGACGATGGCGATGGTTATGATTGGACCTTAAAATTTAACGCAAATTTTATAAATCTTATTTTATTTTAATATTTTTAAATATTATTATTTTTAATGTATAAAAAGAAAATTTTATTTTATTTTAATATTTTTAAATATGTGGATTTCATATGTTCGATATCTTAAAGACAAACTTATACTCAATGTTTTTTTATTTTACTTATTACTAGTATGTGTTTTATTTCCTATCTTGTGATATATAATTTATATAATATATAATTTATGATATATAATTAAATTTATGATAGTATATAATTTAATTTCATATTTGTATTAAAATTAGATACTGGGTGTGTGGTTATAAAAATCATCATACAGTCATAGTTTATTTGACAAGCTAAAACAAAAATTTAAAACTTGGTTACCGTGAAGTGAAAAATTCGGTTTGAAATTAAACAAACAAATCCGATTGTAAATAAAAATAAAATTTGCAGTAGAAATAAAATAAAATTCGCTGAGGCGACGTGCGCGGATTTGCTTTTTAATTTGACAATAAAACAAAATTTGTGTCGAGCGTTTTAGAGGAAAAAAATCGATTCGTTTAGCGTAAAAAAAAAAAAAGAAACGGGATTTTTCGCGAACGGCGTAAAATTAGTCAAATCGAGATTCGGTTCTCGCGTGACGTGAAATAAAATCGCGTTGAAATTGCGCACTTGGGTTGACGCACTGTGTCCGGCACGTGTGACGTATGTATTATACTCTCTTGCCGCAGGAATGCGAATTTCCATTCGACGGCGCTATCACGCGCCGTGAGATCGCATTTAGAGATCCAGGTCAGTTCCGCCTCCTCCTCGAAATCCGCCGTCCTGCTCCGTAATTTCTCTCTTTGACAGCGTATTTGCGCGAACGTAAATTCCAAACGCTACTTTCATCACGCTAATGTTCATAAATATAAGGCGCAACTTGAATTAAATTTTTATCATCGGAAGCTTCACGTCGAGTTAGAATTGTGCGGAATAAAGAGAGAAAAATAAATGGTACATACAGAATGGAAAATAAAATTGAAAAAGATTGTTGGAATAAAAATCCAAATTATTTGGTAACCATTTTGAGAGAGAGATAGGATTTTCCCTCGAAAATGGATTAGGTTACGTTTGGAAAAATAATATTTTTTTTATCTTGTAAAATAGAAATCTTTTGGTTTTTTTAAAACGATTCAATATTTAATATCAATAAAGTTGATTAAAAAATTCATTAAAATTACTTTTAATTACACAGGACAATTTATCAAGTTGTCGGAAACAGAGAAAATACATATAAGAAAAATTACTTTATTTTACAAGTTCATACTTTGCAAATAGATATAGACATGATTTACATTAAATATCGTATTAAATCTATTTTCCATTCGACGGCGCTATCACGCGCCGTGAGATCGCATTTAGAGATCCAGGCCAGTTCCGTTAATAAAAGTATAAATCTCTACCGAATTTCTCACCGAAATTCCTGTTTATTCTCGTTGATAAGCATCATAATTAATAAAACTTCACAAAAATGAGGGTAACTTTTATGTATGTTACATCTCTTTTTCTCTCTCCTTGAAACTACAAAAGCTCGAGAAATTTAAATTTATTTCTTTCATCGAGCTGCAGATGGCGTTATGTGTATAGAGTGTGTTCAGAAATTCTGTTTGCAAGAAAGAGTGCTTTTAATTGACCAATCAAAACAAAAGAAGCAGAAGATTTTTCTTTTTCCTGATTAGTGAATTAAATGGTACTCTGTCCCATAGAATAGGATTTCAGAACTCATCCATATTATGGAGTCGACCGTGCGTCACGTGCTCACATAATATGTCTGTGACACGTGCTTGCGTCTTTTCTGACGTTTTATAAATTGAACAGTCTATTTATCACGGTCATGACAGATAAAAAGTATTGTATCTGTGGAAAGGAAGACGCACCTTACAAGTGTCCGATATGCAAAACACCCTAGTAAGTGTAACTATTTATAGATACTTTAGGAGGTTATATTCTCTCTGGATTGTTTATATTATTTTACATGTTACATTTGTTAAAAATTATCGTATTATTGAATGTAAATATCGGAAAGTTACAGTAAAATATGTTAATTTGTTATATTAATTTATTATATTAATTTGTTATAATAAATGGTTAAAATATTTCTTTTATTATTTTTCTTCCTACTATATAAATATATAAGTATATAAATTTTAATTAAATTTATTACTAATATTAGGCCATATTCTTTTCTTTATCTTAGCTGCTCTGTAACATGTTGCAAGGAGCATAAAAGTCAAGCTTGCGAGCCTCCTAAGTTACCTGAGAAACCCAAAGAACATGAAAGTGAACGAAAATATCAATTTTCAACAGAAGATACTGTGCCTGTGGAAAAACTGCAACAATTGTGGCATAGCAAGGAACTGAAAGAATGCCTCAAACATCCTGATTTACGCGATATCATGAAGGCAGTTCTCAATGATCTAAATCCTACCAAGGCAATAGCATCAGCCATGAAAATACCTTCATTTGTAGAGATGGCTGATATTTGTTTAAAGATTGTGGAACCACCAGATGCTGTTAAGCCATGCTGAGTGATTACTGAGTGCTGTATTATTATCAGTGAGACTATAGGGCTATATTAAAAAGATATATTGTATGTCTATTTGTAAATATATTTTCATACTGTGAGTTGTATAAAAACGTCAAGAGATGATTCTGTTTTCCATTTAAAATATGTATATAATAAGAATACACAGAGATACATGTAAAGATTTAATTCTAGATAATATAGATAATTTTAGATCTTAGAAGATAATATCAAATTTTTTATATATCTTCCATACAAATGAGTGTTAAATGAATGGATGAAATATTTATATCTTTATTGTGAAATGAGAGATTTTGTGATAGATTATATATTAGGTGAATAATTTTATATATTAAGTTATCAGTGCAGTGTTTACTTATCAATATATAAAACGAACAATAGAGTCTTATTTTATCAAGAATCAATTAAGACTCTGCGAAACGGTTTTTACATTCCAAAATCTTGTGTCTTTATTTTCTTTTTTTTTTAATTAGTCAAAGTTCTGAGTGTGAAGAATAATAGGACGAAATATAATAATCTTCGACATCCTCCGGTATCTGCACACCATCTAGTTCAACTGCGAGGGCGTGATATCTTTTCCTAACATGATGGGCTGCCATTTTTGGTTGCCTGTCCCTCGTAAAAATCCCTTTTTTATTGCCACCCACTCTGGTATACGCTGTAATATGTAAATATGATTAATAAAAATTGTTCACGAGCCAATTCTTATAAATTCTAGCGAAATTCATTCAATCTTTTAATAATATCCCTTGTAAATTAAAAACAATTGTTAGTTAAAAATATATTTTTTTATAATTATGCATAAGAAATTGCGAAAAAAATTGCGCACAATCTCTCATAATCCGTAGTAAGGTGATGTATCTTCACGATAATATTAATATAAGTTTATAAGATAGATTAGTAAAGATTATAGTAAAATAAATTATATTATTAAATTAATAAGCAATGTATATATTTTTTATTCGGTACTCACTTTGTGCTGTGCGGAAATCGGCAAAATTCCAGATGAATTCGCCGATGAAGTAGCCTTCGTGTCGCAAGCGATCGAAGGCCTCGAAGTGTTTAGAGAGCAATTCCTTCTGATATTCCTCGCTCCACACATATTCCGGTAGCTGCAAATAATTAATGTAGGAAAAATAATGCTATAATAATAAAACAAAATACACAATTATTTTCTATCTTCTGATTTATTTTTTTTAATATTGCTTTGCTTTATTTTTGTTTTTGACTCTGATTTTATTTTTATGTTAAAAATTTCCTTCTATATTTTTATTTTATATTTATTTTATTGAAATGTATAAAATATGTAAATGTGTAAAATAGCTTTTTTGTGATAATAAGGCGGATTTTACCTCGTGCAAACCGGGCATGGTGTCAGCTCCGTATTCGGATATAAGTACCGGTTTATTATATTTTTTATGCCAAGCCTCGGCTTCTCCATATACCTTGTCATTGATCATGTCCATTCTGCCGGGATTGCTATACCAGGCGTTATAACGATTGAAACTGATCACATCGAGAAATTGACCAGCTTCGTCTTCCTAAAATTTGCAATATCTATTTATTGATATTACAATTTATTAAAAGTGTAATGAAATCTCAAAAGAAAAGCTTTTAAAGAATAATAGAATAATGAGATATTATAATAAACGAATAATTATATAAGCACACCCACACAAGAAATTGCATTTATGTAACTTTAATTTGATTTAGCTATACGTGTTTTTAGTTGGAAATGCTTAACGTTGAAAATTAGGTAACTGTCAAGAGAATGTTAGAGGAAGATTTTTTTTATATTACAGGTGTCCGAGTCAGAGAGCAAACATTAATTTATTTTATTTACATTACCTTAACTGCACTAGCCAAAGCAATAGTGACCGGCCTAGTGGGATCGATTGCTTTGGTATGATGAGCGATCTGTTTGAAGTATTCGTCGGCCCCCTTCAGTTGAGTCCTCGGCTCATTAGCTAGAGACCACATGATCACGGAGGGCCGATTTTTGTCTCTGCGGATGAGCTCCGAGAGCGAGTCCTTGTGACGCGAGAGCAACGACGGCGAAAAGTTTTCCGTGTCGACGGAAGGACACTCGTCGATTACAAGAAAGCCCAATCTTCACAGAATATAATTTAATAAAGTAAAGTAAAGCCGAACAAATTAAAGTGAAAAGAGGTATGAAAAGAACTGACTTATGAAAAAGAGGAATAAGAGATTAAAAATTTATGATAAATTTCTCAGATATCAGGCAATTTTAGATACCTGTCAGCCATGTCAAGAACCTCGTCACTGTAAGGATAATGGCTGGTCCTGTAGGCATTGGCCCCGACCCATTGGAGCAATTCGTGATCCCTGACAGAGGTGACGAGATCAAAGCCACGTCCTCTGATAGCAGAGTCCTCGTGCTTGCCGAAACCACGCATATACACCGGTCGATCGTTTAATAGGAGGCTCGTGTTGGTCCACGCCAGGGTCCTGATACCGATCGGCAATCGGTAGATGTCCACCTTGGTGTCATTTTCCACCCACAACTTCACCTGAAAAGAGACGTGACAAGTATTTTAAAATAATTCATGGAACAAGTAAAAATTATTTTATCATATAATATCTTACAAAGAGTCTTCTTATCAACATTTTTTATGCAATTTTTAAGCAATTTGGAATTAATTTTGTTACAAAAAAAGATATTAAGATATTTGCTTTTGAATAATCAGGTGATCAAAGTACCTCCAAAGTGTACAGGTAACCCGGTTTGGAATCCATGCCTCTGGGCCACCAGGGTTTGACGAACGGAACCTTCAAGGTACCAGACAAGCCTTCGACGGGTTCTTTGATGGCCAGATTTTGCTCGGCGTCGTACAGAGAAACCATGCAGATTGGTATATCTCCCTCGCGTAATCCATCTGGTTGTATGATATACTTGACAATTCCCATCTCGCCGATCAAGCTCGTTCTCACCGAGATGTCCTCGACGTAAACGCGCGGCGTGGTGTACAGTAAAACGGATCTTCGCAAAGTGTCCCAAAGTGTGTGAACTTATACTTTCAGAATAAAATTTATTTTATTCTGAATATAATTAACATCTGATTGACTTTGATCTAGTAAACGCAGAATTTCAAGCGCGAAACATCAATATATAGAAAAAGAAAATTATTTCAAGTTTAGATTATTTGATAAAAAATGATTTAATGGAATCATTATAATGTTTTATTTAATTATTACGAGAAATAATATTTATAATTTTAATTATAAATTAGCTATTAAAAATATCTAAACTTAATAAATAAATTTGAAAATATTTTCATAAATATTCGATATAAATATTATAAATATATAATCGTTTTATAAATATTATAAATATATAATCGTTTTACAAATGAAAACTATATTTTCTTTACACATTTCTATATCAATTAAAAATAAATCACTATAACTATTTTGCAATTGTCTTAAATTATTGTACTGTGACTAAAATAATCAAATTGTGCATCTCTATTTTTCAACGTTACAGACCGAGACCTTTTTTTATCGAGTAACGGAAATCTGACCTCGATTATCTCGTAACACATCGAATGCTCTCTCTAGTTTTTCCACAAAGCCTTTGATAAAGATTTATTTGTGAAACGCGTCAGAGAGCTCAAAAAACCTCTCGTAATACAACAGCAAAACAACGTGATTACACATGCTGAGTATTTTCATTTATCTGATATAATTGTTGATCGAGAAGACCTGTATTTTTAAACTAATTACTTCCTTTCAAAGATTCGAGATTTAATTTGATAAACGAGATTTTTCAATTCTTTTTAATCTGTCTATCTATTGACAAATTTAAGAAAAATAAATAGATTAAAAGGAACTTGTTCATACGAATTTAATATTAATTGAAAACAAAAAAAGACACAACAATATCAATTAAATTTATAAAAAGATTTTTGCTTGTTTCAACTATCGCAATTGTGACTGCGTTAAAATGTCATCCGAATTGTTTACGAATAAAGAATTAAAAATAGATGAAATTGATTTTTGATTGTATGATCTTACCTATGTATACCCGCGTAGTTGAAGAAGTCGAAGGTATACGTCTGCATGTGTACGGTGCCATTGTCAGTGACCATCTCCACGATTTTTCCCTGGGGTACACTGGTTTGTAATAGGGTGTTATCTACGGCGACGGTAATACGATTCTCGGCACCGAAGGTCAGATACGACGAGAGCTCCCCTTCAAAGGGCAGATGACCCATTTCGTGATTGGTCACCAAGACGCCGTTAATCCACTAATTGCAAGCGTACAAAACTATGAATCGCATTAATACTTGAAAAAAACATATGCTTTCATATATTAGATAAAATCTTCTCTAAAAAACGTTATTATTTTTAAAATAATTATTATAAATAAATGTATATAAATAAATATAATATTATTACTTTTTAAAATCATAATTATATATATAATAAATATATATAATTATTATTTTAATTATATATTTAAAATAATACACATATACACTTATTTCTAATTGCGAAAAAAATAAATGTTATTATATAACCGAGATTTTGGAAGATCTTTTGCTTCTTTTTTTCATATTTTTTTAATTATCTTCTATATTTTCAAATTAATAACGATCTAGATAACACAAAAAGCCAAAAGACATCTTAAAGACGTCTAAAGGACGATAAAACATCTTTTTAAATCGTTTTTTAGACGTTTTTTAGAGATATATGTTGTCTGAAAAATTTTCGACTTTTCGTATTTTCCATCGTTTTGGGGATAAAAGACTGCAAAGGATGCTTACCACTTGGGCGAGATAGTTGACCGAGCCAAATCTGACAAAAATCCGCTGATCCCGCCAGGACGAGGGCACGAAGAAGGTCCTTTGATACCATACGGCACCGACATGATCCCTGAGATTCCGTGATGTTGTGATATCGTTGTAAGATGAGGGCACCGGCATCTTCATCACTTCACTAGCCTGTGTACAAAGCCGGTCAAATCTTGCACGAACAGATTTAATGATGAGAGTTAATGACAGACAACGTGCAATTATGCGAGATTATAAAAGATACGTGACTTGAAATGCGAAAAAAATCGGGCAAATATAGAATACAATTCAGCATTACGTTTATTGTTTCAAGAAGTCACACTGAATCATAAATCCATAAAGAAGTATAAATAAATCTAAATCTAAATTTTATATAGGATTCTACTATAATTCCAATAAATTATTTGGATATTGCTCTTCTTTTTTCAATTGTATTAATTTTTTAATTACGGTTTGATCATGCTTTTTTCAATTACAAATTTTTTGACAAATTTGACATATGACTTGAGACATAATAAAAAACCTGAATTTCTAACATTTATAAAAATTTATTTGTATTTTTTTAAATTTAAGTTAATTCTAATTTTTGTATATTTGTTATTGTTGATTATTATTTCACATAAGATTACAATACCTTCGATAGATCCAAGGCGTACCATCCTTCTCTGTAACCCCTTAGCGCATCTCCTTCAGACACGGCGAAATCCCATAATCCATCAAGCGATCTTACCTGCCAAAGAAAAGGAATGAAGAAAATGCAATGTTTTTTTCGTTGCATTCTCATATAAAACTTTTATTAAATGTAGAAAATTATAATAAAAACAATATAAAAATACAATACACTAATACAAGACAATTTATTAATTTTTAATTTATAAATATTTATTAATTTTTTATTATCTTAATATTTTTCTTAATAAAAAATAAAAAAAATAATTTGGAATTATCATAGATTTAATAAGCGAAATAAATTGAATTTAAGATCACAAATATATTAAAGTCTTTTATGATAAATATTAAGTTATCTTCCTGTTATAAATTAGATTTGTAGAAATGTAAAATCGTGGATTGATTATCTCAAACTCGCAGATTCGGGCGGCGTTAAATGATCAATGTAATGTCATCAAGATTTACCTCGCGAGATTCACTTTCTCTAGGATACAGCAGACCAGGAAGCGGAATTGGAAATTCCTCCTCATAAGGCAACGGTGCTTCGATCTTGATCGTTGCATCGAAAAAATCCGTTGGTGACTCCGGCCCGGACTCGCCGGCCATTGCAGAGCCGATTAACAGAAAGATCAAATGCCACATACTTCTGCGACCCTCCTAAATTAACACCCGCATTCATATAATTGAGAGATCTTAAGATTTACAATCTCAAGATTATAAATAAATCGATGGTAAAAAAATGATATAATTTCGTGGAACTATATTTTAGGGAAAAAACTCTTATTTGAAGAAATCTGTTTTCTTTAAGAATCGAAAAACGGTATTATTTTATAAATATTATTAAACTATTTCTTTAAATTTTATTCGATAGTTTATATCCGAAGATTTTGAGTAATTTTATTATGATTAAACACACAATGTGTTTGGTAAAGGAAGAATTTTGGTAGATTTTTCAAGTTATACTTCTTTAAGCGATCGAGCGATCCGAATATGACACTGTATATTTTGCAAATAAGGTAATTTATCGTAATTTTTGTTTATTTACAAAACCATAAAATTACATGTTCTGGAATTGATATTTGATGTGAAAATTTAATGATAATTATATGTAATTAATTATATAGCTATGATATAATGAAGAAGAATTTAATATATAATTTAATAAACCTCTCCAGAATACAAAGAACTCAATTAGTTCACAATAATTAAAATATCATTGAAAGTCTTTTGTTATACAAGTTATAATATTAATCAATAAATATGTGTCAATATCACGGTCTTACATACAGGTCTGGAAACTCCGGTGGTGGGGGAGGTCTCACTTAGTGTGTCCGTTTTTCGGGAGTTCACAGTTTGCCTGCTAGGTTCGCTGCGATCTAGAAGTCGCATTTAGACGTATGTTAGAGAGAGAACGACTACTGCCGTCTATCTCTGTCTCTCTCGCTCGTATTGCGACTTCTAGTCGAAAAACGGACACACTAAGTGAGACCTCCCCCACCACTAAAAAAGGCCTGAGTTTCCAGACCTGTATGTAAGACCGTGGTCAATATTCTCGTGATTAGTCGGCTATTTCCAGAATTGCATCATTTTCTCTATGATAAATGAAAATAACAATTTCCAAAGCCTGCATACAACAAAGCTCGACCTCACATGATATATGTATAACACTGATTCTTTTTTAACACGGAAAATAACCCTTATGCTTATCGTTTAACCTTACGCCATGTCAAACGTCATATAACTGTCAGTTATCTCTTATTGCCTATTTCTCTATGATATGACGAATAGTCACGACGAGTGACGCTTGTGACCCCCTTTCTTCATTACGAATGGTTATGACTTGCAACTATACATATAAGAATCACACAATTCTCTTCGAAAATAGAATACTGTCTTTTCGTGAATCTTAAGGTACTTGCAACGCGTGCACATATATTACACTTAACATGTATTTTATATATATTATATAATAATATATATATAAACTATATTAATAGTAATCGATATATGCACTTACGTTTATGATACGACCAAATCGACTAATCGCGACAGCTAACTGTAGTCGACTGATACAAATAGCGAATATCCGATACAGAATCAGCAAAAATCGTTCATCTGATAAGAAATTTGTAATTACCACATTTTTGCACCGTCTCCAGATAATATCTATCTCTCCGATGAGACAGAAAATCCAGCATTATTAAATAAACATAGTAATGGTCTTATTATGACATTATTATCGCGAATCGCAAGAAGGTGAGGATTCTGATCTTATAATTACTCAATTATATTTGTTATATTGACAGAAATTGAAATAATCAAAATTGTTCGTCTGTGCCTGATATGCTGATTAAATAATATTTGTTTTCAAATAAGGAAAATTTTATAAATTAAGATTAATTAAAAATTAAAATTTAATTTAATGAACGTTTATATATCTTATATATTATTGATTTCTAGAATAAATTATTGTTTTAATCATCTATCTATGATATAAAGTATAATCTAAAAATATGCTAAGTTTCTTTGATTGTTAACTTTGTGTTTTACGTCACATTTTTCTTTTTTTTCCAAGATTCCTTGAGATAAAAATGTTAAGATATATCTGTTAAGGACAATAAGATGTGCAATTTGCTTAGCAATTATTTCTATTTTCTGTTCAAAGGTATGTCTCATTGAATAAAAGTTGTTTGTGAGCGATTCTGTGACTGCTTATTTTTTTTCTTAATCTTATTCCACACCCACGAAGAGAAGAAGACCGGTCTTCTGGCATTTATTCTTTCATGTGAAGAGGTTCTAAGAAGTGCTCTTCGACGGCGAATCATGAGTTTCGCAGTGTATCTCGATAATAATTTACCCTTGAAAAATCATTTTACATTTTTTGCTACAATTTTTTCAAAAAATTATGGTCTGTAAAATTTGTAAAGTAAGTAATTGCATATTGCAAAAATAACAAGTTAAAATCATTCATTTGATTATTAAGAAAACAAAAAGGAATTTTAAAAATTAAACATTATCGAAAAATTTAAATATGTAATTTACAATTTTAAATTTTCGAAAATATAAAATTCAGACTAGGCAACTGTAAATTCTTTTTTTATTATATATTAAATTTAGAATAATATATCTTATATATAATGCTTATATTAATTAAATTATTTATACATAAAATGTCTTAGATCTAGAAATATAGAAAAAAGAAAAAGTTAAAACAATTTTAATTCATTTTTTGCTTTAACGAAAGACTGACTTAAAATTTTTCAAAGATTTCAATGTGTGTGTGTATTCGTCATGTGATTTAAAAATTCTTATTTTAAATATCCTAATGTTGGAGGTAAATAAGCGTAATAATGTTTTTTATTGATTAATTTTTAAAGAGTCGACTTTAAATTCCACTTTTTCCAATTGTTTGTCTTTTTTTCAATGAAAGAATCTGTCTGGTCGAGTGATTGGTTTCGCATGACCTTTCGACGAAAGCTAACTGTCGGGCAATGAGCCTGTCGCACCCCACATACACACACATTCCGCGGACTCTCGTTCGCAGCAATATCGGCTTCCTGGCACCGTGCCCTCCTACGAGAGCAGACTTCCCTTCCCAAAGCATCAAATCGTTTCCTCGTGTCGCATGTACAGATCCACTACGGCACTGGTGTCCCTAATTCCTCGAATAGACACCATTGTTCAGCTCTGAACTTTAACACCCAGTCATAATATATAGTCACCACAATTTTGCCATCTTTTGTTACTTCGAAATTTTGTCATGCGAGAGATTTTTTTCAAGAAAATTTATTTCAATCGTTTCATTTATGATTAGTTATCTTAATCAAAAGACGCGATATGCGAAACAATCATCACTTCTGACAAAAAAGGAAAGTATCAAAATGATTTATGATTCCTTATTAATGATTCCTAATTATTGCTACCGTGTAATTAATAATAATTAATAGGATGCAAAAAAGCATAGATACAATATAATAGAATAATTAGAATATTTCTATTGTAACAATTTAAATTTTGATGGTATAAAAGACATTAAATAATTTCTAATGATAATTTGTAATGAATTAATAAATCCTGCTGTCGATTCTCTCAGAATTTAATTGTCTATTCTTACGTTAGCTGTCAATAAAATTTCTAATCGTGGCCTCACTTTTTCTTTCGATTTCTCTCGATTTGCGCTAGCATAGATAATTCATAGACTCAATTTCATATTCGAGATAATTGATCCGCGAAAGCCATAAGACTTTAAAATAGATGATCCTAACGGACGCTCTCGCGTGCGCATTTTCGTAACACCCGCCGCGTGGTTGAATTTATTAAGACCGATATATTCATATCTCGAGCGCGGTGAAGTGTAAGAGGCGCAATTACGAGAGATGAAAATGGAGCAGTAATGATATAACGATGCTAATATTCTATCGCTGCAGGATAGGTCAGATTACCTTATGCAGTTCTCTTAATTTCCTAAATATCGCACATGGAAATAAAAATTGAAAAAAGCAAAGCAAAAATGGAATGAAAATTTCGTGAGATATTTTTTATCATTTTAGTCTATTAAATTTTACGAAGATAAATTGCTTTTAAAAGAACAGATATTTTAAATGCATAAATATACCGTTAAAATCGATAGACATATTGTTCGATATTCCGCGCTTAAGGCATGCAGGAAATTACATTGGACGGCGTCTGGAAAATGAAGTATCGTTCGGTCGCCGGAATTACGGCTTTTCAGCCAAAATTTCAGAACGGATTGCCGACAAATTGTTGCGAATTTATTGTTCACCAGCATTGAGGAGACAGATTTTAATTGTCAAAACGAGAG
This sequence comes from Camponotus vicinus, assembly GCF_025532165.1. NCBI lineage: Eukaryota > Metazoa > Arthropoda > Insecta > Hymenoptera > Formicidae > Camponotus > Camponotus vicinus. Next base: position 17,964,342 of record NW_028141945.1, read on the forward strand.
GTGCCGCAAAACATAGGACAACCTACGATTAATGGTCGTAATGTCCAAAGCTTTGCATAAACAGATAATTCATACAATCATTATTTTAATATGGAGAAATAATAGTGTTTGAAAAAGAACAAAAGTAATATACGGGCCGATACGAGCACGAAAATATACTTAACAAAAAATTTCTTTTAGAGAGAACGTAGATAATTAATTATCGAAATATCCTTAATAATTATAAATGGGACGTTTTGATAATTACTTGTGATTGAAAAGATAATAAATGTCGAAAAGTTTTTATGTCTATTAAAAATATTTTGAATTGTTTTTTAAAAAAATTTTTAACATCGGTTTATTACTTTTTCGATATAATGAACCTTTTTACATAAACTTAATAATATTTTTTAAGATCGTAATTTAAGAGTCGTCAAATTTATCGTTACTCCTTTGATAACGAGATCAACAAGATTATGATGAAAAGACCCATCGTTAATTAGATAGATAAACATTACATTTTGCTAATTAAACCGCACTTTATTAAAGGCAATTGCTGCAAAAATAAACAAAAATGTTTCCCATGTGTATATAAGATATCAAGAATGTATTGTAGTTAATTAACACATGTTATACATCTGTCGGTTTATCAACTGTGAATTTTTCACTGATAAACTTTTAATTAACTATATTGTTGATCTCGCAATTAATAAATCGTAATATTATTGGAGATATATTATTGGAGGGAGTAACTAACCTTGCAGCGATCGCCGCGCTCCATCGTGAGTCCTGACACAGCATCTGACGAAAAATTACCGAAAAGCGGAGCAGCTCCAGCCATCTCTCAACGTGTATCCGAGCAATTCTAATTATACATTTAAAGTGAAAAGAATCTTTTTCTCTCGTGAATGATATCACTCGAATTCCTTTCTCTTCGTCTTTATATCACGCTGCCTTTTTTTCGTTCCTTGTAATTTCACACTTAATTTTCCTTTTAAATACGTCTTTTTGTTTTTTTCTTTCTTCCCTTTCTACACCGTGTTTCGTATTTCTTCACTGGATTCTGATACTTAGCTTATCGAATCGAAAATTTTTCTTCTATTAATTCGCATTAATATCCTTCAAACTCCGTTGAATACAATTCTTTCCTCTCGTTTATACAGTTAGAACTGCATTATCTTATTAATATAAATGGAGACTAACATAGAGAAAAGCAAATCTATGTTACATTAATGTAATTATTACAAAAGTTAGAATTATAAAAGACGGAAACAAACAATTACTTCGCCAATTCGAAATTAGCTGCACTTGCGTAAATCGTCATTAATTTCGATTGTACATTAAATTTTCTTTCTTTTTCCTCCTTAAGTCACAGTGAGAAGCACCAAGTGTTCAAATCCGCGCGTTAACCCGGAGACTGTGAACTCTCGATGTGCAACACTCGAGCCTGAGCCTCGGGCTCGCCGAGCGTGACTACTTCGCTTCGGCGGCGACGAGCAGAGCTGAGGCCCGCAGGAAGCCGACTCGAAAATCTCGCGCTCCTCTCTTCGCTTCCTCGTATTCTCGTTCTCGCCATCGACGTTTTTATTGTCAAGAAGTCTGAGTAAAAATAAATAAGATTATTTAACGAAATTAAAAATTCAGAATGCTATATTCATGAAAATATTTTAGAAAGAATAAGAATTGAGATCATAGTTGTCGCGTCCTTTCAATTATAAATCTCTATATATTTCCAAATATCTATATATTTCAAATATTTACTATATAAATATATATCATAAAATTTAAATAAATTATAAATTATAAATTAATAAATTATTAAAATAAATTTATATATTTATGTTTATAAATTAAAAGTTCTACAAATTTTATATATTAATTTTTTGTTCACATATTTAACATTTTTAATAATATAAATGTTTATGAAAAATGCGTTTGTGAGTGTGTTGCATTAAAAGAAGTAATAATGCATTAATAAACAAAATTTTGAATGATTAAGATATAAGAAGATATAATAAGATATAATGAAAATAATTCTCTCTCTTTCTCTTTCTTTCTTTAATAAAGATACATAATTTCTTATCAATATGAAGTATAAACGAAAAGCATTATTTATATCAATTAAGATGATTATTATTATATTTCTTTTTATTCATCTTATATTAAATAATTCCCACACGGAACAAAAACCTTTAATGGATGTCCTGGGAACGCATTAATAAGAAACGTTTTTATAGGAACGCTTTTAAAACCATAGTTAAGGAAACGTCTCAGGTAGCACACATTCGTTTTATATATGTTTCTTAAACGTATCTAATGTTTTTTAACTGTAAAGCATTAATAATTATATATTATATAGAAACGTTTTTAAAACCATAATTAAGGAAACGTATTTTTCACGTTTCTATAGACAAAATAAAAACTAATTTTGGACAAACTTCCGAAAACCGATTACCTCCGATTTGAATGAAATTTTGTAAAAAGCTTCCTTTTAGCTTAAAATACAAGCCTATAAAAGGAATTTTGGCGACTCCTACAAAAAAGTTTTAAACATTTTAAACATTTTTTTATCAGAAAAGGAACGTATCTCTTAACGTCCTTCAAGTGAACATTTTAACCAATCAGAAACGTTTTCAAAAGTCGGTTATGAAATGATTCAAAGAAACATTTGTAAAACGTTTTTGAAACGAATATGTGCTACCTGGGTAATTTATTAATCGTTATATTTAAAATTCGAAATTTTGAAACATATTGTGAGTGATCAAATTAATTTTAATGTATTTTTATGACATATTCTGAGTACATAATAGCAATTAAATTTTTAGAGAGAAATGTTAATCTTTAGAAAGCGAACACACAGAAATAAATTATACACAACCTATACATTTTAAATAAACTCTCTACCAGAATTTACTTTCTTTCAAGTTTGCTTTTAAATTTGAGCATAGTTAAACACGTTTTTGCACATCTGTCGCATATCTTCACCTCATTTTAGGTGAAATTGTCCTTGTTGTCACGTATTACACATGCGATTACTGCCATCACGTTCTCACACGTGCTCTGCATTTTTTTAAATTAAATAACTTTGTGTACATATAACTGATACTCTGTTATCGTACGAGAATTCTCCTATCTATTCTCCTATTACAAAAGATTCTATTTATCTTTATTGTCAGAAGAAAAAAGATAAATATAATAAAATAAATAAAATAATATAAAAACTACAATATTTTGAAATAAGTAAAACAAAACAATACATTTAATTATATATAAAATATAATATATAAATAATATTATTTAGGAAGAAACATTTATGAATACATTTACAAGAACATCTATGATATACGTAATATAATTTTTTTTATGGATTTTCAGTATTAACAATATTGGAAAATAGCCTTTATCACACTTTCGTTGCATTAATTAATTATTTTCTCACATATACATTGACAAAAAATTTGCTAATCGTAAATTAAACCTTAATCTAACAAAAAGAAATTAGTGTAATCTTAAAAAAATGCATATAATTAAGAAAAAAATCCTACGTATATGCATATGTATGTGTTGTGCGAAAAAAAAATTTTAGCAAATTCTATTTTCACGCGACTACAGTAATTCTCATGATGTAACTTCTCACTCTCGGTTTGTTATCATCGTCGAAGAATACCTGCTCTAAGGAACTATCAATTGGACGATCTCGACGATTGCGGAAAGGAATCGCGTAGGGAAGAAGAAAAGTAGAAGAAAAGAAACGGCGAGTGAGCTCAGGTTAACGACCATCCGATAAGACGTTAGAGAATAGAACGGTCGATAGTATTTTCCAGCTAATGTTTTACGTTTATCCATCTTTTCCTCGCGTATTCTCCTCTTTTTTTGTATAAATTAAAATAAAAATTAAAATAAAATACTCAATTAAAGCAAACAATCGCCGATGGGGTTGATCGTCTCTTTTAGATTTCTCTTTACTTAAATTAATCATAGTCTGATAAGGAATTGCGAGGGAGGATATACATAATTTCCAATCTTCGTAATCTTTAATCAAATATAGACTGGTATTCCTGATCCATTTTTATATTTAAAATCATCTTAAGTAAGATTTGAAAGTGTGGTATGACCATTTCATTGGTTAAACGAAATCTTAAGACGATTCAAACCCTACGGCCTGAGACTCAAAATGATTTTAAATATAAGAACGGTTTATGAATAAAGTGGGATATAGAATGTAATTGATTAATTAATTCTAGATGTTTCTTTGTCGAAAGATTAAATGTAAATATCTTTTAAACAACAATTAATAAATTAATAAATAAATATTAATAATTAATAATTGTATTATATATAAATATTTAATATTTAATATGTAATACTTTTAATATTTAATTTTCAATACTTATTAATATTTTTTAATATTTATTTATTAATAAATAAACATTAAATATAAATTATTAATTATATTAATAATTTATATTTAAATAATATTTATTTATCTTTAATTTATATTTAATTAATATTTACTAATAAATAAACATTAAATATTAATTATCACTTATATTAATAATTAATTATTTATAATTTAAATTTTTAATTAATAAATAAATATTAAATGGCAATAATTTCCAAATGTATAGAAAATAATTTCTAATTATTTTCTCGAAGATGTTTTAAATATTTCTTCATGCTCACAATATACGTATATGATAGATTGAAAAGTACATATATATATCTTATATGATATAATTATATACCTCACGATAAATGTCGTCTAATTATGTTAACATTGACGTGCCGAAATATTTCTCCGCGTGTTACGTCGATCAATGTCAAGTAACGAAAGGAATGCGCGGTAAAAACAGAACCATTTTTTGCTCAACAATGTCAACAATGTGCTGCTTACCAAGCTACGAGGCTCGTTTAATTCAATTCATACGCTCTTCTCGTTAACATCTTCTCGTCCTCCGGAAATTCCTCTTATCCTAAACGTAATATAAATGTAGACTGCGCGTCTTGAATAAGTGTCGCGTCTTGAATAAGTGTGTTTAAAGAGAGAAAGGACGTTTCTCTCAACCAACAAGATAGTTCTTCTCTCTCCAGCGTAAGAGAGATAAAAGATAAGTTCTTTTTCCAATATCTACAACAGAGGTCTCTCGCGATTAAAATAGCGAGTGCGCTATCTGCATTTATTGCATCTATGCTTTTCAGAGGACACTTTGGTTCATATTCTGAATCCTCTTTTATTGATAAAAGTGCCTTTCAAAGTGGCTTATAAGCCTGCTGATTGGCTGTAAGCCACTTTTAGAGGCACTTTTATCGATAAAAGAGGATTCAGAATATGGACCTTTATTTTCAAACATCACATTGAGCATCGAATATACAGCTGCTGTTACTCTGTTTATTATCCTGCGATCCTCAAATGCATTCCTCCACATTTCACTCAACGATCTTTATTCAAGTAGAGAGCGAAAGGTCTTTTGATGCAGAAATCTTCGCAATTCAGATTCCGCAAGATTTGAATCTGCGTTCATATTCACGTCGCGCGTTATCCCTGGCTGGTCGATAAAGCAGAACTCTGCCTTATCGACGTCATCGCCTTCAAATTCTCAACAGTGTATGTCCAACGGTCGACTTGCGAGCATTTCATCTTGACACTGTTTAATGTGAGTAGTTTTTCAATTAATATTCGCTTAAACATCTTGCACGCTAAATATAAACTCGATACACTAGCTGCTTTCGTTATATTGCCTATCACAAGCGTTTTTAAGACTTCAAAATCAATATTTCTAAATCGCCAATCATTCACGTATCGCAAATCATGATGGCGTTGTTAATTGCTGTAACGAGAATAATTTCAGAGACGTATTCCCACAGCATGCATATCTAGAAGACATTCAAAGGATATCCCGAAAATATCTTTGTCCTAAAGGTATCGTAAGATATCTTGTAGATGTCTAATGCATTAACCCATACAGCACAGGTAGATCCTGAGTATGTACTCAGTATATCGCAAACGTAGATTGTGTATATCCCACTAATATTCGATATACATACTATGATATTTTGAGAATGTACGGAGGATGTTCCTATGTCTGCCTTAGAAACCTACTCAGTACCCATACAGCACAGAAGCTTGCATCAACATTGCTGCAATGTTACAACATTGCACATAGCAGTGTAATGCTGCAGAAATATTGCAGAGACATTATTTTGTAATATTACTTTGGCAATGTTGCAGCAACATTTTAACATAGCGAAAATATATAACATGTGTTTCTTTACTTGCCGCTATGTGGCGACATCAAACTTAACTAACTCGTATTCGAATTTTCATCTAAAGTGGATATAAGGCCTACAAAGGACTAATGTAGTAATTATATTTTTTGTCTTGTGTCAGTTAAATTTCTGATAAACTGACTTGATTTATTTAATATTCTGAATCCTAATAAGGGATCTAGATTATTAAACAAATAATTTGTTTAATAATCTAGATCCCTCGTTGGGATTCAGAATATTAAACAGATTTTTCTTCATTGAATCGGTAAATGGGAAATAATTCATTTATTGCACGTATTAAAATATTCTGGTACCGAGTGTATGTAAAATAATTGTATGTATATTATTGAGATAAATATTTAATAAGACACATTTGATAAAAAACACTAATAGATATTTTTTTTCAAAGGCGGTAAATGTTTTTTTTCCTATCTTTCTTAAACATTTCTTTATATTTTCAAAGTTTATTTATTAAATTTAAAACGGTCTGCATTTGCAATAGCAAAACGCGTTTTAATATTGCAAATACGTTGCACCGTAACATTACTACAATCTTACATTGTAATATTTCTGAGGGCGGACATTTCAACGTTGCTGCAAGCTTGCAGTAATGTTGCAGAAACATTTCGCAACTTCTATGCAATATTACAATGTTTCAATGTTAGGTCTATGCAACGTTTTTGCAATCTTTCAGTGCTGTATGGGTATATACTCAGAATATTTCTTGGTATATTATGAGTATATTTTTAGAATATTTTAAGCATATTTTTACATTAATAAATTATATATGAATATAGAAGACAGTTGGACTATATGTAGAATAAAAAATAGATTCTTCGTGATGTAAAAAATAAATAAAAATGTGAAATTATTTACTTTATAAACAAAACTTCAGACAAAAATGTTATTTCTAATAGATGAATATAAAACGTTTGAAAAACACCTATTGGTGTTTATTAAATGATTCTTATTGAAATATTGATCTCGATAATCTATGTACAATTATGTAAGTACACTCGGTAATAGATGAAATACCTTAATAAATGCAGTAAATGGATTACTTCTCATTTTAATTTCAAATAATCTGTTTAATATTCTGAATTCCAACAAGGAATCCAGATTATTAGACAAATTACTTTAAATTAAGTCAGTTTATTATAAATTAAACTGACTAAAAAGAAGAAACTTTGGAATTCATGTTAGTACCAGTCCTTTATGTCCATTTCACCAAAAATTAAGTACGAGTTTGGTGGCGCGCGTAGCGGCAAAATGAAGAAACACATGCAATATTATAGGCCGGTATTCATAGTCCGGTCTTATATTTAAGATCGTCTTTAGTTCATCTTCAGATAATCCATAGCCAATAAAATGATACATACAATATCTAAAGATGAACTTAAGACGATCTTAAATATAAGAACGGACTATGAATACCAGCCATAGAGTATCCTGAAAATATACGAGAAAGAATATACTAATACGAGATATTCAAAGTATATTCTGAGAATATATGAAAAATAATATACAACAAGAGATGTTATGGGATTATTCTTAGTATATTACATCTGTAACGTATATTTACAGTATGAGTATAGAATATTCGAATAATATCATGTGCTGTGTGGGAATAAACTCGATAAAAATTATTCAGTAAAAGTTACTAAATACTTTACTTAATAAGTATTATTATTACGTTATGCAAGAATATATCACTTCATATGTGTCTTACATGTACTATCTTTATTGAAAAATTATTATTAAAAATTATTTTTCTTTTTTATTATTATCCTTTTTTATTATTAAAATTATTATAAAATTATAAAATTACTATTAAAAATTATTATCCTATTATTATTAAAAAATGATCCTTTTTATTCTCTTTTTCAGAATTCCGGGCAGTGAACCCGGATTCGCGCCAAGCGGCCATGATGACGTAATACGCAAGTCGCCGTCGGCGCGATGGTCGCGGCCGCGCTGCGCGCATGCGCCCCGCTAGTCCGTAGCCGGCGCGCCGCGTCGCATTTGGATTTGCAGCCGGCGCAGTTGCGTCGAATTCCGCGTTTTCCGCGGGTTCTCGTTGCGACTCTCTCCGTGTGATACCGTGCGTGGTCGTCGAACGATTTCGCGGGTGGCGAGAGAAAGTATCGATGATTGATCGTGTTCGGTCACGATCGCGATCAAGTGTTCGAAGTGCGCTACGAGAGTTTCTCGACGCGTTCGTTTCGCGAAGTATTTTCGTCGTCGTGTCTCGCGAGTGCGAATCTTTATCGTCGAAGAATTAATAACGCGAAAAACAGCAGTGTCGATGAACTATCGTTTTATCGTTAGAAATGCGATACATGAAGACCGCCATGTTCGCGTCGCGAAATTCGGATCGCGGCGGAAATAGTCATCGCTGTGATTCCCGCGCTTTCCGCCGACGATAAATCGCGCGTTATGGCGGAAATGACCGCGAGTGTCGCGTGAAGAGAGTCTCGCGTTTCGCGAAATAATTCTTCTCGTGGTGATTGAAGAATATAATCAACTGCGTCGCCCACAAGAAAAAGGACAACGTGTTTGCATCAAGGTACTTTGATGGGACGATCCACGGTGCTTCGACAGCAGTGCAGCGATCGGTGAGTAAATCTATCGAATAGAAATTTTTTTTTCTTTCATTTAGAGAAAAATTTTGAAAGAAATGTTATTGGAAATTATTCATTTGTAATTACATTTGAAAATACTGACGAATAATTTTATTATTAAGTAAACAAAGTTTCTTGATTAATTTATGGAAAATATTTTCTTAAAAAAAAATAGTTATTTTGAGTTACATTTAAATAGATGAATTTTTCACGATTTTATGCAATTAAAATCACTAAAAATAAAATTTTATCTGCTTTATTTCATGCAAGTACTTAAGTAGGATTTCTAAAGCCTAAACAAAGCTTATTTGAAACAGAGAAATTATTTAATAAAGCATTTTATTAAAAGTAACAAGAAGAAAAAAATAATAATTTTCAATAAAATTTCTTTAGAAATAGAATCGATATCGATATCTCTTATTCAAACATTATAGTACATATTACGTATAATACATAATATTAAATAATACATATGTCTTATTAAACTAAATAAAATTATAAAAATTCATAAAGTTTATATTATTATAAAGTTTATAATATTATTACAAACTTATAAAATTTTTATAATTTTATTTAGTTTAATAAAACATATGTATCATCTCATTAAAAATTTATAAAGTTTATATTTTATATATGTATAACGCGCGAGATATTTTTAATATAAGAATAGTGGAAAAATTAATTAAATATTGATTAAATTACTGATTAAATAATTAGAATTTTATTCAACGTATAAGAAAAAAAGAATTGTGCGCAACTTTTTTAAAGGAAAATTAAATTTTAGATTGATCAAAATAAAATAAAATGTTGCATTGGCTTATGGATATGAATTATAAAAACAAGAATACCTTTATTTAAGAAATTTCTTTGATTTCAAATTAATATATTTTGCTTTACCGAAAAATTGTCATTGACGCAAAATGTTTGCGAAATTATAATCTATTCTTTTAATTATCTATTCTTTTTTTTCGTTCCATGATTTAAAATTTACAACTAGAATCCATCGTTTGGGACGTTTATGACCTCGTAATTCTCGATTTATTGCTAAATTACCTTTTTTCACGAGCAGCGTTATATTTTCCGGGAAACAGATTGCATTTCGATAATTTCGTTCATTAAATCAAATTAATGTCTTCATGTACTACATAGCGTGTAACATATATTAATGTATATATTCATAATTAATGATAGCATTAGAGTTGTAAAGCATTGATGGCAAATATTACATTTCACATATGTACGGATTAAACGATTGTATCAGTTTCATTGTAAAGCTATCGGAATGAAATTATCATTTATGATTCGCTTCGCGATTTATCAAACAAAATATTGTTTAATTATCTACTTATTTATCTAGTTTTATTGTAATTGTATTATGATGTTTACAAATAGATAATTCGAATTTATAGGTGATCACAAATCGTGTGAGTTTTTCATGCTTAGAGAAACTATTTCGGAAGCGTTATCGTTTATTGCCGTTACACAATATTTAATATATTAAATATACAATAAAAATTATAAAAAATAATTATTTATTATATTTATTAGTTATCGCAATTAAATATGCAATATCAAGTAAGGAAACAAAAGAATGGATTATCTAATAATATCTTAATCATTTTATTAACTTTATTTAATATGCATAACTCTCGAGAGAGATACAGATGATCTCTCTCTCTCTCTCTCTCTCTCTCTCTCTCAATTAACTTGAGTAATCTGAAATTTACATCCGCTAATTTTTCCATCACCATTGAAATTCGTTCAGGGTCGGCCACATTTAATTGGCAAAAAGGCGATTGACCCTTAACAGAAGTTCACCACCCTTCAGAACAATCAGTAACTTCCGGTGTGTCGCGCCTGCCTACTTGTGAATCACTTTGATATTTCTGTGTGTATCAATGTTTTTATCCGCCTGCTTTAATTAATACACTCATAAGGCGGTGCCTTTTTTTTACCGCGCTATTCGTCATTGTTCGTGAAGGCGGTTGCTGTTCGTCTGACCTATTCATTATCTCCTCCTCTTTTCCTTTTATCGAGCGGCATTTTAATGGTATGTCATTTGACATTTTACGATTTAGCTATCTCGAACAGCCGCACGGAATTATATTTCGCAAATAGAGAGACATTCATTATATTATACATAAATTATGCATAATATGCAATAATAGACATTTGCTTCAAAATTGGAAATTGCAATTGATGAAAGAATCTGTTTCATTATGTTAATATTAAAAAAATTGTTAATTTTAAACTATTTTGAAATTTTTATCTAACTTTAATATAAAGTCTAGAATAAAAATAATTATTGAAAGTGATAGAAAAGAATAAAGAAATTTATATTATAATTTATTTTTTTTAATTAAGAATTTTATATATATTTTGCTTTTTTATATTAAATTAATAATAATATAATAATAAATTTCATTAAATTAATAAAATAGATTAAAAATAAGTAAAAAATATAAGAGAGAGATAAAATAAAACACTAGATTAATCTCTAAATAAGTTATAAAAATAGACGTGATGGGAAATTAATCTTGCAGGAAGCGCTTTTTGATTCCGTTTTACCATTGAAAAATATAGATAAAAGGGTTAAATTTAGGTTTTGCTATTTCGCGAGAGTCAGTGCCGATTGTCGCGGCACCCTATTGAAGAGGAACAGGAGGGCATATCCACTTCCGGCGCAGCACCCACACGTCTTGGGCAGGATGAATCCGTCGCGGGGTTTATCTTGCAACGTGTACTCTTATCTCGCGGGAAGCGGCTGGTCGTTGGCCCACACATTGCCCGTTGATTTAACCGTCCTATTCATCGCACGCTGTTGTACATATATACGTTTGTTGATGATGGGTTTTAAAAGCGTTTCGGGCTCGACGCGCTTTGTATACATAATTAATTGGCCGATATCATCGGGCGGTTATCAGGCGACCGCAACCTCACGTAACTCGCCTTTCGGATAGTCTTCGTCCCTCAAGATCGCTTCTCCGCACCCGATACAAGCCTCATGAATTTTAGAGTCTCATTTTCATCTTCTTGAGGATATTAATCTAACATATGTGTCATTTGTTATTATCGGATTCAAATATCGTGACTTTCTGATGTTGTTAATTATTGTTTGGCGATTAACATAATTATTCAAGTTAACTATAATTTAATTAATTAATTAATTACATGTCATGATTGCATTGGTAAAGGTGTTTGATATTCATAGCAATATAAAAAATATATTGTAGAGGCTTTCTCTCTAGGCTAATAAATTCTTTATTTACACATTCCATACAGCACATATTAATAATATTGCTGCAATATTATGAGCTGTATAGGATGAAGGAATTTTTAATAAAAATATAAATTATATAATAGTATATATAACGAAGAAATATTTTATGATAAAATATAATACAATAACTTTATTATTATTGAACAAAAGATAATTATTTGCATTAGTAATCATGATATAGATTGAATTATCGTGTAATATTTGTAATGTATCATTTTCATTCTTTATTCATATATATATCGAGCGATTGGATGGTATTTAGAGATATGTTTTAAATTTTCTTTTTAAATTTTTGCGGTAAAAAAGAAATTTAAAAAATCCGAAAAAACATTTTTATATTTATTTCGAGGATATATATTTCAATAATTATACATTCGTCAATATATATTTTTTACAATAATAAAAGATCTAGATTACTTCGAGTGCACGCTTTAATTAATATGCCATGTAAAATCGATAATTTCATCTTGTAGTTACCCAACTGTACCCAATTGTATCGAACGAGAAGGGGACGGAAGGAGGACAGGATAAGATGTCCTATGTGTACCATTAATGGGGGTCAGGTGCATTCGATGCTTGTTCGTTATTGAATTCGCGCAACCCACGAATCCCTTGAAAGATACACACACACACACACACACATTTTTGCACGCATATACACATACATATATGTTACGCGTAGTATACGACAGGATTACGGAAAATGTCACGACGTATGATATTAAATTTAACCTCGTGCTCTTCGTATACACGTGCTGTGTGCGCTCTCAAGCATTTCCGTTTATTTACATCGCAATTACTTTTGTCGCACTCGACCGTGCGCAAGAGATTTTCTTGGCTTTCTTTGAACTTTGAGAGAGAGAGAGAGAAAAAGAGAGGTATCTTTCACGCTTTAGTGTGTCTTTCGAGTTTTTTTATGTTGGCTGAAAAGGCTATCACAAAATATGATATAAAATCTTTGCTGTAAAACTTGCCCGCTAAAACTTAAAATTAAGTCATAATAAAAAATATAAAAAAGTATAAATATACGACAATGTAAAAAATAAAAATTTATGGAACAGAAGAATTAAAGAAATGAATGGATAATAAAGAAAATAAAAATAATCTATGTGAAAAAGAAATTTGCTTATTGATAATTTTAAGTTGATTCTAATGTATATAACGACTCTACTTTTTTGCTTTCAAAATAGATAAATATATGTATCAGGCTATTGTAAAAGAAAGAATATAAATAGAAAGTTTAAAAAGACACGAGTCGCATTTGAAAAGTGGACAAACTCAATAATGGAACAGAAAGATAAACTTGATAGAAGGAAAGAGACAGAGTTCGAAGGAAAGAGCTCCACCTTCAGTTGCATCTGCATTTTTATTCACACCAGACTTATCTTTTCCCGCCGACTTTATGAATTTTCTGGACGATGTCATGCTGTGAGGCGCTTTGTTCAGTCTCATCAGGCGACACGACGAATAATCGCTCGGTCTCACAAGGAGGACACGTAATTCTCTATTTGCACTTCCACGATCGTCCATTTTAGTAGCATCGATTCTCGCGTGTTACGGGAGAGAACATCGTTTATCTTGTCAATTTAACAAATCGCTCTTACCATTTTCGAGTGCACCGTACGATTCCGGGCGGTACGTATGTGTCACCCGCATACCCGGTTCGCCAACGCGCGAGGACGGGCCCTCTGTTTGAGTGGGTGTACGAAAGACACGGAAGACGGGGGACATTAGTGCACCCTGTTTTTTTTTATCTTTTTATTTTTTTATCTTTTTAATCTATATAATATCATGTACGCACACACACATTTTAAAATAAAAATAATTTATATTGATAATAATATTGCTAATAATTTTTTTAGTTTATTGAAAAATAAAATTGAAAATTTACTATTTTGGATTTCAGAAATTAATTATTATTTATTATCGAAATTATAATGTAATTTGAGTATAAAAATACAAGATAAAAAGTGGGAAAGAAAGATTGTTTTAAAATATTAATGTATCTAAAACGATAGGAAAAATAAATTAAATGAGGCTAAGAGAAGAATAAAATTTTTGATCAATAGTTCTATGTAATTTTACGAGGGAAATTTTTCGGGAGACAAAAGAACGACAAATAAGTCCGCTCTATTACTTTGTTCTTTTAATTCCGATATTCTACTCTTTTTATCTTTTTTTTTAAATCACATAGAAGGAGCATGGTATTTTCATGTCGGTTAAAATTACTGTCGCATTTACTAGACTATAGAAACTTCGGACTTATTCAAATGTTTTCTTCTGTATTTTTTGCGCGATAAAGAAGGACGACGCGGGAAAAAAGAACGAAAATTCTTGAATGCACGCCAAGAGAGATATATGTACGTGGGTGACTTTTATTCGTACGTGCTTTTCTTTGAATTTGATTAATTTTGATAATATTAGCACTCAACCTAGATTTCGTATTCACCAAAGCCACAATTGTTTTCAAAGGCTATGGAGACTCGTTGAAAAACCATTCAATCTTTGTAGCGCCATTAGTCTCTTTTTTGCATGAGTTTGGTAATTATACATGATGTAATTACCCAGATTCGCCATTTTTCATACAGCTATAATCTCCTCGACACATTTAGCGTTGCTTTTTCTGACTGCTTGATTTTCGATATTAAATTTCTGAATAATATTAAAGTTTTTAAATGCATTTGAATTTTCATGATAAAGGAATTTATTGTGCATATTATAAATTTATTGTACGTTTCATTTTTGTCAGCTTAATTGAACTTAGATTAAAAGGCAAGTAAGTAAGTCTGGGATACTATGCATATAAATTATACGCATATAAATTATATGCATATAAATTAGCTGCATAACTTTGGCTTTCTCAAGATCTAACATATCTTTAAGCATTAGATAAAAATGTTGCTCTTAAAATTTCATGTTTTTATTATCTTTATCAAGTATTAGTTTCATTGTTGCTAATTGTAATTAAAATATATTCTTATTCAAATCGCTATCATAAAAATTCCTAGAAATTCATCAATAGAAATTTCATAGAAATTTTATTTACCCTAAAAATCCTCATGATAAACATAAGTGACTAATTCAATAAATTAAGCAAATCATTATAAATATAGTAAAATTTGAAAATACCTTAAAATTAAAGTTTAATAAATGTATATAAATAAAATTAATCTTTCTAGTCTGTTTATCACGCAATAATAAGTATGATAATAATATGTAATAATATAAATGCACAATAATAAATGATAATAATATGTAATACTACAAATTTAATAATAACAATACAGTGCACATAAATTGATAATTACAATGTCAAAATACATAAAAATAAATAACGGTTGGATTATTATATTTTACACAAATCTATTAGAGATAATCTGTTACAAAATAAGTGAAGCGAATAAATATATATAATAATTACTCAAAAATTACTATAAATCTTCTTTAATGATTTTTATTTTAGTTTTTTTCATAAAATAATTATGTTTCATGTACTTGAAATAATTACATTAAAATAAATAATTACATTAAATAGATTAGATAAATATAAAATAAATTATTCAGTCTTTTGGGAAATGCAAAATGAATTAATTACTCGCGACGATCAAGAATCGAAGTTCATATTTATGTTTGGTCCAGCAGCCTCTATAAAGTAATATAGAGATAAAGAGAAATGGATTTTTAAATTCATCTTCGGCAGAAGGACTTTCTTCTTCTCTCTTTTTTTCATTTTTTCTTTTCTCTCTCTCTCACTCTCTCCCTCTCTCTCTCCTTTTCTCATTTGGTCGACTGGTAGCGGGACGAAGATAGATTCTGGGAGTGGGAGGACAATGGGGAGAGGGACCATAGAGTGGGCCCTCGAAGGAGTCGGGCGTCAGTCGCGCGGCACGCGGCGCACTGTTCGCACGTGGGTGTTACTCTCTCTCTCTCTCTCTTTCTTTCTCTCTTCCTCTCTCTCTCTCTCTCTCTCGTCGAAAAGGGTGCGCAAGTGTGTATTCGCGACCCTCCTGGGATTAACGCGATTGACCTCGCCGCCGAGAACAGGAAATGACGTCGTCGTCGCGGAGATGATAGCGCGAATCTCACCGTTTGCAGCATTGTACGTCTTCGAGCTTTGTCCGAAATGATTTCTCCGATGCAATTGCAACGTTGTTGTACCGTTGTCGAAGTTGTGCAGAGTGTGCAGGATAGTCATTCTAGTACTGACATACAGAGATCAGTATGACGATTCAGCAGCGAAGAGCCCGATTATTTAACACAGTGCTTATTTTGATTGTTACATCGAAAAATTGTTTTTTTTATTCAGTGTAAATTAAGAATATAAATTAATTGGACTTTTTAATGTTTACATGATCGTAAGATACTTCAATAATCTTGCAAAAACAACAACAAATGTATAATATTTGTACAACAATTAATACAATAATTTTAGGACATTGATAAACAAATGTTTGAATTTTATAAATAAACAAACTTTTCGGCAAGAAAAAGGAATCTTTGACGGGAATAAACGTTGCTTTTGCATTGGGATCACAAATGACGATTATGAGAAATAAATAAATCTTGCGCTTGTGTACATGTGCATATGTATGTGCATGGCTATGTAAACGTATGGGAGAGGGGGAAGAGCGGATATGTGCTGAATTTTTTGTGCCCGACATCAATGTGTTTGTGCAAATGGAAGCATATGATATTCAAATATGAGATCAATTTTTTTTCGAAATGGACGAATAGACATGTTGCATATCCTGCCATGTCATGTTTTTAAATCGCTAAACAAAAACCGAGTTTAACTTTTACAAAGCGAAAATAGTTTGTTGATAAAAAGAGTTCGGCCTTTGTTAGTACTCAAAAAAATTTGATAACGTAATTTTTGAACGTGAAATAAAATTTTGTAAAATTTAGAAGCCCCGTGAAAAATAGTAAATGGAAATTTGTTTCACAAATTGAAAATAATGCAATAAAATAAAAACGGGAAAAGTATATATACATAATTTATTTTTATAAATTTATCTATTTTGTATGATAAAATTATACTGATGCAAAAGATACATATATGTGTGGCTGTATGGTGTGTCTGCGTGTGTGTATATCAAAGAATCGATAATTATAAATGAAAAGCATAAACTTGGTTAATTTTTACAGACTCGCGTAAAGTGTAAAATTTCGTTTTGTAATTAATTTTAAATCTGTATAATTACTTTCTGCTTTAATGGAATTTCGAATTTAAACGTTATTTTAAAGATATAGCGTGATTAATTAAAAATTTGCACGGAAGAATCGGAAATTTTATTGTCGAATTATTATTTAGTGAAATCAGTTTTATCGCATCAAGTAATAAATAATCTTTTAATAAATATTCAAGTAATAAATAAAATTTTATTCTCTAAATTACATCTATAAATACTCGAATAATTAATTTTAATGCGTAATGTGTGTATGTGTCGCGAGAAATTGATTGAGACATTTATCTTATCGAATGTGATAAATCTCTTTTTTTATAATCAATAAAGTTATGTTGTAACAGTATCTTCAATATGGCGCTTACGCACGAATCATCATAGATCAAATTAGATAGAGCGATTAGCATATCGGGTGAATTATTTATATTAGTGTACGTTGTGAAAAATCCTCTGATTGCTGACCAAGTTTATACGCTGTAAGGTGCACGCAATATATTTTACGATCTATGTTCAAGAAACGAATGCATCTTTAATGCAGGCAAATAAATAGCCTGTAGGAATGCTGACGATCTATACTGTATTGCAGCTTTTCAGACCATTTCCCTGCAGAGTGGGGATAAGCACATTTGATCTCTTTTTGATTTCTTTATGGAAAAAAAATATATATAAAAGAAAATTATATAAGAAAATGAAATACAAGACAAATAAAATTAGACAAATATTATTCAAAAGAATTTAAATAAGTATTTAAATGTGAAATTGATATATATATATATATATATATATATATATATCAATTTCACATTTAAATACTTATTTAAATTCTTTTGAATAATATTTGTCTAATTTTATTTGTCTTGTATTATAATATATATATATATATATATATATATATATATATATATAAAAGAAAAATATAAGACAAATAAAAAAAATCAGATAAAGATTATTTAAAATTTAAATAAATATTTAATATGAAAATAATATGCATATATTGTGAAATTAAATATATATATTTATGCTATTTGCTATAAAGTATATAATTTCTGCTATATATTATATTTATATTTTATTTAAAAAACAATACAGATCTCTGATGAAGGAGAGAAAATTAATTTACTAATTATCTCGCAATTTTACGAAAATACACGGATAATGTAATATAATTTGTCTAGAGCTTGTCTTTTACGTTTGTCAAATTATTATTTAGAGATTGTTTCGAAATATATCTATAAACAAAACATTATAAGCTACTGGATGCGAGGATGAAAGTAAAGAAGAGATGCTTTCGCAATACAGAAAATATCCATGCAATGACGCTTATATAGCTACCCCTTTTTCTTCCGGTTTTTCTTTTTTTCATTTTTTTTTCAATTTTTTTCCGGAAATGCAAAAGATTTCAGATATGCGAAAAAATATGCATAGATTTTCCGGACACATAAGTGACATACGAGAGTAAATCTAAAAAAAGAGTATGTCGATTGGATTTTGAAAAATAACATAATTCGCTCGATTACTAGATTACATTTTCTACCGCATTTTGAAATTGTTTCGTTTATCGATTTTTAAATGCTTGTTATAAAAAGATTAATACGGTTTTTCCACAATATGCGGAAAAAACAGTTCAGCGTTCTTCAAATAATGACTTAACGATATGCAACTTGATAAGAAATTATAACATTTTTAAATATTTCCTCTTTTGTTTCTATTTATTTTACGCATGTGTAACACTTTGCACTGCATTTCGCCCCATGATTATGCTTTTTTTAATCGCGTTCACTCTTATGTTGCGGTTGCACGTAGTTAAATAATTAATCATTATCTTTTACACAGAAAACGACACGGAGATACCATTTCATATTAAATATTGTAATTTCATATGGAACTGTTCCCTTGCAATGAACCGTTTTTTTCTTAATTCGCCTCAATAATTGCGTCTCTTAAATATAATTTAGTTCTTTATTTTATTTGCTGTTTTGTACAGAATAAAGTTTTATGATAAAATGTGATTAAATTGAATAGATATGTGTCATATTATTATTATTTTGAATTTAAATAGAGAGAGAGATATCTGTTATATATAATAATTATTATTTTTAACTTAAATTATGAAAAAATTTTAAAGAAGAGTAATTTATTTGAGAATTTATACACACACACATATACACACACACATATATATATATATATATAAAATTATTATTTAATTTTATACATTAAGTTTTTGTTTGATTTTCTTATTTTAATATTTCATTTAGTGTAATTTTTTTCTTTGCCACTTAAAGCACTTTTAAAAAATATTCTTTTTTTTCTGTGTAAAGTCAAAGTTTTTGCAATGTTGTTTCACGACAATTTGTGGGATTTTGTGTGACATCACAATATTAAAGCGCGAATATAGATTTAAAGGCAATTGGAAGACTACTCAAATAAAAGTATTGCTATCTCTTTAGGGTCTTCGACCGATTCTTTTTCCTTGAATCAGCGGTCTTTTATCTGTTGTGTTTACTGCGGAAAGAAAGAAAGACTCGCATGTCATTGCCCTGATAGTGAGATTGCGCACTTCACTCGATTGCTTCACCTGCACTTTTTTTTTATTAATATTTTTGGAAAATTCGTTCAACTAAAATTATCATCAGTTTTCTAATTAAAGAGGAATATTAAATTTTGTAAGTTAATTTTCCAGGTTTTTGCATTTTTTATGAAGAAAAGAGGGAACGAAAGAAAAAGAGCCATAAAACACCATTATTGCCCATTCGCGCGAATATTTTCTGAATTGGAAATTCTCTCTTCTCTGTTCTTATTCTCACGTCTCGTAGTTTATGATGTTTTATTTATAGATATATTTTGGAAGAATCTCTCAAAATTTTTAATCAAGTTTTAATCAATTTCTTCTTAATGGAAAAAATAGAAATTTTTAAAATTTTATCTTTATACTATTTTTAAAAGATAAGGGAGAGAAGTAGAAAAATAGGAAAAAATATATATATATATATATATATATTTTATATATACCTTCTTGAAAATTTATTTTCGAGAGAGATTTTTAAAAAATCTGTGTGATCATGATTATATTCAAAAATTGAATTCAACTAGAATTCGTTTTGTTGTGCCCGGAAGCGGCACGGGATGTGGGGAGCAGTCGGGAGATATAAAATATCTCAGGCCGCCGAGGATCAGAAACCGGGGTGTCGGCTGCTTCAATGATTTAAAATACTTTTTGTTTTAATAATACCTTGTATTCTAATCTTCAGAATATACATTAATTTGTACAGGAGCCTTTCTTATTTCTGCGCTGATTTAGTTGAGTCTTTCCGCCTTGTCCTTCGTCTTTGATAGTAATCTTTAAAACAATTTTCTTATAACGCGTTATCGGTTCGCACTTAACACTGATTACACTTGTGTTTCGACTGTCCCGTGCTCCTCCGGTGGTTTGTATTTAAACCCTTGTTTGAGGAGGTTTTTCTTTGAGAGGGGGACCGCTTAGTAACATGGCCCGGGGTCATGGTGCGGTCAAATTGAAGTGCAAGCGAAGATGATTTGGTGTCGAAATCCTTCGTTGCACTTCCGCGTTTATTGGCGTATTCGCTGATGGTTCTTGGACTTAATGAGGTGAATGCTCGATATCGCATTTAGCAATAATATTTTATGCTAGCGTTTAATATTTTAATTATGTCCGGATTATAGTCTGTGAGACTATAACAGTTTGTTCTATCGAGATATCGATTCGTGAGGACGAGAAAAATCGTTGTTAAGGATGAAAACGCGAGATGAAAACACCGTGTATGTCGCAGGCGGACAAGCAACCATGCGGCAAAGAATGCCGGTGATTATCGAGACACGAGACAAAACGAGGTCAGCTCGTTCGCGTTGGCACGTACCCCGGCGATAACGATCCTCTCGTTCTTTCGGCCCCGCATGTTGATCTCTTTCCGGTTTCCGGTTGCGCCAACCCGATCGGCTTCCCATTATCTCATGTCCTCGTTCCCGTCAGTTTTCCAACCATCGGATGATGACGATCATTCCGCTTCGATTGCGATCTTTTGCGACCCAACCGGCCGATCGGCGGTGGCCTTCTCGTTTTCATGTCTTTCATAAAATTGTGAACCTTCGCGGTTTAATACACCAACGATCTTTTTATTACACGGTTTATTGTATGAATAAGAAACATGAGCATTATACCTCGAGATAATTTTATATTTAATTTAATATATTTATTATAATATATTTTTAATAATTTTTTAATATCAAGAAGTACTCTCTCTCTCTCTCTCTCTCTCTCTCTCTCTCTCTCTCTCTCTATATATATATATATATATATATATATATATATATATATATATATATATATATATATGTGTGTGTGTGTGTGTGTGTGTGTGTGTGTGTGTGTGTGTGTGTGTAAAATCAAAATGATATTATTATTATTAGTGTGATTATTATTCTTAAATATATATACATATTAAGTTTAAGTAATCGATAAAAATTGTAAAATCACATAATAAAATATTTTTCGAAAATTTTAAATAGTTTTAATAATTTTTAGAGTATTACATATTTTACATATAATATATATTCGCATATAATGATTTCATTAAATTTGCAATAATTAGAAAAAAATAAGTGAATTAATCAATCAGGTTTTTTGAAATTTTTATCTCTGCTTTAATTGACAAAATTCTTATTGCTTCTTTAAGCCTTAAATGTGAGTAAGATGAAATGGACCGAATGAAATTCTCGTCGGACACGCGCGCGACTTTATCCGGCGTAAGACAAAATTTAATTATGTTTTCCTGAATTCTATTATCTACTTCCGACCGTCTGTTTAATATTCTCCCGAGAACTTATTCAGTTTATCCTTGAATACAGTATAAGGTTTCGAAGTTCTACGTCAATTTTGAAAACACGTGCGCGTGTGTTTCCTCAATAATAGAATAGAAGCAACTCTTTCTTCTCTCTTTTCTTTTCTTTTACTGAAACATATTACGTATTGTGTGTATGTGTTACGTTACTTATTCGGATTATATCATAGATTTAATATTATTCGATAAATTTAATAAATTATTATTCGATAAATTCACATTGAATTTTAGCAGACTCCATTTTCCTCCCATATAATTTTCTGACTTTTAATTTAGTTGATTGGATGGAAAAAGCACATTATCTGTCATAGCAATAATTCAAATGTACAATAACGACAAAAAAAAGTCAATATGTGTATTTTTTTTTTGTATTGAAAGCTATTTGATGTATTTATCTTTATTGTATTTATATTTGTATTTATATTTATATTATTGTATTTATATTTCTTTTGCCGTTTGATCAAAGTTTGATTAAAATGTTTTGTCTTTATTTATGATTTGAACAAGCTCTTTGAAACATTTTGCACACGCTTTGTACTTTACGTATCGATTACTTTACGTACATGATCATGTGCACCCGATATATGGTGATTCATAAAAATTCATGAGATTCTTTCTCGAACGATCCTCTCTCGATCACGGTTGAAATTCAACTTAATTCCCTTTCCTCTGTGTCCTGCTGCCTTCCATATTTCTCAAAGGTGACGAGAAATCTGGGCTCTTCGAAGCCATTAAGCCCGGCAGTCGTTTATCGTCCCGAATACAAAAGAGCACTGTTTCGCGCGAGTCGTCGAATGGTTCTTTTGAAACCGTACTTGGAACTAAAGGGCCCGATGAAGTTTGCATACTTTTTGTCCCCTCCACTCAGACAGTTTCTGTCGGGGATAAATCTCGATTTGTGGTCTTCTGACTGCGATATTAAACTAATATTCTTTCTCTTTCTCTCTCTCCCTCATCTCATAATATAGAATCTGTAAGTATTCGGTATTTTTTGCGTGTTTCATTCCGTAACTGACTTATTTTTTAATTAAACGATTTTAATTACGAATGTAATAAACCTTTAATTTCCAAGTATGATTGCCAAGCGTACTTTAACGTGTTAACTAACGTGTTTGCACATCTTTTTGAATTTTGTTTCAAGATATAATTTGAAATTAAAAGCATCAAATTAAACACTATTTTGTATAAAATTTTAAACCGCCAATACGTATATTTTATGAATATTTGGTAACATAATTCTTATATATAATAAAAATAATTAATAAAAATAAATGTTATATATGATATTTATTCTTACAATAATATAAGTTTTGATGTGATCTTTTTTTTAATGGATGAATTTGTCACCCAGGTCGGCGGATGGACGTGCCAGCCGCTGGAAAGCCCGAATCCGGAGGAAAGTACGAAGAAGCCGGTAATCATCGCCGTCGTCATCATCGCCGCGGGCGGCGCAGAAGGACAACTGAGTTGACGAAAGTCGACCGATTTACGAAGAGGAAAAGAGAAAGGAAGAAGCGCGAAGCAAGTAAGTAAGCAACGACACGGAGCATCAGTTAATCACCGTCATTGCGGTCGATCGAGGCGAACGAAGAAGAGGAAGAAGAAGAAGTGGGAAAAAAGGAAGCAGGAGGAGCATCCATTGGTGGGAGAAACGATCGGTGAAGGAGAAAAGTCTCAGTTCGCCTCTGAAGACATAAACGACGTAGACAACGTCCGACCACGTAAATGTGTTCCCATCATCCGTAGCTTAGGCGAGAGTGATTGCCAATTCCCATTCATTCATTGGCAACATGCGCTAGACGCTAATCTCGATCGAGAAGCCGATTATAGTGATTTTCTTACGAATTATTTTCAAATTGATTTTACTTGATTAGTCTTCTTCTTTTTATATTTTATACCTTTTGAGAGAATCTTGAAGAGCTCAACAAGTATTTATATTTGGAATATTTCGCATTTTACGAATAACTTGAGGAGACTATCAGGATTATTTAGCGATTGGAGAGGAACTATTCCGTGGGATTCCTGTTCCGGCTATCTCGTGCTTTGATCGTCTTGAACGGATTCTCCGAATCACTCATTCGGTTGGAATCTTCATTCTCACTGCTTCGTGTTTCGTGGGTAGAAGATCCTGAAGAGACTCGAGAGACCAGCCGGTGGAATCTCGATCTGTTCTACTTCGCGTGCGCTTTGATTATTCCGAAGGGACTTCGAATCGTCAGTGGAATCTTCATCTTCGCTACTTGAATTCCAAAGGGACTCAAAGTGTCATTATTACTCGTGGTATGTGATCTCGTTGGTATATTTGACTTTGACAGTGACAGTGCTTTCGTTTTTTTTTTAATCGTTATTAAGTTTGCGAATTGGCGTGAAACTCTCGTCTGTGGAAAACATCGGAACAATCTCTCGCGAGTGTTGTATCAGTGTTGCCTCTTCTTTTTAGGGAAATTGGACAGATGCGCTCCGTTGCGAAGATGATGCGTCACGTTCTCATCGTCGCCCTTCTTGCCGTGCTCGTCAACGGAGCACCGAGATCATCGATCATCTACGCGGACGACAAAGCGGTGAGTGATATTATCTATTGATTGAATCTCGGCAAAGCGAGAACTAAAACATCTTTTGGTGACTAAATCATCAGCGATGAAGTATTCAATTTAACCATTTTTATGCGAGTAGTAATTGATTGATTATTATTCACAAAAAACTCAGAAAACCATTTATCTTGTACCAAAGATCTTGTACTGCAGAATATCGAGAAATTTAAAGAATAAAAATAGTATAAATAATTTTTTTGTTATCGATTTGCATCTCATATTTTTTTATTATAACATCTTTAAAAAAATATCTTTTTGTCATTTAATTCATTAAAAGATGGAATATGACTTGAAAATAAATTGGATAAATATATGAATTATTATAAATTTTTTTATTATTAAATTGTTAAATATTATTTTGCAGAGAATTTATTTATATATATTGTTTTTTCCTTCATATTTTTTCCGTATTTTTAATTTAATAGACCTGTAATTCTCGTATCTATTTCACTGCTAAAGATTCTTTATTTGGTAACATGATTAAGCATCTCACTATGTTGAATGACAAAGTTTCATTTTGCACTGTTGGATATTTCATCATCGCAAACACCGAATTACGCCATTCCGAGATCAATTATAATTGTGCCATACACGTGGCGATTATGACGGCCTTGTCCTGGAATAATTTAAACGGAACCCGTGCGAGTAATTAATCGATTACTGCTCACGAAAATCCAGGTAAATCATATTTTGTCAAAAAGATTCGTCCGTATCTTTGAACATATATATCAATTTTAATAACATCATTATAAATTCATATCTGAAAAAGTCATATTTATACATATATTAGCTTGATAATGTATGCATCAGCAGGAATTGGATTATATTTTATTTTATAAAAAGTAATATATAATTCAACTATAGAATATTTTATAGAATAATATATAATATATAGCGAGTATACTTCAATTATAAAATAGCGCTTATACTTTCATGAATTTAATTATACTATATTCTCTATATATTTTATTTATCATACTGAATATGTTTGAAGAGGATATATTATAGTATCCTTTTTTTTAATGTATTTTTGAATTTTTAAAATTTTATTCCAGAGCTTCAATTGCTTTACTTTACCTGGCTTTTCGCGGATTGTAATCAATTATTTTGCACACATACATTTGTACTAGGTTACATTTCGCGACCATGATGCAGGATTAGCTTTTCCTGCAGAACGTCATTCGGGGAGCAATTTAGCCCGTGTTTCGACGGTGAAGAATAATGGAGCCACGGATATTGGAATCCACGGGGATTCAGATGTAACGGCGAGTTTCGGAAGCGAGTTTCGACAATATTGCGCGGGTCAAATTTGGTGCGCCGAAATCGCGCTCCGGACAGGATATTAGAGATATTCAATCGCGCGATATCGAGTAGACAAGCGAGTTTAGAGAATTGCAGTATCGAGGCAGTCAATAGCGGTGTTGACACCAAGTTTATTCAGTATTCAGGATGAATCGGATATTTCCGTGGTTATAACAGTATTATTTGGATATATATTAAAATAATTATTGTTTAATTCATATGCATCATATTATCGTAATGTAATTTTTTCCATGAAATCATAATTATTTTTTTCCTTTTTTTTCCTTTTTAAAGATTTTACGAGATGTCATTATTTTTATAATTATTTTATTCCGTATCAAATATTTTGGCTATTAAGATTGATTTCCCTTAAAAATCTCTCTTTTAATTAAAATTTTTATTAAAATAAAATCCATTTGCGTGTATGTGTGTGTGTGTGTGAGAGAGAGAGAATGTAAACTGCAATTTTTAAAGCAGAATAAACGTTCAGTTTTCAATCGTCATCGTAAATAACAATTTCACAGATTTTTATGAAAAATAAATATTTTATTTTTTAATTAAATTGCTTAAAAAAAGAGATATTTAAATTATACTTTTCAAATATATTTCTAAACACACACATATGTATAAAGAATTTATATAAATATTTTAAATAATAATATTTTATATAATTTATGATTTTTTAATGAATAAGAAGATGTGCTTCGTAGAGATTCAAGATATCGATAAATATCTGCATCTTTCTCTCTTATACTCCTTTGTTTTAGGTAAGGGTAGATTATTCCGAGTGTTTTTAATCTTTAGCAGAAGAAGACGGTCATATCCCCTTTAACCTTGCTTATCTACGGGCATCGATCATATTAATTCGTAAAGCTACACGCATGCAGATGGTGCTTCGTAGTGTGCTCGTATTCATAAGGCACTTAATATCAAGCAGAAGCTCGTAAAGCCGACTGCGGTGTTATACCGTTGTGTGTATGAGTATATGGGATACCCCCGCGATAGCGTCTGGGACTCCCTGTGGGCTTTGCGGTTCTACCAGGGACAGTTCTATAGTTTTCGCCGAGCTGTAACGTTCCATTACCTTAATATATTACGAGAATCGCTCGTTGAAACGACTTACAGACACGTATGAATAAAGTTTTGATTACTTGCGTTATAAAATTCATATGAATAAAAATTGAATGCAACGCGAATATAGTATTTATATTTGTTAAATTAATTTAAACGTAGTCGTATGTGCAATTTTAATTTTTGATTTTTTTACATGGCATATATGATAACCTTACATATGATTTTATACTAATTTATAAAAAAATGGAATTATAAAAAATATGTAAATAAGGAATTATCTTCTCTCTCTGTTTCTAACACAGGCAGTGATAACTATTTTCGAATAGGATCAGGTCGCAATAGGATGAAGATAATTGTACACGTTTAATTTCCTTAATGACTTTTTTCGATAGAAAAAGGTTTTTAATATAATTATATTTCGGGATGAAAGAGTGAGGCAAGGTGCATTTGGCAATGCAAAAGTAGGATTCTGCGTCGCTAAAGTTGGTCGCTTGGGAATTAATGGTACGCTGCGTTCCGCGGCATTAACTTTTTCCGTGTGGTTTCAGGCACAGCTTTATTGTACTAATGACTGCCAGGAGAGAACGAGCTTAGTGTTGGCTACGTATAACAAGTATATTTTCTTTTTTTTTGTTTGTGCGCAAAAAAATATTTTCTCCATTCCGCCTCGTGTATTTTTCGCCGCGGAATCATTAATCCGATTGGCGTCCGAGTCTCGTCGGAGATACGTAATGACTTACATTTGCATCCCTGGTATATGTAATTATTCGCGTAAATTATCAAATTTTATTTTACCAAATTGTAGCTAAAACGCTTCAATTTTTATCTGCATCGAGCGACCGACAAGGAAAAATTTAATACATCGCGGGGATTTTTTATTCAAAGCGAGGAGCCTCAACTAGGGGAACATAATATGTCGCGACAAGTTAAGTTAGGTTGACAAAGAGAGTCGGAATTAATTGCACTCTGTGATGGTCTTAATACACTACGCATTTTTCGCAAAAGAGACGTATACATAGTTATATTTTGTGCTTTTATTTTGAACTGTCTAATGTAATTTACCTACGTAATGTATCTCTCAACTCTCTTTCCTTTTATTATATGATTATCATGCATTTTAATTTTAATTTCATTTTTAAACATATAAAATGAATTTCTATAAATACGTACATACATATATTTTCTAATAACTTATTCTTCTGATTATAATTGAAAATATCATTAATTCTGATTATATTACCACTATTCATTATATACTAATGAAGGCAGATGCATGATTTAACTCGTTTGGGGAAATGAGAACATATCGTATTAATAATAGGTAGTGATTGTTGTAATAAGCTCAACAGCAAATTATGAGAACAATGTTGTCGATAATCATGATATCAAAATTGCGGATAATCTTTCGATTATATTAATTGAAGCCAAATATAATAACATATATTTTGTTTGTAACAGTAAAGGGTTACATATTAATAATGGCTTTCGAGAGTGTAACAAGGCGCATACATTTATCTTTATATTTTATCAACATGGTAATTTAATTATTAATTGTCTTATAGTTTATTAAATTATATTTAGCTTGTTGAAGAGATATTACCTTTAGACTAATATTTATTAAATTATAAATAGATTTTATATAGCATGATAATTAATATAATAAGAGATAATTAATATCATAAGATTTAACCAAGTATATATATTTAATTAATTTGTATTTAATTTATATTTTTTATTTACATAGATTTCGTTAGTTTTTAATATTTAATTAAAAATTCTCATCAAAAATAAAAAATAAAGCAAAATAGTATTTATATAAAATGTTTTATATCTGCTCTTTTACAATGCATTTCCCATAAAGGTTTCGGAACGCGAGGAAGTTACGGAAAATATATTCCAACCATCGTCGGATACGTGATCCATTCGGTTTATTTCCGGCGAACATAGCGCGCGACACACGTTATACCTTCGTTTCTCTCCATGTAACTGGTCAGAATATTTCACTGGTCGGAATATTCCGTCAAAATTCCGCGTAATGGCTGCCGTGCTCAATTTTTGATTTTTCTCTTTTTTTCATCAGATTCTGCAATAAATTAACATAATATTTACATTCTAACGACTTTTTTGCGCCATTAGTCAAACTAATTTCGTATGAATAAAAAGGAAAAAAGAGAATGCAAAATTATATTCGTAATTTTGCTCGCGATCCCGAAAAATTTGTCGCAATATATTTCATTTAGTTTTATCATGAGAAAATATTAATACGAATTTTTTTTTAATATAAAAAGCATTGAAAAGATCTAAATTAAATTAAACAATACATAACAAATTTAAGTAGTGGAGACAAGAGCAAAGGAAGTGATTTAAATGATAATATATAGTAAAAGAAGTAATAAAAGAAATGGACGAAAAAAGCTAATGATTAATATTATAAAATCAATTTTCAGCAAAACGTATATCACAAACATTTTTAAATTTTGTATAATGTTTAATGCGATTTAATATCAAGTTATCTAACATAAATTGACTTGTTAGATTTTTGATATTACGCCAATTTAATTGATATTTAATGCTACAAATTTGACGATAACTTTTGGTTGCATCTCGTATAACTTACATATGTGCTGTGGCGAGTTTTGCTAATGCGTCTCGTTGCATCAATCAGCATGGAAAATTTAATTCTTTTGAAAGGTCC
The DNA here is from genome assembly GCF_025532165.1 of Camponotus vicinus. Lineage (NCBI taxonomy): Eukaryota > Metazoa > Arthropoda > Insecta > Hymenoptera > Formicidae > Camponotus > Camponotus vicinus. The sequence goes on from NW_028141945.1 coordinate 17,994,193, forward strand.
ACCAACACTTGGCACAGTCACAACATCGCATATCGAGAACGGAAGTCGTATTGGAAGGGAATATTGTGTTATTTCGATCCTCCTTGATCGGGCGAAGAGAGCGCGTATCTCGTTGCGAATAGAGAAAACGCAAAAAGAGACAGAGCGTGTTTCTATTCGATCGATTCGCCCGACAGATCGTGTTATTCCTACGTTCGTTCGCTGCATTCGTTTGCATTCTTCGACGGGGCGGCAAAATAAAATGCATCCCTGCCGCGGTACGCGCCGCAAATTCTTCCTCTCTTTCTCCCCCCGACCGAGTTTTCACCCAGTGAGTCAATACTATCGAGACGGTGGAACGAGCTTTACATTTGTCTCTGGCTATTGTGAAATTCTCGCGGCGGAATCTTCGCGATTCGCGTTCGAGGCAAATCTTGTCAGCTAGGAATGCAACCTATAGAGAGTAACGTAAACAAAGGGATTCACTTTTGTTCTTCGAACGGTTGAGCGGTTTATTTCGAAGAGCCTTGAATTAAGCATAAAATGATGAATTTGCGAAATACTCAAATACTAGATGCTATTTCCATTTCCGAACCATGTATTTGCTCCGTAATTATCTGTTGTGTATCTATGAATAATCTCTAATGATCGTAATGTTTCAACCATGTGCAAGATACTTTTGATCTCATAATCAGAATTGATATATCGGCGGGAAGTGCGTTGTAATTTTTCGAATCCTACACGCAATGCGACTTTCCATTTGTTTGCGGCTGATTAAGTGCAGCGCTCGTCATTTCCGGATATTTTTCGTCGCGTTTCCGCATCCACGGCGCGCATTATTAACTTTGCTATTATCTTCAGAATTTCAACGCACTCTTGGCTGCGCGCATATATTAACTTCCGCTACCCGTTTATTATGCGTTTTGTGGCACGTCGCGACGTCGAGAGAGCCTCCTCTCCCCTTTAGCCTCTCTTTCACGTTACAATCTGAATACAGTCAAAATGCAGGCATTGTCGTTTTGTTTTCCCGATATTCTGCCGCGATAAGGGATTTCCACTCTATAAATAATCGAGTGAGAAATTATTCAGTAGTCGAATTTACGTTGAATTCTCTCGTTGCGATATTTCATCCTGCTTGGTATATTTATATCGTTGCATTAATAAGTCGTTTTACAACTTTTATATTTATATTCTTTTATTATAATTTTATTAAGTATCATAAACACAAAAATATTTATTCGATGTTTTCTCTCTCTCCTTTCTTCAATTGAAATCTTACGTTGTAAAATGAAATTCTCTTCTCAACATTTTTCCCTGAAACTTAGCTCTTTTTTTTTTAAATCCAACTCTTCTCGCGGTACTCGAAAAATGCATAAACAAGAAGAGCAATATTTCGCTTTTGACAGCGGATTAATGAGTTTGCCGAGCACGTTCCTCCGTCTCTCTTACGATGCATTTCCGTTCCGTCGTAACATCGCGAGATGCATCCGCATCTTTCAGAAGCTTCTCCGCAAACTTCTTTGGACTGTATATGGATGTGGATAGAAGTCTGAATTAACTGTCGAGCATAACTTGGGCGCGCGAATAATTTGCGGAAAGTTCGCGGGATGCGCACGCGATCTGTAAATTTGCTCAAGGCAACGCCATGATCGCAAGCGCTTTCGTCGACAACTGCAACGGCACACATAAATACGCAAACGAGTAAACGATGGGCAAATCTCGGGTTGAGATTGCAGAGAATATTCTTGTATGCTAAATGTTTAATGTTTAGCGTACAGAGATTTCGTTCAACTTGGTTGTAATTAAGAGGCACAATGGCTGCTTTAATCTTAAATAATTGTAGTGTCTCTTAAAACTATTGTAGTAATTATAATTGAATTCTAATCTCTAGGATAAACGCTTAATTCTTTGAGAAGAAAGAGAACGAGACATTTCCCCTTTCCCTCGTTTTTAATTATTATCATAAATCGGAATTACTCAAATTAAGAATTTTATCTCGTCTCATAACTCCTTCTGCCTTTTATTAATTTTAGACAATTATAATTTTCACAGAAATTATATGAGTTAAAATGATGGTAAAATTAAAAATTCGGAAATTCAAATTTTTCTCGTACGTCTATGGCTTACGATTCCGTCTTATCGTGCGGTTTACGCTTCAAAACGTGTCTCGCATTAACAACGACGTCTCGCCAGAGTTTTTGCGTGCGTGCGTTACTATCGCGCGTGTCTCGCTCCATTCGTGCTATATCGCTCGTCTAATACGTACCTTTCATATGTCGTGCAGACACGGGGTGGATGACTAAGAGCCGCACACGGTCGATTCCGAAAGTCGCTTCAGCTTATCGACTACACGCGCGTGTTGCACGCGTACTTGGAGCGTCGTGGCGCCTGCGCCCATCACTCTCTGGCCTTCCCTCGCTACACAAAAACCATTTCCCGTCCCTCGAGTTCGCGTTGCCACCCCTTTGTGGGAATCCACCCTCGTTCTCGAGGAATGTTCTACGAAACATCAATGATAATACTAAAAGAAACACGCAATGTTCTGCGCGTACAAACTTTATTATTTTACATGAATGGAAGCATGAACAAATTTTATTTTTATGAAATATATCATGATTATGTAAGAGGAAAAGAGAAATGGAAAGAGAGAGCATTAAATAATTATGGCAGAGTGTATTGAGATTAAACAAAATGTGTAAAGCGATCGATTTTTTTATTTAATATTCTTTCGTGGTATTATTGGATTTCTATGGCATAGACGGTATTTTTATCTGCAAAAAAAATTGAAATAATTATGAAATTTTATCTGTAAAAAATTATGAATTTTTATCTGTAAAAAAAATTGAAATAATTATGAAGAGAAACAAAACTTATATATAACGATATTATAAAGTTTTAAAAAAATTAAAGATTATATAAAATTGAAGTATTTAAATTTCGTAAAGGTGTTTAAGGATTAAAGAGAGTCAAAGCTCCTTGCAAGTCGACTTAATCAAGATATGAATCTGATAATCAAGAATATGCGAGCAAGCATTACTCGTGATACGTATGTTTTTATTCTTTTTATAGACATGTAGAGAGAGAGAAACTCGCTTAGGAATCAGTAAAAAGGAATAACGAGGGAAACGCCTCGGACGTCTTTGAATTGCCTCGAAAGTTTGCTTCTGCGAGACGTAATGCATGTGATTCCAATTGAAGCCATTAGATCGGAAAGGGTTGAAAGCACGTCAGATCTTGACAGAGAGAGAGAGAGAGAGAGAGAGAGAGAGAGAGAGAAAGAGAAAGAGAGAGAGAGAGAGAGACAGAGAAAAAGCTTCCAACTCGGTCGCGCCAAACGACACGTCGTCTGTTGAAAGTCTGTTTGACAGATAGACGTGATCGCGAGCAATGTTATCCTCTTAGTCACTTTAAGCGAACATATCACAACACGACCTCGCATTCTCGGCGAACATTTCACCCTAAACGCGACTACGCCGCATTTCTAGCCTCCAGCTTATCATGCACACACACATACGTACACATACAGTACGATTTTGATATCGTGCACCGTTAAATCAACTCTCTTTGAGCTACTTAAATCGTTACTTTGCATTCAGGATTGAATTAATACGTAACACAAACGGTTTCTAATACGTAATATAAACGGTTCTTCGAGAGCTTATGGCCTTTGGTTTAGATAATAAGCTCTCATTTAGCGCTAAAGATGTTTGTGATCCTGCGTGGAATATACAATCTTTTGTTTGGATAATTAATTTCGGGTGGAGCAGTTAGTTAACGCGCACAATTAAATACGCGATATAATAAGCGCAGAGTTATATTTTTCAAATTTGCAGAATGCCATTTAAATCATAATTAAATTTTGTTGTAATTATAATCGATATAAAAAGATTTTCTCTTTTTATATTATTTTTTTTATTTAAAATTATATTATTTATAAAATTATTGTTTAGTTGAATATGTTTTAATATATATAAGAGCAATAAAACTATATTTTTTCATAAGAAGAGAATATGTTACTATCAAACTGAATAATTATTATACAATCAAGAGTAATTAAAATATAATTAACTGAAGTTAATGGATTATTATTGGCAATTCCGTCAGCTTAACCTTTCGAAATCGAGTTGGAGCGATGGTTAAGTACACAAGTGATTTCTAAGACGCGATATCGAGGGGTTAATCGATAACTTTGTCGGAGATCACTATTAATCACGTTAAAGATGTTCTCGTGGCACTGCAGGGGATGACACTATTCACTTTTGCTTTCAAATTATTAAAGAGCAAACCCTATCGTGGTATTGTGTAATTCGTTGACGCGTTTACATATTTACAGTTTTTGGGATATTCATTACATATATCATAAACTGTGATGTCAGATTTAGCATATAATTATTGCAATAATCGTAAAAATTCTACGAATAGAATCAACATATTTAGATTATTGTTTCCTGAATAAATTATTTTATGATTTTGTGATTATAAATCATAATTTGAAAATTCTGTAAAAAATTATAAAATCTTTTTCTCAAAGTGTTTTCCATTTACATAACTCTTTACATAAATTTTTCTGTAAGGTAAAATAAGATAATCTTACATATAATCTTGCATATTTACTTTACACATATTTTAGTGATATAAGTTAATTTTTTTTTATTTTATGATAATTTCATATATGCAGCGGGTTCGTAAATTAATTTTTAATTTTCTTAAAAAATTTCGCATAATATATTTGCTTCTATTATAATAGTAATATATTTCAATGTGTTTGTATTACATTCGTTATATTGATTACTACATGTTCTGTGTTTTCTGTATTTTTTTATTCGTTTTCTGTTTTCCAAAGAGAATATAAAATCAATACCTCCGTGCTGGAACAAATATGTGCTTGAGAAAATGAAGGATTACTCAAATATTTGTTCTTTAAGCTTCGGAATAATAATATTCGGTTAAAGCAAAATATGCGCATATTGAATATCTTTTCTTTATTTATAAATCAATATTTTTAAAACATATGCCAGTAATTTAAAATAATATCTGTATGTAACACGCTTATATCAACATGCTATATTATATTGATATATCACCCATCTCTCTGGAAGCATAGCCTTATTGCAATTTTTGCCCACGTCGATATTTGCTTTCGTCAGCGTCATCAGAAGCTTTAAAAAAATATATACACATACTCGCAATGATATATGACATTTCTATTTTCAAGCCTAGATATCAGCTGCTCCAATTTCATGATATTGACATATTACTACTCCGAAACTCGTTTTTTTCTGGGACCCAAACGATGTTGGTCTCGTCGCTCGAGAGTGTGTATTCTATCAAATGCCGGGGACCTTACTTTGAAACCATTAAGCCGGGCATTTATACTCGATTGAGGTCGTTAACTGCAGGAAGCGTCGGCCGGCGCGCTTAAATACAAGAATGTGTGTGTGTGTCACGACGTGCGTACGTTGCGTGCATGCGTACATCGCTGTCTCGGTCGTCGATGATATCCAATCGTGATCTAAGGGACTCGACTTCGCGGAAAAAGGGAAAAAATCGCGCCATTAAACGCCTACGCGATTATCGGGTTCACGCATGTCTAGACGTCAATCAAGGGTATATGTAAGCATATACTCCATCCTCGATTTTGCGTTTCTTAAGCGAGGGAAAAAGCGTCGGTTGACACACGTTACGAGCGATAATTTATCTCGCGCGGATGCAATGATGCGTTCGTCGCATCTCGAGAGATGCTGCCGGCGCCGATCGATCGTGTAATTACCGCAGCATTTAATTAAATCTCCGTGGCGTGTGGATTTATGTCTCCCGAATCCTATTATCTGTTCGCGACTTCGCGTTTTCGGGTTGGAGTTATTCGAAAACCGCTGGCTGTGAAATTATTTATTTAGTTATATTCCGATATATTTGGTAAAAACAAAATTCTTTAAAATAATAAATATAAGAATTTAAAATAATAATAAAAATGAAGACAGGTAAATGAAAATAATTGATAAATTTTTGTGGAATGGAAAGGTTTTTTAAAGAATTTTATATTTTACTTTTATATATTAATTTTAATTATAAATATGTATTAATATAATTATAAAAATATAAATATAATTATGTATATATTAAAAAATATATAAAAATTATTAATCAGAAATATATAGAATTTTTAAAAGATTCTCCCCAATACACATAAATAAATAAATAAATAAATTAAGTTAATTAATTAGTTAATTAAGTTTATAAGATTGAATAAATATCTATCTATATGTATAATTGATCTTTAAGTTACAGTCTGATCTTAAGTTGAGTTTCGAAAATTAATATTTACAAAGATTAAATATGCAATTGCTGTTAATTTTTGCAAAACGCGTGAAACGAAAGAGAAATGTTATCGAGGTAAAACTAATTACGCGATATTCGACTCTGACCAGTTGATATAATTTCCTGTCATCGCATTATGTATGATAATTATCTGTGCCATGAAATTATGATCGATTTGTTAATCTTCATTTTGTTAATATTGATTCATAGAGTTTTTAGATTTTTCGGACCTCATGAATAAGATTTTTTTCTTACTCTTATTTCTAGTGCTATTTTTACGCGATTTTTCAAATTCTTTAAATTTCTACAAATAAGGGGATATTTTATATTTCTGATACATTCGATTGAAACCACACGCTCGTTGTTCCATAAAAGTCTCTATGGAAGGTATCTAATATTTCCTCGTGATTTCGCATTTATTCCCGCAGGATTCCCGCTGTGTTTCCGCCGCATCGGCTCTTCTCCTCGGTCGTGAACCAATCGTGCATAAGATCGCGATGCGTGCACAGGCGTGACTGGCATCGCGTACGAAGCCACCGTTGATTCCTCCCGACGAGACCGGCCGTAATTAGTAACACATGTGGCGAACGTCGTCGGCCGCGAGCAACCCTACCCCTCGACAGATCGTGCCAACGCTCTCTCCGATCGCACCACATTGTAGATTCAGAGACTGTACACTCGAGACTACATTGATAAACCGCGCGAGTTTATAAAAATTTGTAATAAAAAACATTAGAAATACGTAACATTAGATATTATAGTGTAATAGCAGATTAATCTTGGTAGAAAACGCGAAAGCGTATGTCTTACATAATGTATCGCACGACATATTTAAACTTGAAACAAAACTGACTAGAATTCACGAAGAGAATATTTTTCTACTTTACTTAGGTAATTTATCGTACCTTTTTATACTCCTATATATTTTCATTGCGTTTATCAGCTTCATGTCGCTCGAGCAAAAATTGGAGGAGTAATTACATTTCAATTAGATGGACTAATTATCCGTGCACGGTACATTATCATCGCAATCCGGATAATTCTGGCAAATGTCAGAAGTTGGCTCGAAAAACGACATTTTAAGTGTTCCTGACGATTATCCTTGCACCGTAAAACCAGTCTATAAAAACGACGGTCTCCTCTCCTAGTCGCGCAGCTGTTCTCGTCGTCGTGTATCTCAATTAACGACGAGTCCCGTTCATTAGTCATCCTCCGGTTAGGTAGACAGACAAGGCAGTCGGACACAAAGAATATCCGTTATGGAAGTCGCTCCGATGGAAGTCATCGAAAAATGTCGTGACTCGTTCTCTCGTGCTTTCCGTGTTATACGTGACATTTTTCCATCCCTAAAATCACTCGACCGTGCTTCTCTTTCACCGAGATTCTCGCGGAGAGCTTCTTATCGGCAACGAGACTAGATTGTTTAATTCTACATACGGTCTATGATAATTTGATCGCCGACAAGCCGATTCTTCGCATGAATCATTCATCGACAATTGAGACTCGTTAGAATGAGATATGTAGTACGGTTTTAATGTAGGAGTAATGGTGTTGGAAAAAGTCAAAGAGTTAATCTATAGTCCTTATATAGATGTACATATATTTATTATTATGTAAATATACTTGTAACGTTAATTTTTTTGATAGATTATGATAAAGAATTATCAGTAAAAGATATGATAATGAATTGCTATATATCTTTGATAACGACATATATAAAATAAATATACAAGATATAATATAAATAAAATGAAAAAATAGAGTCGACTTTATTGATCATATTTTAAACATTTTGAAAATTCATTTGAATTATTGAATCTCTCTCGATAATTAAAAGAAAATATCAAGAAACGTAATAAACATTCTAATGAAAAAAATATTCCAAGAATGCATAAAAAATTAGTTAAAAGGCTACAAGGACCAACGCAATGGTGGAAATATGCAAAAAATAATAAAACGGTTATTACAATAAAATAACCATATGAAAATGTTTATTTAATTTGAACATGACAAACGCCGCGTTTCAATCCAATTCGGATCCTTTTCAATGTCGACTAACAAAGAGAATAATAAACATTAAGATAAAATTAAAATTAACGGTCATAGGAGAAATGTAAATAAGTTTCGGAACAACGCAAAGTCAAAAAATCGGAAGCAAATATATGTACAATAACGGAAAATTTAAACCGTCAATCACAAAAAAGGAAAGAACGCATCGCATTAACGTATTGCCACAGAAAACCCGAAAGCTCGTACCGCATACCACCAGTATACCGTTAAAAACGAGATGATCCTCTCCAAAAAAACCGGAAGGAAAACCCACATACAGGTCCATGACCATTTCCAAAAGAAAAAACAGTCAAAGATGCATAAATCGATGACCAGTTGGAAACTTGATGGTCCAAATATGTGCGAGTAAAAGCTTAAAAATCTGACACTCTAAAAAAGAAAAACAAGACAGAGCAATAATTTAACAAACAATCCGGAAACTACTTAAGAGAAACCTTCATATAAAGCAAGAGTAAAGTTAATATAATAAAATCACATACCGGTCTCTAAATTTGAAAGTGATCTCAAATCAAAAAATCGAACACAAAGGGAGAGCAAGTTAAGCACAACTTAACGTTCCAATCAACAAAGCCGAACTGAGGCACATGGGGATCACATATTCCAAGAATGCGCCAAAAATAAAACACTCAATTTATTCAACGTTAACCAATATAATAATAAAATTCTTGAGAAAAATTATATTATTATATAATTTTGATATTTGATATTTGATAAATATAAAAGTGTATTAATAATTGCTATTCATCCTACATTTTGCAATTTCCAATTTTACATTTTAGAAATGATATCGTTGAAATAAGCATCTCAATTTCGCTACTATAGGAATAAATTGATGGAGATGAAAATTCGCGTAATTTTAGAGAGTATTAAGGAATTGTGATTTTCGACCACCCGATGACGTCACCAGCGCGACGCCCTCCTTGGCGCCGTTACACATACATGAATACACATACATAAATACACAGATACAAAGAGACACACACACAAAGAGACACACACACATACACATGCTTCTGTACACATATACACGTGTACGTGCGGCGTATGTGGGGCAAACAAAACGCTCCAAGGGAAGCGAGCTGACCCTGAGGGTGTAGCCGTCATCGTCGTCGTCATCCCTTCGCTGCGCCCTCCGTCGTCGTCGTCGTTTCTCGTTGCACCCTCGTCCCCCCTCTCCTCCCTCGTATTCGCGTTTCCGGCAAACAAATATTTACAAACGTCGAAAACGAGCCGCGATAAGCACGCTCGATGCATTCGAGCCGCGTCGAGGCCAATTACAATGTAGAAATGTAATGCGGTATTTTGCTTGCATTACTTCATATAAATAATTAATATTAAAATTTTATTTGCTCTCTATTTATCTCTTCGAACGATATTTTGCGCGGAAAATTATTATTTTTCGATCGTTTGAGCATTTTTTTTATGTCTGACATATGTCAAAAATTATGAGAGAGAGAGAGAGAGAGAGAAGAGTGCCATTGAAAATAATGGTTCTCATAAATTCATTAATACACTTATGATTTCACGTTAGCAGCGTATAATTTTATAGACCGCGCTCTTCCGCGTACTGTTGCATGCACGTAATTCTTATTTATTAGGTTTATACATACGACAATTGACGTCAAGGAATCGTTCGCCGGCCACATTTGACGCATACGTTTGCCGAACAATCTCCGCGTGGTTTATTTCCCTTCCGTTTTCTTCAGAAAAACCAACGATTGTGGGAAATTGAGATTATGAAACATCAAAGAAGGAAAGAGTATGAAGCGAAAATTAAAAATTCCGTTCTTTTCCATCGAATAACACGCTCTCTTCGATCGTTTATCTTTATAGCTCTTATCTTCTGCAAGATCGTTTTAATGCATATCCATGATTGTCGGGATAAAGAGAACAATAGAATAAGGATTTCAGATTTAGATAAGCAAATGGATAATGTCCTCTTTAACTCGCTCTCTCTCTCTCTCTCTCTCTCTCTCTTTATACAGGGTGATTCAAAACAACCTGATGTCTTTGAAATATGATATTCTTGAACGAATTCTAAGACTATTTTTCCTCTTGAAAAATTTTGTCCAAAGCTTAATTTTTTCCCCAGACAGTCAATTTTATTGCACAATATTTAATCCTTTGAAGTGTATTAAATTATTATTGCAGTTTCTACACAATATTTAACAATATTATTACCGTCTAGGAAGGTTATAACGTAACGCTTAAGAATAAAATATCAAAAAATATAAAAAAAATTAAAAAAATTAAAAAAATTAAAAAATTAAAAAAAATTTTTTTCAAGAGGAAAAATAGTCTTAGAATTCGTTCAAGAATATCATATTTCAAAGACATCAGGTTGTTTTGAATCACCCTGTATATATATATATAATTTAAATAATCTAAGTTATGTTTTTAGAAAATACATATATAATTTTGATTTGACAATTTTATCTCTCTCTTATGTATATAAACACTAAAATTTTCAAAAAATTATATAATATATTTTTAAAAAACTACGATTAGAGAGATTACTTAAATATATTAAAAAATATATCTCTATAATTATATGAATATAAAAATAATATAAAATTATATAAATTATATCATTATTTTTATTACATTATTAAATTATTATTATATGTATATAACACTAAATTAATTTTTAATAACTGAGAAATCATGCTCTGGTACTATTTTATGTTTTTATTAAATTCCTTGAGAGTGTGTGTGCTGATATTTCGAGATATTGAATCCTGAGGTTATTTTATTGCTCTTCGTTTTTTTTTCGCTTCTATCTGTTGGAGTTTTTCCATTTCTTTTAAAGGATGTAGTACGGTGCATTTTCTGCATTTGCGGTAAAACGGATGTATCAAGCAGTGCTTTCATATGATAGATTAAATCTCATCATGGATACAATGTGTTATCAAATTTTCTTCTGTGATTCAGTTAATTCAATTAATTTTATCAGTCTATTTTACCTCGACAGGAATGCGTTCTAGTGGTAACTTCATAGTTATAATTATTAAAAATATGAAACTTTTGGCGAATTATATTATGCGAATATATCGTCTCTTTTTATGAATCTAAAATATATAATATATTCTCGTAATAAAAATTTAAAATGCATGAAAGTGTCATCTCGTTTTATAGATCTCTAAAATATATAAAATATATTCTCCTAATAATTTAAAATGCACTAATATAGAACAATATATTGTGTACATATACATATAAAACATGTATCAATACTTTAATAGTCTTCGATACTTAGATTAGTTAGCAAACAGACTTGAGGATATCTTGTACACTCTGTGCATACACTCTCGAACGAGTTTTCTGAAAGAAAATCGAATAGCTGCAGTTACGAAGGTCGAACTTCGCCAACGTAGTATCTCGCGCTAGCGTTCAATCAAGGAGTTTGCCGGTATCTCATCTCGTCGTCTCGTTTCTCACTGGCAGGAATCGATCTGAAGTGTGTTAGAACGACGTGCTTCGCCGGATTCTCGCGAAACTTTCTATTCGCGCAACTTGTCTCTTTCTCTCTCTCTCGTCCAATAATCCGTGACAGGATGCTAGTTTCGCCTCCGGGTCATTTTGATTATCCGAGATTAGACTTACATGCCGACTTGGTTGATAGCGCGATAGTGAAATCGATAATATTATGATAACGAGGAAAGTTTAGATCTCTATTGCATATATTTGGAGCCACATATACGATCTTTACTTAGCGATAATACAACCTTTTAAAAGTTTGGGATTGAAGATTAAGAGAATCTTTACCTTTTCTCACACAAAACTTTTATATTATTATAAAGAGCTTTTTTATTTTTCATTTAATATCTTTTACATTTAAATAATATTAATATGTTACACATAAAGTATATTTTATAATGCACATTAAAATGCAGTAAAAAATGCAGAATATTATATATACATTTAATTTTTAATATTATGCATACATTTAATTTTTGATATAAAAATCCATATGAAACAAAAAATGAAGTTGTTTATTGTAATTATTTGCGCCGCTTTGTGTGTTATTTAATTTTTCTAATATTATTTTTTATACGATCTATTCCTCGCTTATCAGTAGGTTTATCGCTTATTATTTGCTGTGATTTAGCAACGTCATCATCTAATCTTATACATATAATAATAATACCGGTTAATGATACTGTCTTTCTCTTTTGCATCGCATAATAGAAATTCCACGGAAATTTCTATTTTTTTTTCGTCGTTGACAGCCTTGCAAGGATTCTCGATGTACCTTTCGCACACATTCGATTTTTAATCACCATGTAGTTTCGCAACGTTAAGTGGAGGCTGAGGACGAGTGAAGGTAAGCTAATTCGATTGTCTCTCTGCCTTCGCTGCCATAAAGCACATCTCGTCTTTTCTCGACCTCTTCCTCCGAGATTGCATTCTCTATCTTAGAGTAATCTCGATTCAATCGTAAATCTCTCCCTATAAATTGCCTATAAACATTTCTATCTCTAAATATAAAAAATTTATGTAACAAATTTAACTAGTTTGCAAGTTTATAGATTTTTATATAAATTTAAATAGTCTGTATAAAATTTTATATATAAATTTCTCTATAAATATATATAAAATATTTTCAATAATATGTAAATCGGATATATAAAATTTTTTATATATTTATAAAAATTTATATATAAATGCTTATAAATTTATCTACGAATGAGGGTTGCAATAATAATAATTTCTTTCTAATAAAATATAACGAAATGTTGCATTCTTTGGTTCTTGCATCGTTTGTTGCTTTTTAGGATTATGCTTTTGTCGTAGAAAAATTGAGCTTTGTTTCGCAGTCGCTCTATAGCAATCTTTTTTTTTCTTTTTCTTCGTATCTGGTCGATGTTGTCGCAGCAGTTTTGTAGCCGTCTTTCGAATATTTTCCAATAACCTTTTGTTATTGCGAAACTTTCTCAATGGATATTTGGACTTGTACTGTTCGTTCGCTGCAAAATGTTGCCAAGTTTCGACGGCTGTCCGATAAAAACTTCGTAATTTCTTAATAGTAAAAGAAGCTTGCTTTTTCATTCCTGTTCAGAGGTTTTTATCGACAAATTTTACTGTAAAGTAATCGAACTGCAAATTAATTAATTCTTAATTGTCGCTCATTATAAACGTCCCAGGTATAAACAATTTCAGAAATGCGTATTTAAAATTGCACATTATTAAAATGCATTATTAAAATTCTTTGAAATATTCTCATTTTCAATATCAACTTTACTTTCTAGAATATTTTATGTAATTTCGAAGATCCTTTCTGACTTGTTTATGATAATAATTAATTTTATAGTAAATAATAATATAAACTTATTAAAATTGGTTTTAAAATAATGGGTTTAAAATAATGAAAAAAAGCAGTAATAAGACTTAATTTAATCAAATAATAAAAATTAAAAGTTAATGAAGTCAAATAACGAGAAAGTATAAAAAGGCATCGTCAAATAAATGCAATTACTCTAATTTGTTGCAGCTGTGATCGAAATCTGCTCATAAACTTTTCTCATTCCATATTTCGATATAATTTCATCGCGTCGAACGGGAAAACTTGTTCGAAAAAGTAAATTTTGAAGATGCCGCTTGGTGAAGACTTGAAATCAGTTTTATGCGCTCGTGATGTAGTTTATCGTCGAATAATACTGTCTTTTGCATGCGTATCCGCATCCGAAAGTGGTTCGCAAACTTTGATAATGGCACTATGAACGAAATTTAGATGATTGATTTTGAATTTTTTCGCAGGATATTCGTGGTCAACGAAAAGATTAAATACCACGATTTTTTTTTTTTAAATAAGATTGATCTTTTTATGATCTTTTTTGCATATTAAATAATATATATTCGCCGATATATTTGTTCGAAGGGAAAACCTAAGTTTTACGTATGTCTTGTATATGTATTTTATATTTTTATATAATTATATGTTTATAAAAAAATTATATATTTATACAAATTATATATCTATTAAAAAATCATATATATTTACAAAAAAGTCATTAGAGGAAATCATATATTTTTCACTAGTATATTTTTTATTAGTATATTTTAAATATATTTAGGTTATGGTATTTCATAATCTGAATTTCATAATCTTCGCTTTGCTAGATTCGCAAGAGTTAAGTGACTGTCTCGATACCACTTCGATCTCTCTTTCACTGACTGTAATCTCGACAATCTCCGCGACAGGGGCATTCGATTATTCTCTCTTGCCCCTTCTGTACTCTTCGACGACTGAGACCTTCGCGACGGCAATCTTTTCGAGATGCATAATCGCGGCTTAATGATGCTCGAATAAGGCGCGAACATGTTTAAAGTATGCGGGTCAGCCGAGTGAGCAGTCGCTACATTCAAAACCTGTTCCTTTGTTCTGTGATATTCTTTGACACAAATATTCAAATTAAATTTTATTAAAATCTAAATATAAAAATTTGGATTTATACAAATTTGAAAATTTTGTAATGTGAAAATATTTTGGATTTATGCAAATTAAATTTTTATACACATTATTTATATGTGCCTTTTTTTCTTATTTTGGACTAATTATGATAAAAGGTGCTCTCAATTTTATTATTTTTATAGCTAAATACAGCAATGATTATTTGTATAAATTAATTAAATCCACGATAAACAACATTCTTTACATAATATTATATATTTAAGATTAGTCAAGTCACTTCCGCTAAAGCATATAATTTTGTTATAATTAGAGATACAACCAGCCGATCTTTTATCAAGATAGAATTCATCTCTCTACCATCGAATGCATTTAAGAATTATATTAATTTTTGCTATACACATGTGATTAAGATAATGGTTAGAGATAGTTACATTCACGATTCACATTTCGTACGCGTAGACATAATTGGCATATGTGTAGTCGCACCGCGGGCGTGTTTAATGCACGCGTGATGCAAGACCTAACGTTAACAGGGAGCACAGTTAAGCATTCCATTTCCGGCCGTTGTTGCGTAAACTCATCCTCACATTTCGTTTTTCCACCAGCTGGCGCGTCGCTGAAAAATAATTGGATTATCCAAGTTAACGAGTAAACGAATTCCTCTAGGAGCGCGTATCTCCCTCTCTTTTATTTTCTCTTTTTGTCTCTGAAGTCTTCATTATTTACATATGTTTTGTTAAAGATAATTTTAAAACACAAAGGATAGACGATCTTGTTACGCTATGAACGCGCTAATCTTCTGTGCAACATTTCTTTTATTCTGTAGAGAGAACAATGGGAGAATAACAAAGACAAGAATTCCGCACAAGTGCAAATTTGAAGTTACATCAATATAAAAAATAATAAAATTGTGTATTGTGCTAGTATAAAAAAGAAATTCTGTGCGAGTATATGAAGCGAACATTTTGCTCCATAAGCATAAAGATAAAGGCTCTAGCATAAAAATAAAAGTTCTCTGTGAATGAGAGTACATACAAAACAACCATTGGAAAAGTAAATGGCTATTACTTCGAACAAATAGGTGCGCCGAGCAAAATAAAATCATTTTTTAAAACTTGTCAATTTTATTATCATAAGTATGAAAAAATGTAATATTTTAATAATTTAAATATACATAAAAAAGGGACAAAAATTTATTTGCGCGCATAAATTTAATGATACATGTTTTCAAAATGTCCATCGGAATCAACACAGAACTGCAATCGTTTTTGAAAACTGAAGTAATATAACAAATTATTTTCAACACATCTCTAAATAAAAGTCAGTTACAAACATAAAATTCCTTTAAATATAAACGTAAAAATCGTGCACTATTATAATAAGAAAAATTTCATTCGAGCAGATAAAGAGAACACCTTATAAACGTAAAAATTCTTTCGCTTCATGTAAAGATATTTATTATTTAATAATTCGCATTTTTTCCAAAATATAATCGCGGGCAACTTTTATACGAATTAACAATTATATTCGTAAACTCTTCTGTTATCAAATAATTTTGCATGGTTGGGCAATGCGTGAATTAATCGGCTTGAAGGCATAATCGGAATAACATCGCCAATTTATCTTTATTCATTTATTGAACGAAAAAATAATCAACGTGTGACGCGATGCACCCAATACAATTTTTGGCGTGTACTTAAAAAAAAGTAATTTCTACGCGGCGATAAGATTGACGGATTATCTCGAATTCATGAATTTATTTAATTATCATGCGGCATAAATCTCTGGAATTATTGAAAACGCATTAATATGCTCGAAAAATGGAGCGCTATTTGCGAAACAACGAAAAAAGGCACTTTCACGGAGGCCGGAAATTGAATTTCCGGATAGACGATGGTTCGCCATTATTCTCAAGTGTCGATAAAAAATTGCGCTCATTATTTTGTTCTAATGAACGTCTCTCGACTCGAAAAATGTTGCGGTCGCGGAAAGGTAACGAGACTAAAAATGAAGAAAAACGGACGACGAAAAAAAAAGCTATTACAATTACTTTCATATCTAGCATTGTGTATCTGTGGATCGAGAAACAGAAATAAAGAAACTCTCGTGTACATCTGGAAAATCATTATAGGACCTAACGGGCAGAAGGTTTAATTTATCTTTTAAGAGAGAAACTGAGAAAGGATGAGTCTTAAATTGACAAAATTAAATTTGAAGAATTTTAATTTCAATTTATAGATGTGAAAAATTTAAAAGATTAAATTCTTTCAAACGCAGATTCAATCTGTTTTTCGCTAAAATTCAAAAGAATAAATTCTGAAATAGAGAAAATTCAAATTTGAAAATTCACAATATACGAGTATGTGTAGTAAATGTAGTTTCCCCGATCTAGAATCCAAGGTGGAGTAAATAAGAAGCAGTTGCGATAAATTTATGTAATATTATGTAATATTACACATCAGAGAGAGTGAACATAAATTTCTTGAAGAATTTTCACTCTCGCTTTCTCCGTTGCACAAAATTCTTCGATCGCGAACTTGGAGAAATTCCTAACCGGTTTCACAGTCCATCAGAACTAGTCTGAATCACGATACGTCACTGGAATCTGGCGCCATGTCGTCGCTCTGTCCAATTACTCGCTCTCTTGTTTCTTTCCGCACTCGGAAACCGCCACTCAACCCGATCCCGCTCATCCCTGTCCCTTTAACCCTTTCGGGCGAGAAATAGCGAGATAAGAGAGAAAGAGAAAGTGTATTCAGCGATTCGTTCAATAAAAACCTTATAAAGAGCAATCAATAAAATATATCGGACGCTATCATCAACGAGTATAAAAACGACCGTGCGTGTTTAACGATGACTCAGCGACGCGATCGATGCTTCCGCAATCGTTTACCTTCCTTCCTTCATATTTCATTTGCAATTCCCCCAGAGACTTTTGTGTCGACCACGATGACTGGCGAATTCAGGTTCGCTGACGAGTCGATCTGCAAGTTATCTCCACAAACACCCTGAAATCGCGTGTAAATTCTCGCGCTGACTCACGATAAAGCTACAATGTTCTTCATCCGGATAGATGATGCGTTTATTAAAAATTTTGCGGCCTGAACGATTTCATCACTGCTTCCGTTTACATCTTCAACATGGGAATCGTTACCGATTGTTTGATCAACGATTTAAACGGATAAAGAACTTAGATCACGTTTATGTTTGTGCAAAAGTCGAAAGTTGACATGTTATTCTTCTCAAGTTTTAAAGAAATTTATTTGCGATAAAATAAAAAAAATTTAATATAATTTAATTTAATCGAATCCCGAATGTCTAAAAATAATTATTGCACTGACACGACAATTTTATTTTTATGTGTTTTGAATATTAGTATTATCAAACGTTATTGTACATAATTTATATCTGATATTAAAGACAAAAATTATAATAATTATATAAAATATTATAATTATATATAATTTAATAAATAATTATATATAATATTAAATGCTTAATTAAATCAATGATTAACTTTGCGTTGAATATTTATTCCTTTTTTTTCAATATTCATATTTACTTAATGTCGGCGAATATACATTCTGATATATAATCGAATGTATAATTAATGACTAATTTTGCATTAAATAATTTTTTATTTTTTCAATACAATATTACTTAATATTATTGAATATATAATCTTAAATTTCTTGGAGAGGATATTGCTGTTGCGCAAAAGTGAATGCTCTGATGATTCAATTTTTTCCGACCTTCAAGGTTAAATTGGCGATTCACGTGACACCAGAAAGCTGCAAAGGAAAATTAATGTTGCAACGGCCATTATCGCGATGATCGTCTTTTTCTCCGAAAAACGACGAGTCCGAGCGATTTGGAACTTTAAACGAGATTTCCTATCGATGAGATTTCCTCAACTTGTTAGAAACGTCGGACGGAAATCAAGTGGCCCTTTAAATCATCAAATTTGCTTTCTGACTTCCACCGAGCCGTTCAACCGAAAACTGATCGTCAAATTCAGTCACGTTCCATCTCTTAATAATTCTCTATACTGTTATGTGTCTCGCTTCCCCTAAAAAGTCTCCGGGGCCCACTTAGCGATCATCGAACTCTCGGTGTGTTAGAGTCGCCTTTTCTCCTCTTCTTTCCGTGTAAAACCACCCGATCGTGAATGAGACGCGATTTTTACAAGCGTTGCTTAAAAGTACGAAGAGCGCTTTTTTTTGTCGACACAAGGAGCTGCGTTGTTCGCTCGAAGGCAAACGAAGGAGCTTTCTTACGCGAGTAAAGAGAGAAAGAGAGAGAGAGAGAAAGAAAGAGAGACTTTCAGTCTCTGTCCCAGAGTGTGTATTTTGGGGGGAGGGAGGGTTTTTCATGAGTTTTCTCAAGCACCGACAATGACAGGTTAATTAATGGACTCGCGACGTTCCGTTGCTGCGTTTCGTTCGCCTGCGTTGCCCCCATCCTTCGAAAATGATGGATATATCGTGGAAAAAATGAAAGTATATATCATATTTCACACGAGTATGAAAGACTCAGTGGCTGCACGTCGCGATACGATTTCTTTTGAAAAACGGACATCCATCAGCGCAATAAATAGCCTCGTAATTACGCGAAATTAGCATTCGATTTTTGTTCGTGGAGATACACGAGCGATGGGTACAATATGTCGGATATTTCTTTGATATTAATCATATCATCGAATAATTTCGCGATTTGCACCGAGCGAGATAAAATCACATTTTCATACAACATGGCAATGTCGATTTGCGAAATATCCTATGCGCGATACAGCTGGTAAAATATAATTAATATATGATTAATGCGCGACACGCATCGCAGCATATGATTTGCCATGCGATCAATGCTTTTGTCATAATTATATTCTTTTCCCAGAAATTATAATCACACAATTCCTTTTAACATATACATAAATTTAAATGTAATAAATAATAAATTTAATAACAATGGAAAATTAAATTTTTTTATTTAATAACTGCTCTTCTCGTTAAGTCGTATTTTGTAATGTTTTTTTTTTCTTAAAATTTAGAATAAATAAAATAAAATTAGATAAAGAAAGCGTTAAAATTGTTAAAATTTTGTGTGATATAAATCACTTTAGGGTTCCAATTATGAATTTAAATGATTCTGCATGCGCGATTGTTGTGGATCGCTGTATGTTTCGCCTTCGCAGAAACATACTGCGATTCTGTTGCGCGGATAACGACGACGATGATGACAACAACGACCAAGACGACAACCCTTGACCCTTAAAAGACAGTGAGTCGCCCCGGGAACTACAGACTCTAATGATTAGTCACCGCCGGACGACTCTCGAGAGGTCCTGGTCTCATTGACGGAGTTAAATATGCTCAGCAGGAATGCATTTGACCCAGGAAGGCACGTTGGTTAATTTCGTTGGCTACTGACAGTTGAGAACGAGGCAACTCAGCATGACGAGAGACTTGTGTGAAACAATTTTTCGTCTGTTTACCATTTTATGAATTAATCAAGCGAGATTGATCAAGATTATCGATTAATTAAGATTAATTTTTTTCTAATGCTCGACGATAAAGCCAATTAATTCGATGTCATCCGATGAAGAATGTTTCGGGAAAGGCGAAATATGTACAAAGGAAAACAATACATGGAATACTTAAGTTGTGGATCCATTTTTTCGAAGAAGGATAATTTATCGTAGCTTGACTTGGGTAGAGTTTGATCGAGACAGAGTTTTTTAAATTCGTTCTGTGCGGAACGCGTTGAATACTTTGATTAGATGGCGGAAAACTTTCATCGAACATACGCGCGAGCTGCATTATACATCTCATCTCTTTTGAGCGAATGCGAAGAGATGTAAGTTGAAATTGCTGTGACAGTTGGTATATGCATTACATCGCTGCACAAAGTGACGTTCCATTTCCAACCACGTGTCTATTACGATAAATCAAAGTCTCGCGTCTCGCAAAATTCTTGACGTGTGCATGACACGTTCTTGTAGGAAGATACATATATTATTCCCCAAGAGGAATTTATTCCCGACAAATTTGCGATGCAACTTTTTCAGAGAATTAATGGATTAATCGTTGCTTCACAAACTTCATAATTTTGAATATCTTGAAAATTAAAATTGAATTTAGATTTCCACTAAAATCGACATTTTTCTCAATCGTCTTTTAGACTCTTCGTTTTCGTTCGTCACGTTTCTCAAAATGTTTCCCTCGATAAATTCGCCGGCGACGCGTATAATTCGAGCGACTCGTGTTACTTCAAATAAATACGCATTATAGCTTGAGAATTCGCG
Organism: Camponotus vicinus; assembly: GCF_025532165.1. Classification (NCBI taxonomy): domain Eukaryota; kingdom Metazoa; phylum Arthropoda; class Insecta; order Hymenoptera; family Formicidae; genus Camponotus; species Camponotus vicinus. Next base: position 18,015,273 of record NW_028141945.1, read on the forward strand.
AGACGAATGTCGGAGGGGGAGGAGAGTGGATGCACTCTGTGGATGCATCGCACCAGGCGGGCTCTCCTTTTTCTGGACACGACTCGTTTGCCGGCGCTGGGGCGAGATCGCATTTATACGCACACAAAACGGGAAGCATCCTGTACCCCGCGCGCGGGATTTCGTCCGGTGACCCGATGCAGCAGGCTTGCTCTTGGAATAAGTTCGGCTAAATATAGGCCTTTACAAAAATAACTTCTCCGTGGCGACGGGGACGGGGTTGATGACTAGCTCGGTCTACGCGGTGAGTTTAGGACCGTCGGCAAAAGAAGAAGAAATGGTGAGAGAGCAGAGACGAAGAAGACTAAGGTAAACCCCCCGCCCTCCCGGACGAATTAGTCAATGAAGACAAAAATCCTTTCTCTCTCGCACAGCCAATTATATCTGCAAGTAGCTCTACATCGATGAATAATATTCATTCCTTTGGTTTATCTACGAAAGTCAGCGATATCTTAATCAATTCGATTTAAATCTAATTTTTCAATAATTGGTTTACTTGTTTTTTTTTTTAAATATATTTTATCAATGCAAGATTAAATATATTTTATCAATACAAATATTATCTTATATTATATCTTTATATTATATTATATTTATATTATTATTATATTATTTATATTATTATTATATTATTATTATATTATTTATATTATTATTATATTATATTATATTTTTTTTACCAAGCAATATATTATAAATAGGAATGATAGATAGTTATATTATTCATTTCTTTTTTGGAGAAAGGATAGATGATCCGCTTTTTGATTGCAGCAGCCGAGTTCTGCTGGGTTTGCAATTGCATCGCGGAAAACTGATGTCTTTATCGCGATTGAATTTATCTCGCGTTACTTTGCTTCGCGCTTTACATAATCGTTCTAGACGAACGCGCCGGAATCTGGTTATAGGCTCGTAAATATTTCATACGCAGCGATATTATCGCGGAGTCGATTCTGATTGAGTTCATTTAAATCTCATCTCGCATAAATTAGCAAATGGGAATTAATGATGTGCCACAGTGTTGTGCTATCACAATATTAATAGAGCTTTATCGCGTTAGCACTTACATTAGCGGTAAAGGAGCGATCAGTGAATTTGCAAAATGCAAATTTGCCGTTAATTACGCTTTCATAAAATGAGTTACGTTTTCCTCAGTTTTATACGAACTTGATGGATAACTGGGTGGAATCCAATGAAATGCTTTACTTAATTTCATCGTGATTATTATTAACGTTCCATAATGCAAGAATGATTGCTCTTCTTCCTTCCTATTATAAGTTAATAACGATATTTCGACAGGATGAATCGCAGGGCACTTAATTAAAATTTTACCGCTTTTTATCTCCATTTTTACATATAATTAAACACACACGGCTTTACTTTATTATTAAAAATTGTATTTTAGCGTTTTAAATATTTTTGCGAATTCGTCTTTTTTTTTTAGATTGTTTTGTCGTCACTCGATGATGCATTCGAATTCCAATGTACTGCAATATATAAATGTTTTTACAATTTCTCTCGTTGTTGTTTCTCTCCAGAAAGTTATCTCTGCGAGTTTTACACGTCGGGATACGCATGTGTCACGCGTGCGTGCGTACGTGCGTGCGTGCGTGCGTGCGTGCGTGCGTGCGTGCGTTTCGCCGACGTTGACGGAATAGAGATGACGGAACTTCCGGTGGTTGAATGCATCCGATACGAGACGATACGACGTCGAGTTTCGAATCGACGAGCGTGCTCGGCAAACACACGCGGTACATAAGGCCATTCACGGAATCTAATCGGGTCGTCACGATAACTCGGTTTACATAGAGCCCCTCATTTATTCTCGGTCTAATTAAACCGACGGAGGAAACGTCTGCTACGTATACGTGGCTACTCGTATATGTATTTCTGACGGCGATTTGAATCGCTCCGACGATCTCTCGCGCGTGATTAAATAAGGTTGATACGACTTTTGATATACTATACTTTTTTTTAGAAGCTTTTCTTTATATTATATAAGTGCAGAAATTTTTCTATTGAAACTAAAATTAAAATTTATATGTCGATATAATTAAAATAATTTTATTTGTAAAATTTTTAAAATTTACAATGAGATATTCTTCGTTAAAATTCTAATTGATATGAGAGATTTCCAGATTACATTAAGATTAATCTGATTAACAAAAATTAATTTGATTAAATTTTTTCTGTAATATTTATCATAATGAAAAATTTTACTTGGATGACTTGATTTTAATTTTAACATGGAATGATTGTTTTGGATCATGCGACTATAGTCGCTTTTTAGTAGCGAAAGATAAAGTTAATAAAATACTCAATATAACTTAATACATTAATAAAATTACATTTTTTATTACTTACTATCATTATATTACAATAATATTATTGTAATAAAGTTTGATATAATTTCTGGATAATTGATTAATAAATAAAAACTGCGCCATGGAACATAGTGGCAAGTTTTAATAAAGTAATCTGGCTAACGTAACCTGATAAAATCTTTCGTATTGACTATAGAATTAAAACTAAGAGATTCTTGCGAGGGGAATTCACGTAGTTTAATTTAATCGGAAGAGGCTTTAATTAGACTAAGATGCTCTCCAACTTCAGATACAAGTACGCTGATGGTTTAATTACTAACTGATATAATTTAATCGAACCAATTTAATTTTATTAAAAATTTGCTTCTATTGGTCTAAATCTAAATTCATATGAAAGATGGATCGTATGCATGCGAATATGTGTGTATAATAAATATTCGTATATTTTTGAGTTATAAATTAATTAATCTTTTAATATACATATTTACATTTTAAAGAAACACATAAAATATCTAGGTTATCAATTATAGGAATATTTTTGTTCCAACATATTTTTGAGATCAGTATTTCTTTGTCATCTCTGGCTGTTATATTTGTCTTTATTATGTATAATTGGATAAAAAATGCCTCAATTTCGGATATAATGCATTTTCCGTCTTTTCGCGCACGCTTGTATCAAGTTAATAACGTCCGACAATGAGAGCCAGACAACAATACCGGTCTGTCCGCCTTTTTCTCTTCTCGTCGTTGTAGCAAGATGAATTTCAATATGTTCATTATAAAATAGAGACAGTAACATACTGAATGGTTAAATATTTCAACACAAGAGATCAATAACACGCGGTTTTGTCTCATTAGCTATATTACCTTGTTATCCGCTCTCTATCATTATCTTCGTGATTGATGCGACGATCGTGGCAATCTCATCAGAGAGAAATTTAATCTCCAGCCGCGGCAAAGAATTGGCCTTGTGATTTTCAATTAATGGCGATACCACCAGAATTCAATTAAATCGCTGCCACACATGAAATGAATTTCGGTCAATAGAATTGGATGCGTCATCAAAATTAGTATAACTTAATCACGCCGCCGTTAAATTCTCTACATGCGGTCTGCGACATCAATAACAATTTTAAACTGCCTCATCATTTTATAATCCCGTACACTTTCGTAAACAAAACAAGGTGGATTATAATTATATAAGTTAAATCGTGATTTTTCGATTTTATGGTATTATTATATATGCTTTTTTATAAAGTATTATTATAATTAATTTGTGTATTATTATAATTAATTGCGTATTTTAAGATTTAAGATTTATTTATTTAAATTTCATTTTAATTAACTTTACTTTTTGTTACAATTTAATTTATTTTATTAGATAAAGATATTTTCTATCTTGTTTTAATTAATTTTTGCTAATTATAGCACATTGATTCTTTTCTTGACCTTATTTACTCAAGCTGAACTTATTTCTCGCGAGTTCAGGACAGCGAAAATAGACATAGTCTATTTTTGTCTAAGAATAAATGGTCTATTATTGTGACCTAGCAAAGACAAGCATCAAAGTGATAAATTGTGATACACTTTTCCGGGAAAATTTCGATATATGCATCGGTTTCGCTCATTTATAAAAGTTGCACATTTATTTCGTATAAAGTAAATTAATTTTCTCTCTCCCTCTTTTTCTCGTAACAACCGGGCCGTGCAAATGCTCCGTCGTCAAAATGGTGGTATTAATCCTGAGGTACGCCGAGAATAAAATTTAATCACCAAGCGCTTAAAGTTTGCCATTGTTACCACCAAACCCGAGTCTGAAGCCGGAAATACAGGTACGCGAGATGAATTTAAGCGGAATTTCCGGCCGAGACACGCGGAAATGAGTCATTTTCTTACGAAAGCACATAATATCCTTCTTCCTAGAATTAGCCACCAGTCCAGTCACCGTTTTATACGAAAATTATTTACTTATTTATAGGAAATCTTTCCTCTTTAAAACTTGTAAATAAGATTAAGCTGAATTATTCAAAACAGTAAAATTTAATATGAAGATAGTGTGTAAAAATTTTTTAAAATACATCTTTTTCTTTTCCTTTATTTTGAAAATAAAATAAATAAAAATAAAATAAAATGTTTATCTCATATGTGAGATAATATAAAATGTTTTTAATTGTACGTTTATTGCTGTAAAATATTTTTTAATATAAAATATATATTTCTTTAATTAATAATATAGAATCTTAATGAATCAAAAAGCCTTTATCATATATATATATATAAATCGTAACTTTATAAAAATTAAAAAGATCATATTTATTAATATTTTTATATATTATTTGAGAGATTAAATTACATTTATTACATTAATTAAAAGGATTGAAACGGTTTTTGAGACTTGTTGGAAATTTGGTTTTATTAAAAAAGAAATATATAATCTTTTCTTTTTCGTTCAAATATAATATTTTTAGTATGTTATAATAAAATTTTTACAGACGTAATTATATATCTTATGATAATTTTAACATTTTGTATATAGAATCTTTAGTGACTATGTCCGACTTTTGGAGTTGCGTCTCTTCGTTCGTCGTCTGCGCTCACTAAGCAAGGCAAAACTGATTTAGGGATTAACCCAAATACACGCAACGAGATTGCGGCGTGGATTTGCACGCACAAACACCCACCTACGCCGCTGCTGCGATTGTTCACTCCCTGCATTTCGCGATAAGTTCGCGACACGCAAATTCTCGACAACAATGCTTTAATGAACCGACGGTAACGCGCGACACCAGGTCGACAGCTTTGCTACTTAAACCGAAATGTCTTTCGCGAAAAATCGGACGAGTCACATTTCACTGGAAACAGCAATCCGAAATAAACTTTTTCTTCGGTAAAATATATGTAGATGAGAGGGAGAAGATCTAAAGATGACTTAACATTTGAAATAATTATTATGAAGATATCATTGATTTATCTTTATTAATTCTGTATTATCGTACATATTATATTTTATATTATATTTCATTAATTCTCTCTCTCTCTCTCTCTCTCTCTCTCTCTCTCTATATATATATATATATATATATATATATATATATATATATATATATATTGTATAATATCTGTTTTATATTTTGCGTAATTTATATTTCCATATATATTTAAATTATCGATTTAATATATTAACGCAAAATATGAGATGTTTGATTGCTCTTTTGATAATTTTTGTGCGATTTTTGAGTAAACGAGCGAAAAATAAGAGAATGTAACGCGGTTAATTTTATTCAATCGTGAATAGAACTGAATCAGCGGCGCCTATTTTTAAAGTTGCGACGTTTCGTAAGCGAATATATCCCGTTTAATTGAAATCACAGACAATATTCTTCCAGCAAAATATTTTTCCCGAATTATGGAAATTCAAGACGGACGAATAAAAGTCACGATTTTAAAACGCTAAATTCAAATTTTACGTTAATTTTCCTATCAAATTTATACTAATATATATTTTATATATTTACTCATTGCAACACATCTCTTTCTCTGAATCTAAATCATTTCAACTGTCTTTTGCAAGTTATTTTACGCGAATATAGTAGCAGATCAAGGACTGTCTTTGACTATGTTTTATGTTATAACTGCTCCTTTGTTGCATAATTACAATAAAATGTCGCGTGCCGCGGGCGAGTGCGCTTTCGTGCGAGATCGCAGGCAAAACACCGTGAACGATTAATCTCGGTTCCACGTAATCTTCGCTACGGTCGCTAAAAGCGGTCTGCAAATGAGAAAGATCTCTCGCGAAAGATCAAACGGCGGATTTTCGAAATCAGAATTCAAACATGGGACTTTTTCTTAAATATTTTTTTAAAAGCACAATCAAACAGGTGCTCAAAGGAAAATGTAAATGAGAATTAAAAAATTTAAATATACATATACATAAAATGTAATATAAAATATATATAATAATTAAATATAATATAAAAAAGATTTATATACATATAATATCAAATTATAAATATATTTAGTAATAAAAAAATTTTATATAATACAAATATTATATATATATACATATATAATATATATAATAAATATAAACACATATAACAGAGTTTTATAAATTTATTAAGATTATTTCTCTCTCTCTCTCTCTCTCTCTCTCTACAAATATATAAAATTGCTAGCAATATTACTCCATTAAGTTGGATTTTCGAAATTATTATTTGTAAGATACTTTCTTCTCGAAAGTAGTTTGTACAAATGATTTTTTTATTGTTACAAATAAGTAACTGGGCTTACACCGATTCAGACAGGCGCTTTTAGACCCCATACCAGTTCGCAATGATCTTGGCTAGGTACCGCGTCATCGCGTTTATGTTCTGAAAGGGGTTTATTGCCTCTATGAGAGACGCGCGCTATATTTCCTCCCAGCGTCGTCGGTTGTGCCGCAAAGAAAAGATCGCCGGTTTTTATGAGGTAATCGCAGAACTGTTAGCTTATTTTCCACGACATACAGAGCGTGCACAAAAGCGTATACATTGCCTGACGATAAAGTCACGATAGTAATATGACATGTTACGTACCGGAACACCGTTTCAGCAAAAATTATACAGTGTGCATCTAGAAAATCTCATTTTTAATATTATTTACCACCTAATTAATAATAATTTTTATTATTAAATATTTGTCTGCACATTCTTAATGATTAGTTAATGATAAAGAGAGGTCATTATATAAATTACTCGTCATGTAAATTTACATTAGATCGTTCAATTTTTGACAAGATATCAAAAATAAATATCTTTTATAATAAACTATGAGGAATTTAATTTTATTCATCTATCTATATTCCTTCAAGGTTAAAGCATAAATTAATCAATTTCGATAGGGAATGCCAATTGTGCGATTTTAACGCTATGACGCCGTCTGAATCACGTGTGTGACACGGTTGTCAGAAACAAGCATTAAACTAATTTCACATGTACGCTGTATGAGCACGTGTAATCGATTAAATCATCCAATCTGTAGAAAGCCGGGCTACCATTTTGCCGAAGCTTCCCATCCCGTTCCGTTTTACGTACATGTCAGAATATTAAACATGCATACGACTCAAGATTTATTGCTATTATTTATGCAGACTAAAACATGGTAAATTTCAATATATAATCTTCATTTTGACATTCTATAAAACGTAATAAAATGCGATTGAATTTTATTATAAGGATATTATCAGATCGAGAATTTCTCTTTGAGATAAAATTTAAATCATTTTAAGATTTTTCGATAGCAAACACACATATACATTTATTTAATTTCATATTATTTAAAGAATCTATTTGAAATTGTCATGTTTGTTTAAAATCTAATTTAATAATAATTTTATAAAGCGATATATTTTTTATTATTAATTTATATATTTATTTAAAATTATTAAATTTTCTTTATTATAAGATTTTAGAAATATATTTTAGTTATATAGAATTTTTCCGAGAGAGATGTACTATTTGTTTTACATAATTCGAAACATCAACTTATTGCCACAGTAGCGAAAAGTAAAAAGAAATGTTTCTGTGTATAACAGCAATTACATAGTCTGTACTTCGGTATAAATATTCCGTTCTACATAAAATGCATGCTCATTTTAAGTTATTTTCTTGTTTCCTCCGTGGTAAAACATCAGGACAATATTTTCTCCGGATTGTCGAAATAAAAGAAACATAAAGCTAAGCATTGTGCAAATTTACTTATTATCTTCAAGATGGTAATACACATTTAAATAAAAATTTTAAATATACATATATTTAGAATTTTTTAATAATTATATAATTAAAATAGTTATTATTAATTATAATTATAATTAATTATAATTTATCAAATTTTAGTAACATTAATAATAACACTAGATAAATCGCGCTTTTTTTAAGTTTAAGTTCAACTTGATTTTGCTATTTAGTATTTACTTGAGCATCCAATTGTAAAACGTTGTATTAAACTGTATCAACGAGAAAAAGCTGGAGGAAAAGACTTACCGAGGAAGAATAATAATTGACCATTGCGAAAGTCTTTCATTTTTCTGAGTACGATCTAAAATCAACGAAGAATTTTCCCTTTTGCCGTCATTATAACTTCTCTCTCCGTTTCTCGGCACGCGAGGACTAGAATTTAATTTCTTTCCCGGCACTACATCAGAGATGTAACTGAATTTGCCGACTCGCGCGTGTTCCGGCTGCTGCTCGCTCGCGGTTCGCTTAGAAACATTGTCAGATGTTCTTGCACTTGATGTAAATTTATGCAGGAAAAGGAGGATCTTTCGATCACTCTTATTTATCCATCTCGAGTTTTTTCCTTTTTTTCTCTTTTCGTCGCTAGTACACATATCTGGATGTTGATTCTTAAGTGAGTGTTATATGAGTACTTTTCAAACTTGATAAAATTAATATAATAAATTTGTTAGTAAAATAAACAAAAATAGGTAAAATATATAATGTGATATAATAATAAATTAATAATAAATCCATTAATTAAAAATCTATAAAATCCATTAATTAAAAAAATAAAAAATATTTTTTAAAATTTTTTACAAAAGAGAAATTCTTCTATACTTGTATTGCATTTTTTTTCTTATTTTTGATTATAAATTTTTTACTTTATACCTCGGATTTTACGGCTGTCAGTGGAAGTTACGAAGCGGCATCTTCTGCTACAACTCGTCACGAAAATTACTCTCGTTCACCGAGAGAGGAAAAGATAGAACGAGCGTATTTATGCGAGTCGGACGCGTATACATAGGGTGTAGTCGGCGCTATCTCGCGCTTCTGAATTTTCTCTCTGGCCTGCCTGCCGTTGCTCTTGTCCTTTTGACCTTCCTTCTTTTATCCGTTGGATCTTCTATCTTCTCGTATCCGTCGTTGATCTATCCATCCACGCCTAGTAAGGGATTGAAAGTTGTAGCCTATAGAAAGAACCTAATAGAAAGAAAAGACTCTTTCCTCTTCGACAAAAAAATATAAAATAAGAAATAAATGTATAAATAATTTAAAATAGAATATATGGAATTATTCTTAAAATATTCTTGCAAATCTCATCGTTGAAATGATTCGAATATCATCGTTTAAAACTGAGAGTTCTTTTCAGTATGTTTTGTTTAAATATTTATATATAAAATTTTATACTTGGAAGAAAAAAATACAAGTATTTAAAGTGAAAAATGTCTATTACATTATATATGTGCTTATTTGATAAAGTATTATAATTATTTTAAAATAATATTATATATTTATTTTTAATATATTTTTTAAGAATATTATATTATTTAACCTATATAAATAGTAATATTATCGTATACAAAATTTATATATATTTTATATATACAGGATGAGCCATTTTAATTAACGCACGCAATTATTTCGGAAACAAAGCATTTTAGAGAAAAATGTTTCAGACAAAAGTTTTATGGTTTCGAGGGGGCCATAAGATGGTATCATTGGTTTGACACTGAAGAGTCATTTGAAGGTCACATGAAGGTCACCTTCAATTTCTTAAATGGAACCTACTATTTGTCATTTGTCAAAAAACACATAGTTGTTTTGAAGAAAAAATATGTAATTTGCAATTAACAATTACATATTTTTTCTTAAAAATAACTATGTATTTTCTTTACACTAATTGATTCCTCTCATTATTTTGTACATAAAAGTATTAAGGTAAGATAATCGAAAAATGAATATTTTACAAGATATTTTACGGTTTATGTAAAATTAAGAAATTATTTCAAGCCTCATAACTCAAAAAGTACTTAACGAAAAGGTACTTAATTATAGTGTTTTGGAAAGCTATCGAGATAAGCTACAAGAATATGCAATGACAAATAGTAGGTTCCATTTAAGAAATTGAAGGTCACCTTCATGTGACCTTCAAATAACTCTTCAAGGTCAAACCAATGATACCATCTTATGGCCCCCTCGAAACCAAACAACTTTTGTCTGAAACATTTTTCTCTAAAATGCTTTGTTTCCGAAATAATTGCGTGCGTTAATTAAAATGGCTCACCCTGTATATAAATTACACATTATTAATAAATAACACATTATTTATAGATATATCGATATATGTATGTATATTATTTTTTTTTTAAATAACTTGCAATGTAACCGTAATATAACTTGTTTGGTTGACCCATGTTTAGTAAACTCGGGCCTAAATGCACGATGTATAAGCGCATACGATGCACTACGCGCGAACTTCCTCGCCTCTGCGGTTTATCATCGACTGTTGCGGTGAATATTAATGGATAAATATCGACCGATAAAGGGATGAACATTCGAATATAGGGAAGTGGAAAGGAAATGTGCTGTACTTGCGCGAATAATCTCTTTGATCGTGTCACAAAAAACATCATTATTGCTTCGTTCCGTGAATAGAAAGATAGATTCCTGAGAAAAAAATTGTGTTCCATAGTTTCGTCACGCGCGTTATTTTTGGGAATAATTAAAGGGACTCCTTGTATGTACTTTTCTTTTTTTATGGCGAAGTAAATTTACATCGACGCAATTTGTCTTTCTTTTCCTCCCAGTCTCTTTTACTCATCACCTCGAATTTGCATGAAAATTTCGATCGTCGTCGAGCGTGTTCATGTATCAAGAATGAAATTTTAATCTTCGCTTCTAGCATAGCGGAATAAAAAAAGATGGAACTTGCAGTGAGTGTTCGCCGCTGTATACATTCGCTAGTAATTTTTCGTTATTTCACCGTCAACGGTGGCTTAATTCGTTCACACTATAATCTTTTACCAGACACAAATATATATATATGCATATATATATACAGGGTGTTTCTTAATAAATGCGAAAAATTTTAGATGATTCTTTGTCGAAAATTAAGGGCGGTTTTTCATATAAACATTAAAAAGTTCTAATAAAAAATTGAATAGGGGTTGCTAGTTTCATCCCTTTATAACAATACGGGGGGCTGAAAAAAATAATAATAAATAACTTTTTTACTAGTAGGAAATATCCACCTAATTTCATTTCTTTAACTTGTTCCAAATTTGAGAAAAAAATAAAATCTAATTTTTGCCCCCATTTTTGGAGGAGTGTAACTCCACAGGGAGGGATGTAGGAGTATATGTTTATATGAAAAACCCCCCTTAATTTTCGACAAAGAATCATCTCCTAAAATGTTTCGCACTTATTAAGAAACACCCTGTATAGAAAGATAATATTTTTGATAAAAATAAGATTTTTTTTATTTATTTTCTAAAAAAATATATAATTAAACTATTATTACCAAATATACTATACAATTAAACTATTACGACAAATGTAATCAAGTAAGACGGAAAAGAATTTTTGAAAATAGTTCAAAGAATTAAATAAAACATTTTCTGGAACATTTTCTTCACAAAATACAACAATAAATTCCTAAAAATCGACGAATCCAGAATAAATAGAGCGAGATGATAAACGAGCGAAATTTCAAGATCATTGTTTTCGGTTAAATTCGTGTTGTGATCGAGAGACTTATGGCGAAATAGAATCGCTGATGGGACGCAGGAGAATCAGAGGTATATTTTATTGCGACGTTAGTGTCAAGCGTTTCTAGCATGATAGCCAGAATGTTTCGCAGCTTTGGAAGCTGGCGCTATGTTATGCTATAAATTAGCATTGACCGAGATGTACGGATATTTATTGATATTTGCTTTCGCGAAAATTTCTCATTTCGCGAATCGAATAGTTATACGCTTTGTTTTCGCGACGATGCATTCAATAGATCTCACGAACGGAAGCGCTTGAATGGGCCGTCGACGAAGTAATTACTTTATAAAGATGTTCGATTTCAGATGTTTGTCGTCGAAAATTGTCGACCGTAATTTACGCCATTCATAGGGACCTCGATATATATGGGCGCTCTCTTGGCGCAAAATTGCGTGTAATTTGCACAAATTGACCGGGAATTTATGGCGGTTTGTTACGGTTACAGTTATGTGAAAAATATGGCTTGGACAGGAACGAAGTTTCCTTCGCTTCGGAAGGAATTAACGGGTCGCCATAAATCGTTGCTGCAAATTTGAGTGGAATAAATCGATTCTATAAAGAGCAATGTAGGTGAAAACAGACATTTGTTATTTTTTTTTGCAGGAAACTTGATACAAAAATTTCTCAGCCATTGAGTATAACATAATATAATTTTAAAATTAATATATAATGCGTACAAATAATCCTAAAGTAGGATAAATATGACTTGGATTACATTATTGGTTCGGGCAGTAATTGTTTTAAAATATACTCCTGCGATAAAAAAATTGAAATTTCTATGTTTTAATGAAAACACTATATATTTAAATATTGTTTCAATTTGAAACGAATATCTTTTAGGGTATTTAAGAAGAACTTGAATTTAGTTCTGGAAAATTAGACTTTGTATTTCACAGAACGTATATGGGATACATGCTTCCATGCGGGTTCTTGTCTTTATATTGTATTCGGCAGGATTCTCACACATCTGTTATTCGGATCCTATCCGAGTATCGCGAGAACTTCGATATCTCTCAAACGTGCCATTACTATATCGAATAAAGACACCGTCGTGTCTTGAATTTATTTCCACTTTCTACAAGATCTAAAAAGCTTGTACGACTTGGAAGAGTTTTTCGAAATTCCCAAGGATCCGAGAATACAATCAATATTTAAGGCATCGAAGCACTTCCTTGCAAACTTTTCTTTCTCTTATTTAATTATGAAGAAAATCCAATCTATTGCATATAAAATTGCTAATTATCTTGTTGATGCACATATTAAATTATCTCGAGAATTATCTACAGTTGTATGCATTTTTAAACAAGAATCCTTTAAACATTAATTATAATATAAAGTATAATTTTAATATTAAAAATTGGAATATTTTAAAGCACAATAAATTATTAAAATTGACCAGATCAATCATCGATGTGTACAAACGATACGCAAATACAATTACAATTTTAATTAAAATTGTTTTCTCCTTCGTTGATTCGCAAGAACAGGTATTGTTACGGAAGTTTCACTTATCGCTTCGCCAGTGTGCAAGTCGATTTCTCGAATCAGCGAGGCGACAGCCGGTCCGAATCAGCATTATCAAAATGTCAATCGCTGCTTCTTCGACGATGTAATTATTCGCGAACCTTGAGCAAATTGCAAACTCTCTCTTCCTCTAGCAGTTTAGTCGATTAATTATCACCGTCCGCCTACAACAGTCATCTTCGCCTCAATTAACTTCCTCTCTCTCTATCTGCCTCTATCTATCTCTGTCTCTTTCTCTTTCTCCCTTCGGGTTATATGCGCTTACGATGTGCAACGGGTGCAACGGTCCCCAGGTCAACATGCGTGACGAGGTGACGCAGTGATGCATTTAGCATCTTGCATTCATTGTCTGGAATATCGCAAATAGTCGTTCGAAAATAAGAGTATATTCTTTCTTTTTTTATGAGAATAGAAAAATTCATAAGTACAAGCCATATAAATATTTATATCCATATTTTGAATAAAGATAGATATATTTTCTTTTCTCGCTTTATATAAGTTCTTAAAAAAATTCTTTTAAATTCTTTAAAAATAAATTTATACAAGAATTTCTAAAACTTGAAGACACATAAAGAAATTTATTTAATTTTCTTGAAGATCAAAACAAATTTTTAATTGCAATTTTCCAGAGCTAAAATATTTAATTCTCAGAGATTAAAGAAATTATAAATTTTTCAAAGCGAACATTTACGCGCGACAACGAGAATATAAAATTAAATTAAGAGAGAGCCGCGATTAAGGGGTACTTTTCGACGTTGCAGAATCGTACAATCACCGATTGAGAATCATTAACGAATAATAATGGAGAAGTATTGAGAGTGCTACATTCGAGGATGCGTTACTATGCGCCTTATAATATATGAATATAGTGCCATTATCTTTAACAAGTCATGAGCTCGGTAAGTATTTTAGAAGCCCTCCTGCTCGTGCGAGCGAGCATATGTTCGACATACGGCGGCCGCGTTATAACAAGAGGTCCGTTTCAATTTATTTCATCGATTAGCGCGAAACTGGCGATGTGATTTTCTTCTTCGGCTATTGGATTTTTTTTTCAGACAATTACTTTATTCTAGTTTGTTACGTTGTTGAATCGTCAAACGTTTATGTAATCTGAAACAAATTGTTGACTGATAATATCGTGTATATGTTTATGCGATCGTGACAGTTTTTCGCGCCGCAGAAATAATAAATCACGGGAATTCGCGAAGTAAAAAATACAAGAGCGAAAGACACATACGTTATCGATTGACAAGGCTCTACAAATATAATTATCGTGATTGTCAAGTGAAATAATAAAATTATAAAGAATTAAAATTATTGTTCTCTTATATATGTATACGAAAATAAAAAGAAACGTAAATATAACGCGTAAAATGATAATTACAGAGTTTCCGAAAACAATTTTACAAAACATTTTAAATGCGCGTGTTCTCTTTGTTGACAAATGATAATTACCCCTTCTCTCAAAAAGCCACAAGTGCAAATGATCCGACAAGCATTTTCAAAATGACTCGATAAACAAACGCTACAAGTTTCCGAGAACAGAATTCAATTATTTCGCGATCACAATTTTGCAGAATATTTTAAACGCGCGTTTTTTTCTCGTGAAATGATAAATATCTCCCTCCCTCAAAAAACTACAGAATGCAAATGTTCCGATAAACATTTCGGAAATGATTTCGTACAATGTTACGAGCGCGAACGCGACGAAAGACGGGCTCGCGCGATTAGGTTTGTTGCTTTAGGGTCACGTTGCTGAGGGAACAACGCCACAGTTAGTAGGAACGCTTCAATCGCGGCAGATGTTGCAACCTAAACAACGACGAATGTGCCCTGCTGTCTTTCAAGCATCGCCTCAAACGCTATTCCAACAAATTTTATATCTAATCGTCGGGTCTCTGTGATAACAATTCTTCGCGAGCTGTTTGACTCAAGAATAATACACCTATTTCATTTTTTTAACTCCTCATATCGAATCGATCATTTGCAAGGAATCTCTATGGGAATCGGGTACTATCTCTGCGCTAAGAGGTGAGGAAATGCAGTCGTTACACAAATTACGCGAGAAAATTACTGTCGGAGAAGAAAAAGAAGGGAGAGGACGAAAGGATCGATTGAAACAAAACAGTTGAGGCGATTAACGCGCTTTTTTTCGGCTATTTGTTTTTTCCTCGGACAGTTATTCTACCCACGTTTTGTTTACCGTTCGGAGTATTCGGACCACCCGAATGCCACGTAACCGGAAACGGATCACTGGCTGCGCGATCGGCGGATGTGAAGGAGAGAGACCATGACCAAAATGCAAATTCCCATGCACTCGTACAAACATGTTAAATCGCTTTTATCGACTTTTATTTGGTGGCTAGATTTTTGCAGCAAGATGTATAAAGTGTTTTAAAATACATAGCACGTATACAAAATAATAATAAGATATAATAATAATAAGATAATAATAATAAGATAATAATTTTAAGATATATAATATGCATACAAAATAATAATAATATCCTTGTATAAACTTATGTATATAAATATATCAAATATAATTAATATAATAAAATATAATAAAATAAAATGTAAAATAAATATAATAAATTTAATTACATATTAATTATATAATATAATAATTAATTATAATATATATTATAATTATAAATATATATTATATAAATGTATATTATAATTTAATTATAATAAATATAATTAATATAATAAAATATAAAAATATCCGTAAATATACATTTTTATAAAATAAATTATTATTTTTAAAAAATAAATAAATTAATAGATGACATATTTTCTATACATTACATTAATTTTTTGTCTTGGTAAAGAGCCTTTGCTAGTTTAGCCGATATAGAGACTTTTCAAATAGAATCGGAGATCTCTCTTCCGTATTTGATCTTCCCGTGTTTGATCTTCCGATAAGAATGAAACTGGCGGAGCGACGACAACGATGACGATCGAAGAGAGCATCGAGAGCGAACCGGAAATCGGGTCAACGAGGTCAAGTGGCCGACCGGCTGATCGAATTGGTCCTCGTTAAAAGACTAATACGCGAAACTACGGCGAGGCGAAGATGACGAAGAGACACGTTTGACAGATGGTACTCGTCATTGAAAGCTCTCGTATCTCGCAGTCTCTTCCCTTTTCTCTCTACAGTCTCCGCATATTTCTCTCTCTTGTTCTCTGTATATACGTGATTCTGTATAGATGCGCTTTGCATTCGCTTGCTCGCGAAAGCGCGAGTGTGGTGTTCGTTAACTGAAGCATCCGACCACGATGATATTGCGGCAAATCGCAACAACCTTATATCTCTTGCAATTGCAGCTTGTTACGACAACACGTCGCTTATTCATGACGCCATAGCTGCTAAATACATGTATGTGATAATTCGAAAAATTTCCGCATCCGAGAAGCATTTGTCGGAAATTGATAAGTGAGCCAATTATTATCTAGAAAATTAGAACAGAAAATTTGGAGAATATATAAGTATAATACATATGTATAATTTTGATTGCATAATATGTGACATCTTTCAACAAACCGAAAAAATTAGATATTTTAATTTTATTAAATATAATAAACATTAGAGAAACTAATTCAATAATTAATGGAAAGCCTCGAAAGAGTCTAGTAAAACACATTTATAATAATTAATTCTGGTAAATTAAATATGGTAGCTATAAAATTACTATGATACTAATACAAATTAATCGCAGAAAATTTTGAGAATATTTTAGTAATAATTATATGCATTCATTGTAACTCATTCTAATTATTTTTCATTCTTTTTTCTCTTTTTTTCTTCGCGAAGTTTTCCGCAGATTAAAATTTATGATTAAATTTAGAGCTTCGATTGTACTCAGAGCTCAATCAACATTAACCGAGCTTGTTATTTATGATTGAATTTTCCTTGCAGCGCCAACTTGCATGCTCCATAAATTTTATTGTCCTCGAAATTATCTTTTCGTAGTTATTGATTCCGTGCATTTTGTCCTCATTGCCATTTTTTTCCGTCGAGGAAACATCCATACATCTCTCCACGGTTTTTTTATTAGCCAGATTCGCGCAATAAAACGGGACACTTTGTCAACATCTTTATTACATTCCGTATATCTTGAGAATATATATCGTAAATATTCGCAATATATAATCATAAATATTCGCAAACAGTGCTCGTAACAGTATTATGTATTATATTTTGTATTGTATTGTTCTAAATGCGTTAACGATGTAAACGGTGTTGGTATAATGTTACAGCTTTACGGATCTATTTTGGGATTGTAACGTGATGCAAATATTAATTGACATTAATTCAATTTTAGATAAATATTTGGCAGACATTATAGTCAATATATCGAAACAAGCAATAAATACCATACAATATATTAATTATTAATATGTATAATAGTTCGCGAAGGATACATCAGATTAATTAAATTAACGTTGAACACAATATGTCGCTATTTTTTGTCGTAATATTAAAGGAAATATTTCTATATGAAATAATAATTTTTTAATCGGGAAAACTAGAGATTTTTTGTTCTAATAAAATAAATTATGCTTCTCCAATATTTAAAGAAAATATTCGAATTCTTAGAGAATAATTATTTAAAGAGTAGTATAAAAAAGTAAGCATATTATATATACACATATCTTTTTCATTTTAAAACTATAACTTTTAAGACTATAACTTTTCATTTTTATCATATACGGTGAAAAATTAACTAATGCTACAGCGTTTGAACTGGATTGTATTAGGGATGCAATATGTCGGCACGATTAGCTTGGTGCGATCGACTTCACAGGCATTTCCACTTCGATAGCTTTTAACCGCATCGTTTTTCCGCTTGTATGCCATTCCGTCGTTTACGGAAGCGCATAGACGTCGAAAGTCACGTCTCGCACGCGGTGCGATGAAAGGGTTAAAGAAATATCGCCGTCACGATTCAACAACACGAAAGAAGCGCAAAGAAGTATTCTCGTATTTTTCCTAGAAGAAAAATCAAATGGCATGTGTCACTTCTTTATTAAAAACAAAGACTAGGCTTCTCAAGGTATATATCTTTGCGTTTTTGCGTTTACACGAGAATTTTTTTTAAGAATATTATACATATATAAATAATAATTTTTAAATAATAAAATAAAATCAAATGTTATCTATTGTATGCCATGACTTTTAAATTTAAAAATATAATTAAAATATATATCAATTTTAAAATATTAATAAATTCCAAAGAGTATTAATCATCAATTATTAATCATCAATTTATTTTATTAATTTAAATACAATTTCTTTTATAATGTGCAACTTTGACAGGTTAAATTTTAATACGAAAACGTTTATTATGACAACAAATGCGTATATTCTATTACATAAAAATGCGAAATAAATTATATATCATTAATTATGTACTCATAACTTTTTTATCAAAAATAATAATAATAATTTATAATATTAATAATAATAATAATATGTACTCATATATTTATCGTTAAATTAAAATAAATAGTACCCATTGTTTGCGCATGAACTGTTTAATTTCAAGATTAACATATTTATTGCAATATTTAATGCGCACATACAATGAGAGTATGTTTATTAGAATTAATAATCTTTAATGTATAAATTCGTGATTCGCTCTTCCATGAAATGTAATCTGACGCGTTCGCTCCGTTAAATGCGGAAGGCCAAACGAAATGAATAGTCGTCCGACATCAAAGGCAGGGAATGCTTTCCTGTACTCGCACGTAAATATGCATGCACCCCGTCTTATACAGGGACAAAGGCGAGAGAAACTTTTCCAAGAGACATCGTACCATCCGACTGCGACTGTACATCTGGACGCGAATATTGTGTTCCACCGTAGTAAGCAGTGTAACTAGTGTATGTACGTTCTTTGTATGCTTGCGAGAAAGCATAGAGACTAAAGAAAGAAAGAGAGAAAGAGAGAGAAAAATTACATTTTTCTCACCCCTTGTTGTTTTTGCGCCCGATTGCGATACGGAGGTATCTCCTGAGATTGTCACACCTCATTGTTACCCTGGCGTTGAATCGCAAAATTATAAGAGATAATCTTGTCAATATACCTTCGACCGAAAATTGCGGTGACGTAATCTTCTTGAGTTTGCTCTTATATTTTTCAAAACTTCTCAAGCAATTTTTTTAAGATTTTCTCAAATCTTTTTTAAAGCGAATTATGTCAATTATTATTTTCTGTCATTTAAATTATTAATAATTTAATTAGAATAATTAAATTATTTCAAAAATTTCAATTCTTTTGCGACTCTTGATGTGTCGACCATAAAAATTTTACTCCTCTTTTCGACCTTATTTTTTGTCGCTTTTATGGATTCTAGAAGATATTTTGATAAATTTACTTTATATGGGAATTGAGCTCTCTTACTTTATACGCGGTAAACGAAGTTTCCCACTTGAGATTTAAAAGACGATCTTTCGACGAAACTGTAGATTAAATAGTTTTAAAGGAGGATTATCTGACTGCTTAAAGTATTAAAGCAGATGTTAGATTGAAAATTGAGATGAAAAGTAGGGAGGAAAATGTCGACTCGGGGTAGATCAAAGATGATCCAAACACACCCACATCTGAGAAACGCATCTTCCCCTTTCTTTCATCGCCCTCTGAGAAAAAGATTCTTCATTTTTTTTATAACACTATCGGGAATCATGACCGAGTTTCTTCACCGCGCGAGTTTTCTTCTTGCTGTGATTCGATAAGCGCGATTGCTGTGCCAGGAGCAAGAAACGTTGCGACCTTGCTCTTTTGTACAGCAGCTTCAGGGTTCAATTGATAACGTTCGATAATGTTTGTTGTGGGACGCGCGAGATGAGCTATACGTCGTCTTTAATTCATCCTGACACTTTTTCCAACCATTTTATTACTTGCTGCTACGATCTCATCGTGGCAATGAATAGCTATCGTTGTTTTTTTATCTTTCTTGACTGCTTATGTTAAAAAAATTACGAGAGGGTGAGAGAAATTTCAACAACTCACAATTTATTGCAGCTCGTAAATATATTTTAATTTTAATTTTTAATATTATTAATTTATATTTTTTCTTATTATATATTTTTTCTTTTATATTTTAATTTTAATTTCTAATTATTATATATTTTTTCTTATTGTATATATTTTTTCTTTTATATTTTTAATTATTAAAATTAAAGAAAGAGATAGAAAGACAATTATAGAAATTTAAGCTTTAAAATTATAAAAAGGAAGAATATGTGCGCGGGAAATTTTTTCACGTCAAGAAGATGTATTTACGATAAGTGTTTTGACGGCGCGTTAAAAGAGGGCTAGAGGGAACGAAAATATCTCTTTGTTCGAAAGATACATTCCTCAATATATATATTATCCGCCTTAAATGGCGGCGCAAGCGAGCAGTGACGTGTTACGCGATGCAACCGGTTCTCCAAAGCAAAGGGGATCCGCGAACACAATGCGGGAGAAATCTTGCGTGCTCGATGACCAAACACGGTCTAAGTCCAACGGTCACCCTTCTCAGGGCTCCTTGCGTGTCTCTCCCTTCGTGGAGGACGCACGTGTTCGCGCGATTACCAGTCGCTCATATATGGCCTCGGCAAAACATAGTTGGCGAAAACCGCGTACAGTAACGCGTCGTAAAACATATTTTATGACCGTGGTAATTAGGACGATCCAGTTTGAAAAATAGATGCGAAATTGTGGAATGCGAAAAGAAGCACTAACTTGATCATTATGTCATTGATTTTCTCGAAACTCAATGATTATTTATGATTACAATTATAACTAAATTATAAATAACTAATCTAATTATAACTTAATATTATAAAAATAATTATAAAAATAATGATAAAATTAATATTAAAAAAATAATTATAAAAATAATGATAAAATTAATATTAAAAAAATATATTGAAAAAATATGTATTTTTTAAATATTAAATCTCGGCAATTTTAGAAGAATAACTTTAATAATAATGGTAATTCTTTCTCTTGTCATTTATATTTATACATTATTTTAATTATATTTATTGTGATATTTCTGTGATATTTTAAAGTAAATTATTTTTTTCTACTTGTTTCGGGAAATGTTCTTATTAAATAAATAGCGTAGTTTTTTCATCGTTGACGTTTTCTTTCGATAATATTACTCGCCTGGCCCTTTTATCTAGTTATCGTCGGTCCTATAATCATTCTTTACATCTTTCGATAAGAAGATAATATAAAGAAGGGAACTATGATAAGCGGAAATAGTGAAGAAGTTTTGCGAAATACTTTTTGACTTGATTGTGAGATATATTCTTATCTTAAGATATTGATGAAATAATATATATAACGATAAATAACGATATTATAACGTCGAAAATAATATTATGCTCAAAAATAACGTATACAAATTAATTAAATTAATTTATATTTTTAATTTTATAATATCATATAAATTTATATAATAGTTATATGTAAAGTTATACAATTTAGATATGAAACAATATGTTCGTGCCAACATATTCTATTAATTAATATAAACTCTATTCATTTATATTCTATTGATTTCAATACATTGTGTGTAGACTTTTGTTTGTAAAGTTTCTATAACTATTTATAAAAATAAATAGTTTTTCTCGGCGTCCTTTATGGTATTTTCAATATTACGAATATTTTATGAGAAAATTTCACGATGCGAATTTTCTTGTAATCTGCCTTTTATAGTCAAAGGGCAAATATTGTCATTTACATGTATAGATTATATGTATATACACGTTTAGAGAAGTAGAATTGAAACGTCTGAAAGGGAGCAGATTGAATGGAGGAGAATCGAACATCAATCGTCATAATGACGTCCCATGATCTCAAAGGCCCTTTTGTCGAGAAGATCAGAAGCGGATCTCGAATTGCTGTTACTTGAAAGGTCCTACAAGATGCGCGCAAAGAGACGAGCAAGATTATTCGTATCATTTGCATCCGGCAATTTCTCGAGTATTAAACATGCTACGTGAATTTGTGACGATTTTCTTGAAAATAATTCTCGCTTATTTTATTATCATAATTATTGTATTATCATAATTGCGTGTTCGTTGCGGGGGAGTGTTGAAAGATAAACTTTATATCCTATTCAATAACGCTAATTAAAAATTATTACGGCTTGGCTTAGGAGGGTCATAAATCATTTCGCGCTCTTCCGTTTTGCTGAATGTCCGTTCGTCGGAAGGATAACCGTGTCCATTTTCTCTTCCTCCTTCTCCACTTTTTCTCTTCACCGAAAGACGGAACGGCGGCGCGCTTTTTTTATTTTCCGGCGCGAATCGGAATTCGTTCCCGACGACGACGGTCGGGAACAAGACGCGCTTCCTCCGTCTCGAGGAATCCCTAAAGATAGCGACACTCTGCCACGTGTCGACTAGCAGACAGATCTGCGACCGTTTCGTCATCCTGAGCTTTTCGCGAAATGCGCGGTGATTTTAGTACGTCGACAATCAGCGAAATTGTGTTTACTCTTGCTTCCCGCGAGAAATATTTATTAAATTAGGAAAACGATATTCAAGATTAGTGATTTCGTGTCTATGAATTTAATTCGAAGAAAGCGAGATTGATAGAATGCATTTTCGCATTGATGCACATTAAAGGTTGTGCACATTAAAGTCGTCTATAAATTTATATTAGTATAAGTAATTAAAACCGTAAGATAATTAATACCACGAATTATTATTGTTATTTAATACAAATAATGATAATAACTCGTGGTATTAATTAACTTGCTGTTTTAATTACTTGTGCTACTATAAATTTGATAACAGTCTTTAATGTGTATTAATGCATCCAACCGAATTATAAAAGAGAAATGAGTTTTTGCTTTTCACGAGGATAAATATATGGGAATAAATTTAAAAAATATAAATTTAAAATGCACTTGAAAGCATTTTAATTTATTATTATTATCTATAATATACGGGATTAATTGATTACGTACATATACCTACTATTATATACCTAACATGAGATTAATTTATTTATTAGAATTTATATTTAAAATCATTTGTTTTTTCATATATCGCATACATATCACGTTTAGACAAAACGATTTACGTATAATATTATCCGTACATTTATGTTTTATGTAATAATGTTTTGCAATCCTTGTATGTAGTCTCTTTATTGATCTCGCGATCTTTAATTTAACAATTTTCTATGCGCGTATAATGATTTAAAAAGAATATTTAATGAAATAATTAACCGTGACTCGGGATGCGAATGAGCGTTTGAATCTCCCGGATGTTCATGGATTTATAACCTTTCATCTTTGTCGGCTCTCAGACTTCTATCATCTCTTACAATTAGAAATTATTCCCGCAAGCGATAAAAACGATCTTCGTATTATTTTATCTATAAATCAATTCGACGAAGTTACGATTTAGCAAAATTAAGACCGAAAAATCCATAAAATTTTCATTTAAAATTAGTAAGATATCAAAAAGATTCATTACAATTTGTATTTTCTCTCAAACATATGCATTTTTTAAAAATTTCTTTAGTCAACAAATTAATTATTATCGTTCAGATAAAATTAAAATTCTGTCTTCAATTTTTTATTCGCGCCAAAATAAATTTTTAGATCTTTCTCAGAAAGAAAAAACATGGAATAAAATCGTACATAAAAGAACACAAGTAAAGTAAAAGATTGATGGATGAATACTAATTGGGAAAACATTTCTCTTCGAGATATCGGGCATACTGAAATTTTCCAGCTCAGTTGGCTGTCGCAGTTTGTATCCCAATGCGACACGCGGATAAATCAATACAGTTAAGTGCATATAAATAAACGTATCTCCATGATACGTATATTCCAAGATTACATTGCGCACGCTTTATCCTTGTTACGGTAAAACGATCTCATGTCGCAAAATAATTTTCACTCCTATCGGTTCGCTTTTCGTGTTTGTGCAGAGAGCGTGAAAAATGAAGAGAGGAGAGGATTTTGCCGCGATTTTCCATCATCATGCGATTCGATAAATCGTCATGCCACTCGAAGTTGTAATTGATCGAAAGTTATCGTTCTGTAACGATCTGCGCGATCTAATAATGCATTCTTGCTAAACTATTTCTCATTACGGTAGCTAATCAATGTGCATAAATGAACAGTTTATACATCGACACGAGAGCACGAGATGACTGTAAATCTGCGCGAACATATCCCATGTAACGTAAACTATCTTCGCGATTTAGAGTATGTATATCTTTTATGATAGGCTTTAAATTTTATATTAATAACGTAAAATCAAAGATATATTAGATTTGTACGAATAGAAAAAAATAATTTTTAGTATATTTTTAATTTTACTCTTTTGGTTTAATATATATAAATTTTATTTATATATTAAACTAAAAGTAAAATTAAAACTATATATGTGTGTTTTTTTAACAGTTGTGATTTAAAGAAAAAGTTTTTTTTCTGAAATATATGTTAAAGTTTATTTATTATTAATACTATTGCAATATTGTAATATTTAACTATTTTTTCTTCTTTTTTATTGCAGCAAAATTATCTCATGAGATTCGGTTATTTACCCCAGACTGATTTCGAGACGGGAAATCTACGGACAGAGGACCAACTCAAGGATGCTATAAGAAATCTACAGGTGAGCGAAATTATGACATAGAGATATGATCATGATCGTATCATGTATACCAAAAAAGCTAGTAATTTAATAGATTTAGTTTTACAATTTTAAATGTAAAATATATGACTTGTATATTTTGCTTATTTTGTAAAATTTTCTCATCTTAGAACTTCAACTGAAACAACTTACTCAAAGTTTTGACTTACTAATTAGTAGATAAAACTCGATTGCGCGCCAACTTCTGTAAATCGGCTTAAATCAATGATTATTCTCGTTGTAACTTATACATCATTTGGAGATAACACGAATCAAATGCACTGTGAATCAAATAGAGTCTCAAGCGAATTTCTCCATTCCATGAAAGTACGTATATACCTATCTCAAAAACGCGATCGATTCAATACGGATTCTCTAGAAGCCGTCTTGAGCGAGTCGATGAAAATCCTGTCGAAGGAAGTAGAGAAATGGGGCAAAATGTCCTAAGGAATTCCTTCGAGTGTCGGATATATGCTTCTTCTCGATTCTCATGCAAATCTTTATTGAGTAAGCTCGAGTAGCATTTTTACTATTATATTTTCCGCTCGCAAACGATTGCATTCCATTAACCATTCTACGAGGGAAGTGGGCAGAAGGGCAGGATATATAACTTGATCGAGGGTATCAGACTTAAATGTGAAATGGAACGCATCGGAATACTTTGGACGTTCTATAATCTTGGGTCCAGAGGGGAGCTCGAGTTTTATCCATCGACGTTCCTCGATGGTTTTATCGATAATCGCGTTTGTCAGATTCCGGACGCGTTTCTGGTTGAAATGCTCGAAAGCGTTTATCTCTCTTCAAAAAGATAAAACTTTGTTGACTGAAAGAAGCGATTATGTTTCCAGAAAAAACTATTCAATGAGCTTGTCGAAATATCGATGACGTATAAAACAATGAAATATTTTGGATTCGTTGATTTTTATATTCATTTCGAAATATTGTTTTCTGTAAAAGAGCGCGCTTTAGTTAAAATATTCCATAATTTATAGAGATGAAAAATGAATAAAATGCTTAACTTTTTGATGCAGGAATTTTTATATACAATATTATTATTTGATTTTGCAAAAAACAGTTTTTCACAGCATTTTTCATTTATTAGAAGCAAAGAAAAAATTAAAAAGAAGCATTTGTATTATAAATATTTAAATCTATAATTTTTAGCATTTTTTATCTTTTTTAACATTGGTCACAGATAGAATAAAGAAAATGCAATTTCTAATAATTTTTGATATTTCTGTGAACTTTTTTTTAAATAATATTTCGTTTTCGAGAGATTATATTGCATATATCATATATATTTACATTCTTGTTAGCAATTCGGTGGTATTCCCGTCACGGGGGAGATCGACGAGGCAACGAAGGGATTAATGACAGCCAAGAGATGCGGACTGCCAGATCAGCCGGATCCTAGATTCATCAAGACGAGGCATAAGCGATTCACCATCCACGGACAACAATGGCAATATCGAAATCTCACCTGGAGGTAAGTACACTTCAAAAATATTAGTCGAATATTGTTTAGAAATAAGAAAAATAATAATAATTCAAAAACAAAGAATAGAACGTGAAACAAAATTCGACTAAAAATTAAAGGAATCATAGGATGAGTCTTTCAAAAATGTTGACATAATATTCTTATACTCAATATTCCTGATAAGGCAGTTTATAAAATCATTTTACAAATTTTTTATAGGATGAGGGTCTTCTCATTGTTCACTAAAAGTATGTGAATTATTTTAATCATTTATTTGCGCGAGGTTTTAACATTTTACATTGACTTGAGAAATTGTCAAAATTTTTATTTGGCTTTTTACGGAAAATTGAAAACAAGGTCGCATATGAGAAAATTTCAATCTTCAATTTTAATTTGTTTTTTTGCACGAAACGTCATGTGTTTTCGAGCCTTTCTTACTGACGCATTTCGCGCACGCGTATATATATCTTTTGTTAAATTATTCAAGAATTTCGACGATGGGAACGCATTCGGAACGAATCGCAAGTCACGCGTTGTCAAGATGCGGCGACGCGACGCGTTTTTCGCGTGAACTTGCGGACGGAATTATCGCGGCGCGTTGTAAGTAACGATAATAATATCCTCGTCGAGATGTTTCTCGACGCGACGATAACTCATCTGTATAGGTACCTGTTGGTTAGAGACGGTCCAAACAGGATGTCTGGCCCCTTAATTGCGGGCTTCCTCGTGTCGGGGCCTCGCCCCGCATTAATGTACTAACTCGCCTCGGAAATGCCATTGACATTGTTGGTCCCCGGCCAACTGGCGGCTTCTTGCGAATTGCAGAACGATGGGAACCGAGCGTCTCTTGCCGAGAAATTAAGAAACGCTTTAGCTCGTAGAAACACGGTATTTACACGCTATTTTTCTTGGCACGCGTCTCTTTTCATCGACACATGCTCTTATCTTCAACAATAAGTCTTACACTTTATAGCTTCATCTCGATATACCTTCTTGTCTTTTATTACTTATAAATTTGAGAGAAAATATATTCTCTTCGACAATCTTATGAAGTTTGAAATTTGATTTGGCAAATGTGTAAGATATATTTGAAAAATAAGTACTCAAGAATAAAATATGTACGATATACAATTTTAATTTTATTTAAACATATTTGAAAGGGATATTAAAAAATAAAAGAACAATATATTCTAATACTTTAACGACGCAGTTTGCACAATAATTTAATCGTTATTTAATCATTATTGTTTTGGGAAATATTATCATGTGAATTGAACTATTTCTATTGTTTTATTATTTAAAAAATTAATTAATTAATATGTGTCTGTGAACACATGTTGAACGTTAGCGGTAAAATAGGTCTCTGTTTTGATGTTGTGCCGGTATCATAGAAAACTTCTAAGCCTTCATGTTGATAGGGAGACTAGCTGCAATATCGACTATATTTTGACGCATCATGTGGCACCCTCTAACAATTAATCGATAGTCGTGATTTTATTAATTCATAATTGAAAAATGTTAACAATTTAAATTATGAAGTTCGCATTTTTTACCTTCTTTTGTTGAGATAATTAATATTGTATCGTGATATAGTTTTTATTTTTGCACAAGTTTGCTTCTAATAGTAAAAATAAAAGAATATTTTATCTTTTAATACAAATGTACTACTGTAGTTTTTTTAATTATTATTATTGTTAAAATATTTTTCAATATTATGCGTTTTAAAATACATATCCCGAAATAGTACACAAAAACAATTTTTTTTTTGACGATTCAATTTCTATTTATGACATGGATTATTCGAATTGCATTTTTATTTTGTTGTTTTGACTTTTTTATTATATTTATAAACTGGATTGCAAGTTTTGGTTGTACATTTTTAAATGAACATTTTAAAAGTCACTAAAATATAGAGGAAGAAGATATATCCACATTATTTTAATTAACAAATAGAATTAAAGATAAGTTCAAGATAACTAAGATAAGTTTAAGAACGTGAATAGTGACCTGTCATATTAGTATTTTCATTGTTAGTTATCTCTGCATTGTTCGAAGTGCATTTGAGCGGCTTTGCAAATTACACCCGATGATAACGTCGTACGGCATCTATAACGTCGTACGGCATCTATTACGGCCGTTAATATTCAGACATGCTAATTAGCGCGAATCCTACACTGAGCTCGTTATTAATTAGCCGCTTTAACGAGTCGCCGAATTTATCCTACGGTGGGAACGCGAACAGAAACTTCGCGAAGGACGAAAAAAATCCCCGTAATTTTCACTCTCCGGGAAAATCCACGGTGTATGTACTCTACGTCCGTCATGCAATCGGAACAATCAGAATCAAAGTGCGTTGCCTACCCGGATTGGGTAGGTCGAGTGATTAACTTCGTTATCTGGTTATCGCGCTACGGCTTATCCGCGAATTTTGCGAGAGGACCGATGGATGTCCAGGCCTTTGTGTACGGATTTCGATCGGGGCAAATTTGGTAGACTTTCATGCGCATCGATGAGAATTTATTTACCCTTTTCTAACTTGACTCTATTTGTTCCTCTCAACGTGTATGGGGTCAAAGGAAAATGCGAGCTTTTTATCGAGGGAGAGAAGTTTGCTAGAATTGTTGGATTTGCATTTTCACGCAAGTAATTTGTATTTTTTGTATTTCATCATCAAAAGGAAAGCTTTAAATGATGTGCGATTACTTTTATTTTAACGCGATTAGGAATTCGTATATATATATATATATCGATTTTTGAAAATTAAAAATAAATTTCATTTTTTCAAAATCACACGTGCATATCATATATATGCATGATTTTTTACGCAAATATATATTTAATTAAAAAAAATATAGAGAGAGGAAGAATATCTTTATATCCTGTTGCTTCTTAGATAGTAAAGAAATTAAATTCTTTTTTAATTTGCGACATTAAATGTGCGGTGCAATTTTAAATTGAAGTAGAGATTGAGCGCCACGCAACCTAATGGCAATTACGAGGTAAGAAATTCACGACGACGGCACTTTGCCTAATTTTCCCTACGTTGCTTGAACGAGCAATTCAAAATTAGTGTCTCGACGTTCCGAAGTTTCGAGTGTCTGGATGCCTGAAAATTTTGTCTCCTCCTCCTCAATTTTATATTAAGTGTAATGCAAAGTAATTCAGTGAAATTAATTTAAGACAAGCTTTTAATATTTATTAAATATAGAGCTCTCGCGAACCTCTAACTGGCAAGAAAATACTTAATGATCCTTTTAAGGAGACCAAATCTTATTGAAATATTTTCTAATGATAAGTAAATAAATTACAGGAAGAAAATTATATAATATTATTAGAATATTTCTATTATTGAAACTTTAAGTTATCATGTTAGACAACATCATAATATCGTGTGGTTTGGAAATTCATACAATTATTGTACATTACTTGCAAAAGGAAAATAAAATTATACTTTTAAATTTTTGCACGAAATATTGAAGATTTCGCAATATTATAATAATCTTCTAAAATCGATAACTGTTAACGCGACAAATATTTACGAGTGATACTCAGTTTGCGATATCGATATCGTCGCGAAAATTTGCGTTTGATTCGCAGGAGAAATTTCTAGTCAGTCTAGTATTGGCTTATGGACTGTCACTGTTTAGAGACAGCTGAACATTTCTACAGACTGCATGATCCGCGGTGACATAGTAGGATTCATCATCGTCGTCTCGCGCGACGAGCCAACCGAGCTTTGAACAGGCAAGGGCGAATCCGCAAAGCTGCAAGTCAAGAGTTGATTTACTGTATTTGTCTTTGCGAATATAGCGGAGAAACGTCTCTTTGTAAAAATGCGGAAAGATTCGCGTGTATTTGCGCCGTAATATCAAAACGATTCGCTTGATAGTGTTGAAATAAAAACCTTGTGTAAAGGAAGAAATAAGTAAGAATACCATTAATTTTACCGGATATTCTCGGTGAAAAGAAAATGTACAAGAAATGTCACATTTTTATATAGAAGCTACTTTGTTAATTGGATTAAATCAATTTTTTTCTTTTATGACTTTCTCTCTTTTTCTTTTTTTATAAAATATAAAATTAAATTTTTTATAAAATTGTTTATTAAATTAATAGTAAATTAAATATAAAACTTGCGTACGTAATCAAGAATTAATAATATTTTGAGTCATCGAGAGATTTTTTCTGCTTTGAATTTTAATCCTTAATTTAACATCTATATATACTTTCATATTTTAAGCATAGTTAAATTATTTTCTCTTTTAAATTATTTAATTTACAGTTTTGTCAAAAGCTCTTTTTAAACTTTTAAGTGGAAAATTCGTTTACTGTTTATGTATTAATCAAACTAGAAATGTTTAATTTCTATATAAATTAAATTTACTGAAATTCTTTAAAATTTAACGTGAAGTAATTGAAATAAAAAGTAGGAGCAAAATTTTGACTTAGATCATTAAGAATATTTAAATTGATTTCTATCTTTTTTTATAAAAGTTATTATCTGATTGTCTTTTATATATTATAGTTAGAGTCGATTAAAATAATTAAAGCGACATTATTTCCTCAGTGACACTATAAAAACATTCGAGAACCATAAATAATCCAGTAGTGGCTTTACGAATTATTTGTTCGTAAATTTTTGAAGAGCAAAATTAAAATAGAAATGCAATATTAAAATAGAAAAAATATCGTATATGCTATCATGTGTCGATGTTTTCCGAATCATTTGGCACGAAGTTAATTTTTCGCAAAAAAATCAACGATTGGCCCGATTTTTCCAACCTCTCTGTCTCTTTCTTTCCATTTCGCGTCTCTCTTTTCCTCGATTTATATTTCTCTCTTGATATCGACATCGCCAAACTTTGAAGTTGGCTGCATAAGACGACTAGAAATGATCGAGATGTAAGTCTAGAAATCTCGCTTGCCGAATGCTGCGAATAAAATTAGCGAAGTGTTAGTTAAACGATGTTTCTTGGCGATTTTTCTGCAAATTTTTCGTAATGTGCAGTTTTACGCGATAGAATATCTTACATCATGCCTGTTAAAAAACTTAGAAATTGTTTTTTATTGTTAGACATTTTCTTTAACCCCAATTATGAGAAAAAAAATTAAAATTACATATATACATACTATTATATATATTTTTATTCCTAGAGAAAGGGTGAGAGAGAGAGAAGATTTTTGTTATATAAATTTTATAAAAATTTTGTGGAGATTGTGTATTTTTTATTTAACTTGTGTATTTTTTATTTAACTGTATCATCCGAAATATCTATCACCGAGATATCTTTGCTCATTTTTTTATCGGAGTATACATTATAGTATTCTTTGACAGAATCATTTATATTTACTTTTCCACAAAGGAGCTATGATTCCCCCGCTTGAAATATTACGTGCATTACGCTGAAACGGCAGCTCATTCCGCTTACGAACGGAACATTTTCGCGCGTTTTACATGGACGTGACGAAATTTACCAGTCAGAAACTGGAGCACCGCACGTTACGGCGTTTTCCTCGCGTGTTTCCGCTAAGAGAAAGAAAGAAACAGAATCGAAAGTGCAAATTGAATTGGGAATACGTATACGAGGGAATTTTCACGAGAGTGAAGGCGGAGAATTGTGATCGAGACGGAAAACTTTGCCTCAATCTCAGCTGATATAAAAATACGCGATAAACGTTTAAGGATATATTCGTGAATTTCTGCAAACTCGCGTGAACTAAACGTCCCGATTTGCGACTGAAAATCTCGCGATGTCGAAGCGCTTGTCGATTTACAAAGCGATGATTTTAAATTTTTGAATTTTTGACGTATCACGCCTATCATGCATATTTGAAAGACACTAATGTATCCGTAATTGCAGTGCATTTAGTGCGTAATAATATTTAAATTTTTTTATTGAAACTTATAAATCAAATATGAATAACGCTACTTAAAATTTAACGAGAATTTTACAGTGAAAATAAGGTAAATGATGGAGAAAAACTCATAATTATACACATGGATTTTTATTTTAGTCTAAATATAATATGTATCAAATATATTTTAGTCAATAAATAATAATTTAATTGAATATAAATATGTTGAGAAATATAATAAAATAGAAAGAATAGAAAAATATAAATAACACTAATGCCCGATTTCATCAACCGCGTTTAACTTTAATCTTAGTTCAACTCACTCTTTGTCTCTTTCTAAAGGAAGAATTAAAAGGAGATAAAGAGTGAGTTAAACTAAGATTAAAGTTAAACGCGGTTGGTGAAATCGGGCATAAAAGATTTTTAAATCACTCTCAACTATATCTGTATTTTAAATCCGAATCTCGTCAGAAATCGAAGGGATACACTGTAGACATTGGTGATTCAGATGTATCGATAAATTGTCGAACAATAGGTTAGTTTATAGCAAAATAGTATGTGTGATGCCGTTTTTCCTTTTGCAATCGTGTCTCTACGTTTCTTGCGAATCCCATTCTTTGCAACGCCATTCAGTTGGCAGTCGTCCAGCTAACGGCCATCCAATTTGTTCCTAAAAAAGAGAAAAGTAATCGCTACATAAATCTTTACGTTAGTCGTTCCCATTATTTTCACCTTATATTTTTCCCGTGCTGTAACAGAAGAATATAGGCGTGCATGATTTATAAATTTTAAAAATGATATATCGCAAATAACCATTTGATTTAGAGCATTCCTTCTTAGAGAGTTACGAAGCCACAAATTTATTTAATATAAATAATAATTAATGTAAATCCAGAAATTTTTGCGTTTTTTACACTTTTTTAGAAAAATAGGAAGATGTATTTCCTATACAAAAGAGTGTATATCTAAACTACTGTAAACTAATATTTCTTTGATGGTGTCATATAAATTAAAAATTAATTATATGGAAATTTTTTTTAAAGATTTTAATGCACTGAGAAAAAAATAATATTGAATCAACAACATCAATGTAATTGAAATTTATCTTATTAATTCAACACTATTAATCAAATCAATACACCATATAATTTGATTAATAATGTTGTTGAATTAATAAAATAAATCCCAATTACACTGATGTTGTTTATTTTTTTCTCAGTGTGGACTTTTCTAAAAAATAAACATCTTTATTTCATTATTGAAGATTGAACATTTATTACATAATTTATTAGAAAAAATTAGGATGTCCTTTTGAGATCAGCTGTATCAGTTTTAAAGAGCAATTGAATGATCGATATACCTACAAAGAGTAACATTCTACATGTACAATTTTATTTGAAACTGATGAATTCGGATCGATCGCGCGTTCTCTTACCAGCGAAAATATTTTTCTTGATGTTTGGAAAAGCACATTGATATGCCCAATATTTGCGATATTCGTGAATTATACTGCTCGCCACACATATGATCCAGATTATTCGAATATTCGATGCACGAATATGATTCTATTCATCCGTATGGAAAAAATTTATAGATATTATTCATGGACTTTCGAATTATTTATGACGCGAAAAATCAAGGGAACAAGAGAATGCTGAAACAATACTGAAATCCTACGAATTATTCCAACGAGTAGACTTCTATAGTTCGCTTAAATTATTTCGACGAAAGTTTTTTTTTATGACATCGCAAAACATTAATTTAATGATTTTTCCAGTATAAAAATCCAGTAAGAAAAGACACTCTGAGAATTATGTTATGATTTGCACTCATATTTAATGCTATCTAGATATAAAAATTACACATTTAGAATCTCTGCGTAAAATATATTAGTAAGAAAAGATAAATATTTGCAGTAAACGAATTGACAAAAATTATAAAACGTAAAATATTAAATATATTTATGCAAGTACTTTAAAATATTTTTGTTTCAAGACAATGCAACATGAGGCTTAGCTTTTTTTACATCTTGTACAGAGGTCAAATTGCAATTTTGTTTAGATAAATAAAGATGATAAATGATATATAAAAGGAGATTCTTCTCTCTCGCATATATTTTTATGCATGATGAAAAAATTTATTAATTTTTACTTATTCGTTTATAAAATAAAGTAGATTTATACGAAAAAAATTATTGAGAAATCTATATTATTTGATTTTTATTTTATCACGAGAAGAGCAACTATGTGTATCTTAAAAAATGGATGTACAAACATGGATAATGATAATCCCCGAAGAGTTTAAGACGAAATAGATATGGGCACTTTTGATTCGAGTGCAGGAAAGAAAGATAATATTTTTTCATAATAAATATGTTTCTATTTCTGAAGCATGTCATAAATATGCGAGATAGTCCTCACAATGTAGCAAAAGTGTTTGGACTTTTATGCAGATATTTTGTTGTGCATTTTCTCTTATTTTTATTAGATTCTCATCATTTTATAATTTTTCTACGATATAAATTAAAAAACTAATTTCTCTTCCTCTCTTTCTTTATTAAACGAAGAAAATTTTTTATTAATTATGATATTAATTAGATTAATGTGCAAACAAAATTTTTATTATTCAAATATATTTTTATCTGTTAATTTCTTCATATATTGCCTGAAAAGAAATAAAAATTAGCTGCCTACGGGACTGAATCGAGGTTACTGAGAATGCCCGAGATAACGTAATTTCTTAGCGCGTTACTCTCGTGTGGAAGCTTTATTATTTATCCATGATCCGACCTAAGGTGAATAAAATATCAAACACGAAATGCTGATTTTGGCGGTGCTCGAACAATGTGGGCGCCTTGTCAAGTAAATTTTGGAATGGACGACTCGTTTCCTCCGTCCGCTAAATAAAACGCCGCTATTTAACACGCAGAATTATGTGAATGAATTTTATCTCGTTTATCGCGTAAATTTACAATCGCGCATTATATATTTTTGGAGAGGAAGAGTGAATTAGTTTACATATTTAAAAATGTTTTTATACTTTATTAATATTTAAAATTAGTTTAAATTTTAATAATTTGCAAATTTGGAAATTTGAAAAAATTTGAAAATTTTGCAAAGATGAAAATTTGTCTAAAAAAGAATTGCGCATTCAACAATTGATTGAAATGTTAGTATGATAAAAATTAAAAGAGAAAATAAATTATGAATATAATAATATAATAAATTCTAATATATTAATAATTTAAAATAATAAAAAATATATTTAAAAAAAACAAAACCTTTTCAAAATATTTTTCTCTCTTTCTCCTTCTTTTTTAAATCGATGTTTTAAACATTTTCCAATTTCATAATAGAACATAGATATTTATTTTATTTTTACTATATTGTTTATACAATTTAGTTATTTGGTTTTAATAAATTGTATTAATTTTTTGTGTTTTATATATTGTAAAATTGGGAGGTCTATATAAATGAAACTCTAAAATTCCTTATTTATGGCAATTTTTTCTGCCATTTGGATTAATCATAATTTCTTTCGCCAATTTTGATACAAGTTTTTTTAAGCTAAATTTAAACGCCATTAGAAGTTGGGTGCTACTTGTTAAATGTTAGAAGAACTACTGTAAGCAATTCTGCCTGTGCACTATTTTAAATTCGCTTTCATTCTCGTATGGAGTATTTCTGAGGAACTTTTGTCTCCCGGTAATTAAAAACTCGCGGAAAATAAAGGTCGAGAGTCGAGTAAGTGTGCTAATTGATCCGACTTCGTGACGAACAATCGCGTTTTACTCGCCGGAACAAAGTTCTCGATTTTTGCCTATTCGCCTCGAGGTAAATTTTCGCGTTTCCTCTTACGGATTCAGCGAATATATATATTAGTATAAAAGAACTTTATATTTCGACTACACACACCAAGATGATTTCTCGATTTATTCTGCAAATTTACAATTCTTTATTTTATTAAGTCCATGTACGTATGATATTATTAATAATTATTTAAAATAGAGATAATAATTTATATAGATTTAATATTTTTGATATAATGTGAATAACGCTTTTTATATTTCACATATTTTATTATTTATTAGCCATTTATTTTACTTATTTTCTCGCTACTTATGTTATTTAATTTACCATTTTGCTTGATTTTTTTTTCGCTATCTGTATTTATTTTGTTTTACTTCAGAGATTATATTCATAGCAAGAATTCTGAAATTGTGTTTGATTTTGGAACTTCTAAAGGAGATTCTAAATCCATCATGAGGCAAATTCGGACATTTAATTTATTCGCCACAATTACACCAGGATAATCATCATCGGTGGCCACGCATGTCGGAAGATAGATTATGGCATGACCGAAACGACCGTAATCACAGTCGCGAGACTCAATAATTTGAATTCCAGCAATCGGACCTCTGAGCTTGCGGATCGATTCTCGTAATTGTCGTTTATCAAGAGCTAAACGATTAAATTAAAGCTAGAGCTTTTCGTTCTAAAAACTTCGGTTAATCCGTTTTTTTTTTCTAACATAGATTGAAGTAACGTAACTTTTCATAAAAAAGATAATAGTATCAACATTATCTGTCTAATTTTATTATAGAAAAGAAGATATTCTTGAGAAAAGTTATTTTGAACGAGGCAAATGTAGAGATGACGAGAAAATTTCCCTCGAGGCAACTTGCTTCCGCGCGAGAAAGTTCATTATAATATTAAATTTGTTCATTATAATAATAAGCTTTGTACTTGCATTTTAACATTTGGCTTAAATTGCGCGAGATGACTTCCGATCGGAAATGTTCGAAATAAGTTAGCGCGACATTGGAATGGGATACTTTGTGGATTATCGTAAAAGTATATAGCGCCAAGAGAGGCCAAGAGTCGATTTCCTGTGGACAATGGGATCATCGTCGGTGCTTCGGTGAGAAGAGAAAAATACGCGAGGAGACGGCAGTTACGTGTCTTGTTAAATTCGCTAGAAAACGAGGCACGAAATCGCCGTTTCAAATGGAATGAGATTCGTGTGTAGAAAATTAAAGTAACAATCTAACATCCTATTGCGGCGTAATATGAATTTTTTACGAATATGATATTTTTCATGGCGCACTAAATAATTTTGTCGCATAAGAGTTTCATCGTATCTTTTTTATAGCCTTTTACACATTTATATGTATTTTTATGTTTCTCTTTTATTGCTTCTTAATGTACTGTTGCAAACTGCTGCTGATAGAAAAATAAAATATAAATAAAATTGCTTTCTTGGACTCTCGATAAAGGGATTAATTAAAAATTAGATCGTGTAAAGATAGAAAACGGGTGGAATTTAATCGAAGAATTTTTACTACGAGGTCACATATGGTTTATTTTTTTCGTCCTTTTTTGAATTGGATATATGCACACCGTGTGTCTCAGATAACGAGCTCTGCCGTGAATTAATATCTCTCTATTCCCCGCGAAATTGCAAAAAGTATGAGAAGAGTTTGTGGAATCCAGAGAGAGAACATGAGACATGGAGTGAGAGATGACGGGACCGAAAGGAAGAAAGGTGAGCAACGTGCGCACGAGGGCGATAAAAAGGAAACGGGAAAGTGGCAGCCATACTACTCCGACTCAAAGTACCTCAAAGGACTTCAAAGGACCCCAAGGATCTTGATGCTCTTCTCAAGGAGCTCTCGATATTCACGTGGTTCCATTATATTGCATAATTAATTAGATCGTTATGCAATGGCCGTTGCAACATGCCGGCTGCGAGAAGCAGCGCCAGGTCCCAAAGGATGAAGGGACCCACAGGTCTGAAAAGGGACCCACTCGAAAAGAGGGAAGGGAGGAAGAATCTCCGCGTCTCGTGGGTCCGGCTACAATAATCTTCATTGTTTCTAGCAATTAAGCCTCGCGCCTATCGTCCTTGTAGGAAGTCCTGTGGCCCAAGAAGTGGAAGTTCTCTGTCTCTCTCTCTCTCTCTCTCTTCTTGTGGACGAATTACGTCTCTCGATCGCGCGACACGTGATTGGCCGCCATTGTCCGCGAGATTCACAACGATCCTGAACAAAGGGATCGTCTGTCATGGTGCCCCATTGTCTCCCAGCTTGTTTGCGTTATCCGCGAGAGGCCGGTTTGCGTTGCGCAAACTTCGACCCTTGACACGAACTCTCTACCTCTCTCTCTACCTCCCTCTCTCTCTCTCTCTCACGCTCCCTTGTCCATCTCTTTTGCCTCGTCCTACTTGCGCTCCTCTCTACTTGTCTGCCTCTCGCTCTGACTCGGCATTTCGCGCGCGCTGATATCCTTTACGCGCGTTCTCCGCGTTTCACCGAACGACGACTCAATTAAGTTGAGCCAGCTTAACGCGATTATTGCAAATTCTCCGAGGATCGGAGCCGGATTCTAATACGGCTCGCTCGTCAGATGATCGAGAAGAACGAATAGTTTGCTTCAGCATGAGACGGGTAACTGCTCGATTCTAAAACTCGTCTCAGAATCACATTAGAGAAACTTAATCTCAATCTATTTCTTTATCTTATTCAATTCTACATATTATATCTTTACGTGAATTTCTAAAATTCCTCTTTTTAAGAAATTAAAAAAAATTAGGAAAAAAAATTAGAGAAACTAAAAATTAAAAGTTGAAACTCTCCTTAAGAGATGCTAAAAATTTGTTTCAAATCTTCTCTTAAAAATCGTGCTATGCCACGTTGCAGCGAAATCTTCGACATTTTTCTGCTTGGAAACAGTAAAAGCTACAGCACTTTTTCTCCGGTGATTCTTTTCGATATGTCGTATCGCTCCTTTCCTCCGTTAAAAAAAAGGAAGAAATCAGTCGGAGACAGCCGTCAGGTGGAAACGCCTACACATCGTCTTACTCTCGCGGTTAGGAGGGCCACAGTAGGATGCAATAAATTTCCTTCCTCCGTCGCTTTCCTCTTCCGTCACTCTCTATACTCCTCTATGTCGTCACAGGCCACGCTTAGTTGTCCACGTTCCCTACTTCGGAGGATGATTTATTAACTCTGCCACGAGACCCCGTGCAGGATGTCAGAAAGTGGAAATGTTCTTCCTGCCTATCGGACCTTATCTGTATGCTCCGCTTGTCGCACGATGCATAATCGTCCTGTGCGACTTGCAAGTTTCATTCTTCCGTCAATCGTTTTTCGTCACTGCATTCGTTATTGTTTTTATTATTTAACAAACGAAATTATTCTTTATCCATCTGTATACTAATTTCTCCTTTTTTTTATTTTACGCACACACACTGAAAAAAAGGACATTCTTGTTTTGAAAATATATTTAGTTTTAACATGGAAATCTTGAAATGAGATTATATTGCGTTAATTAAAGAAAAATATAATTGCTTGAATAAAGTCATTTTATAGTTCAATCAAGAAAAATACATTTTTATGATTTAAGATTTAATTTTCTTGAATGGAAAAGAAACAATGTTGGATAAAAAATAATAATTTTTAAATCAAAGATTATAATTTTCTTAAAGTAGAATTAAATAATTATATATTCTTGAGGTGACAATTACAATATTAAAATAAGACTATAATATTGTTGAAATTTAAAATTATTAAATTCTTCTAAGAAGATTATAAATTGTTACGTATATACGAAACAATGAACGCGTTAGTTTAAGTATATAATAAGTTTTGATTTGACACTTATTTTTTTTCTGTGCACGCGATAACGATTTCGTCCTTTCTTCGCTAGTTTTATTATATAGGTGCAGTTTATGAATTAATATAGAAATATTTTTTTTCTTCGAACTGGGGAAAAAAACGGAGCTTGTGCATTGTGTGGAGGAGAATTAATTGGACGGAAAGTTTTATTCTTGTGAAAGCGAGTGTATTACTACAATTTTGCGAATAAATATATATGTGGAATACATTACGAATGATACAATGAATAGACTCGCGTATCTCTCTATTTAAAAAAATTGAATTAATAAAAAGAAGAATTTTTCTCCCGATGCAGGAGAAAAAGAGAGGCATGATGCGTAATACGATAGAGTTATGTGTAATAAAGCTTAATGAATTATCACGTATAAAATGCATCGTGATAATAAAAGCAGAAAAATGGATATTCTAAATACTTTGCGAGAGATTATAATTGGATGATATAAAGACGGTTTTAAAAGAATTGATTTGGTATCTGTTGTAAATAGAACCTATACCTGTTGTAATAGAACCTACTCGTTTTCCATGAAAAGGAAACGCTGACGCTTATGAAAATTTGAGGGCATTACTAATGGGAATAAATTCGATGCAGTAACTTGCAATAATTGATCAACCTTTCGATAACATAATCGCACTGTGCACGCTATAAAATATACAGTTTTACATTCACGATTGTAAATTATTAGTTCGGAGCATTTCGGATTATCAAGATTATAATCCTTTCGATAATTTTAAGCCAATTTTTCTCAGCGATAAATATCGCTTAGTATCAAAAATTCATATTAATATATTATATATACAATTGAAGATGAGATTTCTTTTCGAATCGCAAAACTGCAACTTATCAACGTAGCTTTATATAAAGAATTAAATCATTGTTAATTTAATAACATCAATTAATAAATAAATTGTTTGATTTTTCAAAATTTTAACGAAACTTTCAATCTTGATAAATAACCATTGCAATAAAGTTTTGCAAAATTCTTCATCAAGTTTCACGAATGATCCGTTACGTCTTTATTAACTCAAAAATTCGCGCGGTTTACCACTAATCCCGAGGAGATTAATAGCGTCGTAACAATATGAGTAAGAACTAACAACAACGGTGCAAGACGGAAATGAGGAAGAAACACGCGGATGGCGAAAATGCATCTCGAAGAATTATCGTTGCGGGGAAAGAGAACAACGAGCTTGAAGGGGCGTATGCGATGCAACGGGAGCGTGTTTCACCACACATGTTTCGTATCAGTTGAGCTCGGAGTGCGACAGATGAGAACCGGCAGTCTGTCAGCGCTGCGCACAAAGAGCGCAGTGGTTCGTAATCGCTGATGCGATATTATTTAAAAAAAGAGGAAGAGAAAGAGAGAGAGAAAGAGAGAAAATTTTTAATCTTTTTTAGTAAAATTTGAATGAAAAATTTTATTGTTGTCTCAATTTCCTACAAAAAATGAACGATTGATCCGAAAAAAATTCTTTTCTAAAGAAAAATAAAATTGGATAAAAATAAAATTCTTTTTGAGATAAAAATAAAAATTCTTCAAGAATTGTAATCTTAGGAGAAACACTTAAAGATTTTTATATTTTGTTGCCTTTTTTTGCACAATATTGCACGCACGTAATATTCTTTAATAGTTTGCACTTATCGTTGCCTACTCATACGGCCGATATCTCGCGGACCGTATGGAACTAGAAATGTTTAGCGACAATACCGTTTTATCATCTTGCTTTCGGGTCTGTTATTTATCACTGTGTGATATCGTCGACGCCCTTCGCAGCACAGCATTCGCTTTCCGAATGGTATATCTAGGTTGCATTGTAAAACGCGCGCAGAAAGAATTTTTTTCTCAAAAATTTTCCGGGAACAAGTTGTTTTTTCGGCTACGGGCACGACATGCAAATATGCATGGAAAATCGCATGGAAATATATTGAATATTGAATTTTTCAAACCTGTCATATTTTCAACTTCTGAAAATAGAAAATGTGCGATGTCTTAATTTTATTCGCGTTCGATTAGACAATTAGGTGAATAATTGAGAGAAAGAGAGAGAAACCTTACACTTTAGAGGAATTGTCAAAGGTTAAGCTATTTTCGATTTGTGAATAGTTATCTGTAGGCTGCTATCCGTAGAGATGTCGAATGACATTTTAAGATCGGATCAATAAGCAACGAATTAATCGATTTAAAACGAATTGCATCATATTGTTAATTTTAATATACTTTATTCATAGTAAAAAATATTTTTATTAATTTTATTTTTGCATTAAATTTCTTTAAAATAAAAATATTTTTATTAATTTTTATTTTTGCATTAAATTTTTACTTAATTCCCAGTTTTTATTTTTAATGTTCAAAATTGATAAAAACTGTTCTGGAAAATTTTCATTCAACGACGATGAGATTTCTAATATCAGCGATTTTGCGACATTCGATAAAAGAATAGCAAGGAATTTGGAAAGATTTTAGAGAGGACAAGCTTCGAGAGAGGACACGCTTCAAGAAGACGATGCGATATCTAGATACACTGAACAATGGCTGTCTACGACGCGCGGTGAACCGTCTGACATCGCGATCTAAGTCAGAGTAAAGGAAGTTCTACCTTGAGATAATGTCGGGATGCGTTGCTTCGGGCTTTGATCTATCGTCGCGTAATTAGCGCCAACGATGGCAAAGTTCGACGATGCGGAAATTGCTGCATCTCTGATAGATTACGAGGACAATTAATTATAAAAAAATATTCTATAAATGCTAATAAATGTTAAATACTTTTTCTAATCAATTTCATTCATAAAATGAGTAGCATAAAATAAATTATGATAATTAACATCGTACGCTGTAGATAATTTTTTATCTGAAAATTAAAAATAGGATAATTTTTATCTGAAAATTAAAAATAAGATAACTTTTATTTGAAAATTAAAAATACGTAATCGCGTCGAGTAAATTGTGAAAATAAGTTCAATTGATCAGCTAGGATTGATATCTAGATTTTCTTTA
Source organism: Camponotus vicinus (assembly GCF_025532165.1). NCBI lineage: Eukaryota > Metazoa > Arthropoda > Insecta > Hymenoptera > Formicidae > Camponotus > Camponotus vicinus. The sequence goes on from NW_028141945.1 coordinate 18,058,344, forward strand.
ACATATTTATTTCGAAATAAATAAACTGATTATCGAAAATTAATTTATATAAAATTGTCAAAACCTGTAATATTATCTGTAAAACATAAAATGTAATATTTTACCTGGGGATTTTAAATTTGCTCCATTTTGATACGTTCATGAGACGAACATCTGTTGTCGAAATACCAATTTTAGTCGATACACGACAACGACATCCTTAATTACACGCGCTATGCGATGTATCGATGAGAACAAATAAACATGGTAATTTCGGGTCTCGCAAGTTTCCTCGAGTGTTGTTATCCATTAGGAACACCTGTATGTCATGTAATCACAATACAACACCGCCATAAATGAGACCAGATGCAGCGGGTATGTATTATGGACACACATGCGTGTGCGACGTCGCAACGAGAGGCGCGAATAGCTGGTTCGAGGATACCTCGGCTCATTGTTAGTGCTTTTCAACCGGTATCGTACGAGCATTTTGAATTTTCCGATGACACTATTGAATTATTACATTGCTATCTTGAGGAAACAGCTGTGTCATAAAGCTGACATCACATACTAAGTACATAATTAAAAATTGAATTATTCTGTACAACTTTATAAAACAGGTTTTCGATTGATTGACACATTTTTCAGAAGCCTTTTCGAAATATATGTATATCTTTTAGGCGAAGTTATTATATTTGCGTTTTTAAAATCTCGGATCCGCGAAATAAATGCTTTAATTAAACTCGCACGCGCAATCAACAAGAAATTTCGGTCCATTAACGGCAGGCTCCAACGTGCTGATCTAAGGGGTAGAAAGGAAGGGGAAAGGAGGACGTTGAATCTACGACACCGGGGGTGTTGTCGTGCTGACTTTTAATTGCGCACATGGTCGACGCCTCGCATTCTCGATAAGGGACAATTATCGTCGATAGTCTCGGAACAACGCCCCCTCGCTCTAGGCTTTGCGTACACCGGGTGTCGCGAGCGAGCGAAACAATGGACCCTCTTATATTTCGTCGCCTGTCCCACCTTAGGGGCCTTTGTGCCGAGAAAAAAATGCACCTCATTTGGCCTCGACTCGTTGCACAATATGAAATGCGGGAGACCGCTCTTCTAGCGCAGTTAAAGCCATGTCTGTCATTTTGATTTATTTTTCATAGGAAATTAATTGAGCCTTTTTTTCGAGCCTCTTTCGAAAATTTCTCGAATTTTATCGTCATTTTATCAATTCTATTATGAAATAAAAATGAGAAACATTACATAAGATAGAACTATAAGAATTATGATATATACCTACAAGAATTATATAATATAATATTAAATATAATATTAAAATATAATATATAACTATAAAAATTATAATTTATTATTTTTATTTTATTATTTTTATACATATAAATATAAGTATAAAAATATGATTTTATTATTCTAATTAAATTAAATATATTTCTCTATAAAAAGGAATTTAAAATATTTATATATAACATTCAAAAAATTTTATTTTTAAAATAAGATAATATTAATCTTCTCCTCTCTCTCTTTTTCTAATACTTTCTTCTTTCTATAACTGCGATCGCAAAAAATACCCTAGGATTAAGTCATCGATGAACGTTGAATGACGAAATGGTGATCTCGCGAATTTTATCAAGGGACCGTAACGGACGAAAGAGATTGCTGCTCTCGGCTGGACGGGGACGAGCTGCAAATCGCATTAGAAGATTTCTGAGACGCGACGGATGCAATTACACGAAAGTTCATTTTATTCCTCCGTCTCCGTTGAGGGAGAGAATTGGCTTCCTGAGATAATCGAGGGAGAAGGAGGGAAGCTGGAGATTCCTCGCGAGGACACGGTTCGTCGATGAGGGCGAATCGCTTACGCAATCTGGGATTTAACAGGGGTGAGGGGGGACAGGGGGTAGGGGAGATGAAGGTGAGAAACTATGAAAAGTTATCACCTCTATCATTTCTGCATAATCGACATTCGCGACTCATCTCCAGCGTCGACAGTAAGATATCTTATATAATACTCAACTACCAGTACTATATTCAATTTGAACGTCGTATGCAGATAATTTTCTCTGCAAAACGTCGCAACTCTCGTCTCTAAAAATTAGTTGTCAAAATTTTCGCGTGTGCGAAAATTTGAAATGCGTAGAAATAAAAAAAAAATGAAAATATGTCATTTGAACATCAACCCTGAGGAGTCGCGCGAAAATTCCGCAGCATTCCTGGATGTGTCGGGGACAGGAGAGCGCGTGGATCCTCTCTCGCGAACTATCCAATCATCTAATTCCGCGATGCAATCGCGACGCATGCGCACCTCTCTGTTTCTCCCTACTCTCCTCTCTTCCTTCCTCCCTCTTCTCTGGAAGAACGCTTTGGAGTGACCAGACCTCGTTCCGGTTTCGGCTCAGTGTCTCGGCGCGTTTCGTATCGTGTACATTGCGTCCACCGCATCCTAGGAAAGCGCAGCGAGAGCAGGAAACATCGAGGATGGTCCCGGAGATGATTATTATCGTATGTCGAGAGTATGCGAAATTTTCCCGCGTCGAGACGCGATCTATTTCCTCATTTCGAGCCTTCCGCAAATTCAGTGAATTGTCTCTTTTTTTTCGAAAATGAATCGAGACGATCAAGTCGGCGGATGTCGAGTTTCTCTAATGATTGAACAAGTAAGTTGTTTCGAATTATTATCAACGCATAAATTATATTCGAAAGTCGCCATAAATTAATTTGCATTTTTATAAAAAGTATGATTATAAATAAAAAATATTAATGAAATTTTATTACAAAATGAAGAAAAAATGACTTGATATATTATAGAATTATCAACTTTTAATGTATTGCAAAGAAAAAAAATTAATCTTGAAATTTTGAATCTGTATGTAATGAATTAAAAAAAAGGATATTCTCATTTCGCATACTTTTCAAGAATATTTTATTAATAATCACATTTAAAAGCTATCTGATATTTACAACTTATTTGAAAAAAATTAATTATAAATTAACTCGAGCAAGAAAATCAGTCGCTCATATCGTGATAAATTGCTTATTGTAATATATCATATATGCGGATTGCATTTCTGATTCATGTAATTATAGCTATAAATCCAATTTGAGAGATTTACAATGTGGGATCGGCGAGAACCATCGTTTCTGAGCGATAACTTATCTATTCTAATGAGAATAATCCCGTGGTGCGGTTTGCGCAAGATTTCTCGAAGCGATAAAAGATGCGTCTCACGTTCGATTCATTGCGATTCACTCCTCTTTTAGCTGTTTGCAAATTATTATTTATTGCTCGCTCTTTGCAACGTGACCACGCGTGACGTCGCCGGTTTTGTACAAGTAGCAACTCGGCTCACATTTCACGGCCACCCTCGCTTAAATTCGATCACGGTGGCTCTTTAACGTCTCCAACCTCTCGGCTTGAACATGAGGCTGACAAATGCTGTCGTAAATACGAAACTCGAATATATTGGGTGGCGAAAATAATTTTGATATTAAGCAGAAAATTTCCAGCGGCAAAATTGCAATTTTCGATGAGTATTCTCGATGAAATTATTTAAGAATGATTTTGATTCTTCAAAACTAAGAAAAAATGTTTTAAAAGGAGCAATTTATTTACAAGAGACATCAAATTTATGCAATTTGTTAAGTGAAGATTATTGTTCGCTTAAGAAATTAAATATTTAATGTTGCATGCATTAAAAAGTCATAACAAAATTTAGGAAATTTGAAAGAGACAACTCTTCAAGATTCTGAAAGGATATTCCATTTAAAATTTAAATTGATATTAAAATCTCGATATTAAAAGTTTACAAATTAGATAAAAATAAAAAATTTATTTTATAAAGAATGAGAAAAGAACGAAAATGAAAATCTCACGAAAATCGATAAAGTTGAGAGTATGTGTATCGAATTAAATCAAGGTCGAAAGTTACATGCAGCCTGTATAGCGCAACAAATCACTTAAATATGTTGCAATCAAGAATGCATCATTTCGGGATGAGATCCATCATCAGCTTGTCAGTTGATAGATTCGAAAGCCGTTTCACGAGCAATTGCAAGTCTACGCTTGATCAAGGATTGAGAACTCTCGTGGGAAACGAGAGAGAGAGAGAGAGAGAGAGAGAAAGAGAAAGAGAGAGAGAGAATAATGTCCGGTAGTTCCGGAAACGTTTCGCGAAACATATTTCCCCGATTCCCCCAGTTCCTTTTTCTTCTCGAGTCTTTTTGTGGAAGTCAATGGTACCTACTTGACAGTGATTCTTTGTCGACGTCCTTTTGGACCTGCAGGATTACTTTCAGGAAGAAAGAGAAAATAAAGGAAAGGGAGCGAGATGAGCGAATCGTGTTGATAGGAAGTTGCGCCGGAATTTCCGGCGAAAATTCCGGCTATGAAATCAAATTCTCGCCAAAGATTTGCGACGATATCAAGAAAAGGCAAACAATTCTTGTCGAAATAGTTTTACTTATATCTCTATCAAAGCAGTCATAGAGTCATGTAAACGAAATCTCTCTCTTTGCGTACTTCTTTACGTTTAAATTTTTATCCAACAAAGAATTATGTATATAAACAGAAAAAAATTTTATTCTTAAAAAAATTTCGTATTCGAGCGATAAATCGATTGGCACGATTGTCTTCACGAAACCAACGTATTATCGCCGGACTTGGATTTCCGTTCCCAATGTTGACAAGTGTTTCTTATCGCACGAATTTTTCGCCTTATTTTCTTACACGTCGGTTGGCGAATGCAATCACGTGAGTAGTTCTTTTTGCAAATGGGATTTGCAGGAATATTGTTCTGCATCGCAGGAGACACCGCCAGGATTGTCTCTGCTGTTGCGGAGAGACAATATTTATACAAAAAACCTATAGCGTATACTATTTTACATAAAAATTACTATGAAATATTGCATTTATTTATTATATAATGATAATTATTATTATTACATATATATAATTATCGTGTTATTATAGAGTATAAAAATCATACAAAGATTACCATTTTCATGACTACAGTGTCATATATTAGCAGCAACATCATTAGCCGAGAATGGTAGAAGAAAATGAGAATTCTCGTTGACCTCATTCAGTAGCGAATTTCCCGCCTTATTTTCTCGAGTCAACGCGCGACTTGGCGCAAATATAATGGCGCCACGTTGTTAAACGCAACAATCGCAAACTACGCAGATATATTTCGTTTTACAGCGCTCAGAGATTATGTTGTCGTAATATTTACGGTCGCCATTATATGATTCGTTTTGTTTCCTTCTACTTCCGTTGCTGCTGGCGTCGAAGTGAGGACGAACGGAACCGCATTTTCCTTTGGAAGGTATCCCGAAGAAGAAGAAATCCTTCGGGAGTAATCTTTCGAGGTAATCCTCACTTTTGACGCGATACAAAGAGTAATTTGATAAGAAGAAAATTTCTTTCTTTTTTTTAAAGAAAATAATAAATAAATAATAAATAATAATAAATTATTTCGAAATTGTAGGAGCTCTCGAATTTCCCTCTTGCTTTTCAACATTTTTTCTTTACGATTTGAAGTCCCAGGATTTTGTCAATTACTTTGACTACAGATAAACGTGACAATTATCTCGATCGAAATGCAAAAGGCATATTAACGCAATTAACGTGCCATCAATACCGCGGATTCATAGCCGTTGCGTTTCGCTTTGTTCGTTCGTTTGCTAACCACTTATAGTATCGTGCGGCATATATTGTCCTATTACGAACGCATAAATTCCAATGTACGGCGGTTATGTCTGTCGGCGACGTATTTCACAACAGGGAGAGGTATTAATCTCGTGACTGCGAGTTTTGGGAATAAAAAAAAAATAGGAAGAAGCTATGCGCTAGAGTTTGCATCACATTTTTCTATGTGCATGTACATATACATATATATTCCTGTTTTTTCTCTTTATACACTGCCCGTCATTCGCAGAAATATGTATAATTAATTACGCATTAATTACTCGATATTCACGAATAAACAGATGGGAGATAATTCATTCTATTATAAATATATTCTATTGTAAATATATATCTCTTTCCGCCCTTTTTTCTTTTCAATTTTTATCCTTGTTAATGTATAAAAAAAATTGTAAATTTTTGATGGCTACTTAATAAGCAATCTTAATAAAGCAGTACCTCGTCATAGCTTTGCGGCGCGCAAACGTCGGCTGTTTGTGCGCGCAGGCATATTTGCAGAGATAGCGGTTATCTACGTCCAAATACGACTTCGTAATATCTTGTTCCTCTAGAGTGAAGAATAATTACGATCGATGCGCGAATTAACGGGGTTTGCGAATTTCGCAATCATTATATCTAAAGAAACTCGGGGGAATAAGAGATGGATGGCATTTAAATTTTCATATAAAATAACATAAATCCATTAGAAGAAAATATATGAAAATTTTATTAAAAATTCATATATTGTAAATATTAATATTTCATTTTTTATCGAGATTACTGCAGCTTTGTTTAAATTTAATTAACATATATATATTGCACGGTATTTTTTAAGGGAAATTTTTTATTAATCCATAAAAAAAGTCGTAAAATTGTATTTCAGTAAAAATTGATTCTCTTAATGTATTTATGCGCCAACCATACGCACTATGTGCAGTGTATATTAATCTTATATTTATCTTCCGATTATATTAATATCTTATATTTATCTTCCGATTATATCGAAATTCAACAAGCGGAGGGTAAAAATTTTGGTCGGCGAGCAGGAAATCAGATTCGCAAGTAGAAATTCCATTAAAACTCATATTTGTTTTCGGATATCGCTAACGAACGAATCCAGTTCTCTTCAGTTTAGTAATTCTACAAAGCAGACAGATAGCGAGAATGAGCTCTCGAGAATTATTGGAGAGAATGAGAAGGAGAGGATACTCTGTATTTCTGTTGCCCGTTGTTTATCATTTCAAGTGCAGCAAGTGCAAGGAGTAGATTTCCGTTACCGGGATGTTATTTTAGGACGAATCGGTGAATTTATGAAATTGCACATGAAATGTATGTTTGATGTAAAGTTAATGTTTCGACTAGTTTTCGAGGAAATTAAATGCACTAAATATTGGATGAATTTTATTAGAACAGTTATTAATTCTTTTGAGTTTGTTTGACAATAATTCAGTCAAACCGCTTAAAGATATCGAAATATTTCTTAAAACATTTTAATAAAAGTGTGTCTTTAAAATTTTTTTATAAAATAAAAATAATATAAAATTTAAATAATATAAAATAATATAAAATTTAAAAATAATATATATACACACAAAATTATACAAAGTTTTATATATTTTACATAACTGTTTAGATAGATATTTAGATATTATTATATAAGTGCAGAATATCGCGAAAGAGAGAGAGTTAATTTCAGAGATTCGTTACATGATACTCTTTAAGGATTCATTTATTCATCCCTCATCTTTCAGATATGCTGTCGCATCATCCTGGCATTTGTCCAGATCTGTTCGAGGTTCATTCTACAATCTCATTCTCGACATTGGTATTTTTTTCTCGCTTCGTTGCAAAAAAAACTCGTTTCGCAAACTCAAAGGAACGTGCAACTTCAGGGTTTCATTGCGGTTCTACATTATTGAGAATGAGATACTTGAAGTATCTACAAAGCATTTCTATTGGTATTGCACCTATAGGTTTTTATATAATGACGTTTTTTTTATAAATTAATTTTTTTAAGGAAAGTTTCTCTCTTTCTCTCTCTCTCTCTCTAATCGTTGAAATTAAATTTTGTATATATATTGGTGTGTTTGAAAAAATTAAGATTTATAAAAATTCTCGTAAAATATAGTCGACTTCAAAATAATTAAAAGATAAAATTCGATCGCGTATTATTTCTTATCTCTATATTTTTTTACATCTCTATATATTTTATATGTTTAGATATTTTTGTATCTATTTATGTTTTTAATGGATTACTTTTCAAAATAAATTAGTAACTTCAAAATTATTGACATCTCGCGCATTGACTGATAACTCCCTCTTTATTCTTATTTAATTCTTTTCGTTCGTGTGATACGTTTTTTCATCGAGTTTATTTGCTTTAAGTTTATTCAATCTCAATTTTTCAATCATGTTCTTGCGCAAAAGAAGAGACTTTTAATAATGCTATTGTTAAAATAAATTACAAATAAGCGGTGAGGAAATTGCAATAACTATCTGTAGACGTAAACAAATTAGAAATCGATTGCTTTGAGAGAAAATTACATGAGCGAGGCGTGCCAAATTACGACAAGCTGGTAAGTCGCTTTTAATCATTCACAGATTCTTACAATAATTCTATAAAGCAAAATTGACTTTGTAGAAATTAAGCGACATATATTATAAGTAGATATTATCGCTGTTTTAATTTATTGCAACTTATTACATGATATTAACTCGTTACTGATGATTTTATATATATGTATGATTTGATTTTCTGTTTATATTATATTCTTAGAAGCTTTAAATTTTAATATATATCGCTTTCAAAAATATTAGTTTAAAAATTTTCTAAATTTCGCTTAATATCAACGAAGTCAATTTTGTTTTATAAAATTATTTTAAAAATCCGAATGATTTAAAGCGACTCACCTGCTTGTGATTTTGTGTCGCCTCGCATGTAACTTTCTGTCGAAGCAATCGATTTCTAATTTATTTACGCCAACAGATAGTTGGAATTCCGCTTCTTAGATTTGCAATTTAAAAATTTTCAAATTTATAATTTCGAGATCGTTTTTCGAGTCATAAACGGTTTATCCGGCTATATGTTCGTGATATATCCACCAGGGAACTGCATGGTTAATTACACGTCGTTAACATTGTTAGTATTTTCAACGCGTAGGTATTTTTCCGCACGAAAATGGCGCGCTGGTAATTTTGTTCGCGTTGTGTTCGCGAGAAAAAAAGAATAGTTCAATATCTGCCGCCAGTTCTCTTTTTCTGCTCGCGATAGAACTTCGTTCAATCTTTTCGTGTACGCTCGTCTTTGAATCCGGAGTGAATTTTAAAGAATAATACAAGAAATTAGAAATCTTTTTAGAAAAAGAATCTTTTTGTTATATTATTATTTTAATCGAAGAACTAATAAGATTATAATAAAAATTGTTATGATTGTTTTCCAAAAAATTTTTTTCTTAAATTTGTCTTTAATGTTTTTAATGTTTTTATAAATGTTTAATATTTATAATTTCTTGCAACTTTGTACTTATGTATTTATTTTTATACTCATATGCATTTCGCGCACTTTATCATCGCTGGCTGCTTGTTAATTTATGACGTAAACATGCTCTTTAGGCTTGCCCGTGACTTTTTCGAGTTCTTTCGTTCGCAAAAAGCGAGTGCAAACATTAATGCGCTGCGCGTGTCAGCGACGTTTTCGCTTGCTGCGCAGTTAATTATTTTATTAAGGCAATTGTCAGAACTATTCGAAATAGGGCTGGTTTCCATTTCACGCCTCGTTCGTTGAGCCTGTGAAAGAGCATAGCAACGTGATCCGCATTAATACTCTTAGAATAGGAAACGCGTCATTACATATATATTTAGATATAGAAAAAAATTAGAAAATTTACGAAGTTATTAAAAGATTTAATTAAACATTTAACATTTATAACATAACTCTGTAAAATTTCCTAAAAAGATAAGATCACATTTTCATAATTTTCGAAATGAAGATATTTAAATAGTGATTTATTTTGAAATTTCATGTAAAGTTGAGAGAAAATTAGCGTATCTTTTGTAAACGTTTTTTATGGAAAAAAAATTAAAAAACTTGTTAAGGTAGCAAAAGAGCTCTTTGCGAATAAAATTCCAATTATAGTACAGAGTGATATAATGCAAAAATATGAAATTCCGTTACCGTTCTTGCAGAGAAAATCACGAAATCTACTAATGTTATGATATCACAGAACTATACAGAATGTATTTGAAATTCCTGTACTTTTTGCGAACGCATTCCTTCGCGTGTTACTTTGCGCGATTGCGGGATTAATATCAATTAACAAACAAACGGGGGGCTCGTTGTTGAGCACAGACGGATGCTGCGACGAGAATCGACGTCATTATGCAGTCGTTATCTCGGGGACGGCGGATGATAACTCGTGCGGAATGCATTTCGCGTGAGAAACCAGACGGCAAGACGTTAAACGGCGCTCTCGAGGCGCCGTCACGTGTAAGGGATGAGGGACGAAGGATGAGGAGATGTGCTTCGGGATTTACCGTCCTTCATCTCCGATTCCGAGGATTCTGTTTCGCGCGCGTCGCGCATATGTTCGCGATAAAAATCTTCGCGTAATGGATATCTCGATGCATCGTCGTATTGACAATTGCAATATTGCAATATTGACATGCTAGATGCATTCGAGAGAGTCCGGAGTAAAGCTGTCATTTTGCAAAATCCCTTTTAAATGTATGAAATTGCACATGTTTGCGAAAGAACATTTATTCGATATCTATTCGCGAAACAATTATTCTTCCCTGTTTACTTTGGATATTTCTTCTATTTGTCACTTATTACTTTGAAATTCGAATCTGAAAAATTTCTTACTGTTATTAATTAATTAATTAATTTTTAATTTACAGAATTTAATTATTTCTACCTCTGTAAACAACTTATGTTGGTTTTACTGAATACTTTTCTTTATTACTTACAATCTTAGAAATTATTGCTTTTTTTTTGTTAATAAATGTCAGATTTATACTTTTTATTCGTAAATGAGAGTATATGCTTTTGATTAGGATTAAATAATCCGTGAAGCCTATCGTGCGTCCTAAGATTCCTTCAGTGAACCCGACATCCACTCGTGTCCCGACATCCACTCGTGTGGTAAATGACGTGACACCACACGAACTATCGTGACATAATATTTCAGTGAAAGAGAGAAAGAGAAAAAAGGGATGAGGTGTCTCCTTGCGGTTGGACGACCTAATTACTTGAAAGCCTACGGGAAAGAGCACGCGCGAAGGATCGTCCGCCACTGGAGGCTTTCAATTTAATTTAGTCGTCGGTTATTGCGCGTCTTCAAGACACTCGGTTGCTGCGGCCACCCGTCTTCATCCCTTTTCTCTTCTCGCCCTCGCCCTGCAATCTTGTCGCATCCTTGTTGCACTCTTTGACCTTCTCCCGCGGCGCACGTGAATCCGCTTTCGACGATGACGACGTCGTTGCTCGTGTACCCATCAATTTGGGCGTCGCCCTTACACGCTTTCGAGCTTTCAGAGCTTAAAGCGAGAACCGTTCGTCCATTAAGCTTTACGCCGCTGCTCTTTGTGAGACTCTCGATTCAATTATGTATGTCGAATAGTGATACGTGTCGGTGTATAATAGCGTTTTCGCCTTCCCATGATGAAAAAGCTCGCGAGCCCATTTCAATTTGGGAACTTACCTTTGAACGAGATTTTTCAGACTTTGATTGAATTATTCGGCCATTTTCATAGAATGACGCGCGACATTAAATAAAGGTTAATTTTTTGCTTAATTCCTCTTTCATTTTATAAAGCTTCCTTTCGTTTACGTAAAAGGGTGCAAGGTTTTCAAAACTCGCTCATTATTCAATTGTAAAAGTTTAACTCAAGATTATTATTTTTTAAAAATAAATACGTCCTTTTTTTCGCAATTATTTCTGGAAAAAATGCATTTTAAGGAGATAAAAATTTTTTTCATATTTATGAAGAATTTGTAATAACCTTCTGCACATTTTTTTTCTCATTTCAATGTAATTTTAAATCTTTTTTTCGATCCGGATACTCTTGCAGAATCAATTATTAATTAATTATCTCTTTTCATTTATTGTTAATTGACTTAAAATTTATATACATATATAAAATTTCAAATACACCTGGAGATAAATTTAATGCTAATCATTTATTTATCGAATCGTCTCTCTCATATAAAATCCTCCTTGATATTCCCAGCCTGAAAACCGAAGAGACTTTATAAGAAGCACACGAGAAGGCTTCAAAAGTAGCTTAAATTTTTCAAGTTTTCAGTTATAGTAATATTTTCCTCTCTATCTTCCTTGCGAAGCAAATAAAAATATTAGTATTACTTCGCTGAAATAGTACGCTTTCGTTTCGAATTCGTCACTCCGAAGGAGCTAGCAGCTCGAAAGTTCGTCTTGTGATAGAGATGCTCTTGCTGCAGAATTATTGATGGCGACTGCTCCTATAAACCGCTTTTAAACTTTCGCGCATTGAGAATAAAATTGTCCGTTGGGAGAGGCGTTTCATCGCTGGTGCTGACACAGATCTTTCTACGAGGCTTTCAATTATTAACAATTCCGTTGCCGACACGCACGTTCTGGTAGCAATGAAAAACGATGGCTTTCGATTTTTCGATAGACTAGTAAGAAAAAACTATATTTTTAGTCACGCGAAACAACTGAAAAATACAGGAGGACATTTTTAATCATTGACAAGTGAATAGAAATTGATTGTCAAGTCAAATAATAGGAATATAATAGATCAATTTCACACACGGTATTTTTATTTGATTATATCTTATTTTACTGCAGTATGCGATCATCAAAAAAATAGTGTCTCCAATAAAAAATATATAGAACATTATTTTTTATTTGCACAAAATGGTGCAGGCACACGATATGACATTTTTGTTTTATCCGATGAGATATAAAGCTTTATAAGCGTTAGGGATTGTGGCTGCAAGCGCGGCGCAAAGCCCCGATAAAACATTTAATATTACAACAGGAGCGAGTCATATTTTTTCAGCGATGAACGTACATATATTCTGATAAAAAAATGAAAAAAATAATCGCGTCGTTTCATTACTATGTTACGCACCGAGTGGGACAAACTATTCGACGATTAACGCCATGAAATAACATCGAGTGTTACAAGATAGTCGTTTTTTTCTTTCCTTTTTTTCCTCTTGAAAAATAGAGCGAGAGAAAGTTCTCAGGAAATAGAAAATTATGAATTATTATTTTGATTAATCATCAATTTTTATCGATTTGATTTTTAATAGTGATTATTATCACTAGAGCATTTTGAAGTTTAAATTTTATATAATTAATCGAAATATTATGAAAATTAAAATTAATTAATTTATTAAATTAGAATTGTATTTATTTTAATTCAAATATCACGTGATTTTTGAAAAATAATTTCGAAGAGAATGTGTACTTGTGTGACATTACTTGCATGATATACTATGTAATACACTTTATATCTCCTCAAGTTTAGCCCCTAAACTTCTTGACGTGCTATCGATTGCACCGAACACAATTTCGACGTCCATCTAATGCCAAAGCTCGAGAGACAGATGACTCGCGTAACTGTGCGAAACGAGGAAAATTCAACGGCGACGGAATTCGGCTGGGTTTAATGAAAATGGATGGATGGCGTGATAAATTATCGCGAGGCCGGCATAGCGTCCGTTTTCGCTGAAGTTATCATTTTTTTTTCGCAGCACCCTATACGGAGTAAACGCTGATCTTATCTCGTCGCGCTTAATTCGTTTAACGACTCGAATCTCCTTACGAAGTTTACGAAGTTCGTCCGTTCGACGCGGGAGCGTTAAAAAAAGAAATTACAAACTCCCGTAAATAAATTGCCTCGAGCGCGTCGCGTCGGTTTATCCGATTTATGGTCGCCGTAACGCCCATTAAATACCGTTGATTATTCGCCCGCGTCCGGTACTCGGATACTTAATGTTTTCTATTTGTGAAACTTGGGCACAAATAAATTTCCTCCCCATTTTAGAAATTAATTAGAAAGTGATAGGAATCCATGCGTCAAAAAAAAGTTAATTTTGATTATAATAATATAAAATATATGATAAGACATATATGATAACATTTTTAATATAATCCACATATGAATCTCTTTATTTTTAAACAATTCTAAATTTATAAAAAAATTGGAAAGATGATTAGCAAGTATTGATAACAATGTTTAATACATAAAATTGGAAGAATCAATATGTACATGTATATTGATTCTTCCAATTTTATGTATTTATTCTTACATATTAAAAGATAAAATCATTGTTATCAACACTTGCCACTCATCTTTCCAATTTTGTTATAAATTTAGAGTTTTTTAAAAATATAAAGAAAGACTCGTATATGAATTATATTAAAATTGTCTATTATAATTTATCATACGTTATTATAATCAAAATTGTCTTTTTTGACGTTTTTTTATATGCTTTTAACTAATTTCTAAAATTCGAAAGTGTTTCGTCGTGTGCCAATTTTTCATAAATTGCACATCACATATGTTATCGCTGCTATGTAACGCGCGTTGTAAATATACACAATTTTCGCGGTGTATATTCTCTCTCGCCCTCTATTTTGTTTTTTTTCTCGTTTTTTTTAACAGGATTTATGTTCCTGCAAAGTCATCCGGGTGAGCATGATTTCAGAAGAAGACAATTTCCGGTTACAATAACGCGCCAAGCAGCCATCTACAGCCGACACGCGCGAAACGCAATACACGTCACTTGACAAAGAGCTTTCGCGGGGGCTTATAAGCGATTTGCTTGCGCATTGTGCATATATAAACATTAAACTCAGATTACATGGTCGGTTTCTCGCTACGGCGCCGCGATTCCGTCTCGTATTGCAATATCCGGATAACGATGTCTGATGCAGGATTGCAATTGTCCGTACAAATTCGTCGTGCAATTAATTCGCAATGGTCGCCGCGGCCATTAATAAATACAAATTATTCGACGATCGAAAAGCTACTGCCATTTTCACATTATTTGTCCCTGAATAAATAATTGTCGCTTGTAAATAATTGTTAGTAAAATGCACGCATCATAATATTTAATCTTCTAAAAGCTCTTTTCGCTATAAAAAGAAAAAATTGGCAAAAACAATGATAAAAAATAGAATTTTAATATACATTCTAGAATAAAATACATGCATTGCGTGCTTCTATTATATTAATTCATTTTGTTATCATTAAAAAATCATACATACAAGTAATCTGATTTATCAGAATAGTTGGTATACACATATACAGGGTGATCCAGAACAAACGTTTGTCTTTAAAAAAATAAATTGTCGAGTCTATTCTAAGACGATTTTCCCTTTACCAAAATTGTCTACGAGGCTTAGTTTTTAAATTATTAAATAAAATAGTTTGCGAATTACGGAACGAATACAAGAGGTAGACAGGGACGGCGCAACTCACCGTCCGATACAGGCGATCATGTGGGGCGCTCGACGCGATCAGCTGATTGCTGCACACGATGAGTGTAACAATCAGTGTGTGTGTGTGTGTGTGTGTGTGTGTGTGTGGTGTATTTATGCACGCGTATCCACACATGCACCGTACTCTCTCTCTTTCTCTCTCTCTTTCTCTCTCACTCACTCACTCACTCACTTATTCTTACCTTAATAATGAGATTCTTCATACTGCTGATAAATAGCAGTGCCCAGTGTGTTGCACGATAATAATCGTCGTCGACGAGACGTCGTTTCTTCAACACGCAGTCTGACACATCGTCAAATAAGCGAAGTTTTTTCTTTCATCACTTTCGACACTTACAAATAGACTCGACAATTTATTTTTTTAAAGACAAACGTTTGTTCTGGATCACCCTGTATATATAAATGAAGAAAAATATAAATGCAACATATACATTTTTAAAATATTTATAAAAAATATGAATCATAGAATAATACTCATACTTTTTGCCAATAAAAAAAAACGACGAGAGATTGATTGACTCGGTGGCACACGAGAGAAAATCAGCTGAAAGTAATCGCGATTAAAAGAATATTTTTACATGTGTAAAATTATTTATATAAAAGTATTGTAAAAATACTCTTGTATTATATATAATAATACAATAATAATTGAATTTTATATAAATAGCGCACAAGAAAAAAAGCAATTTTTCCAGGAAAATTATTTCCATGCAGAAAATTCACGGTGCACGGAACATTTTAAAGAGAGAAAATCGTGCTTCCCTTTTTTTCGACAATTTTTGCCGATTCTTTTGTTTTCTTCTAATTTCTTTCAAAGCACGTTTAGTCGAGACGACAATCTCTCCTTCTTTTTCGATTCCGCATTTCTCGTGATAGTATTCCAAGGCTGTTGGCGTGCCCTTTAACGGGCATTACATTAATTACGAAGCCGCCGCGACGGCGGTCATTAAACTCTTCTACATCGATGCCGTTTCCTTTCGCCTGACTAATGCCGTTCTTTTTGCCCTTTTCGACTTTTGGCTGTTGATCTTCGAATATCACTGATGATTTGTCTGCAATTCCACGATTTTCTTAAAGAACGTATAGACATTCTTAAAATCGAGTCGACTTACAATCAGTCAATAAATTTGGACAAGTAAGAAATTGTTGGAAATTTGAAGTTATAATAATCGATTTTTTTTCACTAACACTTTGATCATTTCAATATTACCACAACAAAATAAATCCTTAATTTATTATTTCGTCATATTTTGGCAAAAATCACTACTTGACTACTTGAAGCAGATTTGGCCCGATCTGTATCGATTGTAATTCAAAATATCGCAATTCATAACAAAGACATATTTGGCACCATGTATACCTGATGAGATGCTGTTTTTTTATGCTAGTATGGATGTGACATTTCGCCAGGAATAATGGCGGATGATGTATGTAACTTCTGTAGCTGCCAAGTTCTTTTTTATCGTAAATGTGACTCATTAACGTTAAAGCGACGTTTTTGTGACAATTTATTCAGCCGTAATTAGTTTGATGATTCTCCTTCGTGTACTGTAAGCGAATCAGTCTTTCTCTTTTTATTAGTCTTATCTTTTTTATAGGCGATTTTAAAAGATATGATATAATATAATTCTATATACACACACATGATTTCTACTTTAAAATATTTTAAAAATATGTTAAATTTATATTTTTGCCTTCATTTATACATATAAGTACTAACTATTCCAATAAATCGGATTATTTGTGATTTTTTAATGAAAGCAACATGAATAATTAATAACAGGAAAATGAAATGAATGAACACATTTTGCAATGGTTATATTTACATTTATATTTCATTTAATGTCGAAGCGTTGTGTCAATTTATTCCGTGAGTAATATACATATATACATTCTTTTTATTTAAATAATAATAATTTTTGTTAATATTTTACAAAAAAATGATAAATGTATAAAACTCTGTGGCTATATTTACTTATTTAACATTGCATTAAAATATATCATGTATGTAAATAATTTACGCAATTTTTACTTCAATAATAACACACAATATTTTTACAATTAATATTTTTAAAATTCAATTGATATAAATTTTTGGTCGCATTTATCTTAATTATTTTAATTTTGTCTGTTTCTTATTGAAATTAAATAATGTTGGAAAGCGCGATAAAAAGAATTGTTTCTCTTTGTAGTGATTTTTTGTGTATTTATATTTTACTATACGCGACCCATTTTTTTAGAAAACCGCATTTTTTTAAACTTCTATGCAGCAGATGATAAACAAGTGGCAGAAGCGTAAACGCATTTAGCGTGATGCCGAGGCGCGAGCGCGGGTGATAGTTCGTAAATCACGTCGACGGCACAAGCATAATGACGCATAAACGCGATATTGCGATGTCAAAACGCGAGGTTCTAACGCAACGTTATTCAATTTTGTCGCATGCATAATGCATGCAAACGCGGGCGGCGGCGCGCGCGGATACATAAAATGCGCGCGAAGCATAAAGTCCCTCGGCTCTTCTTTTTTTTTCGCTCGGTCGGAAGCGCGCGAAAAATCGCGGATATTTGCGCGAGAGCTCGATAGCCCCTCGAGAAAGGGGGAAGAAACCCTTAGCCCTTTAGCGTATGCGATTCGCTGACGCGGTGTCACATTTCGTCTCTTCGGCAAAAACCATTTCGATCCATGGGAGCGCTTTTCACATTTGAAGAACATCAGAAGGGACGAAACGGAAAGGGGTGAGAACCCGCAGTCATATCCAAAGACACGAAAACCGACACCTCGCCGGGGAACTTGAAGGGCTTTCGCGATCATACGGGTTTCTCGTACATGAGCTTCGATGCTCGTACGTAACATTAGCTGACGATGAGTACGTGCAGCTGTCGAATCCTTTAATTCTAAATTCAAGTATTCTTGTTAATAGTATTTTTCTCAAATTGTGCTTTTAAACTGTTAAAGAATAAAGTGTTTAAAAAAATTAATTATTAATTACATTTGTTTAATAATTAATTAAATTTGATTTTTTAATGTTAATATGTATAAAAGGTATTTTCTTCAACTATAATTATAAATAAAACATTTTTTATGTGTGTGCATGAATCACAGAAATGCAATTCTCTTCAACACATTAATTCTTGCTATTATGGAAGCGTATTTTAGGAAATTTTTAATTTAACGCTTCCTAAGATATTGAATTTTGTAATTGAAAAATTATGACAGACGACTACTTGTAGTTTTTAGATTCACAACGAAATATGTGTCCATTTTCCGAGACATTCTATGTATTTTCAGCGCAAGTGTCACGGATTCCCAGATATGGTACTCGTGACATTTCATTCTCATCCAATTAACGATCCACCGAGAATAACGAGGAGCTCATCTCGAGGTTGGCAGCGGAATAAAGTGCGAGAAAATACGCGGTTGTCGGCGACAAACAAGATGAATATCGCGAATTTGCGACAAAAGCCGTGGAAATATTTTACTACTAGATATTCCTTTGTACGCATAATCTCGTCTATTTGACCCGCCGGCCTTCTTTTTTCATGCGAGTAACTCTTGTAACTTAGCGATTTAGTAAACGACGTCACTTTGTAACACGATGTCACCTTGAACTCCGAGCGTTTAAATTAGCATGCCTAAAGGACGAGAGCAGATATGAATCGACCTCTTTTACCAGATCTTCTGCGCATTATTATACGCTTCTTCGCCGCTAATGTTCGCCCTCCTTATCGGCTCTGCGCAGATTTTTCTAATCGACTCGGAAAACAGATACGGGATAAGCTCTACGAGATAAATTTCCCTTGTAATGTTAAAATAAATTTTTCACGGGGTTGAAATTTTCTTTTAAAGTAAATCTTGCATGTGTAGTTTTTCAAAATTATAACGTAAATTTTGAAATATAAAAAAAATGACGAGCAACAGTATTTTCAGACTACGATTATGTTTTGCCGAGAAGTGATTATAATTATTTAGAAACATTAATACTTTAATTTATACTGATTTTAATTTATACGATAGGCCTCAATAATTGATTTTGGATATTTCGAATCTCTCGTAGCTCATTTTCGTACCTTCTATCCTCCTTTAATTGATTATGGCGAATATTATCAGCGAGCGCCAGCCACTGCGTTTAAGTCGATTCTCCGGAATCTCTAGAATATCCGAATTGGTCGGCGACTAATTATCGAGGAAAATAATGCAGCCGATAAGTCTCGTTCATCCTTAAATCCCATGAAACTCTTCCTTTCCGTCTCTTTCTCTCTCTCGATAATCCTTCCATCTTACCATCATTGTCTTTGCAATTTCATCCAATTTATCGGCTGTGAGACGTTCAATCACTTTCGCCTTGAAGTCTCATCTTTTTCTTTCTTGGTCTTGGACAAGAATTAAATGTTCTCAACATAAGAAAAAAAATAATAGATAGCTTCGGATACTTTTTGCCTTAAAAATAAATTATTCGAAAATAATTCAAGTATGATTAAAGTTCCATTCATTTTTTAAATTTAATCTATTTAATTTATACTAATTAATTCAAGCATGTATTATATATTAGTCTGCCCAAAATTATAAAAATCTTATTCTAAAAAAAAACAGCAGAAATATATACAGGGTGATCCAGAACAAACGTTTGTCTTTAAAAAAATAAATTGTCGAGTCTATTCTAAGACGATTTTCCCTTTACCAAAATTGTCTACGAGGCTTAGTTTTTAAATTATTAAATAAAATAGTTTGCGAATTACGGAACGAGTACAAGAGGTAGACAGGGACGGCGCAACTCACCGTCCGATACAGGCGATCATGTGGGGCGCTCGACGCGATCAGCTGATTGCTGCACACGATAAGTGTAACAATCAGTGTGTGTGTGTGTGTGTGTGTGTGTGTGTGTGGTGTATTTATGCACGCGTATCCACACATGCACCGTACTCTCTCTCTTTCTCTCTCTCTCTCTCTCCCTCTTTCTCTCTCACTCACTCACTCACTCACTTATTCTTACCTTAATAATGAGATTCTTCATACTGCTGATAAATAGCAGTGCCCAGTGTGTTGCACGATAATAATCGTCGTCGACGAGACGTCGTTTCTTCAACACGCAGTCTGACACATCGTCAAATAAGCGAAGTTTTTTCTTTCATCACTTTCGACACTTACAAATTTACTCGCGCACTTAATCACTCACGATTGATAAAAGGAGGAATTACCAACGGTTACGGTACGAATTTAATAAACGGTTAACGCATTTAATTATTAATTACACACTCGATTAAAGAAACCCGTTAACAGAACGCGATACTCGATGCAAAGCGCGCGACGCGACGACCGACGACAAGCAGGTCAGATTAGTACTAGCGCCTTTAGCGCTGCCAAACATAAACGTGTAGCATTACGCGCTAGTACTAACCTGACCTGCTTGTCGTCGGTCGTCGCGTCGCGCGCTTTGCATCGAGTATCGCGTTCTGTTAACGCGTTTCTTTAATCGAGTGTGTAATTAATAATTAAATGCGTTAACCGTTTATTAAATTCGTACCGTAACCGTTGGTAAATTCCTCCTTTTATCTATCGTGAGTGATTAAGTGCGCGAGTAAATTTGTAAGTGTCGAAAGTGATGAAAGAAAAAACTTCGCTTATTTGACGATGTGTCAGACTGCGTGTTGAAGAAACGACGTCTCGTCGACGACGATTATTATCGTGCAACACACTGGGCACTGCTATTTATCAGCAGTATGAAGAATCTCATTATTAAGGTAAGAATAAGTGAGTGAGTGAGTGAGTGAGAGAGAAAGAGAGAGAGAAAGAGAGAGAGTACGGTGCATGTGTGGATACGCGTGCATAAATACACCACACACACACACACACACACACACTGATTGTTACACTCATCGTGTGCAGCAATCAGCTGATCGCGTCGAGCGCCCCACATGATCGCCTGTATCGGACGGTGAGTTGCGCCGTCCCTGTCTACCTCTTGTACTCGTTCCGTAATTCGCAAACTATTTTATTTAATAATTTAAAAACTAAGCCTCGTAGACAATTTTGGTAAAGGGAAAATCGTCTTAGAATAGACTCGACAATTTATTTTTTTAAAGACAAACGTTTGTTCTGGATCACCCTGTATACATATATAAATTATCTTGTAATAATATTTTTCAATATATATCTGCTGAAGATAAATTTTTATCAATTTGAAATAATTCAAAGATTTGAGAAAGACAAAGATAAGATTTGATCTTGATAAAAATTGGGGTTTGCTGAGAAACTGGCTAGCGGTTTTCTAACCGAAATCGAAAATTCACGTTAAGATTGTCTCGAGAACAACCTTATACTTTGTCGCGTTCAAAAGTTTCATCTTCTTCGAGAAGATAACGGTGGATGCTATTTTCTCGAAAGGGCGCCACTACTCTTGTGTTCCTATTCCGAGCTATCCGATTATCAGGCGCGACCCGATGCAGCCCGAAACTCGGCTTTCAAGTAATCCACATATTCAGGAGATCACCGTAAGGCCAATTTGTGGGAATTTGCATGAAATTCTCTCTCGTTCGGCGTCTTCCGAAAATTCCTAATTCCCACGAGGATTTCATACTTTAAGCCTCTTAATCAGCATCTTAAATGCGCCACAATTCGCGAGAACAAAGCACGATACAATAAGCTTCATGTTGTCTCTTTTATAAGTCAAAATATTTTTTGTTATGTTTTATTATAGAAAATATTTTTTTAAATGAATTAATATCGTAGAAAAGTAAATTAGAAAAATATCCTACATTTAAAAATTTTATTTTAATTATCTAATAATCTTTTTCTGGATTAAATAATTATCTAGACTAAATATTGGTGAGATAAATATTTAAGATTATTTATCGTGATGCGAAAGAATTGAAAATCTGAATATATTCTAAATCATGTATTATTTTCTACTCACAAAATCATGCCGTGATATTCGTTTATTTTACAATCAATTCTTATTATGCTTTTTCTAAATTTAATTCTTTTAATTTCTTAAAACTATATAGATTATTAGAAAAGAGTTAATTTATATTTATAAGATCAATTTAGTTACAAGAAAAATAATGAAAAAATTAGATATATTTTTCTTCTTGCCTCTATAATTTTAGATTTCTGATTCGAAATGTCTCAAATATCGTGTACAATCGTTAAAACGGTACTATTTGATTAGAATCGAAACATGAGGAGGATGACGCGCGATTCGTAATGACGTCGCCTTCTCCGTTTGCGATATTGAAAACCGCTGTTGATATATAATCCTGGAGCTAGAGGAGCATTCCTGTCATGCGCCACGGCGATGAGATGAGGAAATAAGAGTCTGCGAAACCCGAAGAGAACATTGTACGTGACGAAGATGTGGAGCAGGAGCGAATGGCGATCGCGCGGACTCACTCAACCTGGGTGTGATGCTTGCCTATTTATCAGGCCCTAGTGGTCATCACAACCTTTTTGAGTGAGCGAGCGAGATAGTCGCACCAATCATCCATCAACGAAGACGAAGAAGATAAATTCCAGATTCGAGGATTTACGTTTCCGTCATATAATATTTAATTATGACCCAACAGCAAGAAAATAAATTAATTTAGCAGTATATTTTAGATAAAGCAAGTCTATCTAGAATCACGTCGAATATTTCCATTTGAAAATATTTTATTATAATTTTACTATAGATGTATTTTTCGAATCTTATCAAGATAATGAACAGATACAGAATATTCAAATTAGACGTCGATTGTCGGAGAATTAGATTCGTTTGACCGGTAAAATATTTCTCGGTGAACCTGGAGCACTCTTGTGTCATTCAAATTGTCGGAGGAGATAAGATCGCTGGATTGGCCGGGTCACGTATAAGGTAGACGTAAAATTTTTCCAAGCGTCACGTTTTACGTCAATAGAGAGTCGCTTATCTCGATCGTTCCCGGCTCTCGTTAGTCGGGCTGATTAATTCCGGCGCTGAGAAAGGAACTTGAAGATATTGAAATATTTAAATCGCGTCCACACAGATTACGATCGTCGGCGAAGAGCGGTCACGTTCCGTAATAAGACGTGTGTATAGAGGTAAAAGAGGCAGCATTCTGTGTATGTGTGAGTAAAAGGTTCATGGAATTGCCGCCATTCCTCGGCGGTTTTTACGGAATTCGATACTGACTTCCGGCGCGTACTAGTGTCGTTTCTCATGTCAACCACCCTTCTGATCGTGTTATTCGCTGACAATCACGCTGCGAGAGCTAAAAACAATGTACGACATATTAATTGAAGAATTAATTATATAACAATTATATAACAATTATATAACAATTATATAACAATTATATAAAGCTTTTTTTTTAATCTTAAGAAAAAATAATTAATAAAAAATACAAGTATTAATTTTTATACTATAATTATTTGATGTTATAAATAAATAAAAAAAGAAGAAACACTCCCGCGATTAGCTTGACACTGTATTGTGTGAAGCTTTATTTCTCGTCTTACTTTATAAAGCGCGAGAGAAGAGGAATCGAATGTCTCAGTTATGACGTTTGCGAGGCAGTAGAAATATATTGCCTGAAAGCTCGCGACTTGGCTTTTCGCCGAAAGGTTAATTGCAATCGCCCTATGAATATTCATCTCGGTCCATGATAAGATCATTCTCGTTTTAAATCGTCGTCGAGACGCAAATATCTCGCAGCGATCGACGACATTGAATTTCGCTTTTACTCTAAAAATTTCAGCTCTGCAAAAATAAAAACTATCTTTTCTTTTTTTAATACTTATTTCTTCGCGCGCAGTTTACATATATATTTACATTAATCATGGCTGTTCGCTGCAGTTGTCTGGCCGCAGATACGTGTTCTACTTGTGCGCCGCAAACGAGATGATAAACGATAGAATGCAGGAACGTCGGTCGCGCGCGCGATGTAATTAATCTCATTTTGCACAGCTGATTAATAATCAGTCTCGTTAATTTCCTTTGCAAGTGGAACAACTCACTGTGACAGTTTAGATAATAAAACAATAATTCCGAATATGTATTAATAATTATTCGAATAATAATTACAAGCAATTTACTTCGCATAAAGCGATCGTGAATTTATTTGCGAGTATATTTGTTATAATAGAATTAATAAAACAATCTCTTTAATATCTTTTAAACATCGAATAACACGTCTTCATCGATCGAATACCATTCGTTCATCGAATAGCCATTGAATGTCATTGATGCGGCGGTTGTGCAAGGACGTCTCTCGAAACGAGATACATTCGTCGGCCGCTCGGTGTTTCGAGACTGATCGTATCGTGACCCGAGGAATCATGGGAATCACATGGTCGCACATAAATTGGCAGAAACGTTCGTCCACTCGAACGGCCGCTGATCGGAGTCGAAGGTCGATCGATCGCGACAACGAGCTCAACAACGATTGACTTGCGCGATCCGTCACGTCACGACTTGCCGCCGCAATCGAAAGGCTCCGAAATTAATTATTTCGAGCAAAACAAATCGCGAATGCGGCAAATATATCATCGTCTTAAATTACGAGTTCTCGTTTTCCTCGAGAAAAATGTGATGCCAGTCAGCAATTTATTGTATAATAATATAGGTAAAAAAAATAAATGAACATCTCTAAAACAAGGAAAAGTTAATTTGACTTTGACGCAAATCTGGACGACTGAAAGATATGAGAGGCTCTCTGAAAACGTCGCGAAGAAAATGAGAAACTCTGCCAACAATACAATTCCTCGTCCTTGGAATGAGCCGAGTAGCTAACTACACGGTGAGACAAACACGTGTTTAAGTGCAGGTGCTTAAACGGCGAAATTAGAAGAATTGTGAAGGAGGACAAGGATGAGAATGAGGCGACGTGTGCATCCCAATTATTTTCAGATCTCTCGCCAATTTGTCTCTTTTATTATTCACCACTCGCGCAATTGCGTTGCGTTGTTTTAATGCTGCTGACGTGGAAAAACTTTGAGATAAGATAAGATAAATTATATATAAGAGATCTGTCTCTCTGGAAATAAAGAGAAGATACATTATATTTCAAAAGTTAACTTGAAGATAACACATCGGATGTTTGAAACTTGCTGTTCCGCGGCAAACTTTCTTGTACCTGTAAACTTTAACAATAATTTTCTCTATTATTGACAAAAAATTTAATGATTATAAATTATTTTGTTTGTTGCAATCTGTAAAAAATATAGACTCATTTTCACAATCTTTTATATATAAAATCATGTAAAACAGTGAGTTGCTTTCCTTCGAGCTATTATTTTTCAGTATTAAAAAGAATTTGATAAAACACTGTTACTATAAAATTTAAATCCACGAAATGCGAGGAGTCGCAGCTACGGAAGATTAATACGCAATGACAATTCGTAACTTCGAAGAGAGCGATATAAAGTTTTCAAGGAGAAAGAGCGGGACACAGTGGCCATTTATTCGCCATACAAAGATACGTTTGAGAGATGCGACGGTTTGCATTCGATGGAGATAGAAGGATCCGAAAGAGAGATGGAACGAAGAAAGAGGAAAAAAGAGAGAAAGATGAGGAGATAGAAAGAGAGAGAACAAGACAGAGATACGACAAGTGGAGTCAAGTGGCATAGGCTCCGACAAGACGCCTCGCTTCTCCTCGACTTATGCATCTGCTCGCGGTGCGTCTTTCCTGTTGTTGAATCTTCTCTTTGGAGCATTTATCGTTAAAAAATGCAGATATTGACGGAAAAAATCGAACGCTATCACATCGAAAATTACAATGTAAAAGTTTGTCGTTATGTCGGATATTAAAAACCTAGGGCTTATAAACATGTGCTCCTTATCTTGCTAGTAAATTCTAATTATCATAATAGTAATTTTAATTTTAGATATATATATAAATATATGCAATTTGCATTTTTTTATATTATAATTTTATTTAATTATTTTTTATAACTCCTCTGACACATTAAATTATATGTACTTTTTATATGAACTTTTCTGACGTATTAAATTATACATAATGGAATTATAAATGCGCAATATTAGCATGGAATAGTTTACGGAAATTTAAAATATTATTTTTCATTGTCTCTCCGTCTGGGAATACACTTGTTTCACTTTAAATGCGGAGAATGTGTGTATATGTGTTATGTGTAGAAAAACGTTAAGAGGAGACCGGACTGTCTGTCTGCATCTGTCAGATTTTCTCTCCGTTTTTAATTTTCAAACGCAACGTATGTAGCTAAAATGTGACATATAAATCGTATTTTCTAATAATTTTCATATCATTTTACTTTTTTTTCAATATGTTATAATATTTAGCCAAATCTATAAATCAATCACTTAATATCTTCTTGAGTTTAAAATTATTTTAAATTTATTTTATGACTATTTTCAATATTTATTTTTAATGTAATTTATTAATATAAAATTATTATTATAAATATCTGCAAATTTCGGACGATTGATTTTCCACTATTTTTAACGTTACTATCCGTTTCGCGGATAGCTGCATTTTGTGCTTTTGTCAAGTTTTCTGGATTTTATCTCGCGGCACAATATAAAGAAATTCTTTCCTTTCTCTCCTCGTATTCTGGCAAATCTTGTGCTTCGTTCGGGGTAGGCTTCTGTCTTTTCCACGCGAATCTTAAACGACATCCGTGACCACCTTTGTTCGCCGACCGCATGTGTAATGAAATGCATCACATCGCTTCATGATGCGCTCGATGACGGCTACGCGTTTGCATCGCGTCGAATTTCTCAAAGGCAGGAATGCCTTTGAGATCACAAACACTTTCCGGTTCAGCGATTCGGTTAACTACGGGAGAATAATTTCCTCAGTTAACACCAATCTCGCTTAGTTAAATCCTGTCGAGTCCTACGAAATTACAAAAACGGTGCAAATCCAAAATGCATAAGGTTCTAAAATTTTTAATAACAGCATTCGAGCCAAAATTCTCATGGAAATTTATGGACAAAAAATTATATTTAAATATACATCTCACACTCACATTAATATAAAGTAAACTTACTTGTATTATTATGTGGCAATTATAATTTTTTAATTATAATTAATATGTTATATTTTTCAAGTTAAAAATTAATAATATTTTTTAAGTTAAAAATTAATAATTTTAATTTTACTTTCTAATTTTTATAATATTATATATTTTTTTAATTCTATTGATAAGATTGATGTTTGATGATACTGTCTTCCATTTGAGTTTAATTTAAAATGGTTGATATTTCGAGAGCAATATCGAGATGACGAGTAAAAACGTCGTAATAAAGACAGATTGTTTGTGCCTCATATCTGCCATCAGTTCAGCAGTGTTTGCATATCTTGCGCGCACGTCACGTTATGCAATAACGTTCTCTTATTGTGTGTCACATAGTCTCGGGGAAGGTTTAGCGTGCAATTTAGCTAGCTTGGAGCCAGCGTCGACGACGATTGGTATTCTGGACGCGACGGCTGCGGGGAACAATTGCCATCAATTTGCAGGCCGTCGCGGACACGCATTCCCCGTCATTCTACATACGAGAGGCATCTGCCGCATCCATGCCTCGAAGAAGAGGAAACTCCTTGAGGAAGAAACTCTCGGGACTCGAGCTCCTCGGATGTACGTAATTTAATCCTCGCGATAACAGTCAACAAATACTGCGTGATATTAGACGATAATTTATCTTTCATATAGTGCGCGATATTTTTATTCAGGTCGAGTGAAAATATATTAAAATATATATTAAAATATATTAAAATATATATTAAAATATATTAAAATATATTAAAATATATTAAAATATATTAAAATATATATTAAAAATATATATTAAAATATATATTTAAAAAATTTATAACTTTTTAAGGAATAATAGAAAAGAGAAGGAGAAGAAAGAAAGAGACAAGCGTATACAGTGATGGGAAAAAGTTCCAGAACGGTTGAATATTTCATAAACTATGCACTTTAGAAAGAAATGTTTCAGACAAAAGTTGTATGGCTTGAAGGGGGCCATAAGATGGCGTCATTGGTTAGACCTTGGAAAGTCGTTTGAAGGTCACGTGAAGGTCACCTTCAATTTCTTAAACGGAACCCCCTATTTTTTGTTACTTATTCTTGTAGCTTATCTCGAGAGCTTTCCAAAACACTATAATAAAATATTTCTTCATTGAGCACTTTTCGAGTTATGAGGCTTGAAATAATTTCTTAATTTTACATAAACCATAAAATATCTAGTAAAATATTCATTTTTCGATTATCTTACCTTAATACTTTTATGTACAAAATAATGAGAGGAATCAATTAGTGTAAAGAAAATACATAGTTATTTTTAAGAAAAAATATGTAATTGTTAATTGCAAATTACATATTTTTTCTTAAAAATAACTATGTATTTTCTTTACACTAATTGATTCCTCTCATTATTTTGTACATAAAAGTATTAAGGTAAGATAATCGAAAAATGAATATTTTACTAGATATTTTATGGTTTATGTAAAATTAAAAAATTATTTCAAGCCTCATAACTCGAAAAGTACTCAATGAAGAAATACTTTATTATAGTGTTTTAGAAAGCTCTCGAGATAAGCTACAAGAATAAGTAACAAAAAATAGGGGGTTCCATTTAAGAAATTGAAGGTGACCTTCACGTTACCTTCAAACGACTTTTCAAGGTCAAACCAATGACGCCATCTTATGGCGCCCTTCAAGCCATACAACTTTTGTCTGAAACATTTCTTTCTAAAGTGCATAGTTTATGAAATATTCAACCGTTCCGGAACTTTTTCCCATCACTGTATAAAAAGAAATTTTTTCACTCTTATATTATATTCCATCAAATGCAAAAAAATGATATATGTTTAAAAGAATTTTAACACATTTTTGAATAATCTATTGAAGTAGTGAACCCATTTAGCGGAAATATTATGCAGAAAGTGCGATAGACACTTATCGTTAGAGAAACGAGAATATAGTAGCCCGTGCATGCGGACTGAATTAATAATTGCGAGAGTTAATTAATTTCGGGATAACTGTCATCGCGAGCATAACATTATCATTATTATCATCGAGGCGAGCCTTACTCGTTGCATAACGTATGCACGTTGAGAATAGAGACGATAATCTAGTCAGTCGTAGCCTGCCAATCGCGAAACAGAAGCCCGAACGAACCAATTCGGTTATGCAATTGAAGGCAGGCAAGCGAGTGGAATGCAATTCGTGTGGAGTGCAACATGTCCAGATTGTGTGTATGTGTGTGTTTGTGGAGGTAAGGCCGCGTTGCGTTATTACATAGCTACGGGCGTTGCGTTACGTGTTTCAATGCCGACTGTGCCAATGTACAACATATTATTGTGTGGACCACTCTCCGCAGGTGCGCGAAACGCAGGCTGTCGCTAATGGAGAATCGCGAGTGGAGTAAGGTGGCTTAATTACCGCACCCCCGCGCCCCCCGCGACTCACGTGAGATTACGTGGATGTGTATTTTCGCGAGCACCCACGCGAGCCTGCTTTGCAGGGGAAGAAGGATGCCGTTTGGTTTTTTGCGCGAAGGTTTGCATCTGTCAACTCGGGATTCGATTCGTCGAGCGAATTATTTTTTTATCGAATTAATTTTGTCCACGATTTATTGATCCTTAATTCCCACAAATTTTTAATTTTAATATTTTTTAATTTTTAATTTTTAATTTAAATATCAATTTTTTCTATCCGCTTTTGTATAAAAGACACACACACACACACACATTTATATATTTCAATATTTTATATTTTATTGACATTTATATTCAATATTTTATATTTTATCGACATTTTCATTAAATTTCTCTCTTTATTGCTTATTTATAATAATATATTAATAATTTTCGTTGGAGATCTCAGTGAAATTAATCTATATTTTGTGTCTTATCATCGAATTATTTATTGAATTCTCAACTTTGAATACATTAGATTTCGTTAGCGATGGTCTGACGGCGCAGTTTTCATTCGACAAACTTTCGATGTCGCAATTTTCAGTTCACACACTCAAGCACTCACACACAGGTAACGTTGGCAAAACAGCAGTGGAAAGATTCAAATTTTTTTCCCTATCATTGAAACCTATCTCTGTACACGCACGCGTGATTACAATGGGCGCGATCTCGCGTAAATCCGGGATTTTATACGATCAAACGCGTTCCGAACGAACTCCGGGAGATAGAAAAATTCGAAACGATTGAAAGCCGACATGTTTATTCGACGTAGCATCGTGTAAGCGAAGCAGGGGGAGAGAAAGAGAGGACAGAAATTAATAAGAATCGAAGTAAATCAACGCGACTGTAATCAACGAATAAATACTTTATTTTCATTTCAAGTTAACATATCGCGGAAATGCCAATATTTCAAAGAATGAATATGTACACCACGTATGTGATGTATCCATTAAAATATTGACATATAATTATTTTATAATATATATTTTATTTTAAGTATATATATTATGTATATATAAAGTATATTTATTACCTATAATTAAAAAAAAATACTCGTTATGACGAGATAGAGAGAAAAATGCCTGCTTATGAAAGAGAACATATGATCTCTTTATGATTGTATTTTGTTCGAAATTTACAGCGCTAAAAATTATGAAAAAAATAATATGTCGCCACGTCGAATTACTGGAGAGAATTCTTGGGGACTCGAGGAAGGAACGTCGCGGGAGAAAGGGCCGCGATTCCCCTCTTCTATTTCTGAAAGGCCATCGAGGCCCCTTGGTCCTCGGCGAAATTACGCGATCGTGACTGGCGGGGCGTTTGCTTCCGCTCAAAGTGCATTGCGAAGTGCACGCCGGCGAGGCTCGAGTGCGCCCCTCAAAGTGCACTAGAAACGGCAGCGCAAGATGTCGCATCTCTTTTCTTACGAGGGAGGCGAGCGTCTCTGTCAGAGGGAGAGAGAGAACACTCGTGATTTCCCTTGCCTCAACTGGAGGGTTGAGAGTGCGCCTGGATAAGGGCAAGGGCAATCAAACAAAGAGATCCGACGCCGGAAACGGCGAGGGAACCCCTCGCATCGACGGACCAATCTTAATCACGATCTCGCTTTCGGCATTTGCTTAAAAATCGTTAATTTCTTCTGGTTATACCGAGAGTGGCGTTTTAAAAAATATGAAAAAAAATATTCTCTTAAATTATTCTCCTTAATATGTGTTCTAGAATTAAGTACTTTGAAATAAATAATTAAAGTCGATGATTGTTATCGAGTAAAATTAAAAATACAAGTATTTTTTTGAGATTAATTTTATTATACCTAATTTTTTAATTGCTTTGCGATTAATAATGACTAATATTTCTTTATTTATTATTAGATAATTAATTTAAATAATAATTAATTTATTACTAATAACTAATGATTAGTAATTCTTATAATTCATTGATATCTTTTTAAGAAATAATAACTAAAGGACATGTATACAATAATGATTAATAAATTTATTTATTTTTTG
The DNA here is from genome assembly GCF_025532165.1 of Camponotus vicinus. NCBI lineage: Eukaryota > Metazoa > Arthropoda > Insecta > Hymenoptera > Formicidae > Camponotus > Camponotus vicinus. Next base: position 18,089,945 of record NW_028141945.1, read on the forward strand.
ATATTATCCCTTTATTTGGATAATAATGATGATGTAATATTAAATATAAAAAATTTGATTCTCTTGTAAATCTCAACGAGATATTCGAGTCACGATCGAAAGAGATGAAGGTTGTTTTAGCCCCTCCCCTCGCCGGAAAGCGATAAACGTTTCTCCCACTCATAATTATTTAATCTTTTCCCTCGTCGGCCTCCCTCGCCTGTCTTCGCCTTCTTCCGGTTCCCTCAATATCCCGAAGGGCGGGAAATGAATTTTGCAGGAAGCGCCGCAGTCGTTCTAGGTGTCTCGTCCCGTCAGCGCGCGTTTACATCCCCCTAATCTCGAGTCTAGATCGAATCAGACGAAGTCGTTAGAGAATCACGCGATTCTGCGTATCCGGCGAATGAATGGCCCCGACTGAGAAACGCGATTTCTCAGGAAATTCGATCGATTGATCGCGGCTTCGCACATCATCATCCCTCACACCTCCTTCGCCAAACTGATGGAAAATTGCAATTCGAACGTAGTTACATATAACGTATATAAAGTGCTTTAAAAGGAGTTTGCACGCGTCGTCAGAAATGTCGGATTACTTGTAAATTAGCGTAACTTTTAACAAGATAAATAAAATAGCCTTTTTTATTTTCAAGTGTCAAATGTATGCGTGATATTTTTTGAAATTAATTTAAAAGTTTCTTTTTTTGACATTTTTTTGAAGTTACCCCATATAAATCCAATTACAAATTGTCAATTATAAAGTTAATTTTAATTAGAATATTGTTTGTGTATTTTCACCGCGAGCGATGAATTAAGTTTCACCTAATTCAGATAATTTCTCAAGGAAAATTTCCTTTTATAGAAAGTTCAATAGCCCCTTAAAGTAACATAATTTTTCCCTTGCCTAAATACACTGTCAAGCATATTTCCCGCGCAGGACGTCGCATTTGCACGTAACAATCTAATAAACATCTCTTTTTCGGAGCTGGCGTACATAAGGTGGGGCTAACCACGAACGAGAGATTAGACGGCGAGCAAAGCCTCGAGTCCTCCAGGATGTCGTGTCCTTGCTTGTTCAAGAGCTTACACGCTCTTACGGTCGTTTACACAGGCGACAAGTCACACGGTGGTCCACGATAGGTCGCGTTGTTAGTAGTATCGGTGATAGTAGTAGTAGTGGTAGTATTAGTAGTCCCTTTTCCTATGCGATATATTCGGTCGGAAGGACCTGTACGGTTCTGCTCCTCGCTCTTGACCACCGACCCCATTAACTCTTGTACGATGGCGTGTACCAACCCCGCGACCGTATCTCGTCTCACGTTTCCACTTGCGGGAAACCACCGATAAGAGAGGCACGGGTGACCTTTTAAATTGAATTATAGCGCGATTAGGATCGTTGCTCCGATTATGCCGTAGACGGGAAAAAGAGAAGTCATAAGTCGATTATTTGCGAAAGAGATGAAAGGTCAACGGTCAGATCGTTTCTTTTCCCGAAATGTCGATTTCTCTCTTGCCCCGAAATTAAAGTGTAATTTAGTAATCTTCATTTAACTTGCATTTTTTTAATAATTAATGTAATGTCGCTTCGATAATATTTTTTTGAGTGTTTTGATTTACAACTCAATAAATAATATCACATTATTAATATAAAGATAATTATCGAAAATTATATTGAAAATAATTTTACTATAAATTAAATTTGAGTTTATAAGCAATTTATTTATTCTCAACTTAAATAAAGTTATATATTTTATTTTATTATTTTATTATGATTATTTTATTATATTTTATTTTTTCTTTTATTTAAATTATTAATTTAATTTGATTATATCACTATATTTCGACATATATTAATACGCATATATATGTATATTAGCTCATGTATAGGAAACACATATGTAGGAAATTGAAGATCCAGAATCTCTCTCAAGGATAACTTTATTTTCGTAGAACGCTCTCTATTTGAGAAAAAGGGAGCTTAAAGAGAAAGATTGGCATCGAACGATGGCGATTTATGACGGTAGAAATAGCTCTCCATGACATACGACGATTTTAGAAGCATCGTGGCGCGTTATCCTTTTCGTGTCGTTCTTTTTCGCGATGCATTGCTTCTATATATGCCGATAGATATTCCATGGATTTTTCCCAGAGCTTGATACGCGCATTTTTCCGGGAAATGGCGAATTAAGTGTGTTCGGGCTCGTGAATAACATAACGCCGTCGATATCGAGAGAGAAAAATCTCACGAGAAAAGAGAGAGAAGAGAGTGGAAGCATTAATAAAAATTTAACTTTTTTTTTATAGAAATAATATAAAAGCGAATAATTTTATAAAAATTTATAGAAATTTATAGAAATAATATAATTTATAGAAATTTATAGAAATAATATAAAAGCGAATAATTTTTTCATAATTCACTCGTATGTTTTTGCGAAAAAATAATTAAAGGGCATGCGTACCTAATTAAAGAAATCTAAAAGAGACGGATATTTTGCATTCGTGAGGGGTAATTTTCAAATCCATCCCGAAATAAATTCATACATAAGATAATGAAAATTCGTTATCGTTGTAACAACACGTAGAAAACGGGTTCCGTAATAGCGTAATTAGGGACAAAGCTGTTTGCAAATTGATTATTGAACCAGTTTCTACATTGTGCAGGCGACATAACGGCGGACACGACAATTATGTAAATTTTAATAACATCCGATGTTATAGATACGGATAGGACGAAGATTCTCGCGCTTACATAGTAATTATCGCATTACATCGCTATTCACCAACATGTATGAACGCGATATAATGATTTATTGTAACGAATAGTTGGCGACAATTTGCATCGCGCACTTTGATTCGGACGGGATGAACTATGATCCGCACATTATAATCTATTATAATGTACGTCAATCGTTAGATAGATAACAATAGGCCTTTTTCTATTGGAATAAATTTATCGAGTTCATTGTGATTCGGAAGAATGTTATTGATAGTCCAATTACGAAGTTGTATTACGATTTCGAAAGTTTGTGTGAAATGTTTCAATCGAAAGTACATCAATTTCCAAGACCGTAAATAACATAATTCGAAGTTTAAATTAACTTGGAGTACACTTTCACAGAATTCTACTTTATTTAATTTATTTCAAGCTTATTAACGTATAAACGACATTATGAATTGCTTAATAATTTATAATAAAATCAAGTTGTATTGAGCGACTCTGCACCAAGTTCTACATTATGTTTTTTCACGTTAATAATTCTTATGAGGAAAAAAAATATATATATATAATATGATTTATCATATATATTATATATTATTATAGCTATTATATAATTTTCAGGAATGAAAAATATTTTTTTAATATAGTCTATATTAATCAATATATATAATACATTTTATATTAATATAAGAAATTAGAATATCTTCATAATTTTTAACATTTTATAATTTTTTCTCTAGACACACACACACACACACAAATATGTATCAAATTGATCAAACATTAATATAAATGCTAGTTATTCGTTCTCGGACGATCTTATATAATTATGTGATAAAAATAGTAACAATTATAAAACTTAATAAAAGAGAATCAAAGAGAATTGTTTTAGCCGCTTTTTTACAATTCTGCTAGGTACGCTTGCTTCGTTTTAATCGTAAAAAGAATATAAGAGAGTCGAGAAGAAAAAATCAGCACACGAACCCAACGACAGTTTCCTGATTTTCCTCTCGCTTTCTCTCTCTCTCTCTCTCTCTCTCTCTCTCTCTCTCTCTTTTTATTCTATGATCATTACGCGTGGTCACACTGGCAATTAGATCGCTAACTTTTAATATCTGCCGCTAATAGCCCTTTCAGCAGCGCGCGTAATCCGATTTTGCGTTTTTACGTTCACGCGTACGGCGACCTGGGCACGGGTTAATTGCGCTAATTGGACATACGGTTATGTTTAGGATCGCGTAGAGGAAGCATGCGCACGTCTAATTTCCCTTTTTTTGTACCTTCCTCTCGCTTTCCTCCTCCCCCTTTCATCGCTTTTTGTCCTGCGTCGTGTTGACTCGATTAAAAGTCTCTTTGTCGAGATGCGTCAACTAAAATGAACCTATCTAAAACGAGAGAGAAAGAGAAACAAAGAGTGAGATAGAACGTATGTGTGTGCATGCGACAAAATTAATTCAGCGCATCGTATTAGCTCCTTTCGTTCTAGTAGCATTAAAATACGACGAAGATAGCAATTTCAAATGGCCGAGTTAAAGAAAGAACTTATGTGCGTTCATCCAGAGACCTGGACCATCAGTTTACTATTGCATGTCTTTTTTTCTGAATTTATCTTCTTGAAATTTTATCCTGGTAGATGCAATCTTTTTTTGCAACGCAAAGATTTATATTGATGGCTTGTATATTTGTATTCGTGGCAAGTTCGAGAAACTTTAATACGGCCATCTATCTTTGTCTTGACTTTATTTGACAATAAATATAGAAGAGATGTCCTTATTTTTCTCGATTAAAAAATATGCCCACTTTTTCTTGATATTTGACTGTATTTATTCGTAAAAAGTTTGCATTTTTACGTCATTGTATTAGATTATTTATTTCTTATGATTATAATAAATATTAATAACTTTAAATTTATTTATTTTAGTACACACATCATTGATTACAATAAATACAAAGATAAATATATTTTTACAAAAATATGATATCAATTATATATCTTAAATCGTTGAAATTTTTTATTATAAATTCGATTTAACTCGACTTTATGGATCTATCGATTGTCGTGAATTAATGTGGCATTAGATATCGAAGGCTAAACAAAAATGAACAAGTTGTTGTGGCGAAAGATTAAACTGATTGGAATTCGAAAATGAATATATTTAATCTCGAAACACCTCTTCATATCTCTATTCGTTATATTTTCAACAGCTAAATACCATGAGATACGGTAATTCCGGATAGTCATGGCACTTTGCGCCAGCTTTTATTGGAAGATTTTGTGAAACGACAGGTACATATAACAGGAATTTACATAATCCTGCCTCTTCGCGTTATGTAATATATTGTCATGTGGGAAAAATTTCTCCGTCGAACTTATTCGAACAATTTCGTGATCTCCCGACAGAGGAAAAAATGTCGAGGAGAAAATCCGTACTTTAAATTACGCGTGTATATTTCTGACGTACTACATTTTTATTTTACTTTTTTCTTAAATTCCTATCATTGTATAAAAATTCTATTTTTCTTTGGCAGTGCAACTTTGTGATCGCATTCCAATATAAACGTTTAGAAATGACGAGATTTAAATATCACACATGTATCCACAAATTTCGAAAAAAATTCGTACAAATTTAATTCGTCATAATTTGTTGGCATTCTAGTAAATTCTGGAAAATTTGACATTTTATTGGAAAATTTATATATTTTTTACTTATTTACGTAGATAAAAATTTCGAAAGAGACTTCAAATGATCAACTTGATAAAGTGGATTACAAGGTGCAAAAATAAAAATCTCTCGGAAAATTGAGTTACTATAAGAAAGAAAATCATACACGAGAAATATGTACTTTATACATCATTTATGGCACCTCATAAACATGATCACATGATCTATGACCTTTCACGAGTATTATCGGTCTTATCACGTAAAATCGCTTTCTCGAGGAAACGCAATTTTCCGATAATATGGCATTTACCGATCTTTTCTTTATATCCTGTCTCGAAAAGCCTCGAAAACTTCTATTTTTACGACATATAAGACGCGAAGAGGATCGATTCGCATTTCTTCTTGGCTTCGTTTCTCCTCGGCAATTTATCTACACGTATTTAGAGACACATTGTTTGTTCTCACAAGACAAAATATCGCGTCAAAGTAAGGAAAAACAGCGCACGCGCGCGCATGAGTTTTCCACCACGTTTTCTTGAACCCCCGTCGGGCTCGTTTATTTTCTCATGCGAGAGAAGAATTCCAGACTTCGGAATACGTGTGACAAAATTCGTGAGGGGAAGATTTCCCCCTTATTTGCTGAGAGAGGTAGCGCAGCCAAAAAATAGAGATATTTTATTTTTAAATACGTCTTTATTTATGATAATATATCGATATAATAATTAGATTAAAAGAAAAATTAAAATTACATTAATATAAATTTTATAAATCAATTATGTTAATTTAAATTTAAAATAAATATTTAAAATAAAAATTTATATAATATTATTAAAATGCCAACAAATTATGACGAATCTATTAAAAATATAACAATTTATATATTATAATAATTTAATTCGTTTTTTAATTGAACATTATAATTATAATTATATGAAATAATGTTGCATTGGTTTAAATAAATGTTACAGCTTCTATTTATCATGTTTACTTCATCGTTACTATTCGTCATGTGTTCTCTTCTTTTCTCTCTTTTTTTCTTTTTCTTTCCGCAGAGATCAACTTTCTCGAAAATAACTCTTTTCGCATTCACAACGCGGTCAGATCTTTGAAAAAAAAAGTCCAAACTTTTCGCGAGAATATTTTATTGCCTCATTCGCGAACTGCGGAGTCTCATCTCTTTCAACTTATTCCGTATATCCGGGCTATTTTTTTTCTCCCTTTTCGCGTTCTCTTCTCGTTTTATTTTCACTCTCTTTTTCCTTCACTTGAGTTAAGACTTGCCATCTTTTACGGTACGAGTAATACATGCAACCACATTGAAATTTTTTCAGGAGCGAATTTTGCAAAAAGCATGAAAATTCTTTGCGTCGAATGAAATTTCGATATTTCTACATCCGACATCCCGAGCTTCTTGGGATAAAATTTTCTCTTTACTTTAACCGTATTATATAATCTGCAATCTTACATTTTAGATTACGTTTTTTTTTGAAATTTTAATTTTCTTTTCTCTATTAATAGCCGAAACTTAATTTAACAGTTTAATTTCTTTCCCAAGAAGTAACCGGGCTACTTCTTACCCGGCGATATTTTTCATCGAGCTCTTGTTATCAAGGACGCTCGTTTAAGAGACGCCAACTAATCGCGAAAGTTCGGTGTTTTCTTTCCGGTTATGAAGAAACTTTGATCGATCGAGTCGACAAAAGTGGTGAAAAAAAGGAAAATTTCTTAATTCCATGCTCTCATAATATATTTATAAAGTTGATTGTTTGGAATTAACTTTTGTTTAATCGTCAAGCCGAAAACCATTCCTGAAAAAGAATTAACAAAATTTACCGGGATTAAGTGTCCCTTGAATGTTGAATAAGAGATTATTCGATTTGTATGCCTTTGAGATTTGTACGGTTTATCTCTCTCTTTTTCTCTCAATCTCTTGTTAAAAAAATTTAAACTTATATATATGCGTCATTTGTGACTAATATTACTTTAATAAAATAAGATTTTTTTATCTAGTTTTATTCTCTAGAATTGAAATATATATATTTTAAATGTATATAATAATTATTTGTGCAAATTATTCTGTGGGTTTTTATCAAGGGAAATTGTATTTTATCTTATTTTTATACACAAAGAGAAAGACTTCTTTTTCCTACGGATTATTTTCTACATATATATTGCGAAAGAATACTACAAGCTTGCGGAACGGTCTGCTTTTTTCGATTACGAGCGTTATTTCCGGTCCAGAGAACCGACAATAAAGTCCGCCCGAAAGATCCCAGGAAAGATCCAGCCGAAAGAGTAGGACGGCTGAATCACGTGTTACGGTCATTCGAATTTTCTGTCGAAATTCGTGGATTAATTTAAGGAGGCTGTAAAAACGTCAGCGACAACATCGATTCGTCGATGGAAAAATAAGACCGCTGTTGACAATTTATTTACCGTAGAGCAAAAATAGTCGTTGATGCCAAGTAATTTCGTTTCCGATCACAGGTTTGACGCCAACACATTTTCCCCGCGAAATGTAGTTCGTTATACGTATCTTTTTATTATTTTCTTGCAGATTTATTCACATATAAAATAAATGGAAATCTCTTTATAAATATTAAATAAGTTTTATCTTGAACTTCGGGAGATTATTCCTTTATAATTCAAAAACCGAGTTTCTTTCACTTATAAAATTTTGATTAAAGATTACTAAAAATGAGAATTTAAATCGAGATTCTTTCTCTCTCTCTCTTTCTCGTCTAATTTGAGTCTAATTTTATTTAGAAATTAAAGACATTTTATTCGCATACAAGATCTTGATAATTGATATTCAATTCAATCATTTTTTTTACTTGAATTTCCTAAAGATATCTGGAATTGGGAAAAAATTTTTCCCTCGAGAAGAAGCAACGTTTTGCCTCGAAATTCACTAGAGATTATCCTTCCGCACAAAGTTTCGCAAATATTCGCAAATGCAGCTTCGCGCGACAGACAAGATCGATTGCACGCTCTTTTTCCCGTGCTTATTAAACGTTCATCCCGTTCGTTTCGTGGGACGACAAAGGATCAACATTAATCGCGATGCACGACACGAGACATGTGCTGCCTACAAATTGCCGCGAAATAACGGATAGTTTTCGTTCGTTCTGAGCAATTCGAGAACCGAATGTGCAACGAACGACCGATCGACGTGATTTGAGTTCTACGGACGCGCTTTTGTACGACGATCTGTTTTGTCCCTTATCGGAATCGCCGTTAATTGACCCTTTATTGAGTAGTTATTTTCAAACAATCATTCAAATAGTTACTACAAGCTGCGTTTTATTACATGTATATTCTGTGTTAAAAATTTATATAAACTAATTATTTATATTCAAATTATTAAATTATTAAATTCAATTATCAAATTATTAAATTATTTAATTCAAAAATAAATTAAATCAATTTATTCAAAATTAAATTAAATAATTTGAAATAAATTACCATATTATTGATTTATATAAATATTTAAATATTTAAATATTATTGATTTATGTAAATATATAAATATCAAATTATTGAATTTAAAAAATATATATTATTAATATTTTAATATAAAAATAACTGATTTAGATTACTGATTAAAGAATGAAACCGACTACCGCTTAAAAAGATGAGTTTTATTAAAAATAAATTGAAAGAATTGTAGAAATTAAATTATATTATATCTAAAATTAGATTATTATTAATTTACAAATAAAATTAATTTTTGAAAATACATAACAATATTTTAGAGTTTGTTTAAAATTATTTATTTTAAAATTATTTATTTATTTTAATAGATTCTTAATCTTTATTGTAGTTGAGAATCGGAGCAACTGTTTCGGTGACAAAATGAATCGTTACCGCAAAAATTCTAAATCTTTCGCATCGTGGGGAGTCCGGTAAAGTTTCGATGCAACTTTATAATACTGTAAATGTATCGTCGACACGAAGGATTTATGCAGTTGATCGTAAAAGCTCAGGTAAATTCCTGCGTTGTAGATAAACTGCGGTTTGAAATCCTCATCGAGATTACGCAGCCCGGACACGCGAATGAACGAACGGACGAACGAATATAACTCACACTTTATACTTTGCACAAAAAGCGACCAACGGAGCGACCAACCCCCGTTTTACAAAATATCGCGCATACTAATTAATCCGAGTATGTGGTCGCAGAAGCTATCCATATGGTCGATATTACGTCGGGTGTAATATATCGGCGATATTACGTCGAGTAGTCCTCCTAATATTGTCTCGGGATAATTGGATCGATTCTCGTTGAATCGAGAAAACTAGAGGATGGAGGAAATTCCACGGGCCGCGAAAAATTCCGCGAGAAATATGTGGAACTCGGATAAAACCGTCTCCAAAAAAAATTCACGTATCGCTCACGGTTATATTTTCCTAATGAATAATTTATTTTGAGAAAATCTTTATAGAAGAAAATATATGACGGGTCGATAAAAATCATTCTTTACATCACGAAAATTATATAAATTCACTGAGAATTCGTCGATTTTTTTATTTTCCATAAAATAGTGGATCTACGCAAAGTTGGAAATTTTATTTTTCCGCGGAACAATTAAATAACGATATACCAAATCACGAGGAAGCCCGAATTTTCGACGCTATTCGAAGCCTTTCAAGCTCGTTATATACAACGCGCTCGTTATGGAAAAGCGTGTCAATAAGCGCTGACAATAGCACACACACACAGACATACACATTCGGATCATGAATGAGATTATCGATAACATAATCGCGGGCAATTTAGATGAAAGAGACGTGTTTCTCGATCTCTTTCTCTCTTTTTACCTCTTCATGACTATTCGAGGACATAAGCTGAATAAAATCGCTGTTAAAGGTCCTCTGCTTTTATCTCTCGTTATCTCTTTGTCTCTCTTCATTTCTTCCCTTATTTACCCTTCGATTTGCTCGATTTATGAATCGACCCGTCAATCGCGTCTCGATATCGGCGAGATACTTGACCATCCTAAACTGTCGTCCGCAAATCCCGTCGCGAAAGAAAGAGCTTTCGATAGAGACCGCGATCACGAGTACCCGTGGAAATAGGAGTCGCATGGCACCGAGTGTCATCAACATCACGACACGATCGAGTGTCGGCCGTGTCGGTATCGACGCGATCGCTTAACAATAGGTGTATTAATTCGATAACGGATGTCAAGTATCGTAATCTCGCCGTGAATTAGTTCCACTATATTCCTCGATATCTCTTTCCTCGAGTATGGCGTATTCTGTCGTCGATTGCGCGAAATTTTTCGCCGAGTCGAAAATTTATAAAACTCTCTCGACGGTATCTCCTTCTCGAGAAGTCCTCGGAAAATCGCGCCTACATCAAAGGACCCTTGAGTCCTTGCGCCGCGTGTTTTCGAAGTAAGCGAATTAATTTTTCTCCGCGCAAAATGTCCGTCATCGGACGTTGAGTGCTGTCATCGCCAATCTCCGCGCGTTGTCATCTGTTCCGGACGATCCGCGGGACGTTTCGCGGTGGCAATTGCCACCGAATATCGGACAGCGGGCGGAGGGAGGGGGTGTGTAACGCGCGCTTTGGAAATCGGACGATGGTGCTTCACAAGCTGTCGCGTACACGAGCGACAACTTAAACAATATCATTCGACACTCGCGGAAGAGGCGGTGAATGAGAGCCGGATTTCGCGCCATGAAACATTTTCCATCGACGATTCGCGCGAATAATGGAAAAATAAAAGTACGGAACGCGAGAAACAAAAATGACGAAAATGGAAATTATTGACAAATGACGGATGCTTCAAAAATTTTGGATCGGAGATTATGGTTTATAGATTGCAATAAAATGTAATAAAAAGATGCATGTTTAATGATGGAATAAATATGTATTATGTTAATTCTAAATTTTTCAGAAATTTCTTTTATTTTTACGGGATTAAATTTGCAAATCAAGTTTATCTTCAATTTTTTTACTTCATTTCTACACTGTTTGTTATCAATCATTTGACGGGTGTTTTGACACTTTGTCCGCAATAGAGTCGATGCCGCAATTTTTGTAATTTTCTATCGTAAATATCAACCGCGATGGACGTTGTTTTATCGCGACACAATTGTCGATGGCGAATACCCGTTTCAGTTCGCTACTTTATTGAAAATTAATGTGGTGTTGCGATGCATGGACGTGTGCTAATTAGCGGCGCATTGATGCGAATATGGTATTCGCAATTGATTGAACTTGCCCGCCTGAAAAGCCGCGAAATCGAGAGTGCTTGTAAAAGCGACTCGACGGCGATTCTAATTATCCATGTTTTTACGCCATCGTCGTTTCTGCACATCTTGCTTACTTGCTTTTCAACTTTGCGGCTCGTTTCGCGAATACGTTTTCGGCCGCGTGTTTTCGTATCTGCCCTTTTCACCCTCTTTCGTATCGTCAGCGTTTAATAGCATCGCGAAAAAGAGAATATATCTCGCGTTCATTTACGAAAGAAAAGCATAAGAAAGCTAATTTCATTCGATGTAACGATCACTTCTCTTAGCGCTTTTCCGTGCAATATTTCTCGCCTGTTTCTAGTGCAAAATTGCCTTATCAAATGCAAAAGGAGTACTTCACACACACATATTATTATCTATGTTGACATAACTTTCCCTCTTATTATAAAAAAAAAATCTATCGGTAATTATTCTACATAAAACTGTTCCCTGTTAAAGACATTTTACAACTGCTTTTTGAAAATATTTATATAATTAAATTTTTTATGCACAAGTCTTAAAATAATATACATATAAAATTATTAATAAGTTATATATAATATATTATATGAACATAATATTTTTAATGATATGATAGCGAAACTAATTATATTAATATATATTAATATAATTATAATAAAACTATTAATTTTAGTTATATTATATTAATCTAAATATTAGAATAGTTAAAGATCTTAAATCGGATAATTTTAAATATTATTTTATATATTTTTTAAATTATAGCAGAAGTGCTTCTTTCGTGATGTATAAAAAAACAATAAATAATGAAAAATAATGAAAGAATCTTTCATTTTTCATTAAATGGATGCAGGATAAATTGATGCGAGTCATGGAAAGAATGAGCGAACGTATTTTCATTAATTAACTCGTTAATTAATTAACTCATCGAATAATTCAGCTTTCATCGACGAAAAAAAGAAGCTATTTCGAATTTTCTCGTTTTTTCTCGTCCATTCGCATCTATGCATAATTTGAGTGTTATACTGGACGAATGTCAAAAGCATCGCGAAAATGAAACCGGTAAAATAGAGTTGGAAAATTAATATCCTCGGATGATCTATTGTTCCATTTTCCGGTTTATTCGTTTCACCGCGACTTCTTATTGTCGCGCGAATACATTCAATTCTTTCAGTGTTTCCCGGTTCGTGATTTAATTTGTTTGGTGAAGATTATGTCGTAACTTTGATTATTTTGCTTAACGTAGAAGCGAGTTTCATTTGTGACTAAAAATAGTTTCTTAACGTTTGAATTTTTCAACGAATTCGTATCTTATCTTAGTGAAACAAGGAAAAGAGAATAAAAAGGCTATTATATCTCTCGTGTGTACATTTTATCTCGAGAAAAATAACATCGCGTGTCTACAATTTTAAAAAATTTTTTGTTTTATTAATTTTGTTTAATAATTTTGCTTTAAAAATTCTCTCATTTTTATCAATTTTTCTTCTCCCTCTGCATCTCGCATGCAAAATTTACTGAGAAGTAAGAACACACGCTCCATTTTGAGGAAAAAATCTACCTTATGAGACATGTCTGTGTGCTGCAGGCTACATCTTCCTTTAAAATAAATCATATTAAAATTACGATCGTGTCTTGGCGATGGAAGAAGCAACTGTGCCGTGCCATTTGTCGGCGAAATTTACGAACTCGCGAATAAAGAAAATTGCGAACGCAGCTGGGACGGTTACGAGCGGACTGGGCCGCGTCTTTCCGTTCGAAAATTCGTGCCCACCGTTGCGGTAAAAAATGTCTTCTTACAGGACTCGTCCCATCCGGTGAATTGAATTTTCGCATATTTTTCGTTAAGGAAAGAAAAGGATGTAAAGAGAGAGTGCAAACTATAGTCTGAGGATATATCTCGAAATATTTTTCACATCTCACACACGCAAAAAGTGTTTTTATTTCTACTAATTTAATAAATCACTGCGAAGAATTAAATTTTATATATTTATAATTTTATATATTTATAATTTATTTATAATTTTAAATATTATTAATTATAATTAAATAACATACGTACATATGTATTAATTATTATTATTAATATATTAATTTACATATGATATTTATACATGATAAACATTGTAGCAAAAAAAATATTAAAATTTCTATGTTACAATGAAAAGATTCATCTTCTTTAGTCGATTTAATATTCTTTTTTTTTAATATTAAAGAAATTTTCTTTTATTTCTTTTCACAAAGTTCTTAAAATTATATTTTAATTTTTTTTATACTTAAAGAGATATTTAATTTACGTACAATAGAAACGAGGACGAGGAATGTGTCGCGGGATCTTATTATTAGAGTTAGGAAAAGATGGCTTATGTGTGGTGACATACATAGTGACTTGTTGTAAAGTTCATTCATCAAAGTTTCCGAGGTAAACGTTCACGGAGAAAGAGAGGGGAGAAACGAGCTTGTACACAGGGGTGTTACACAACCGAAGTTTATCAAATTTGTACTGTTCCCGGTAGTTTATTGTTGCCGCAAAATTTGCATCGTTCTTTCGCATCTAACGTATTATCCTCATCCAGTCTCTAAGCTAAGTCGCTTCTATCTAATTTATTTTTTTTAACTCTTCGAAAGGCATTCCTCCCGACGTATCGAAAATTCACAGAGCGAAATTACAAGCGCCTCGAGATTAAGAAAGAGTAACAGTATTCGAATAAGAAGTATCGTTATTTCGTATCGGTTTTTTAATATTGTGTCGGAGAATGTATTAAAATACTTAAACCTATTTAATTAAAATTTTTCGTTTAAATTCCTTATTTAAAAATTCAGCTTTTAATTAATTAGATAGTTGATTATACCCTTTATATACAATTAATAAAACACTGTATATGAAAAATTTATTTAATACGAATAAAAATACAAGATGATTTCATCGCAAAATTTTCGCATTTATGTTAATTGGCGAAACATTCGACTGTATTGAACGAACGAAATTCCGCGTGGAATTTGATCGCCGGAGTTAGTTACGCCGATGAAATATGTAGTCGATTTTTCAGAATAATCACAGAACGCGTGCTATCATTTAGTGCGATAATTCGGTCAAAATATGCATTGTTTCTCTCTCCCGGTCTTGTAAACCATTAATAAAGCAAAATTCGTTTGGAAATATTTACGAGTGCTGTGCCGCATTACTCGCTACATTTTCGATGCAAATGATATTTATCATGATACCATTCACGCTTTTCGATGTTCATTTTACCGATTGGCCGTGGAATGAATAGAGACGAGACGAGACGATATTGAAGACGCGATATTAATGGCTCGTACGCGGATACGGTTATTCGCGAGATTAAACACGTCCAATATATAGATACAACTAGTCTCGAGGTAAATCGTTTGATGAAGGCAAATGGTCGATGAATCGATAAGTGAGTTATTAACTGAGAACGAAACACGATAACTTGCATCAAGGCTTAATTGCGACATCGAGAAATCAAAGAAAGAGAGAGAGAGAATTTGTAACAATATAGTATCATTACGATAAAAGCGATTTTCACTCGAAATTGTATTTTTCCTTCTTTCTTCATTCTCATTTTTCTATATTATTCTTAAATTTAAATATTCCTTTCTTTTTCTAATTATATCTTGGATGTTTTATTATGTGTATTTTTAGGAAATTTTTTTTAGGAGAGAAAGAGAGAGAACATGATGTGTAAAAATTTCATCCACCTACGATGTTGACGCTGATGAGATATCATCGATAGATAGATTTCTGCACATCCATTTAAAGTTTATATCGATGTCTAAATAAACTTAAATTAAGGCGGGTAGTGTGAGAAAATTCTCTCGGCGTTCTAGCAAAGCACGCTCGTTTCAAACTCAACGAACATTGCTCCATTTTATCTTAGGCGAGCTGTAACTATCAATTTACTTATTTGTCTGAACGCCTATTCATCCATTAATCTCCGTCGACTGTCTAACGGGCGTTAAATTGCCTGTATATTGCGCGCGCTTGATTCTTTTTTCTTCATTTATAGGTCAGATACGGGACGATTTAAAGAGCAAAGGTTTCACTTTCTGTTTTCAGTACATTATTGGTTGGATATGATGAAACTTTTTCCGACCAATACATGTATCATAAAGTGTACTCAATTATTAAATGTATATAATTTCTATAGCCATTGATTATTTCGCATATAAAAAAGGGATTTTCAAGTATGGAAATTTTAATTCTTCGTAAAAGTATATTGGAAAAAGGATATTTTCCGCTTTCGAATACATTTTTTTGCATTTACACATATTATATTTATTTAAATTTAATTTAATTGATTTAAATTTATTTTAAGTTTTATCTTTGTTAAAAATTTTGCACGACACTTTCTTTTTCGTTGTCAATTATCTCTGTTCTACTTAGGTCGCGTTTCTTCTCGACTCTGTTACGAACTTCTATTATTCTTACATATTACAAAGACGTGTTATACGCCAGACTATGAAAAGACAGCGCAGCGTGTGTCGCCCGTTGAGGAAGAAAAGGGTTTTCGCGAGAACGATGCGGAAGGGAACGCGATCGATAGCGAATTTTATCGGGGATAATATCCTCCCGCTATGGAACCATCGCGTTTACATGTCGCAAATGTATCTATTATTGCGTGTACTTACACCGATTGCTCGTATGAAAGTAACTCCGATAATTTCGCCGTTTCAAGCGAAAACGTTCTTGCGATTTGTCGCGCAAATGCACGCGAAAATTAAAGTTTTCATTTCAAGGTTTCGATCGTTGCCAAGAGTCGGAATTCCAAGCTCGGAATCGAGATAATTTTTCGAAATGTATTCCTACATATGTGGGAATTTAGACAGAATGTCCGTTTCTTGGAAAAACATGGAACACTTGGAATTCTCAGGGATTTCTTTTATGTCTGAAAAAGTCAAGAGATTCTCTGGAATTTTATTGAGAGACTCAGAATTTTTAAAAAAATTCTTTCTTTAATAATTTTTAATTAATCTTATATTGCAAACAATCAGCAATCTGATAAACATATATTTATCTCTGTTTATGTATATTTCAATATTTTTACAAAATATTGAATATGCAGTAAATATTTTTCTTTGTAATGTTTTGTGATAAAAAATGAAAATTAGTGCAAATGAAAAATGTTACGAAAGCTATTTAATTCATTTTCAATACATTTGTAAATCTGACATTTGAAACCTAAATAATTCTATGTTTTTCCTTCCTTTGAGTGAAGTATTAGAAAACGCATATAATAAAAAAATTTATTTTAAAAACGCGTCATAAAATCTCTAAAATATTTTCTCTACCTAGGATTTTGGACAAAAATATCTGGAAGATCTGGGAATTTTCAGTAAATTTTTTTAATAATATTTGAATAAAACTCTGTTAAAGTTCAATTTTAGAGCGTATTCAAAACGTGCGCATACATATGAAGAGAAGATTCAATTTTTTAAATTCTATTTCCAGAAATCTGAATTTTTTCGAAATTTCTGAATGCATGGGCGAAACTTTGAACCAGATGCATATTCGCAAACCGTCCGACGAGAATTGTTATGTGTATTCCCGGCAGTTAAGAGAACTATACGGGAAGTTGAGGTCATTATGAGCACTGGCCGGAATCGCGCGAGATCTCATCGGAAACGCGTCGATTCGCTTATCGAATATACGTCCAAGTGTATCGATCAGTGTCGCATCGATTTGCCTAATTAACGATATGTTGATCGTTTTAGTAAAACAGGCAACGAGACGATGCGCAGTCATCATCGTTGATATTGTCGGACCCCGTTTCCGATATTACCGTTGGATGGCCGTTAATAATGTAAATCGTCGTGGCCGGCTTTCTATTGACGTAAATCGCGTGTATTGACGCGATTCGAATCGCTTCATCAAAAGTCGGATGAGAGTTAATGCGTGGTCGTTTCATTTGATATTGACGTACGGTACGTGGTGCGTTTCGTTTGTATAATAAATGCGATCAGAATTAAACGAATGGCAAAGTTATACGATTAAATGAATGGAAAAAGTCGTACTTTTTGATTAATTGTATAATAAAAATAAAATAGAAATAATATTTTGAATAAAATTTGTGATAGAGAAACTTTGATCTTAATAAAAATATAAATGTGTAGAATAACATCTTTATTAAAAATAATTAATTTAATGGAACAAGAAAAATTGCAGAATTATAATTGAATTGATAGATTAGAAAATAATTGTAATCTAAGTAGATAAAGATATTTAATGATTAAATGAAATATAAAATTTCTCTTCTAAAATTATTATGTATTGAATTTTTATATAATTCACTATAACAAAATCTCTGTTATTTTTGAAAATATAAAAATATTTGAATGGAAAAAGTGATTGATGTCAACGTAAAAGAATTTAACGCAAAAGATTCGGTGCATTGCAAAATTCTCTTTTTTTCCGAGTTTCGTAAATAAATAAAAGAGCAATATTCTAGATTACAGAATTCTCTTTTCCCCGAGTTTTATAAATAAATAAAAGAGCAATATTCGAGATTGCAGAATTATCTTTATCCGTGTTTCATCGAATAAATAAAAGATATCGCAAACATTTTTCCTCGCGATACGCACTAATTATATAGGGGAAGGTCATAAAAACAACCGAGGTCATTCATCGCGAAATGATTAATTTGTTTACTTCAAAAGTCAAAATCATGATACGGAAAGCGGCGGCTTCAAAGAGCAGCGATATTTTCAATTAATTTAACGCTGCCGCGTCAGCCTCGCGAATACACAAATGCTAATGTTATTTGGGAAACGTGCATCGGAGCGTTTCCCGAAAAGAAAAAAGAGACGATCCCCGTTCCTTCAACTGTGAAACTTTTCGTATCTTCCGTACCTTGCCGAACTCAGCGAAATACTCGCGTCTCCCGCGAGAAACTTACGGCTGTTTTACTTCCCTGACCTCGTGTAAATAGTAAGTTCGCCGAGAACGAGACAGTGGTTTCTTGTGCGCGAAGTGTAATTGCGAAGTTTCGCAGAAGAGTGACTTAAATCGGGAAAATTGCGACGATGGATAAGCGGGGATGAAAGATTTTGCTTTTAAGCGAGATTTAATTATATATCTTTGCAAAGTTTATGCCCGTAATATGATTTATTTACTACAAGCTACTTTAGAAATATGAGAGATTTCGTTATTTAAATCTAATCGAGCGCGCGATTAAATTTTTTTTCACTCTAAAAATTACATTCGAAATTAAAATTAACCGCGACATGGAAAACTTATATTTTCTTTAACGAACGATAATTTGTAAATTGAAGATTTATTTTATTTTATTTAAACGAAAAATAAAATAATTGAAAAAAATACAAATTAATAAAAATACGGAAGCCGTAACTTTACTTTTATAGCTCACTTATATATCATGTGTGTATAAATTATAAGGTACGCACTGTATAAACATTATCTTATCGTATAATTACGTTCAAACTTTAATGTTGACAACCTTAAAATGTCACATGTGTGACGCATTTCCTTCGTCTTTACGTAGCGGTCGCGTGTAGGTATAATTGATAATAAGGCAAACACTTGAGCGGAGCGGGTGTAATCGATCAGTGGGGGTTTGCTCAGCGTTTATCGGGAATCGTCTTGGCGAACGCTGAGCAAATGTTCCTTGTTTATGTCGCCATTCGTCCTTCATATCGTCGATTAATCGATTAATCGATTTCTTACAAGGGGACCTTTCTCCCGTTTCTGTTGCAGTTTAAGATCCGAGCAGCCCAGCGGTCTGGACACAGGCGGGGTCCGACTGGAATTGAGCAAGGCCCTCAACCTCTGGGCCAGAAATTCGAAGCTCACCTTTCAAGAGATCAACAGCGACCACGCCGACATCCTGGTCTACTTCCATCGGTAAGTTTAATATGTAAATTGCAGTTTATATTTACATATTTCCATCTGATTTATGCGATGATAAATCATTTTACGCGTTAAAAATATTTACATTATGAAAATAACGAATTTTACGGTGAATGCACTTTACTAAATAAAAAATTATGTATTTTATACATTTGTTAAGTAAAAAAAGGAAAGATAATTTTAAAAATCAAAATATACAGTAAGTGCACTTTACTAAATAAAAATACTTTACTTTAGATATATTAAAAAGGAGAGATAATTTTAAAAGTCAGTTTGACATTTAAGGATAGGGATGGGATTCGAGGGATTTGGAAAATTCGAGCTTTGATACGAAACGTGGGGCAATTTTGCTAGCTATTAATTATGTTTCACTAGCGTTTGAAATTTCCACTATATTGGGCGACACGATATCCCGTATACGATATAATAATAATAATAACATTGTAACGTAATTCTACGCGAAAATTCCGTGACATAATTCCACAGTAGCCGTATATAGGTATAGAATGCAAACTCACGGCGGCCAATAATTTTGTTCGGTAAAACGCCACGTAATATTCCCTGCGCATTATTCAGGGGTTATCACGGAGATGGATATCCGTTCGATGGCAGAGGTCAGATCCTGGCGCACGCGTTCTTCCCGGGCAAGGATCGCGGCGGGGACGCTCACTTCGACGAGGAGGAGATATGGTTGCTGAAGGACGATAGCAATGAGGAAGGTGAGTGGATCAGGAATTTTCCGATTCCGGTTGAGAAACAATTCGAACGGGCTCAAGTTCGCGTAGCAACATCCTCTCTCTCCCTCGCTCTCGAATAACTGGACTCCGAACTCGGCTGAAGTAGCAAAGCAAAGGAGGGAACGAGCGGAAGCTACTTAATTCTGTTTGCGATGGATACTATTCACGCTCGAATTGTTTTTGTCCGAACTGCTCGAATCGTATTGATGCTCCGGGCGAAATCGGTTCGGCCAACTGTACGAAATGTTTCCGCTTCTCTTCCAACATCACCTGCGATAGACTTTCACGCAACGATCGAGGTAACCGCATTTTGGCGGCGAGCCAAATCGACCACCCGATACAAAACGCGTGGTCACGTCGTCCGAACGAAAGGTTCCGCTTCGCTCGAGAAAGTGGTCCTTCGATTCTATCAAAGCCGCCGTTATATTGTTAGGATCGATATAAAATGCCGGATATGGTGCATAAAGGTATTCGCATGAGCGGCGTAGGAGGATATTCGAAATGCTTGCGAGCCTCCTTTATCGATTCCTCTTTGCCTCCTTTCTTCTAACGTCATAAAAATCGCTTTCGAAATTTGTCTTCAAACAATTTTTCTGAGATACATATATTATCAGTCGCGCGTTTCCGCATCAAAGAGTATATATTTGTGAATTAAATGTAGGATTATTTAATTATTTTCCCTCGTCTTTTTTATTAGATTGAAAACTTTTTTTATGCAGAATTAATTGTAATTAATTCATTTTTTTATTATATCGTTATATCTTCTTCAGGAATATATTTAACAAATTAAATTATAATTAATGACGAGCATGAGTAAGAAAGAGTAGGTCAGGCGCGACAGACAACCTGTTGGAATGATTAACAGTATTTCCTTAATGGGTCGATTTGCGTTTAATTAGTGCACGATCGAGACGATGACTTGCAAGATATAGACAGGCCAGAGCGAATCCATCTGTCTTTCGTGCTTGCTCTTCGAGGTTATTTAATTGCGTGATTCGTGTCGCATCGAGCGATTATGATGACAATTAGCTAACTGGTGCGCAATAGTGTTTGCCCATTAACGTGCTGCAACTCCTAGATTTATATTTCTCGAGATAGACCTCGTTTCTTTCGCGATTTCTCGTTTAGAGTTGCCTTTAACATCAGAGTGTCTTTGTAACAATTATATAATAATTATATAATAATTATATAACAATTATTTAATAAGTCTTATACGTGATAAAGATATTTATTAATTATTAATAGATATTAATAGAAATATATTTATTAATTATTAATTATTATATTTCTCTTTGTAAATTATAAATCAAAATATCTAGTATAAAATACTTTGTTGCAGAAAATAGTAAGAAAATGTACATTAAAAAGATAATTACATAGATATTTTTAGCCAAATATTTATTAATTTTGACTTATCAATTTTTTTGCAGGTAGAAAATTGTATATAACATCGAATTAACAGATGTTTTTTAGCTCGATTATTTTATAACAAATTGGAGCTCTTGTTCCCTATTGCAATCGTTTAATTATTTTTCATTTTCGCCAAACAGACTTTACTTCATTGATTCATTACTGGAGGAAGAGTAATTAGCAGAGAATAATTAGGGGCGATTTACATCCGGTTGACGATTTATCGCGAGTATCGCGGGGAAGACGGAGTGAAATATTCCAGTCGATATGTCCGCCCTCATGCAACTCGAGCGCAGCAACAGAATCCGTCGTATCGTTTTTACCGCATTACTGCAACGTCGTTGCAACATTCTGCATAATACGTTTCTGTATTTTCTTCGCGCTGCGTCGCGTCATACTCCACTTTCCGCAGCCGGAAGTTTCGAGCGACGGCGAACGAACATCGCGAAGTACAATTCGCGGTACCAGCTTTTTCCTCGGCAAGAACTAATTTGCTCTCACGCAAAATCGCTTTGTAGAAATAAAATTGCTACAACGCGAAAATCTTCAGAGAACGCGAAGACGGTGCGAAGAGTTTTCAAAAAACAATTTATAAAGATAATCTCTCTTTTTTAGGATCGCGAAATTTTTGTACAGAATAAAATTTTAATTTATATATTGCTTAAATACATTAAATACATACTCTGTTGTCACATAACTAATTATTATACTAAAACATTGAGTTATAATATTAAATTATATATATAATAAATAGATATACATATTTTTAATGAATTATATATGTAAATAATTTAAATTAATTTCTTTAAGATTTCTTTTTAGAACAAAATCTTAGATAAATAGGAAAAAAAATTAACGGAATTCTCAGAAGAATTGTTTTCTGGAAAACGAAAGTAAATTAGATTGTCGAAAATAAATTTGAACTAATTAGAATAATTATATAAACACACAAATATACATGTTTATATATAATTTAATATTTATTGAGAAATTTCTGTCAAGTGCGATAAGTCCAGAATTTTATTTGAACGCAAATCTTTTTCTCTGTTAGCTTTTTAGCTATCTTTCCTCCGAGAAGTTTTACGCGACCAAACATTTCAAAACTTTCGCCATAACTTACGCATTAGACGCTTAAAGTTCAATCATTACTATATACTTTTATGGCGGCGAGTTAAAATTTTCTCAGCGAAACTTTAACTTTAATCGAGACTTTTAATAATAACATCGTTCGTTTATTACCAGCAGTAACAGCACAACGCGCGCTCGTAAATTCCTCTTTAAACGTCTTTTAAACGCAATTGCGTGTACTGGCAAAACCATTAATTTTTTGTCACCCTCAGAGCGAGAGAGAAAGGCTAATTTAATTGCCGCCATGTTCGAGCTATTAATTAAGCGTATTAATTAATCGAATCGTTCCAATATCGGAAACCGGATTTTCTTCGGCGCGATTATATCTATAGGATTATTATTATTCTTATTATTTGGGTCCGATTCCTTTCCCTCTATCGAGGTATTCGTATTTTATAGAGCATTGCTAATGTCGCGCTGGCTTAACATCAGGCACGTTCACAGTTTCCGTAGCATAGTTATAACCATCGTACATTACTGCGACACAGGACTCTCCCGCCTCCATTAACAGTCGTTGCATGCAATTCAAATTGCTAATTTCGGTACTTTATGTTGGCATCGCGACATCGCGATGTTTCGACTTGTCGGCTTAAATCCTTTTGTTCGACTGTGACAAGGACGAAAATTCTCAACATGAAAGAAAGTACATTTTGCTTTCTAATTTTAATTACTATAGCATATAAATTAAAATAATATTAAAGAATAGTTTGAAATATAATTTAAATTATATATATTAAGTAAATCACTTTATTAAATTAATTTTATGTTGCAAGAACTTTAATTTTACTTGCAAAATTATTTAAAATACAATGTTTAAAATCTATTAATATGATTAAATTAATTAGAAAAAAAAAATTTCTATAATAAATAATAAATTTTCTACACATGTTATTAAAGAAATCTAGTTATCTTTAAGTCGATTATGAAGCTGAAAAAGGCAGTGGCGATTTTGGAAAGCCCTGTACGTAAGTTGTCTATAAATGTCGAGTTTGATTTCGGTAAAATAGTTATTAGAGTTGGTCTCGTTGATCGAATCAGAAGACCTTTGCGATATCGATGTACTACGGTTAAAGGAAATTAAGGTCTCCACAACGTTGCGAGCGAATGTTTCCAGTGAGGGAATTAAAATCTCAAAAGCTACGCGCCCTTTCGGTTAAAAAAATTACAATCTCTGCGTTCCGTTTATCCTGCTCTTTCCTTGTGTTTCTTTTCGTCCACAATTTGTCTCCAAAAGATTCGAAATTTACGAGATTTGCCAAAAATTCCGTGAAATACATGCGTTTCTCTCCGACTCGAAATATTAAAAAAATATACATATATTAAAGTGAATATAATCGGACATCGCGCGAAATTGAAGCAACTGGTATAATAATTGCTTTGATTGCCATTAGTGATTTTCATAGAGCGAAGTGAAACCTCCCGCGAGGCATCAGTCACACAATGTAATTCGCAAATCTAACTGTATCCCAGTTTCTCACTATTTGCAAAGATAGTACGATGGAATCTGCAGGGACGTCATTAGCAATTCATAACTGACATAACTGCTATTTGAACGCCACTCGCAAATCGGTTACATTTGTTCTCTATCCGAGATGTGTATCATCCTCTCCCGTCTCTCGTTGTAACCAGGTTAATTTAAAGCGAAGGCCGCCTCGCCATTAATGACGTTTGCCTAATGAGAATTATTAAGCATTCGCGTGTAGGGCGATACTACTCGCGACAGTCATTTAGGCTAATAGCTTTCGAGTGAGCAGATGTCAGTTGAGTTTGCAATTAACTTGGCAAACCGCAAATTATTATACTTGTTAAAACATCTATTTGAAATATTCAAAGTCTTTGAGAGATAGAAATTTAAAAAAAAAGATCTGTTTTTAGATCAGATAAATATTTTTTATTTTTTTTAATAGAAATCCTTTTTTATAAAAAATATATATAAAAATATCTAATAATATTTATTATTGCTTTTTAGCCACGCAATCGTTCATGTGGATGCACTTTAACATTGTACAATGTAAAGCGTAGAATAATTTGGTGCACACATTAGAAATTTACGCGACTTGAGAATCTCGTCGTCTCGTCTTTAGTCACGTCTCCTGTGTGTTTAACTTACGAGAGAGATGAATATAGTAACCTAAGAAGAAAGAGAAGAGATGTTCGCGAAATATAGCAAAAGTTTTTTCCTTACTAGATTGCACATTTATCTCTCGGTAATATTTCGACACTCATATCAGTGGAAATTCTTGAGTTAAGAGAAACTCGATATCACTTAAGCATATAAAATTTATATTGCGTTATATCGAGAAAAAATAAATAAATGAATGTATTATCTATGTTACTTCTTTAATTTTTTTTAAGATTTTGGACGGAATCTTCTCTTAGAAAAATTTTTTTATCGATATAGAAATATATTGTATCTCTTTAAAAATATTTTATAATTTTTTTAGAGAAATTTATGTAGCTCTAGGAAAAATTGCACGGCGGTTATATATCCTTTGCAACTGAGTATGAATTTACGGATGAGAATTTTTCGTGAAATTTCGACATCGAGGAATTCTCCCGCCGATACTATCAACGACTCCCGGCGATACTATCAATTTTTCCGGCAACGGCAATCTCCGGTATCGGCGATCGCTTTACAATCCTAACCCATATCTGGAAGCGTACTTTTTTCGACGTGGATTGGAATCGAATCGAAACGAAACGAAACGAAGGCGGAGATTCCGCGGCGGTGGCGGTAGTTCCCGATGCAATTGCCCGGAAAATTCGGCACGCGAAAAGTTTTCAATACGCGCTGCTTCTCTCTCGCGAGGGAGTATCTTTCGAAGCAATCGTGAAAAATAAGATCAAAGTCAATTTTTTAAATATATACTCAAGTGTTGATTTTTGAAAAATGTAGGAAGCAAAATTGAGAAATTTATTTTACATATATATAGTTGCATGATAGATATTGTTAATTTTATAAAATATATCCTTTCAAATATTTCGACTCTAAAAAATAAACAGCATCTTTGTCTCTGCATAAACTATAAAAAAATAGAATATTATATAAAGATTAATTTATTTTGTTTTATCAAGAAGTCATTATATTTCCTTCTTGATTCTCAAAAATTAACTCCAATTAGGTTAATTTCAAGCACACATTTTTAATTCTCGATTTATGTTATTTAATTCAAATTACTTGGTGTTTCCTGATAAATTATATAATAATTATATAACAAATATATAACAAATTATATAACATTTATTAGATATAAATTATATATAATGTGTGCGTGATTAATATAAATAAATTTACGTCAATACAGTATAAACTTTCTAACTTAATTATTCTATTAAAGAGAGTTATACCGCTATGTTTCCCTCCTCGCGAAATATCGGCCAGACTGCGTAGTGCATAAAAATTCCGCGGCCCTGCGAATCTGTATGCCACCCCTCTTGTGTCGCATTCCGCGCACACATGCGCGGAATGCTCACAGATATTGCGGTTAACATGAACGCGCGTGGGTGGGAGGCTGGCTTAGGGTAGACCATGCAGATAAGCGAGTTTTGAATATTCCTCTCCTCTGTTCTTTCCTCTTTCAGGCACCAGTCTGTTCGCGGTGGCCGCTCATGAATTCGGTCATTCCCTGGGACTGGCGCACAGCTCGGTCCAGGGAGCGCTTATGTATCCCTGGTATCAGGGACTGAGCCCTAACTACGAGCTGCCGGAGGACGACCGGCATGGGATTCAGCAGATGTACGGTGAGTGCTATTTTTCGCAACATTAGTATTCGCACACGATCAGGGTAATTATACAGTATTTAAGTAGCATTAGCGCGACTCTTTGATACGTGCTTCTTCAATTTATTCCATAAAAAAATGTGAAAAAACTCTTCAAGTATGTGTGTTACTCTTTATAAAAAATACTACATTTTTGGAAGATTAAATTTATTTAAATAAAATAAGGCAAAGTGTTATCGGAATTAAGATCCAATTAAAATAGACATTAGCTTCGAAAATATAATTATAAAGTTAAAATCCAACAAGTATATTAATATTATGATCATTTATGAGTTTAAAAGAGAAAAAGCAAAGTTCAGAATTATTAAAAATTAGAAATATTATAAATTAAAAATTAAAAATATAAAATATATTAAAATTATATTATATATATTTAAAATTAAAAATATAAAATGTATTAAAAATATATTATATATTAAAAATTAGAAATATAAGTTATAAATTATATTGCGACATTAAAATTAAATATATTGCTTTAAACTGTAATAAGCGGAAACAGGAGCGAGAATTATCCCGCGATGCGATCGCGGGATTATGGCGTTCATCGACTGTTTCATCTTTCGAGGTCCCTTCGAATACACGCGGTGAAAATCGCGCGAGCGGTTTATCTCGATCGTAAAAGTCTCGGCAATATAGTACTGGCAGATTTATGGGAGGGGGCTGTTATCAGACAGGGGGAAAATCGCGCAGCATGGATGAGCGTCGTTCGCGCAACGTTTAAATTTCGGAATTTCGGGCACGCTATCGTAACTATGGGCGTTAAGGCGATGCTGTTGCAGCCGCGACATGACGTTAGCGTGTTGGCCGGCAATTTAAAGTATATTAGAAAAGTTGTTTATTCTCTCTCTCCCTCTCTCTCTCCCTCTCTCTGCCTCTCTCTCTCCCTCTCTCTCCCTCTCTCTCTCCCTCTCTCTCTCTCTCTCTCTCTCTCTCTCCTCTCTTCTCTCCTCTCTTCTCTCCTCTCTTTTTGGCCTGGCAAGCTCGACATATAGGGGTACAGAGTAATTCATGCGGGAGGTATGTAGGTCAAATCTCTTCGTCAAATTTTTGCAACATTTTGTTTTGTCAACTGCATGCCATTCATTTTATGAATGTAGTTAAATATATATATGTGTAAAATAAATTTTTCAAAAAAGATACATTTATATAACATTTATTGTTAATATTTATATACATTTATATAACATTTATTGTCAATATTGTCTGGAATTAATTGAAAATAAAAAAAATAAATTTTAATATATATATATGCATGTATATTTGTTAAAAATAATACGTCGTAAAATAAAAATTTATTATTAAATAAATATATATCTTTTTATTATTAAACAAATATAAATATATTATTAAACAAATATAATATATATATAATTATAATATATATATAATTTTTTTTATTGAAATATTTCGCGTAATTTTGACATAAATAAGGTTTCCCAAGATTGTTTTTGACATTTATATTCGCTTGAAAATTTGATTCTTATATCGGATTTTATATATTTAATTTTGAATATATATACATACACATGCTGATCATATATATTCGAAATTAAATATACAGGGTGTCTGATTCCTAAGTGACCAAACGAAAAGTAGTAGTAGATTGGGTCAAACTGAGAAGAAAAGTCCTCTACCATTTTGCAAAATTCGCAATAATTATTAAAAAATAAGCAAAAATGTCTCGGTACATGAGAAGCGGTAAACCGCTTGTAGTGTGTGATTATTAAGTGATCAAATGAAAAGTGGTGATAGATTGGGTCAAACTGAAAAGAAAAGTTCTCTACCATATTGCAAAATTCGCAATAATTATTAAGTTATAGGCAAAAATGTCTCAGAGTATAAGAAGCGGTAGACAGATCGCTTCTCATGCGCTGAGACATTTTTGCCTATAACTTAATAATTATTGCGAATTTTGCAAAATGGTAGAGGACTTGTCTTTCCAGTTTGACCCAATCTACCACCACTTTTCGTTTGATCATTCATTAATCGGACACTGCGAGCGATCTACCGCTTCTCATGCGCCGAAACATTTTTGTTTATTTCTTAATAATTATTGCGAATTTTGCAAAATAGTAGAGAACTTTTTTTCTCAATTTGATCCAATCTACCACTACTTTTCGTTTGGTCACTCAGGAATCGGACACCCTGTATGTATAGAGGTTCGATAAAAGGAGGGATAAAGGAGTTAAATAAAGCGAATACAGAGTCAGGAACAATCTCGGGAAACCTTATTTATGTCGAAATTACGCGAAATATTCTCGATACGTACCGAGTTGCAGTGATACATACATATTGCTGGAATTACCCGCGTCATTTCATCTTGCGCAGAATTGTAACTTGAGCATATCGAATTACTTTGACTGTGTAGTCATGAGAAACAGCTTAGTTATATTCACCCGACCGAATTGCATGGAAATTAGCAGTCTACTATATGGACTTTCAAAACTAAACTCAAACTCTATAATATATATTTATCTACAAGTAAACATATATAAACATATAAAAAATTAAAAAAAAAATATATATATATATATATATTGTTTTTTCACAAGTCTTTGCTAGATTCGTTTCGGACTTGCTGTGCAATATATACGTCGAATTTAAAGTAGATTCAGTTATCCTATATGTGGCTCTTTAATCGAAATTATAGGCGCCGATATGCCAGAAATTTGAGTTTTGGAACAAGGATCTACATCTACATGTAGTTTCGCAGTAGATAAGGTACTTTGTAGTCCGACGACCGAGTAAAGTTGGCTTTTCAGTAGCAAACCCGTTTGATAGTCAGCCACCTGCACACAAGCGAACTGCGGTTGCACTCGTCAAGTACGTAAGCCATAAACGGTCTTATGGCATTTCATGCACGCACGTTAGGCATGAAGAATATAAAATAATTCGATTAAACGAAAAATAAGCGCATTAAAAAAGGCCATTATTCACGCGCATTGATTCTTCACGTTATGCAAAAAGCGATAACTAGAACGCTTCTCTTTGTGCACGGATCTCTTGAATATTATTTTAAAAGAGCACGTCGATAATTTTAATTTTTTAATGATTTGTTGTTATGATATGATAAAATATCGTTGAGAATAAATTTTAATATCGCTTAAATAAAAATTTTTGTATAATTTATTGAGAATCAAAGTTGACTGTGTAAGAAAATATATAGAATTCTTTGATATAAATAGAACTTATCTTTCTTTTGCGAAATATGTCTTGATTTCTCTGACAGCCAATAAGACCGACGATAAAGGTGATGCATCATATGCTTTATATAAAATGCTGTTGGAAGGTTACAAGACAACGACAAGAACTAGTTCCCGACGGTTGTTGCGATGTTTGAAAATAGAGAAACTTTTGACCTACTATCTTTATGCAGCTGGCTTTATAACGTGAAGCAGAAGAACGCGAGTATATTACACGGACACAAATATACGCGACGTTTACCGTCTTCTCACGCAAAAATAAATCTCGTAAGGAGTTTTGCGTATAAATTTTCCGAATCTTATCTTTAAATTTTCAAACTGATTTACATGCATTATTACTGATATTACTTTCTCGAGTTTTCGAATCTCACAAACTTCTTAGCGTGATTATAAATTATCTAATCACGTGTCACATAAAAGTTGTGTCTTTCCTCCCTCATTTGCTTAATTTATATGTATTAAATTTTGTTTTTTTTTCTATAATTATATATATATATATATATATATATATATATATTTATATTAATATATTTATTATATTTTTATTATATTTATATTTTATATAATATAATTATATAATATAATTATTATAGTGTTATTATAGTATAATTATATTATATAGTATAATTATTATAGTGTTATTATAGTATAATTATTGTCCATAATTACGGCATAAATATTTTTTATAATTACGACATAATTTAATATATTTATATATATTAAATTATATATTAATTATATTAAATTATATCAAATTACATATTAATTTTTTAATTATATATATATATATATATATATTATATATAAATTATTTAATATATATATGTATATGTATATATATATATATATATATATATATATATATATATATATATATAGTATATAATATATATTGAATTATAGATTATAAATTATTTTAACTCGCTGCAACGATTGATTCAATAATGTTTTCATGCTAAGATTATTATTATTCTCTCCAGGAAACTATCGATATTTTTTTCTTTTCTCAAAGATGACGTCGCGATGCATCATCGCGGGTCTCTGGCTGCATCGCGCGATGATGCACTGCCGTTCTCGTTACGGGCCGCTCTCTTCGGTCGTGTTAGGTACGGTCGCGGGTGAAATGAAACGTGAATAAAATATAACGAATGACCGGACTCGCTCGCGCGCTCTTTTATTTGCCCTTCGTCATCCCGCAGGGATGGTACCGTCGAGGCTGGTGATTTAGTGTACTGTGTCGGAGGTTCGCCGGTGTTCTCTCTCTCTCTCTCTCTGGGGGAGAAAGTCGCGAATCCATTTCGATTCTTCTCCCTCCTTCTTCTCCTCCCCTGTTTGCGCCACCATCGTTGTTATTCTTGTTTTCTATGTGTCTATCAACGTTATCCTTTCTTCCTTGATCTTCCAGCGCGCTCGCTTGTTTCATGCCGTACTGCATCCGCGAAATTCCATACGAGAGGCGAGCCAACGTACTGGAAGTGATTTTTATTCAACATTTTTGCTTTCGAGAAACATTTACATAGCACAAAGCTTCTATATCACATTCATATACTTGACCTTTCAAATTAATAGGTTTTTTTATTACATATGTATGATGGTAATTATTGAAGCGAAGGATAATTACTAAAGCGCGAAGTTATAACTTATTAAAACAATGTATCCAGAAACCTAATATATTTATATAATTATATATGATTTATTTAATTTATTTACATAGCCTACCGCTTATTTTTGTAATTTACAATTTATTGCCTAATTAAGCGTGCGTTTAATTTAATTTTAATTTATAAATTAATCCTTACAATCCGTGTAAATTATTTAAATAAGTAATTATTTATTCTGTATACACGTTATATTATTACTTCGATAATATAAAGAACGTGTAAATCTACAAATAACGCATCATAAGAGGTGAAAAAGGCGCAGCTTTTATCCCTCGCTCATCGACATCGTTCTTCATTTTCACCCTCTCGTTTCTTCCGTTCGTGCCGTATATTTTCCCCGGTTGTGTGTTGTCGGTGGTAAACGTATTACGCGCACCACGTACCTCTGTCACGCGGAGAAGAGAGCGCAAATGCGAAAGCGCGGGCTCGCATTTGTCTTGTTTGAAAGGACCCGCCATTGACAGGCGCATTTGCTTTCGTTGCAGCGCGTCGTCTGTGCAGTCGAATGCATTGTCGAATGCAAACAGCGGCAAGCCTAGCCTCGTTCGCCATAATAGAGAGAAAGGGGAAAATGTGGATCTTATTCGCGCGACGTAATTGCGGTACTTCCCCCTTCGAGAGAGCCGTTTCAATGTTTCGCCTCGCCATTCGTATTGCGACTGCAAACGAATCGATCGTCCCGAAAATAAATCTGAGAGCTGGGAAAAACGCAATTGCACTTTAATATCTAACGGAAGATGAATCATCCCCTCTCTCTGTCTCTTTCTCACCGAGGGATATCTATAAATTTAAAAGTTAATTATTGACGACTCCTTTTTCAGGAAAATTCCATTTTAATCTTACGAAATTAAAACCGTAAAAAAAGAAGATTTATTAAAGTAAGCTTCGGAAATTTTATTTTAATTCATAAAGAGAGAATCTAATATTTTTATTAATCCTAGAAATTTCAGAATTACAAGGACTTTAAAAAATTTAAAGAATAATCGAGTGAAGAAAATTTGTATGCGCAAACCTAACTTAAGAGAGATCTTTTGACGGCGGTCTTATTCTTCTTTCGCGTTTTCAGTGCGTTCTTCAGTTTTAAAACGGTCGCATTGAGTTGGCGAGCGTGCGCCTGCAGATGCTTTATCTTTTCATTGTCCTCCTTCAACTCCTCCATCGCCACCTCCCAGACAATCTTTGCCTCCGCCGGCACCTTGGAGATCTCGTCCCAGTTGACGCTCTTGAGAAAGCGCACGTACTTGATCGGCTGCGTCTCCCTCATCTCCTCATCCGACAACATGTGAATACGCCTTCCTCTTGGAAAGGAAAACAGCGCGTTCATTGAACGTATCAGGGAAATTCGAAACTCGATTAACGCGATTGATGTTGGAAATCAATCGTTAGATTGTTTATTCAATTCTCGAAAGAATTAACTACATCTAATCCAAGTAATTTAAATTGCGATTTCGTATGTTTCCTCAGATAAAAGACTAGTAAATACGGTGTATCTCTTTTTCTCTGTCTCTCTCAAACGTAAACCAATTTTTTCACAAAACTTACTCTTTGTAGCTATACGTTATAAATGTGCCATAATTGTAATTATACTTTAATCAAGCATGTTTCAATATATATTTGAAATTTAGAAAAAAAGAAGAGAAAAAAGAGAGAGAGAGTGAAAATTTATTAAATGCAATTATTAAGTGCAATAAATGCAGTTAAAAAGAATAAATTCTCTTGTCTTTTTTATACAGAAAGAGTTGAATTATAAGATATAAATAGATATCTCTCTTCTTGACAATTTTTTATTTCTATTAATATACGAAAATTTGTTCAGTAAATTTATTCAATCACTTACGAAATATTATTTTATTTTTATGAATTATTATTATAATTAATTTGCTTACTTTGAAACTGTCGGTCTCGTGATTGGGACGAATAACTCGGTTTCCAATTCTTCCTGCGATTGATCTTCTTCTGCTGAAAAATATGATTCTGGTTGCAAAGTTGGAACAGCATTGTCCATCAGACTCGAGCCTGTGAAACAACTTTGTGAGAAATGACGCGAACACAGTGCCGATTGAGCAGGCACTTCCGCATTAGTTTTGCCAATCGCGTCCAGCCATTTCTTCCGATGATCCTCGTTCTCGGGAAAACTGGAAAGAAAACACGCAAATAGGAGGGGAACAATGTTAGTTTTTGTGTATTTATGTCGTTGAATATTTGGAATGTTCTCTCTGTGATTTGTAATGATTTTCTTCGCATAGGTTTATGAATACAATTTGAGTGTGTGTATATGTGAAATTATATAACGCACATATTCAAATTTTATTTATATTTTACGTATATAAATGTTTATGTGCATTTTTCATATATTTATTTTAATTTTGACAAAGTTTTCTCAAAAAGGTTCAAAGAATTTATACTTTTTTAGAATCTCGACAAGACTAATACGTAAAATTTTATTATTATTTACAAAGATAATACTATTACAGATATTAATCACACATAATCAATTGTATATACACATAATCATATGATATGTCATGCAGATTTTTTTTTTAAAGAGAAAATTCTTTCTATATTTAATATTAAAATTAAAAAATATTTAATAGGAATTTAATATTAAAATTAAAAAAATATTTAATAGAAATTTAATATTAAAATTAAAAAATATTTAATAGAAACTTATTTTGGATTAATAAAAAATGGACTTGAAATAAGAATCTTTGGCAATAAGCTGTTTAAGAGAGACTTAATCACACACATACACACAAAAGCTAATATAATTATGAAATTCAACATTGCTAGAAAATATGCGCCATTTCTGATAATTTCGTTTTTAATCAGTCGATCACTCTTATTCATTCATTTTAAAACATTGTATTAAATCATAAAATAATAATAGAAAATCAGATCAGAGATACAAATAAAAATATTAAAAGTTATCAATAAGTTTCATCAATATTACTTATCTCTCTACATTATTATCTACACAAACATGCACAAATCTATCGAACTTTATACATTGGATGTACTGGCATTTAAGATATCAGCCAAGAGAGATAGCAAGAATCAAGCTTGAATCATTGTTTCTTTCTCGATAAAATCCGATAGAAAATTTTTCTTAATTTCACAAATGGAAATATTTATATCTGACTCTGATAAAAGCTCTGAACTTTTGACAGGGTTTGTACAAGGTTCTCAATACGCATGCGTTTAAAGGCGTGCGCTCGAACGCTCTCTCTTTCTCTCTCTCTCTCTCTCTCTCTCTCTCTCTCTCTCTCTCTCTCTCTTTTGCATTTCTTCTATATCACAGAACCATATGGGAGAGCGCATTCAAATGTGTCACGTATAGAATCCTTACGCGTGGAATGATATCTCGTGCGCGTCTTCGGAGCGTCGTTCGCAGAGAATGCAACTCGTCGCCATCTCAAGATTCGCGCGACGCACCAGCGTCGCTCTCACAACTGGCGTACAAGACGCGCGGGAACGAACTGACAACCCCACTAAAGCGAGAGGTTCTCGATATGCGTTGTCCTCGTTTTACACTCGTGCCCATTGGTCGTCGCTGCTGCGAGATATCGGATCGATGCTGGCAACTGGCGCGATATTACGAACAGAGAAAGAAGAGAGGAAAGGAGAAAAATAGAAGTCTATCGAAATTTGAAATCTTGTTACCTATCAACAGTGATAAAATATGCAGTGAGATATAAGTTAATTAATCAATTATATCAATCTTGAGGACTCTTGGACATTTTCAAAGAATTTTCTGTAAACATTAAAAATCTAATAATTAAGTAAAAGAACGTTATCTAATTTTATGAAGTATTTACTATAACGTAAGTGTTAATAAATTGAGAAAATTTTTCATTATGTAACACACATACATGTTGCGAAATTTAGTTTTCTGAATAATTTTTTAGCCTTTGTGTATGAATTGCAAAAAAGAAAACAGACAAGAAAACAGTATTTTATGCGTTTCGTTATTGGATCCAATCCCTCTTGAAATCACAACGTCTCGCCAACTAGCGAAAAAGTGCGGACGGGTTGCCTGAGAGAATCGCACATTTTTACGTAAATAAAATGATAGTCCCACGCGGGAATAAAGATTGGCCGTAACTTTTGCGAGAGAAATAATAAAACCGCGAAGCGCGAACGATATACGTGCGTGGCGTGAAATATTTATGACGTTTCTGCTCGCGCGAAATACAGAGTTTTCGTTCTCGAGTATGGATGAAAACCGCGCGCGAGCGGAATGAAAAAGAGTCTAAAAAAAAATATATCGTCGATCGTGTACGTGATCATTCCGTGAGCACTTCTCTCTTTTATTTTGAGCTACAACACGCTGCGTTCGCGCTGCGTTCTCGAATTATTTACAGTATCAATATTTGAATTGTGCATGCATATAGCAAAAATTACATAGAGTTTCGCGCTGAGAAAAACATGATAGATAAAATGGGAAACGTTGTCGTAGAAGCAACAACAACGGTTGTACGAATCGTGATCATCTGCCTTTTCGAATTAAAAATATTCAAGTGTTCTTTCAACTCTCGGCGAACAAAGGCAAAACGAGAGAGCTACGCAAACGGACCTCGCAGTTTGAGCCAGTTTTCGAGGCAGAGAAGAAAAAGCTCAAACTCTATTAATAACTTTTAACCTAGTTTTTCTTTCGACGTGCTTGCCTCTTCATGCTCTACTTATCTACAAATATGCCTGCCGGCAAAGCAATATATATATGCATTTTTAGAATTTTACAACATACACTTTTCTGCGTTGCAACAAATTCCGTTGCAAGTCGAGACGATTCGATGTATTTAATTTCAAACTGTTAAAATATAACATAAAATATTTTGCGCATTCGATGTATTTAATTTCAAACTGTTAAAATATAACATAAAATATTTTGCGCATTTTAATTAAAACATTTTTATACATATTTGCTGAAGGATTAATAATCATTTAAATCTCGCACAATCGAAGAGAAACTTTATTCCAACATATGATGTTTGAATATTTTTCCTGTCTTCTTGAACAAGAACCTACGACAATTGCACCTACGAGGCGAAAGAAAAAAATGCGCGATCGCCAGTCGCGGAAATCCATTTTTATTACACGTCGATTTTTTGCAGAATTATTGCCATTTGGGCGCGCGCTCGATTTATGAATGAAGAGCGCGCGCGAAGGCGAGGGGAGTGAGGTAGGTCGCGGCTACTACGCGCGTACGCATGGCCGATTCCAGTCACGTGAGCGAGTCAGCTGTTCGCTGTCACGTCGCGCGACTCGCGCGCTCCCTCGCGCCTTCGCTCATATATCACCGGTCAGTCGCAGCGAGTTTAGACGAATCGCGTATAAAAGTCGAAAGTGAAGCGCACCTAAGACTTGAGAGATATCTTTGATTGATAATTTTCGCGCGATGATATACGATCGATTAATTTTATAAATATTAAATTCACGCGAGAAAATGAAGCGTCCTTTATTTCCAAAAAATTATTATTAAAATTATTATTAAATGATGAAAATAGCGATATCTTTGCGTAGAAAGGTTGTAACGAATTGAAATAGAGATCGCGTATAAAAATTGAAATTATTATTAACGTCATGATATTTTTCCAGTGAAAAATGGCGAAGTAATTTATAAAAAGTTACTATTGGAAAGTTATAAAATTCATATAGTAAATCTCTCATTTTATTAATAATTACGCTACGAATATTAGAAGGAAGACAGAAGTGTTATTTATATTATTAGATTATTAGAATTATATAAGATTCTTTATTTATTACTCAAATATTAAATTTAAATTTAGATTGTATATATATCGCGTAGAATTTATATATGTATATTATATACATTTGCAAAAATATCTTCTTAGAAAAATTAAACTATGCAGAAAAGTTACATCGAACAACTTAATTGATGGTACTCAAATTATTCAGCTAAAAATAGATAATGATAGAGAAGTGTCGACAAAATTTCATGGTAAAAGAGACATAGCTGGCCATAATATTTTTTTAAAGAGTCTCTCGACTAGATCGGACGAATTCTCACTGTATTTCAGGATGTTCTCCGTTTGCATTTTTCATTCACACTCTAGTCGCGCGACGAAATTCACACTAGAGTTCTTCCTGCTCGACTCTTCGACTGCGATCTTGTTTCATCCCTCTCGCTTTTCTTCTCTCTGCTATCTTTTCTGGACTAGTGGACGTATTATTTACGCCGGCCGTTTTGTCCTGCCGTCATCCTCAGGAGATGAAAGCGGATGGGGTATTGCCTTCATTTCCTTCGTCTGTTTTCGTCGAATTACGCGAAAACGTCGCGTGTGCCGTCTCCTCTTTTCCTTTCTACCGTCTTTCCTGCTTCCTCCCGCGCAAAGAAAAATGTGTTCTGTCAACTGCAACTCGTATCGTAACGACTGGAATGAGATTTCGAAGCCATTGACGACACTCGCTCCGCCGATCGCGCTGTTGTATCGTAATAATGAAATCGTGTATCTCTCTAGCGATTTTCCCGGGAAATCGCACAGAGAAAGAAAATGTATTAGAAAATATATCGCTCGTTTATTCTTTCTTCTCCCTCGACATTGTGATTTTGCCAAATGCATTGTCTGCACTTGCACTCTCTATATAAATTTATTATTATAAATCAATAATCGTGTCTATTAACAGATTAATGATATGATTTGTTTGATATCCTCTGGAATGAAAAATGTATATCATGCAAAATCAATTTTTTTTTCTCAGTGTGTATTAATTTTTTTTATTTATCTTATATTTTCCTTATATATATTTTTTAATATTATTTTATAATATTAATATTATTTTTTTAAATTTTATTTAATATTTTTTTAATATTTTAATATTATTTTTTTAATGTTATTTTTAATATTAAAATTACATTAATCTTTTGTACCGCTTGCAATAATAGGTAGACATTCTAGGGAGTCTCATGCAGAATAATTTTCTTATTATTATTCTCTATCTTCCAATTCTCTATCTTCCAATTTTTATACGATGTTCCACGAGAGAGAAAGGATTGTCTCCAGGACGCGCGCAATAAACTTTGTCTTGTTTTATTCTTTTCTCTCATGCCGCTTTATTACTATCGCTAGAGTGATCCGCGTTCCGTAGGGAGGAGGAGGAAAAATACGTTTCCACGTCGATGTGCGCTGAAGAAACGCGCTCCCGATGAAAAAACTGTGTTCCCGCGAGGAAACTCGAGAGTGGGATGGTCATCAAAGTATCATTTGGATCCTTCAATTATCATCCCCCGCGCCATCCCGGCGGAAACGCCTTGTTATTCGTCCACGTGGAACTTGTCGGAACATTTTCTTGCATCCTGTAACCTTGTTATATTCAGGAGTTTTTGTTCTCGCGAAATATGAGATATCGAGATGTAATTTTAGCTCTTTTTGAAGAGAGAAAAAAGATTTTGAATACGCGACAATTTCTATACGCAATGTATATATTTGTTTCTCATTAAAATTCTTTTACAAAATCGCAAGCATATATTTATAATTACAAGAGAACAGACAAGAGGGAAAATAGAATTTAATGTTTACTGAATGGAGTTTTACAGAAACGCATTTAACGCTAATAAAGAATTGAGTCTTTCGCACGGAAGTTAAATTTAGATCGCAATCAGGGAATAAAGGACCTGATTTTTCCATGTACAGACTGAGACAGAAATGCCTTTCCTTTTGAACTTGACACACTTTATTTTAATAGTAATATATAATATACAGAATATTAATAATAAAAAATATAATATTAATATTTTAATAATAATATTTTAATAATATTATATACAATATTATTATTAAAAAATATACATTTATATAAATTTATAAATTTATATTAAAATAATAATATATAATATTATTTTTATCATTAATTTTAATATTATTTTATTATTAATACATGATATTAATATATAATATTATTTTATTAAAATAATTATTAAAATAAAGTGTGTAAATTTTAGGTGAAAAGGCACTTCTATCTCCACACATATTTGAAATGTCCAGAAATTACCAACGTTCTAGAGCGATATTCATTTCGTGTCCGACATGGAAGCACCAAATGAACATAGATTAATCACATTAACACACCGTCTAATACTAGAGGGAAAAAGAGGAAGGAGGAAGAATAATAGAGAACAGTATTTCGTTGAAATATCACTAGTGGTTTAATTTTCTAAGTGCACACGGTAATAAAAGCGTACGCTGATAAATAACTCAAGTTGCAACGAGAAGGGAGCGGGAGAGGGATTGAATAAACAATCTCCTTTTGATCGGCCGATTATACTTATCAATATCAATTATACATCTCGCGTTCTTTTTGATCTCTCTGCCTCTTCCCTTCTCTCTTGCTCGTTGCATCTCGCTCTTGTTCCGATGCGGCCGACCGCAGTAATTGGCCCGCTGCAAACTTTTGCAGAAGCTTCCCCGAAGGATTCCTCTCTCGATCCCGCTCGAAGCTCGAGGAAAGGAAAAAGCGAGAGAACGAGTTGCAGTTGTAGACGGGAGGAAGTTTTACTGCAAACTTTCGATATCCGTGTACAGGCCGCGATGATGACTCGTTTGAAAGTGGGAAACTTGAGCGAGATTGTTGTTAAACACGACATAATTTCTTCCGCCCCAGCTCCGTGACCTAGAGATATTTACAAGTGCGATAAAAACGTATTCTCAACAACACGGGAAATTTTAGCGGATTTTTCTTTTGAGAATTTTGAGTTATCTAATATTTATTTGAACTTTTTCTTTCTCGCAGTAATGTTCATTAGAGATTAAGAGAATTTATGTAAATTTATTTCAACATCTCCAAATCTGATAATTAAAATTAATTTAATTTATCTAAAATATTTGTAAAATATTTGTAATTTTATTTCTTCATGAAAATACTTCTGGAATCATGATAATGTTAAAGTCAAATTCTTGTAGTGAGATCGAGCCGCTTGATTGGAGAAAATAAGCTGAAAAGACAAACTTTATCGTATCCTAAAGTTTACAAAGTCGGGAGAAACGGTAATTTTAACTACGAAATATGGCCAAAATTCGCGACGCGATGGGGGTCAAAATCGAGAAACAGTGCGAATTGTCACAACGCTAACATGGTCTATATTCTAGGCACGAAGGCATTAGTTGTTAAAATGAGGTTTCGTGGCCAGAATCACGATGGTTCCCGACTTGGCCAGTAGTTTGTAGATAATGTGCATGAGTTGGAACAAGATGACATATCTCACATAAATGGACTCAAAGAAGTGCGAATCTGATCGTTCAACTTTTGTTATTCCGATGTGCTGATTCCGCTTTG
This sequence comes from Camponotus vicinus, assembly GCF_025532165.1. NCBI lineage: Eukaryota > Metazoa > Arthropoda > Insecta > Hymenoptera > Formicidae > Camponotus > Camponotus vicinus. The sequence continues at coordinate 18,130,620 of NW_028141945.1, forward strand.
ATTTATGATTGTTGAATAGTTCTTCATATCCATCTCTCTCTTTGATTCCCTCTTCCTTTTTCATTTTATTAATATTTCTTATGAGATTGGTAGAAAAATAAAAAGAACGTGATTTTTCCTTTTCACAATTTAATAAAATAGAAAATTGAAGCCAAAGACGCAATAGACTTTGAATATAATTTTTAATAATTCATTTAAAGTAGTGAGATTAAAATGCAAAGTATTTCTTAGTAATTGTATTTAAATTCATAATGAGAGTATATTAAAAACATATATAAAAGTACAAAAATGCATTATGTATATAAAAAACATGTATACAAAAACATAAGGAATATAAGAAAAATATGAGTTTTAGTGCTGACATTGCTCGTTCATACAGGAGAAACTTAAACTCGCAAGCTCCCTCGAGTGTTTAACTCCCAATGCCACCCTTAGCCACTCCCTCGCGAAAATTTACGTGCCCCTTTCTGCGAGAGTTGAAGTGCTCCTTGCAGCTGTTTTTTCGCTGCGATATACTTCCTTTACTCGCTATAAATTAGATCTGTTTGTTAAACCTATTATGGGATTATTTTGATGTTTGAGTACAGTTTTAGATCAGAATCGAAGGTAATCTTGCATTGTCAAGTTAAAAGATACAAAAAAAACCAAAAACTTAATTCATAAAAATTATAAATAAATTGACATGTCATTTAATTATTAAATTTAATTTAGAAACAAATTTCAGTTAAATTTAAGAACTAAATACTTGCCAATTTTCTACTATTATACTAAAGAAAATATTGTTTGTCACGAAATAAAATTGGAAATATAATACGAAATAGAACAGAACATTGTTACACATTGAAAATTGTCAGCAAACATACCTCATAGTCAACATACCTCATCAACATACCTAACAAAAATAAAATATTAAAGTATTCGAATTTCTGTTAAATATAGATATAGCACTGAGAAATAAATGATTAATAAATGACATAAAACAATATCCTCGAGAGAAGAAATGCTAAGAATCGATAAGAACGAAGAAAAATGTTGTTTAAAGAGTTTTTATTTTTGGAAAAATTTTTTTTAAATAAATTGCATTATTTTTCCGATATTTCTAAAGAGAGTTAACATCTGCGACTTGACAGAATTGATTTACGAAGGGAGTATCGACGAAATCGCAAAAATAAACATTTTCACTGCTTCTCCAAGGCGCTATAAATTATAGACAAGAGTTTCCTCGTAGAGAACCCTCCATATAATTCTCTTTTCTCTGGTTTCCCTCTCTCTCTCTCTCTCTCTCTCTCTCTCGACTTTTTAAATTTTTAAAAGCGTTTTATGATATATCAATCTAGATCGCCCGAAGCTTTCATCTCTATTTCCATTTGTCCTATTTCATATGTTCGTCTATGACTTTGATCAAACAATACTCGACAGTAATTCTGTTGATTAAAACGTCCATCGAATTATGATGGGGAAATTACTGGAAACTGCAAACTGGATAATATATAAATTTAAATAAAAATGTTATGAAGCATAGAAATATTTATACCGAGTGAAATATAAATTTATAATATATAAAAGATTCGTTTGTAAAATAGATATTAAAAAATCGTTAGAAAGTCGTGTCTATGAATTAATGAATATTGAATCACTTTCTTAAAGATGATAAAACTATGATATATTTTAAAATATATTCATTCAATAATAATTAAAAGAAAAATAATAAGAAAAAATTATTGCTATTATTTTTCTTAATATTCTATTATATATTTGTTTTAATCTTTCAACGTTGTTCTTTATGATGTAAATTTTCCTCTTTTATAAAGTGTTCTTTTTAATTGTGCTCGTTTCCGCATTTTTTTCCCGCTTTATTTTCAGCTGTAAATATATTACATAAGGATTTCAAAACTATATTTTTCTCATTACGACATAATTAAATTATCCTAATCAGAGTAAAGTCTGAAAAGCGATTTAATTTCGCAAACGCGAGATATTAAATCATCATCCGACGATCTGCAGTTTTTTTTTTATTCTATATTTCTCGCGAGAAAATCTAACAAAGAAACGTAAGGCCTGTGCGGAATCAATGCAGTAAACCCGCTTCTCGTGGAACGTATGTACGAAAGATCTTTTGTCGAGGGATAATGAAGGACGAGGGTCAAAAATACACTTTCTTTCTTTATGTTCGCGTAAGCTTGCGTGCTTTATCGAGGTATGTTGCTTGAAAAGCTCTCTCGGATTTTTCAATTCACAATGGTGAAAAAAGAAGTTCGCTTTCTCTCGTGAATTCTACTCAATCCTTCGAGCAATCGTTAATATTAAAGTACTGATATATATATATATATATATATATATATATACGAAACATTTTTGTTATTATTAAATATATTTATCAGATTATATCATAAAATCCGATTTTTTTTGCATTTCTTTTTTTATTATTTTTTAGTGTAATCAATTTTATTATTTTTATCTTATTTTTCGGCGCAAATTCGAGTTTTCTAAACATGTTTTTAATTCCAGATTAAATTTTTATCGGAAAATTTCTTGAATGCCTATTACAACAAATTATTACAAGTAGCATTTACATTTACAATGTAAACTGGAAATACACATCTCAATTTATACTTTTATTAATTTCTACCTTTATTCATTATTCACTTATAATCTTAAATTAATTCACTTTAACCTTAACTGCATATTTACTCGAATATAATTATAATACCTAAAAACTATTAATGATATTATGAATGAAACTATAATATATATGCAATATATATATTATACATTTATATTGATAATATTAATAAACTTCAGAAGAAATTACATTCACATTTGAAAGCGACAAGATTGACAATATTTACATCTAAATTCAAGAAGTAGATATTTTACACTTTATATTATGTTGAATAAAAACTATTTTCGCTAGAATTTTTATATTTACCAAGCTTACGATGCTATAAACAGGATGCTTGTTTTTTCTCTTTTATACACATGCGTATATTTCGCGATAATAAATCTGTGTTATTTCTAACTCGGACGGAAGGAGGGAATATTTTCCCGGATGTGTTCCGGAAGAAAGTTGTGTTGGAGGTTGATGATAATTTTATACATTCTCGAATGACGTTATCCGACTCGTCCACGTCTCTTTCATACGTTTAAGATCGTTATTCCTATTATTTCTCATATTTATCTTTTAATGATGCTGGGGCCCTAGGCTCCTTGCAGTCGTTTCGATTTTCATGGATCATAATTCCACTACTCGCAAGTTATTACGCTAATGTACGGCCGATTACTTTAATCGACGCAGCTGTTAGGAAGCAAGATATCCTCCGAGAATAAAATCTCGGACGTAGTTCCGCCTTTGCAGATAAAATTATCGAATATTTTTTTTGAGCGAAGTAAAAATTAAATTTAAAATTAAATTTAAAATTAAAAATACGCTCCCTTTTATCTTGTCTAAAATGAAGTTATTGTTGAAAGATTAGAGAAAACATTTAATTTAAAATTAAAAATTTAAAACTGTTAAAATGTTGAGCATTCGAAAATAAAATTGAAATAGATATTAATATTAAGATTATATGAATTTTTCTCTATGTTAACATAATAAAATTTAGAGTTAATGACGACGTGACTAACTTGTTTATTACGATCGGAAATTACTTGGCGTGGCGGCAAGATCTCCTGCGGCCGATAAAAGAGGGACTAGATCGAGAGAGACAGTTAGAATATTGGGGGGGTGCGAAGGCAATTATCGGGCGCGTCATTGTAATTGCATCGGTCGGGAATTGAGATTAGATTCGATGTTCAGGAACTGGCGGTTTCCTCCCTCTGTCTCTCCCTTTTCCTCTTCTCCCTCTTCTCTCTCTCTCTCTCTCTCTCTCTCTTTCACTGTCTAGATTACGCTAATTGGTAGGTCACTGGCGAATATTAATTATCATTCGACTGCAGAACCGTGCACTACGCCAGGCGGGTTATCGCGTTCACATGCTATTCGATAAGCTCCGGTCGAGTTCGGATTTCTATGCAAATGGTGCACGAGACGTGTCAAATTCCCGCAAAAAACGATCCAGATTCAAGTCTTTTAAAACTCTGCACTTTTTTGGATCGAGGATAACAATCAATGTTACGTTTCTTTTAAAGATATCGGTTTATACCGTTTATGTTTATTATTTTTATCATTATTTTTTATTATTATTTTTATTTTTAGTATTTAATATTTAGTATTTTTATTGTTAGTATTATTATTATTGTTTTTAGTATTTATTATTATTATTTTTCTATTATTATTATTATATATATCTATATTTTCTATTATTATTTTTCATTATTATTATTTTTTTTAATAATTGATTCTTATACGTCCTCAAATATTTTGAAAGAAACATAAGAAGCGTATTCTAATTCTATTAGACATTATCTCATTTCTTTATCTAAATTATATATGCATGCATATATTGCAACTTGCTGAATTTTTAATAAATTTATATGCAATATAAAAATCGCTGACATTTTTCAGAAAAATTTTTATAATAATTTTATATTTCTTCTAATGCACGTCATTATTTTATATGGCGTACAAATATTAAGTATCTATATAAGATATTTTATTACATCACTTTTACTTTTTTATATATAAGATTATATATTAAATATCTTGTAAAATTACAGTTGAATTTTGAATGAATCGAATTAGATGGATTTTAATCTTTCCATCCTTCATTTAATTTACGCTCATTTAACGCTTAATTTATACATTTTTATCGTTTTATCTGTAGTCGCTACCATTTGACAACAAAATTACGCAAATGTATTTAAATATCATTTCTCTTCGGCGATCAATAACGTAAACCAGTATGTACGCACAGTTATGTGCGTAACACGTATCGCATACAGGGTAAATTGAGCGGATCCGTCGTTGCGCCCGCATTGCGCACATTACGAGGAAGAAGAACGCGATTTATCACTCGTGAACGCACTCGTAATTTTATCCTATTAATCCGATTTGTGCGCTCGTCGCAATCGCGGAATTAATCGAGTGATTTTCCCGGAGTAGGATGACACGATCTTCATCGAGAGAGGCAAAAAGAGCGAATGTAAAACGCATCAGTGCGATAAAACCGAATGTTGATCGTGCAACACGCCCGCACGTATCATCCAAGATTTATCGCTCCACAACTGCAGTTTGAGCCTGTAAAATATTTCTACCGCTAGCGTGATATTTTTCCCTCGCGTGCAACATTGAGCGTAAGTTATACGCTTATATATAAATATTTTTTTTCCTTTTCTCTTTATTATTCAAACACGTGCACGTTGGTTATCATTATATTATCGATAACCTGATTTTGTTATCTACTAATGTGTGTTTAAATATTAAACTGGTCGATAGCTTCGAATCACTATGCATCTGTATATTTATACGAAATTGATCGTACCATATTTTTTTTATATAAGCATTTTTTTATTGAAATTAAAGTGATATTCTTTATATCAATGAAATTATACAGATTTAACTTTTAATAACCAGTCATATAATATGATGTTTGCATCGTATTTACTTTTCATCAAATATATATCAATCAGATTGAATTCAAATGTAATTGGAAATTGCAATAATTTTTATTGCGTCCTTAAACTTGCTATTTAAATTCCATCATGCGAAATGACTTAACAAGAGATGAGGGAAAAAATTGAATCCGTTGAAGAAGCTAAAAAATACTATTGCGCAATATCTTCGTATACGTAATATCGGAAAAATTCAATTTCCCGAGAGTAAACCGGAAACTGGGTGGCGCAAAATCAACTTCTACGCACTTTAAAAGCGAGAGGCATTTTAAAAGCCCCCGCTGTTTGTGCCTCTTCTCCATTGCCAATCACACAAAGTAAAATAATGCCCGTATATCAGCGAAAGTCAATAGTCACTCGACGGATCGCAAACGCATTTTATTTGAACTGGTTTGTCGAAAAAACGCGCTTGTTCGAAATTGGTAAATAGTTTCAATAGACTGATTAAAATCACGGTAACTCCAGGAAAATTGTAATTGCAGTGTAAAAATATTTATTAAACAGAGAGAATTGCAATGCAATTTTTGTAATCTATTCGCTTTAATTAAAAGATCTCTCAAAACCTTTTTGCGTTGTTCTCTCTGAATAGAAAGATTGCACGTTCATTACACAGGCCCACAAAAAAAAAAAAGTTTGCAGTACTTTTGACCAGACATACTTTTTCTTTCGTATTTTTTGATGCTGAATCCGAATCTGCAATAAAAATGTAGCCTTCTCCTGCATATTTTTAACTTTCCTTAGAAAAACCCCATTTTTTACGTTTATCATTAAAAGTATGAGACACTTTCTTGAAATTAGCTGAAAATACCGGGGTTTATTAGCGTCGCTGATCATGAATTTCAAATCCAATTCACAATTAACAGTCCAAATAAACCTTGTTTTCATGAACCATGTTATGGAAAACCGCCAAAATAGTATTTGAAACATCGATTTTCAGAAAAACCAATTAATTTATCCCGTATGTTATCCACTAACGTCTCCTGGGAGTGGTCTTTTAAAAAATCTGACATCAAATTCATGATCAGCGACCTCAAAAATCTCCAGAGTAGTATTTATAATGCCTATAAACTCTTTCAAAGTTGTAGAATCAAATTTTAATCGCGTTTTAATCAAATTTGGAATGAATGTTGGCTTTTTCTGGTTCTTTAGCCTTTTCAACGCCGTATGAGGGGTTGAAATCTCATTAAAAAAATATTCAAGACATGGTTTTTGATGTATTTTTTACCGTAGAATTCAATTCTGAAGTCAAATTAATCGTATCTTTCTTCCATTTTTTTTTAATTTTTTTTTTTTAAAAACCACGAAAAAAACGTAAAAAATGGGGTTTTTCTAAGGAAAGTTAAAAATATGCAGGAGAAGGCTACATTTTTATTGCAGATTCGGATTCAGCGTCAAAAAATACGAAAGAAAAAGTATGTCTGGTCAAAAGTACTGCAAACTTTTTTTTTTTGTGGGCCTGTGTTATTATTCAATACTATTTTGTAAGAAATAAAATGTATCAAAGAGAAAGAGAGAAACAGCCTTTGCACATATATTAGAAAATTTTTGTTTATATATCTATTTTAAATTTGTGTGCATATTTTTATAAATATTTCTTTCAATAGCTTGTAATAACTAAATATCTACATGTACTGTTTGCATCCGCTGATTAAAATATTCCGCCGCGAAATTGCGCTCTATGATTAGTAAAAATATAATATTCGAGCGATAAATTTACTTCCTTTTTATGTTTTAGAGAGCATTTCCGTACATATATACTTGCTCATGTACATGATTATATTTCTATATCGACCGCGTTTCTATGACAGAATTTCTTTTCACGGATAGTCGGTCGTCATGAAAGGCGAGGGGATGAATTCATCGCGGATGCAGGAAGCGAGAACAGAATCAGCTCTTTTTGCTTCTCTTCACATTAGCGTGTGCGCTTATTCGTGTACTCACCCCTGGATGAATCGATCTGGAATGCATCCATCAATGCATTCGCGTTGATAAGCAACTTCGTATCACATTGAGCCACGTCCATTTATCATCGGCCTGCAAAATTTCTTTGAAAAAACCAAATTTCCTCTCCACGTTAATTTTACGAATTTTTACATCATTGCGTTATTTTGATTCTTTTAAATATATTTATATTTTATTATTTATTATTATTAATGTAAAACATAATTATAAAATTAAATATTATAAAAGAATATTTATTAATTAGAATTAAAATCTTTAAATATAATTTTGTGATCTGTGATTTTATTTTACATAACTGTCGCTAGAAACTTTCAGTAAAATTTTGCATAAACGAATTAATCATATGCATATGTTTAATTAATAATTTCAATTTAAATAAATTAAAGATGTATTTTATATTATTAATTTTAAGGATGCTTTGTATGTACAATCCCAGCAAAAAGTAGCTGAAAATCAATATTGAATATATCCACTTTTGGTGTATTTTGAGTATGAGAAATTGCGTGGAATATTACAATTTGATTTTAGCTACAGTGCAGAGATGTATTTTTTAATATTTATTGCGTTTTTACTGAAATATTCCGAATTTTGTTAATCGAAATGATTAACTTTTGGCAGAGAATTTCGCCTTGTGTCAGATATATGGCTAATTTCATTGAATTATATTTAATATCTTTTTAACCAGTTAGTACTTGTATAATATTATTTGACCAAATATTTCCTCTGTATCTAAACTACACTTTTGCAAATTTTAAACAAATTCTGAATATTATTTCCATGTGTTTTTGTCATTTGAATCGACGTGATTATACGTTTCCCATAAGAACACATGTTAATTCGGTGCAAATTAAAATCCTTATAACTTGTGAACGCTTTAGTGAATCGATTTAAAAATTGTACTGAAGATTCTAAACATATGTAAGGACATTCTGTACAATTTTCATTAAATTCTCAATATTTTGAAAATAGGTACAAAACATCCTTAAATATTGTTTATTAAATAAACAAAAGAGAAGAAAAATGAAGTGAACGAAAGAAATGATCGTTTCTCAGGTGCTCCCGAGGACAAGCTATGGGGCAACATACCGGGTGGCCCGCCGCGACCAGAGCGACCGCCACCGCCACCCCCGACGACAACAACGACTACGACGACGACAACAGCCTCGACGTACAGACCCTGGAGGACGAGGCCTACTAGGCCCAATCATTATCCGGACGATGGCAGGCCTCGACAACCGGGTCGTTATCCGCAAAAACCTGAATATCGACCACATAAGCCCCATCGCCATCACCCGACATGGTCGACGACGACGACAACGATGAGGCCTACGCCGAGGTTTAGACATCGATGGACCCCACCGCAACGAGACGACGTGCCCGATAAGTGCGACACCAGCTATGACGCCATCAGCATCATTCGCAGGGAGGTCTTTATCTTCAAAGGACGGGTAAGTGTTACAATAATCAAATTAAGAAAAGAAGATAAAATAATAAGAAAATGTAAAAATAATAAGAATTTTTTAATAATAAATTTGAAAAAAGAGATATGATAAATCTGGACGTTATTATTTTATCTCATTGCAGGAAAAAGAAATTTATTTTCTAAAGGCAAAATGTGATTAATATATCTAATATTTCATAACTTTTAATTCTCAAAAATAAGATAGTTCATTTATAACTATTGTATCATAATTTTAATAATATATATTAAAAGAATGAAGCATTTTTGTTAGAAAAATCAGATTATCGCATATATTATTAATTATTACATATATTTATATATACTGAACGTTATAATTTTAAAATTAAATATTTTTTGATTATTAAAGCTCTGTGAGATACTCTAAAAAAGCCAACTTCTATTGAGGAACTCTTTTTGGTCCACAGTATCTGTGGCGAATAGGCGATCACGGGATCTACGAGGGATATCCAGCAGAGATTATCAGGCTATTTAACTTGCCGCCGAGCATCGATCACGTCGATGCCGTGTATGAACGCCCGGACAAGAAAATAGTCTTCTTCGTCGGTCGTGAATACTATGTCTTTGACGCCATCAGTCTGGAAGCGGGTTATCCGAAACCATTGACGAATCTGGGATTGCCAGCTTCTTTGGAGAAAATCGACGGCGCCATGGTGTGGGGTCATAATGGCAGAACTTATTTCTTTAGCGGTTCCATGTATTGGAGGTGATTAAAGCGCGATTCCTAAAGTTTCTTAAATTAAATTTACTCTCCTTTCTTATTCTCTTCTATACGTTAGCCCATTTTTCAACTTTTCTAACAATCTATGCCCCTGAAAAGAGATGTTAATCTGCACTAAAATCACACTATATAAATTTTTTAGATACAGTATCCTTTACATATCTTATCATTTAAATGTCAATACGTACAGCCCGATTTGCATTTTCTCTCTTCGCTTTTAATTCTCAAATAAAATTCAATTCTCCAATTTAATTTTCTATCACGCAGATTCGATGAATCTGTTAATTACGTGGAACTCGATTATCCAAGGGACATGAGCATGTTCGCCGGCGTTGGAAACGACATCGACGCCGTTTTCCAATGGAAAAATGGTAAATCTCGAAAATCGCTTTTTCAGTTCAAAATAAATTTTAATATAATTATCAATACGACTAATATATGAATAAATTGAATTTTTAAAAGATATCAGTGATTTTTTAATATAATTTTAATTTTTTTAAGTTTTTAATATAACTTTTTTAATAATTCTGTAACATTGATCTTCCACATGATTCTACGATTTCGTTTTTTTCGGCAGGCAAGACGTACTTCTTTAAGGGTAAAGGTTTTTGGGAGTTTGACGACCTCAGGATGAGGGTGGCGCACGAGAAGCAAAAACTCTCGGCGCCAGTCTGGATGGGCTGTCCGCCGCCGGAAGTGGAGACCAATGACATAGAAACCAATCTGCCTAGGAAATCGAGGATTGTCTCGGCTTCCGCCGCCTCCGCGAGAAGAATCATCCCGATTTTCGCGATAATCATTGCTATCTTTGTCATGAGAATATAATGTATGTTTGAAAATTAAATTTATGCTATTTTTATTCTCTTCTATATAATTATCTTGCTAGATATTTCAACTTTTCTAATAATCTCCCTGAAAAAAGATTTTAATTAATATCGAGAAGCCACATTTCATTACATTTTTTAGATAATTTAAACATTAATGCGATCCAATTTGCATTCTTCCTTCTCCTTTTAATCTTCAAATAAAATTTAATTCTCCGAATTTAATTCTCCTTCTTCCAAATTTAATTTCCCATTATGCAGAAAGTTAATCAAAAAATTATTGTACTTGAATCATTAATTTTGCAAAGCAAAAGATGATATAACAATTAAAAAAAAAGTAACTTTAGAATGACAACTATACTAAATATAATATTATTTAGCGTTAAATACTCTTCACAATTTTTGTAGATATCATAAGGCTGTATAATATTGTTTGATCATAATTTGTATTATAAAATTAAAATTATGACATTATACATATATACAAGATAATTGAAATGATATCTAAGATTTATATATAAATTTTCTAGCAATTCAAGATTGCGAGTAAAGCAGTACATTTGAAAATAATGTTATAAGGATCACAAATATAATTTAGCAAAAATTTAAACCTATTTAAATCAAGAAGTTAAAAATGAAAAGGCTACTGTTACATTTGTTTTTGTTTTCTTATGCTTTCAGATTATCGCTGTAATACAAGTGTCCTTTCAGCCACCAAACGGCATTTCGCACAGGATATTTAGGTGGGGACGTCGATGAAAAACGACGTATCGATCAAAATTCAAAGTTTGTGCTTTGAATTCATAGCATAAATATCGATTTCTCCGCCGATTCTACTAATGAAAAAAATCGCGATTACGGTTTGAACAAAACTCGAGGAATGATATCGAACTAAGTCACTAAGGGAACTTTATTTTCGAAGAGAGGAAATATTTTATGAAATGGCAATCGATGGGAATCGATGAATCACGAAAATATCATGATATCATGTTATACGAAATAAAAATAAATAAAAAAGATGATAATTTTTACAGAACCACTTTTATAGTATCACTTTCTGTATATATCTCTTATAAAAATATAATATTTATATCGATATAAAAATTTCAGTCCTCTCTCACAGGAAAGAAGTGACTTAGCTCCATATCTTCATCGATACCAGCATTTCTTGGAAAAATCGCGCTCCTGAGCTGCGCATATTTTTGAGCATTTTTCTATATCATCTTTTTACATGGCATTTATATACAAAGTAATTAACTTAAGAGATAATTTATATTGTACGATGAACGAATAATCGATCCTCGAAAAAATGTAAATTCTTGAGGATATTTCACAATCTTGCGCGCGATTCTAACAATTACTAACTACCACTGCCAAGAAAATCCAATATTTTTCATTATTCTGTTTTCTACAGAGATTTTAAATCGAGATAGAGATCCTTGTTATTCCAAGGATACGCGCCATCCATAAGAAATTCCGTACGACCTTCCGTAAATGACGTAATTATTATTCGTGACGCGATTATTATTCGGAATCTTTGTAGATGAAGATAGTTGATTCCGACAAGAGCACGTATTTTATATAAATATTGTATTAATTATTAATATAATCGCATAATTTAGCGAAAAAGGACACAGGCAAAACGCAGTGTCGCCAGTTTTGTAAACTGTGATATTTATATACCGCGATATCTCGAGTAGTTAGGCATAATGTCAAAAGGGAATAGCGTAAAAGCAATCTCGCAGATTTATATATGTATACGGTGCAGTGTATTCCTGAAATATTTGCATGAATTTTGCGAACATAAACTTTCAACTTACAATTAGAAGAAATTGATTTCTTAAAATTTTTTCTTTACATTTTTCATTTAACGAAAAAAATATTTCAGGATAGAAATAAATAGAGAATCTTATTCCGCATTTTTAATCTTAATTGAACTTTGACTCGGAGAATTTTTTGTCGAAGCTTCAATATAATCGTGAATCTAATCTTTAAGATCAAAAAAGATAGAAAAAGGATACAATTGTCATTAAATTTTTAATAAAGAAATGTCGACTTCAAATTAATCTCGAAATACACTTGCAAGGTTTATATAAATATTTCTATGTAAAAATACACTTTCGTATATATTTATACGTGTTATATATATAATAAAAAGTTATATTAAATCGTGCGTGTTGCAGAATGTATCGTATGTTTATAAAGCATGCAGCAACAAGATGGGGACAAACGATACAAAATTATTATATTTCTGTTATCGATTAATTCAATGATTTTGATTGAGTTATATCTTTGTTACGAGAAAAACGAAATGCATTGAAGCGATGTATCTCACTCGCAATTTAACCGAAAACGTGAGATGAGAAAAAACCCTCCCCTCTGTTTATTCCAAACTTAAGGGATAATTAACATAAAATGTGTAATGTCATATGCTATATGTATTTTGTATTGCAAGTTCGTGCTTTATATGTGTATATACGGAAATAAAATGACTTTGCCGAACAAACTTGATACGCTATTCTCCTGAAAATTTTTACGTCGGCTTTGTACATGCATACATGTATGATGGAAATGTTAAAATTGTAAAAAAATTCTTCTCTAGAGGAGAACACTTTGTATATTTATTTATTCATATATTATATCGTTCATATATTCAACAAAAGCATGTACACATTCTGGCAAATCAACTTTTAGGATATGTCAACACAGAATCTTCTTTACAGCATCTTTATATATCGCATTTCGGCAACTGGACAGATAAAATTACGATTATCTCGTTTGTTCCACTCTCTGTAAGATTGATTTTCTTATTCCAGGTTGAGCAAAGAATATGACGACCATGATGCGTTCAAACTAAGATTTCACTGTTTGTAAATTCCTACAGATTTCTAATTAATAATTTTATCTTATAATATATAACAATAAAGGATTCCATCTTAAAAACTATTTAAAAATACGATCCTTAGAAAAAACAATATAATTCGAGGAGAAACTTAGCGACAGATATTTTTATTGATAAACAAACTCTTTATCATATAACTGGTATACAGCCCGAGATTTCTGGTCCTTAGGCTCGCAATCCTGATCCTGTTAGATAAGCGATATTGGCGTATATTTTATTAAGCGTATGTTCGAATCGCACCATAGCGCATCTCTCTGGAGATCTTAATGGGACATGTTTTAGACATCCTCATCGATATTCGCGTGGCCATCGACGATATTCGCACGAGGATGACCTCGGCCGCTGCTAGAGAAGCGGATCCAACGAATCTGCCCAAGGAGCCAAAGCTCGCAAAGTAGACCGCACAATCGTGTCCACTTCGGCCATCGCGCCCATTCCTGTATCGCCGCACATTAGCGTCTTGGATACGCAATGCACTTCCTTGTAGCCCCAGGATTTAAGTAGTGATACCTGAAAAGCAAAATTCAACTTTATAACTTTCTGTGTCTATCATAAACTTGGATGAAAAAATACAAATCGAGAAACAGAATAAAAAAATCTATCCCTATTTATGTGTAAAGATGAAGAGGAAAAAATAAAGTATAAAAAGCACAATCTAAAGGAATGTAACATATATTTTTTGTACTATTTCTATATATGCATTTTTCTATTATTGAAAAAATTTTGATAAGAGAAAATATTTAGAGAAGAGAGAAATTTAAAAAAGAATTTAAGAAGAATTAATTTTTACTCGACTTATTATATTTTTATATTAGTTATGCCATATTTCAATGCAAGATTTAATCCATAAGCAAACAATATGCAGAGAATTTTTCCTTTATTCTAACATTTGATATATTACTCCTTTCATCTCACTTGCGGCATGGTGATTGGATGTTCCCACATTTTGGTATTCATGGCTGGACAAAAGAGTAGTGGCTTTGCATTGTCCCAGGCACGAGCAACGCATGTAACGATATTGTCACATATGCCGCTAGCAATCTTGCCTAATGTATTGGCGTCTAGTGGCGCTATCACGAATATGTCTGCCCACTTCACCAGGTCTATATGTAATACTGGATCGCCTCGGTCCTGCCAGGCAGCCCATTCCACCGTATCGGACAGCACTTGGATTTCAGGTGGCAGCTGGGCATCTTTCAGAAAATGCTTGGCTCTCTCCGTCACGACTACTCTCACCTCCAGATTATTTCGCCGCAGCATCTCCACCAGTTGTGGCAGTTTGATCGTAGCCACGCTACCGGTGCAACCGACCAATACTTTCTTCCTGGAAGTACTTGCCATATTTTTTCCTTTGTTACTTTAACTGCTATACCAATCTGTGCGATAAATATCGATATTCTATATTCTATTTACGATATCTTAGGCCACTTGGGTTGCAACAGAATCCAACCGCGTAACAAGCTACAGGGGAATGCCTTTACATTAAAGCTTGAAGACTCACCAGTGTGTCGAGCAATAACTTAATTTTCAATCTTCCTTCTTATGAAAGCGGAAGATACATACACAGATTTTTAATGTTCAATTTTTCTCTCTCTTCAACATGTATTGTTCCCTCTCTCTTCAGATATCTGATGAAGTTCCGCAACAACACTGGCGTGGGGAAAGCTCAAAGTTCTTATCACACCTGGCTGGCAGTGCGTATATTCTTGCCTGAACACACTAATTTCGATTGTGAATTATTCCACGACTACTTGGTACCCTATTTACATCGAACGTAAGTTCCAAGAACACTAATCGGCTAGGGGTGTCCACCCTCGGAGCTCGGAATCTCCGGAAAGGATTAACGGAAACAGAGAGATGCCCGACTCCTCGTCTGGTCAAGAGAGGGACACGCAAGGATATCTCGGAGATGATCTCGGCGTTACGTCTCGCTGGCCACCTCGTTGGTTTCGTCGCTTTCGAAGCCAAGATTGGACCAATCGTCGCGCGTCATCAGATCGTGGTCCATGCGGCAGCCGAGGTACTCCTTGGCGACGTCGCGGCACATCGTGTTCTGATTGCGATTGTCGGCCAGGCAGCGCATATACTTGATCATGATGCGTTTGCAGCGGCTCTCATGATCCAGCGGGAAACTGCCGCGTTCCGGTGGCGTAGGCTTGAACAGCTTCTGCGAGAACGTGTACGAGGACATAATACGTAAACGTCACTTCACGGCCGTGCGAATCATGCGTGAGCGAGTATTCCAGGGGGGAAGTGAAGAATGACGTCGAAAGACGAGAATGAATCTTCGCCCCTCCTCAATGACGGAGCACGACGGCCGCCATTTTGGCCACTATACTCCTTCCACTTTCCACTTTCCATTGATGTCAGGTCAGGCGTCAGGCGGAGGGATTTCCTAACCTAACCCGTTACGTGCGAGCGACCACGTGACTGCTTGACAGGTCCGTATTCATGTCAGCTGTATGGTGCTCTTGGACCGCATATAGACCATTAATATATGTATTTTTGATATATACTTTTTCTTATTAATTATCTAATATAAAAATAAATATTGTATAAATAAAATAAATACTAAATAAATAAAAGCAAATATTATATATTTTCTTATTAATTATTTAATATATAAAAGCAAATATTAAATATATATATAAATAAAATTACATATATATATATATATATATATATATTTATATAAATAAAATATAGAGATGAAAAAAAGAGAAGAAATTAATGGAGACTTTTACGAGATGTTTTCATATTTCCTATTTCCTTTTGAATTAATAGTGACTAATCGGAATTGCGTATTGCCGGTTTGAATTGATTTCTTTTCCAACTTTTTCTTCACATGGATGCAATTCTACAACATATTTTTAAGAAAATCATTATATTTTTCTGTACTTATTTATTTATTTCGCTATTATTTATTTATTAATCTATTTATATATTTTCTCTGTCTTATTATTTATTTATTAATCAATAAATAAATTATATTAAAATATCTTAATTATTTATTAATCTATTATTTAATTATTTAATTATTTATTAATCTATTTATTTCGCTATATTTTTATATACATTTGATTTTTAAATAATTTTTTAATTGTATCATATTTGTTTTTACATTGTATATTATAATTGATTGGCAACAAAAAAATTTTATATAGAAAGTTTTCTTTTTCATAGGATGATTTATGTATGATGATTTATATGTAGGATGATTTATATGTAGGATGATTTATGTGTTGTAGGTTCAGGTAGTTGTCCCGACTACCCAAAAACTTGTTTTTTTTTTATGTTACCGTTCGATTTGGACATCAATCATTAGACTCACTCGAGCAATAGCTAGCGTTTGAAACATATTGTGTATCGTGAGTAGTGCAGAAAATAGCTAAACAATAAAAGAGTCAAGTGGTAGTGCAAAAAGTCTTTCCAACAGTGAAATTAGAAATAAAAAATGTAAAAGAAAAAGTTCAGAGAAAAAACGATCTTATAAATGCTCTGATACATAAAAAGAAAGTATTATGCATAATTAACACTTATATAACACTTTAATCAAAATTGCTCGTATTGTATTTTTCTCTATATTTTGAATTAGCTATATGTTTTTGAAATAAATTGAAGACACGAAAAAAAATTGTATCGTAAAACATTATATTTTAATATTGCATTTTATATTTTACGTACAAATATAATATTCGAGAATAAAACTAGAAAGTGAAAAAAAAATTACGTCTCAAAATATTTTGCAATACGATGAATCGTAGTTACGTATGAACTGTATAATGAGTGACAATGTTTATTTTCTGTAAAATATTTTTGTAAATATGCAATATTTTCTTTTTACTTATTATATACTTAAAGCTATTGAGCTAACTCTTAAGTTTTTCATATATTAAAAATTAGCTTAAAATTATTTCAAAGTAATTACATATTCTATAAATTTGCTTTTTAATATTCAAAGATCTTGACATGAATTTTTTGTAGAAAAATTATTGTATATCTTCAATTCATTAATCAATTGTTTTATATCGTAATAATAATTTTAATAATAATAATTTTAATTTTATGTGTATATTCTCTGCATTTGTCGAAACAAATAGTCTTAAAATTGTTCATTTAAATAAATTCAATAAACTTGTTTTCATTCTCTAATTACTTTATTCATTACTTCAAATCTCAACATTATCGGCGATTTACAGTTACAGTCTATTCATTAAACAAATATTATATAATTAAAAGATAGAAAACTGTGATATTGCAGATGAGAAAATATAATATCTATTTAAAGATTATTATATATTTTAATGTTTATTATTATACATAATATTTATTTAATGATTATTACTCTTACATTAAATATTCGATCTTACATTATATTTCCACAAATGTTTTGTGACAAACATATGCTACCTTCATATGTAAGATCGACTATATTTATTATAGATTCGACTAATATTTTTTATTAATATCTCAAATTACTGCTATTAAAAAAAATTAATAAGCATTTATTATAATATACTCTCTTCTAATCTAAGAATTTTTTCATTAGCTCGGAATCGGTTGAAAATATTCGAACTAGATTCAAAAAGTCTCGAGCCATTTCGTGACAGAAACTATTAAGAAGCATGCCTTTTCTCAAGGACTTGAAAGTCGAACGAGTCGAAGGTGAATTAGCGATCGCACTGTCCAAGTTGTATCCGGTTCATAAAGGTTTTGCCAAGATCGGCGAGAACAAATGGTTTCTGCCATACAAATATGTCGAGCAAGGCGATAAAGTACTTAACTTTGAGACTCGTCCCGATGACACGTGGATCATTACATATCCTAGATCAGGTAAGCTACTTTTTTTGTCTTATTGTATTTTTATGTAATTTATTTCTTCTTTATTTCCTAAAAAAAAGTTTAACCTGCTTAGTTTCTTATAATCGATTTTCTATTTTCGCATATAATTTTTGTATTTACGATTTATCATTAATTCTGCTATTGTGCGAATAAGTAGCTTTAATGATTTTGTAAATATAAGAAGCGATCCTAATTGTGATTATATATGTTTTGTGTCCATCAGGTACGACGTTGACACAGGAACTCATATGGTTGGTAGCGAACGATATGAATTTCGACGAGGCGCACCGAAGGCATTTAATAGAGAGATTCCCCTTTTTAGAGTACAGTATAATATTTAGATAAAAATCACAGAGAGAGATATATAAATTTCACATTTTCTATATTTATCTATTTTTAGATTTACATTCTTCTTATTTCATCCAAGTTGTAATCGAGAAGACTTGGATGAAATTTTTGTGCAAAAATTAAAACCTAACATTTATTTGGTACGCAAATAAATGTGAAATGCACAATAAACTATTTCATTAATAACATTACATTTTTGATCGAATAAAATATATGGAGAATTTTAGAAACACAATCTTTCTCTCGCGCTTCTCTTTTATGTAAAATGAAGAAATTATGTGCGAACTAAATTGTTCCTTTTTAAATTAGAGAATACTTTCTGTGATAAAAAAAAGCTTTTCTCTTTTAGTTTAAGCTTAATAATAGAAGACGAGTTATTCGCGGGGGACACTCCCGAAGAGCAAAAAATTTCGAAATATAGCGTCGAATTTGTACAAAATCAGCCTTCACCGCGTTTTATCAAAAGTCATCTTCCTCTCGATTTATTGCCAACAGTTGTAAACACCGATTGCAAGGTAAGCATGTGTGTCGAAAAATGCAATTTAAAACGAATCTTTCCGAAAATGTTATTTTCATTTTTTCTAGATTATTTATGTCGCGAGAAACCCAAAAAATGTGGTGGTCTCGTGGTATCATTTTCAGAAAGACAACAAACGGATTCAGTATCAAGGAACCTTTGAACAGATGTGTAATGACTTCATAGACAATCATTGTAAGTTTTGCAAAGTCTCAAAAGTTTGCAAGTCTATCAAAAAATCTCGATCGATTTTTTTAAATATAATCTATACATTATTTATTTTCAATTACTCATTTTTATTTTTAGCGATATGGGCTCCATATTGGGAGCATGTAAAATCAGCTTGGGCAATTAGACATAAACCAAATATTTTGTTTCTTTTCTATGAAGAAATATTTTGTTTCTTTTCTATGAAGATTTAAGAAAAGTGAGATGCAAATTTTACGTAAAGATTTGCAAATTTAAAATATCATAAATCTGATTATGTTTGTATTTTTTTAAAAATATGTATTACTCAATTATAAAATACGTCATCTATTTTACACAGAATTTAATCGAAAGCATCAAGAAAGTCGCCACGTTTTTCGGCAAAACTTACAACAATGAACAAATCGCTAAATTAACGGAGCACTTGAATATTGAAAATTTCCGTAAGAATTCCATGGTGAACCAACCGGCGCCTGGTCAAATAAACCCCGAATTATTTATTCGGCAAGGAAAGACGGATGGAAGTTGGAAAGAAATATTCACGCCGGAGCTCGAGAAGAGATTTAACGAATGGATCGCCGATAATTTGAAAGACACGAACTTGGTTTTTCCTGATTAAATTTATCGCACGAGATATTTATTAGCACAATAATTCCACATATTTTGATATAACAATGTGCATACACAATTTTTATATACAATTTTTTATATATAATTTTCACACGGAAAATATATAATTAATAAGATTTGTCATTTTCATTATCGAGTCTAATTTTAATTAGGCTTTTATTTTATTTTATTGTAAGTGGGCTAATTTTTTCTCGAAGGGGGTGGAAAAAGAAACTAAAATGGAAATTTATTAATAAAAGTTATTTCAACTATGTGCATCCTTTTTTTTACGAGAGAGGAGAAAATGCTCTTTACGCATACCCTGAGCCCCGTAGGTTAGGGTAGTGTGAGACTCGGCCTATTTAGCGGCCCCTACTCCACTAAAAACTCCTCTCTTTACTTCCTTCCCAATACCTTCCCACTAACTGTGATACCTGTTTTTACATTACCCACCCAAGTGCATCCTAGCGGGCGAGCGCCGCGAAAAGCAGTACCGGTCTATTGATGGTAGCAAAAAGGGCACCGTCGCGTAGAAAAAGAAATATAATAATTTATTATATTATTTTATATTTTGCATATTATATATATTATTTTATATATTATGTATAATATTAAATAAACATATATTCTATATTAATATATATATATATATATATATATATATATTTTTCTTTTCTATGCGATGGTGCCCTTTTTGCTACCACCACTAGACCAGCATAGACGATAGTGCTTTTCGCGACGCTCGGCCGCTAGTATGCACTTGGAGTAAGGAAAACGGCACCAAGATCTAGATTCTGGTAATAATTAAGGAAGCATGTCATTCCTCAAGGATTTGAAAATCGGACGTGTCGAAGGTGAACTAGCGGTCGCGCTGTCCAAGTTGTATCCGGATCACGGCAAAGATTTCGTCAAGGTCGGCGAGAAGAAATGGTTCCTGCCATACAAATATGTCGAGCATGGCGATAAAGTACTTAACTTTGAGACTCGTCCCGATGATACGTGGATCATTACCTATCCTAGATCAGGTAAGCTTTTTTTTGTTTCATCATTTTGATCATTTTGATGTATTTTATTTCTGGAAAAAAAATGATTAAACTGCTTATTGTTAATTATGTACTTATAATCGATTTTCTATCCTCGCATATAATTTTCAATTTTATAATTAATTCTGCTATTGGGCGAATAAATTAATTTTAATGATTTTGTAAATGCAATAGAAGCGATTCTAATTGTGATTATATGTGTTGTATCCATCAGGTACAACGTTGACACAGGAACTCGTATGGTTGGTAGCGAACGATATGAATTTCGACGAGGCGCATCGAAGGCCTTTAGCAGAGAGATTCCCCTTTTTAGAGTACAGTATAATAATTACATAAAAATCACAGAGAGATAAATTTCATATTTTCTATATCTATTTTTAAATTTTTCTTATTTAGTCCAAATTTTGTGAGAAGACCTGGATGAAATTTTTGCGCAAAAATTAAATTCTAAACATTTATTTTGGTAGTGTGAATAAGTGTGAAATACACAATAAACTATTTTACTAATAACATTTTTGATTCGATAAAATATGTGAAGAATTTTATATAAACGCAAATCTTTTTCCCTCACTTCTCTTTTATAGTGAAGAAATTATGTGAAGTAAATTGTTTTGTCTTAAATTAGAGGACATCCTCTGTTATAAGAAACCTTTTCTCTTTTAGTTATTGCATAGTAATGCCAGACGGGTCACATACAAAAGCCAGTTCCGATTTGCAAAAAATGACGATACATAGCATTGAGTTTGTACAAAATAAGCCCTCACCGCGTTTTATCAAAAGTCATTGTCCTCTCGATTTATTGCCAACAGTTGTAAACAATGATCGCAAGGTAAGCATGTGTTGAAAAATGCAATTTACATAATCTTTTTGGAAAATTAAATAAATTGGAAATTGGCTCGAATAATGATAATCAAAAAATTAAATCAAAATTGGCAAAATAGAGCCACATCGTGATAGTTCGAGCGCAAGAAAGGAACAACACTTCCTTTTTTCCAATTACTAGTATATTTGAAATTAAATATAATTACATTAATAAAAACAAATGTTTCGGATCCCTCTTCAGCGTGACATTAACAATGTGCTTTACAAATTGTTATCCAGTGATTGAATTATAAAATACATTGAATTATAAAATATCTGTCGTTGACGCGTAGATAATATTAAGTTGTATCGCAGGGATCTGGCAAGCACATTGTTTCAAATAATTCTTCAAATTGTAGTATTGTACCAATGTGTTAAATTCTAATAAATTCTGCGCTTTTTTTTATAAATTGATAACGGTAGGCCGTTGTGTATCTCTCATGTTGGCTGAGATTCAGTAAGGAAATGTGACACTTATAAGACGTTGTGACGCATATTGTCAACGTCACGCTGAAGAGGGATCAAAAGACGATCCGAAACGTATGTTTTTATTAATGTAATTATATTTAATTAGAAATATACGAGTAATTAAAAAGAAGGAAGTGTTATTCCTTCCTTGCGCTCCAACTATCGCGCTACGGTTCTAATTTGCCAATTTTTATTTAATTTTTTAAATCTTTATGGAAATGTTATTTTTATTTCTAGATCATCTATGTCGCGAGAAATCCAAAAGATGTGGTAGTCTCGTTGTATCATTTTCGGAAAGACTTCCACGGATACCGAGGAACCTTCGAGCAGATGTGTAATGATTTCATAAACAATCACGGTAAATTTTGCAAATACTCGATCGATTATTTTTATATAATATATATTTTACCTATCTCCAACTACTAATCCTTATTTATACTTTCATATTTTTCAGTGATATGGTCTCCATATTGGGAGCATGTAAAATCAGCTTGGGCGATTAGACATAAACCAAATATGTTGTTTCTCTTCTATGAAGATTTAACAAAAGTGAGATAAAGATTTTCCGTAAAGATATGCAAAAATTAAAATATCATAAATCTGAGAAAATGAAATGTAAATTATTATGAAGGAGATCAATGGACATAATTAATTCAATATTTTGAGCATTATTTACACAACTATTTTCGTGAATTTTATTTTGATTGTATGCATTAAGATTTTCAGTTTTTATTTGCCTGACGATACACTCCAGTAAAAATAACTTATTCCAGACAATTAGACAATAAAACGACTCAGTAAAGATAGGGATGTATGTGAGAAGAGGACAGACGTGTCTATATACTCATTCGGTCAACAAGCATGCATCCCTATCTTTATTGTGTGTGTGTGTGTGTGTGTGCGTGTTCGTGTACGTGTGCGCGCGCGCGCGCGCGCGCGTGTGTGTGTGTGGATGGCCCTATACTTACTGTTCTTTTTTATTTATTATTTTATATCTTTTAAGAATCTGAATATCTGCATTATTTAATCAAAGATTTTAATTATAAATTCCAGAAATTATATTTATAACAAAAATAACGCATCTTTAATAATAAAATTATTATATTTGTAATTTTTAAAAATATATATGATGCAATTATAAAATATACCACCTATTTTACAGAATTTAATCGAAAATATCGAGAAAATCGCCACGTTTTTCGACAAAATCTACAACAACGAACAAATCGCTAAATTAACGGAGCACTTGAATATTGAAAACTTCCGCAAGAATTCTATGGTGAATCAAGGGACATCTGGTCGAATAAAACCCGAATCATTTATTCGGCAAGGAAAGACGGGCAGTTGGAAAGAAATATTCACGCCGGAGCTCAAGAAGAGATTTAACGAATGGATCGCCGATAATTTGAAAGACACGGACTTGGTTTTCCCTGATTAAATTTATCGCACGAGATATTTATTAACACAATAATTCCACATATTTTGTTATAACAATGTGCATATATACAATTTTATTAATAATACACGGGAAATATATAATTAATAAGATTTGTCATTTTTCTATCGAGTCTAATTTTAATTAGGCTTCTATTTTATTTTATTTTAAGTGGGTTAATTATTTCTCACAGGGGGTGGAAAAAGAAACTAAAATGGAGATTTATTAATAAACGTTATCTCAACTATGTGTATGCAATTTTATTTTGTCAATTGAATTATGTATTTGTCTATTTCCTTTCATTCCCTGAATGATGTCATTAATCTTAGTAAAATACATAACTCAGTGACTCAGCATCACTTGGATCTAAATGAAAAGCAACTTATATATATATATATATATATATATATATATATATATATATATGTATATGTTTACTTTGTATATATTTTCATGCATACTTCATATATTTCATTAGATATGCTTTCTATTCTTCAGCAAGTCAGTTCTGTTTCGTTTTAATAAAATCTATTACAATGATTTTTATATTATTGTATTGTATTATATATATTATTATTAATAAAAGTAATATTCAGATTTTTTTTCATAATTTCGAAGCTTTTTAATTTATAACATTAAATGGAACGTTTATAGTTGGTCACCGGTGACCGATTATAAGCTTTCCGTTTAGACCACGTCAGTCACCAGTGACCAACAATACAAAATTTAATAAATAATAACTTTATGTTAAAAATTAAAAAGGAATAAGAAAATATATACAAAATATACATATAATATTATAAATGTTCTCTTATCGCAGCCTTATTAATTAAATTTTGGAGAGATACGCAAGATAAACATTACACATGTTATATATAATATATATTTCCGCGGCATAGAAGGCAAGATTTAATAAGAAGTGCTCGGCGCTTAATGTAATAAGAAAGTATGCCATTCCTCAAGGATTTGAAAATCGAACGTGTCGAAGGTGAACTAGCGGTCGCGCTGTCCAAGTCGTATCCGAAACGCATCAAAGGTTTCGCCAAGATCGGCGAGAAGAAATGGTTTCTGCCATACAAATGTCGAGCAAGGCGATGAAATACTTATTTTAATTTTGAGACTCGTCCTGATGACACGTGGATCATTACCTATCCTAGATCACGTAAGCTATTTTCTTTTTCTTATCGTATTTTTATATACTTTATTTCTGGAAAAAAAATATTTGATCTGCTTATTGTTATAATCAAGTTTCCATTTCCGCATAAAATTTTCGATTTTATAATTAATTCTGTTATTGCACGAATAAATTAGTTTTAATGACTTTGTAAATACAATACAAGCAATTCTAATTGTAATTATACGTTTTGTATTTATCAGATACAACGTTGATACAGGAACTCGTATGGTTGGTAGCGAACGATATGAATTTCGACGAGGCGCATCGAAGGCATTTAAGAGAAAGATTTCCCTTTTTAGAGTACAGTATAATAATTACATAAAAGTCACAGAGAGATAAATTTCACATTTTCTATATATTTCACTTTACCTATTTTTAAATTCTTCTTATTTCCTCCAAGTTGTGTGGTCGAGAAGACTTGGATGAAATTTTTGCGCAAAAATAACTCCTATACGTTTATTATGGTAGTGAATAAATGTGAAATGCACAACAAACTATTTTACTAATAACATTTTCGATTCGATAAAATATGTGGAGAATTTTAGAAACCTTTCTCCCTCGCTTCTCTTTTTAGTGAAGAAATTATGTGAAGTAAATTATTTCGTTTTAAATTAAAGAACATTCTCTGTTATAAAAAAAGCTTTTCTCTTTTAGTTATTGCATGATAATACCAGACAAGATATTCATGAAAGCCAGTCCTGACGTCCAAAAAATAACGATACATAGCGTCGAGTTTGTACAAAATCAGCCCTCACCGCGTTTTGTCAAAAGTCATTTCCCTCTCGATTTATTGCCAACAGTTGTAAACAATGATTGCAAGGTAAGCATGTGTGTATGTATATGTGTGTTAAAAAATGCAATTTACAGAATCTTTTTGGAAAATTAAATAAATTGGAAATTGGTTCGAATAATGATAATTAAAAAATTAAATCAAAATGGGCAAATTAAAGTCACAGCGCGATAGTTCGAGCACAAGAAAGAAACAACACTTCCTTCTTTCTAATTACTCGTATATTTCAAATTAAATATAATTACATTAATAAAAACGAATGTTTCGGATCATCTTTGAGCCCTTCTTCAGCGGGACATTAACAATATATGCTTTACAATGTGTTATCCAGTGACGCATTAAATTATAAAATTTACATCTGTTCTCATTGCGTATATAAATGTTAAATTGTATTTCGCAGAGATCTGGCATGCACATTGTTTTAAGTAATTCTTCTAATTGTAGTATTGTAATGTGCCAATGTGTAAAATTTCAATAAATCAGATTCTGTGCTTTTTGCAAATTGATAACAGTATGCCATTTTATATCTCTCATGTTGGCTTGAGATTGATAACAGTATGCCATTTTATATCTCACATGTTGGCTTGAGATTCAATGAAGAAATGCCTCACATTTCAAAAATTTATTAATGTAATTATATATTTAATTTGAAATGTACGAGTATGAATAAAGGAAGTGTCATTTCTTCCTTGCGCTTCAACTATCGCACTGTGGCTTTAATTTGCCAATTTTGATTTAATTTTTTAATCTTTTTGGAAATGTTATATTTACTTCCAGAATATCTATGTCGCGAGAAATCCAAAAGATGTGGCGGTCTCGTCGTATAATTTTGAGAAAGACATCAACGGATACCAAGGACCCTTCGCGCAAATGTGTAATGATTTCATAAATAATCACAGTAAGTTTAGGAAAATCTCGATTGATTCTTTTTTATATAATCTATTAATACATATTTAATATATTTAATATATTTAATATATTTAATATATATTTTAATATATTTAATTATATAATCTATTAATCTATTAATCTTTTATCTATCTTCAGCTACTCATTCTTATTTATTTTTCTCTCATATTTTCAGTGACATGGATCCCATATTGGGAGCATGTCAAGTCAGCTTGGGCAATAAGACATAAACCAAACGTTTTGTTTCTCTTCTATGAAGATTTAACAAAAGTGAGATAAAGCTTTTCCGTAAAGATTTTCATAAAAATTAAAATATCCTAAATCTGAGAAAATTATAAATTAAAATAAAAAATTATAAATCATTATAAAAAAGATCTATAGACATAATTGAGTCAGTATTTCATCATTTTTTACACGAAACTACATTCAAAAATTTTAGTTTGATTGCATGCATCAAAATTTGCGGTTTTCATTTCCTGATTTACTTATTGTTCTTTTCTTTCATTTTTTATTTTATATCTTTTAAAAATCCGAATATTTACATCATTTAGTCAAAAATTTTAATTATAAATTCCGGAAGTTATATTTAGAACAAAAATAACGCACATAATAATAAAATTAATATATTATATTTGTGATTTTTGAAGATATGTATGACGCAATTATAAAATGTATTATCTATTTTACACAGAATTTAATCGAAAGCATCAAGAAAGTCGCAACGTTTCTCGGCAAAACTTACAACAACGAACAAATCGCTGAGTTAACGGAGCACTTGAATATTGAAAATTTACGGAAGAATTCTATGGTGAACCAACCGGCGCCTTCAATAAAACCCGAATCATTTATTTGGCAAGGAAAGACGGGCAGCTGGAAAGAAATATTCACGCCCGATCTCGAGAAGATATTTAACGAGTGGATCGTCGATAATTTGAAAGATACGGATTTGGTTTTTCCTGATTAAATTTATCGTATGAGGTATTTTATTAGCACAATATTTCCACATATTTTGTTATAACAATGTGCATATATACAATTTTCACACGGAAAATATATAATTAATAAGATTTGTCATTCTTTTCTATCAAATCTAATTTTAATTAGGCTTGTATTTTATTTAATTTTAAGTGGGCTAATTTTCTCTTAACGTCATCTCAACTATGTGTATGCAATTTTATTTTGTTAATTGAATTATGTATTTGTCTATTTTCTTTTATTCACTGAATAATTCAATTTTGTGTTACATGTAATTTTTGCCTGTTCCTATTTATTTTAAAATATTTGAAATAATGAGTTAATAAAAAAAAAATTGGAAAAAAACCGCGAATCAAACCAGTGTTCCAGCGTTTCGACCGCTACCGCCTTACTCACCTAAATACGCTCAACTTGAGATTTCTGTGTTATTCCACAGTCTTATATGGTGCTCGCGAAACTTTTAATGGTTTTTTTTTCGAAAACGATTGCGTAGTGCGTCTTACTATTTTACATAAATTAGTTATGTATTAAGCACTACACACTTTCACAAAGTTTCATTAAAATCGATGACCCGAATGTCGTGTATTCTCCTTGATAGATCCAGCTTTAAGTCAATCTCGATTTTTGCACGTTTTGATTTCAATTTTAATTGATTTTAATTTGTTGTTTTAATGCCAATCTATCTGAAATTAATTTCAATTTTAATCTCGACATGACTTTAATTTTTTAATGGCAAAATATTTTTAATTCTACCTCAAAGGATTTAGTAAATTTCTTTAATTACATATATATTGTAATGTCTCCAGATATATTGTAATATCTCAAGAAATGATTTAGACTGGATAATAAATACTGAAACATTTAAAAAAAAACACTCAATAAATATGTTAATTTTTTTATATTATATTTTATATTTTGATATTTTTTTATATTATATTTTATATTTTGATATTTTTTTATATTATCCAAAGTTTATTAACGTCATGAAATCCTATCCTTACCAAATTACGTGCAACGCGCGAAAGACAAGATCTCATACCTGCCGTCGTACGAATCCACAAGATATTCATCGTTGGTGAAGCAAAGTGAAAGTAATCGATTGTTAATCCTTGTCTGACTCGTTGGACTTTTATTTTTATTTAGTTCAGAGAGTAGTACATATGATATCTGAGTGTCCGCTGAAGCGAGATGGCCGCTTTCAGGTTTCATATATATTTACGTGGCATAAACGGAAAGATTTAACAAAAAGTGCTCGGCGTTTAACGTGTTAAAAAAGCATGCCTTTCCTGAAGGATTTGAAAATCGAACGTGTCGAAGGTGAATTAGCGGTCGTGCTGTCCAAGTCGTATCCGAACCGCATCAAAGGTTTCGCCAAGATCGGCGAGCAGAAATGGTTCCTGCCATACAAATATATCGAGCAAGGCGATGAAATATTTAACTTTGAGACTCGTCCCGATGACACGTGGATCATTACTTATCCTAGATCAGGTAAGCTATTTTCTTTCTCTTATCGTATTTTTATGTACTTTATTTCTGGAAAAAAAATATTTGATCTGCTTATTGTTAATTATAATCGATTTTCCATTCCTACACATAAAATTTTCAATTTTATAATTAATTCTGCTATTGCGCGAATAAATTAGTTTTAATGATTTTATAAATGCGATAGAAGCGATTTTAATTGTGATTATATATTTTGTGTCCCTCAGGTACAACGTTGACACAGGAACTCGTATGGTTGGTAGCAAACGATATGAACTTCGATGAAGCGCACCGAAGGCCTTTAAGAGAGAGATTCCCCCATATAGAGTACAGTTTAATATTTACATAAAAATTACAGAGAGAGATATATAAATTACATTTTTGTTATTATATTTATATATTTTTAGATTTACATTCTTCTTATTTCATCCAAGTTTTAATCGAGAAGACTTGGATGAAATTTTTGTGCAAAAATTAAAACCTAACATTTATTTGGTACGCAAATAAATGTGAAATGCACAATAAACTATTTTATTAATAACATTACATTTTCGATCAAATAAAATATATGGAGAATTTGAGAAACGCAATCTTTCTCTCTCGCTTTTCTTTTATTTAAAATGAAGAAATTATGCAAACTAAATTATTTCTTCCTATTAAATTAAAGAATACTTTCTGTATAAAAAAAGCTTTTCTCTTTTAGTTTAAGCTTAATAATAGAAGACGAGTTATTCGCGGAGGACACTCCCGACGAGCAAAAAATAACGAAATATAGCGTCGAGTTTGTACAAAATCAGCCCTCACCGCGTTTTGTCAAAAGTCATTTTCCTCTCGATTTATGGCCAACAGTTGTAAATAATGATTGCAAGGTAAGCATGTGTGTATGTATATATGTGTTGAAAAATGCAATTTAAAAAATCTTTTTGAAAATTAAATAAATTAGAAATTTGCTCAAATAACGATATTTAAAAAATCAAAATTAACAAATTAAAACCACAGCGTGATAGAGCGATCCAAAGATTATCCGAGAAACGTTCGTTTTTATTAATATAATTATATTTAATTTAAATATATGAATAAGAAGGAAGGAAGTGTTATTTGTTCCTTGCGCTTTAACTACCGCGCTTTGGCTCTAATTTGTCAATTTCTTAATTTTAGAAATGTTACTTTTATTTCTAGATCATCTATGTCGCTAGAAATCCAAAAGATGTGATTGTTTCGTGGTATAATTTGCTGAGAGACCTCAATCAGTATCAAGGCAACTTCGAGCAGATGTGTAATGATTTCATAAACAATCATAGTAAGTTTTGCAAAGTCTCAACTGATTTTTTTAATATAATCTATATTTTACCTATCTTCAACTACTTATTCTTAATTATACTTCTTCCATATTTTCAGCAATGTGGGCGCCATATTGGGAGCATGTCAAATCAGCTTGGGCAATTAGACATAAACCAAACATTTTGTTTCTCTTCTATGAAGATTTAATAAAAGTGAGATAAAGATTTTTCGTAGAGATTTTCAAAAATTAAAATATCATAAATCTGAGAAAATAAAGTATAAATATTACAAAGAAGATCGATAGACAAAATTGATTCGGTATTTCGGTCATTTTTTAAACGAAACAACATTCGAAAATTTTATTTTGATTGCATGCATTAATATTTTTCATTTTTATGTACTTGACGATTTAAGTACTGTTATTTTACATTTTATATCTTTCGACAATTTGAATGTTTACGTTTAATCAAATATTTTAATTACGTTTATTCAAAGATTTCAATTATAAACTCCAGAAATTATATTTATAACAAAAATAACGCACCTCTAATAATAAAATTAATATATTATATTTGTGATTTAAAGATATGTATGACGCAATTATAAAATATATCATCTCTTTTACACAGAATTTAAGCGAAAACATCAAGAAAGTCGCCACGTTTTACGGCAAAACTTACAACAGTGAACAAATCGTTAAGTTAACAGAGCATTTGAATATTGAAAATTTCCGCAAGAATTCTATGGTGAACCAACCGGTGCCTGATCAAATAAAACCCGAATTATTTATTCGGCAAGGAAAGACGGGCAGTTGGAAAGAAATATTCACACCGGAACTCGAGAAAAGATTTAACGAGTGGATCGTCGATAATTTGAAAGACACGGATTTGGTTTTTCCTGATTAAATTAATCGCATAAGTTATTTATTAGCACAAACAATAATTCTTATTTTGTTATAACAATGTGCAAATATATATACGCAATTTTCACACGGAAAATATATAATTAATAAGATTTGTCATTTTTCTATCTAGTTTTATTAATAAGACTTTTATTTTAATTTTGAATTTAATTTTGAGTGCGTTAATTTTTGAGTCTCTCAGTGAGGATGGAAAAAGAAATGAATACTAAAATGGAGATTATACGTATTAGTTGCTTTCCATTTACACTCAAGTGATACTGATATATATATTAATACATTAATATTTCTACATATATATACTATATATATATATAGTGAAAATATAAGAACATAAAACTTTTTGATCATATCTATGAGTTGCAAGTCGTTTCAGTTTCATGCTCTTCTCTAGCCATTGCTTCTCATGCCATGCTACGTTCAATATACATATAAGATCTATCCAAAATAAATGTAAATAATAAAGTTGTGTAAATTTTAAATATGAAAATAAAGAAAATTAATATAAATTTAATAATTAGAGATTTGGCTCAAGTAATCAAAAAATTAAAAAGAAAATGGCATAAGAGCCAACGCGCGGTAGTTGGAGCGCAGAGAAGCAACAACACTTCTTTCTTTTTTCAATATTAGTTTATTAAAAAACACATTATAATAACAAAAAGCGAACGTTTCGTATCATCCTTTGATCCCTCCTCAGCGATGTTAACAATATATATTACAGATAGTGACGCGTTACATTAAACGAATTTGTTCTCGACGCGTAGGTGACGCTAAATTGCATCCCGCGGAGGTCTAGTAAGCGCTCTGCTTCCAACAGTCAATTAAATATACTATAGTTATGCTATGCGACGTCACAGCAGATCTAACAAATTGAGAGAGTAAAAATAATGAAATAAATACCGAAAGATATTACACGTGAATAAGCTTTTTTGCTTAAATTAATAGTTAGAAGCATGGCTCACCAGATTCCGCGCTTTTTACAATTAATAATATAGTATGCCGCTGTGCGCCTCATGTCGATTCGAGATTCAGTGACGAACTGTATATTATATATAAAATTATACATATATATATAAAAGAAAATTTAGAAATATTAATGTATTAATATTAAATATAAAAATTATTCATTAGAAATAAGAGTTAGTCACATAATTAACTTGTGAAATTTGAGAAGTCAAATATCTCCAGATCAGTCCTCTTGTTAGTAAATATTATTTTTATTAATAATAAGATATATTTAATACAATACAATAATATAGAAATCATTTTTAATGAATTTTATTAAAACGAAACAGAACTAAATTGCTGAAGAATAGAAAGCATTTTTAAGCAATCATATGAAGTAAACATGAAAATATGTATATACAAAATATATACACGGAGAAAATTTTATATCAAAGATTACTATAATGTGGTAGTAGCTGCGGACCATCGAGAATTTATAAGCTTAAATGCTATAGTCATTATTTTAAAAACAAGAAAACAACGTAATTTTTACACTTTCTCATAGTAGAAATTATTATGTTTTAAAGCAAAACTTGCTAGATAAAAGTTAGTATTGAAAAGAAAAATAAAAAATATATACAAAGTCAATTTTTACTGTATACTATAGTAAAAATTAACTCTTCCCACCTTAGAATATGGCTTGAGTGTCGGTTTAACAAAAATTACTTTACTTATGTGATAAAAAACAATGTTGCCATAGGAAAAGTTACGTCAAAATCATGTACTAGTTGTTAAGAAATCGGAGAGAAGAGGAAAGCGATAGGTATCGCCTGCAAGAATAAGCCGAAACACGCAGAAGCTTGTTTTATCATACAGTGTACACTTCTGGCTGCAGCTACCGCGTGTCGCATTCAATCGTTAACTCGATAACGTATGCGTTTTGTTGAGCTTTGTTTAACGCTTATTTTATTGTCTTTCTTATTCGTTATAGAAGAATAAAAGAAAGTGTTGTGAATGAAAATGCTGTGAAGATAAACGAAAAAGAAAGCGTAAGTATCTCTTCGATAAGTCGATTTGCAATCTTTATTATTATATTACATATTTATTTATCGTTTTCTATCTATTATTTTTCTGTTAATGTATCTCATCTATTTATAATTAATATCTCTGAGTGCTGTTAAATTAATTAATAAAGTGTATGGGAAAAATAGCTTTACAGTACATATAATAGTTTGATCATATTTAAGAGATCTTAGATATAAGATTCAATTATAAATACTTACAGATACATTTTGTATCTGTCTTTAATAAATTTTTATTAAATTAGATAAAATTGTATATTATTTATTGTGTCCGTTCAATAATGAATGAAATATTATTAATTATAAGTAAAATTAATAAGAAAAGCAAAAAAGAAGAATCCGGAAAAAAGTAATAAAAGAAAGAATAAAAAATACATTTATCGAAGTTGAGATTTAATATTATAATGTTTTA
This sequence comes from Camponotus vicinus, assembly GCF_025532165.1. NCBI lineage: Eukaryota > Metazoa > Arthropoda > Insecta > Hymenoptera > Formicidae > Camponotus > Camponotus vicinus. Next base: position 18,164,361 of record NW_028141945.1, read on the forward strand.
CAATAATACATAATAAAGATTACAATTTAGCACCTACGAATTTTTACTATGGCAAATAATAAAACATGTTATGTAAGTGTTAGTTTAAAATTTTACTATGTTGTACTGTAATTTATTCTATAAAGTCATGATGGTCCACCGATCATACAAAAAATAGTAAAATGTGATATAAAATTGTATTACATATTAATATAAAATTTTCTCCGTGTACATATAAGTATACATATATACATATGAAATTACACATGTTATCTTATCACAGCCTTGTGAATCTCTTCAATTTCGGACAGATACGCAAGATAAGATTACATGTTATACATATTATATGATACGTAATATATATTTACGCGACGTAAACGGAAAGATTTAACAAAAAGCCGAGCAGCGCTTAACATGTTAAGAAAGTATGCCCTTCCTTAAAGATTTGAAAATCGAACGTATCGAAGGTGAATTAGCCGTCGCGCTGTCCAAGTCGTATCCGAAACGCGTCAGAGGTTTCGTCAAGATCGGCGAGAAGAAATGGTTTTTGCCATACCAATATGTCGAGCGAGGCGATGAAATACTTAACTTTGAGTCTCGTCCGGATGATACGTGGATCATTACCTATCCTAGATCAGGTAAGCTATTTTCTTTTTCTTATCGTACTTTTATGTAATTTATTTCTAGAAAAAAAATATTTAATCTGCTTATTCTTAGTAATAATTGATTTTCCATTCCTGCATAAAATTTTCGATTTTATGATTAATTCTGCTATTGCGCGAATAAATTAGTTTTAATGATTTTGTAAATGCGATAGAAGCGATTCTAATTGTGATTACATGTTTTGTGTCCATCAGGTACAACGTTGACACAGGAACTCGTATGGTTGGTAGCAAACGATATGAACTTCGATGAGGCTCACCGAAGGCCTTTAAGAGAGAGATTCCCCTATTTAGAGTACAGTATAATATTTATATAAAAATAACAGAGAGATAAATTTCACAATTTTTACACACACATTTATCTATTTTCACATTATTCTTATTTCGTTCAAGTTTTGTAGTCAAGAAGACTTGGTTGAAATTTTTATGCAAAAATTAAATCCTAAACATTTATTTGATACGCAAATAAGTGTGAAATGCACAATAAACTATTTTACTAATAACATTTTCGATTCAATAAAATATGTGGAGAATATTATAGAAACGCAAATCTTTCTCGCTTGCTTCTTTCTTATAGAGAAGAAGTGTGAAGTAAATTGTTTCTTCTTAAATTAGAGAACATTCTCCGTTGTAAAAAATGCTTCCCTCTTTTAGTTTAAGCTTAATAAGAGAAGACGAGTTATTAGCGAGTGGCAGTCCAAACGAGCAAAACATAATAAAATATAGCGTCGAGTTTGTACAAAATCAGCCCTCACCGCGTTTTGTTAAAAGTCATTTTTCTGTCGATTTATTGCCAACAGTTGTAAACAATGATTGCAAGGTAAGATGTGTGTATGTATATATGTGTTGACAAATGCAATTTAAAGAATATTTTTGGAAAATTAAATACATTGGAAATTGACTCGAATAATGATAATTAAAAAATTTAATCAAAATTGGCAAATTAGAGCAACAATGCGATAGATCGAGCGCAAAAAAGGAACAATACTTCCTCTTTTCTAATTACTCGTATATATTTCAAATTGAATATAATTATATTAATAAAAAAGAACGTTTCGGATCATCTTTTGGTCCCTCTTCAGCGTAATATTAACGATATGCTTTACAAAGTGTTATTCGGTGACGCATTAAATTATAAAATACCTCTCCTCGACGCGTAAATAACGTTAAGTTGTATTTCGCAAAGATCTGACACACATTGTTTCAAATAATTCTTCAAATTGTAGTATTGTAATGTGCCAATGTGTTAAATTCCAATAAATCAGATGTTGCGCTTTTTACAAATTGATAACGGTATGCTATTATACATATATTTCTCATGTTGACTTGAGATTCAATGATGAAATGTGTTACATTCAAAAATTTATTAATGTAAATTTATTAATGTAATTATATTTAATTTGAAATATACGAGTATGAAAGTAGGAAGTATTACTTCTTTCTTGCGCTTCAACTACCGCGCTTTGGCTCTAATTTGTCAATTTCTTAATTTTAGAAATGTTACTTTTTAGAATTGTTACTTTTATTTCTAGATCATCTATGTCGCTAGAAATCCAAAAGATGTGGTGGTTTCGTTCTATAATTTTCTAAGAGACCTCAATCAGTATCAAGGCAACTTCGAGCAGATGTGTAATGATTTCATAAACAATCATAGTAAGTTTTGCAAAGTCTCAACTGATTTTTTTTATATAATCCATATTTTACCTATCTTCAATTATTTATCCTTATTTATACTTCTTCCATATTTTCAGCAATGTGGGCGCCATATTGGGAGCATGTAAAATCAGCTTGGGCAATTAGACATAAACCAAACATTTTGTTTCTCTTCTATGAAGATTTAACAAAAGTGAGATGAAGATTTTCTGTAAAGATTTGCAAAAATTAAAATATCATAAATCTGAGAAAATAAAATATAAATATTATAAAGAAGATCGATAGACAAAATTAATTCGGTATTTCGGTCATTTTTTACACGAAACAACGTTCGAAAATTTTATTTTGATTGCATGCATTAATATTTTTCATTTTTATGTACTTGACGATTTAATTACTGTTATTTTACATTTTATATCTTTCGACAATCTGAATGTTTACGCTTAATCAAATATTTTAATTACGTTTAATCAAAGATTTCAATTATAAATTCCAGAAATTATATTTATAACAAAAATAACGCACCTCTAGTAATAAAATTAATATATTATATTTGTGATTTAAAGATATGTATGACGCAATTATAAAATATATCATCTCTTTTACACAGAATTTAAGCGAAAACATCAAGAAAGTTGCCACGTTTTACGGCAAAACTTACAACAGTGAACAAATCGTTAAGTTAACAGAGCATTTGAATATTGAAAACTTCCGCAAAAATTCTATGGTAAATCAAGTGGAGCAGGTTGGTCGAATAAAACCCGAATCATTTATCCGCCAAGGAAAGACAGGCAATTGGAAAGAAATATTCACGCCGGAGCTCGAGAAGAAATTTAACGAGTGGATCGTCGATAATTTGAAAGACACGGATTTGGTTTTTCCGGATTAAATTTATCGTATGCGATATTTATTAGCACAAACAATAATTTCACATATTTTATTATAATAATGTATATATGTATGTATATGTATATATATATACAATTTTTAACAGAAATATATAAGAAAAATATATAATTGATAAGATTTGTTTCCTTATTGAGTTATTTTACTCTATTTTGGTTATTGAGATTTTTATTCTATTTTAGTTAGAGTTCTATTCTATTTTAATTAAAGTTTCTATTTTATTTAATTTGAAATAGACTTATTTTTGAATTGCTCAGAAGAGATGTGTGTGTATGTGTGGAAAAAGAAATTGAAGTGGAGATTTATTAATAAAAGTTACCTCACGGACTGCGTGTATACAATTTTATTTTGTAAATGTCAATTGAGAATTATGTTACTACTACACGACTGTCTTCGCTTTCATCCAGGAAGCACGCAATTATGTCAATTACTTCGTTATAACTTTGAATTTTTTCATTCTCATTACTTTCCATACGTGATAAAAGATTTTTTTCGTTAAATATCAATGTAGAAGGAATACAATGCTGATTTTATAATTTTTATGGATTTCACTTTGTGCTACATACAGAACATACAGCTGAATATCATAGCATATAAGTTTACTGATAATGTGCATGTATGTCATAATGACTAGAATGATTAAAGCACAAATTAAAATTATTTATAATACCAGTCTATATTACCTTTTTAAGAAGATCCTTTCTTATATTTTAAATTTTATACTTATATAAATTTCATTTAAATAGAGATAAGAAGACCTATGCGTATTGATATATAAAAGATTTACAGAGATATCTCGTATCAGGATTATTCTTATCTACAAAGCATTATGCATTACATGTTACAACAATACGATCGACTTAGAATATATATATCTTCAATCCTAAGAAGATTCATTCAAAAAGGCAAGACAATAGTAGGCCATAATATTTCTTTAAGTCAGCTTCAAAATTGTTCGACATATGTATCTATATTTTTTAAGTATAATTATTTTTTACTTCTTTTATTCTTTTTACTAGACGAAGAAACTTTAAAGAATTTCTCAGCAAAGAATATCATAAGAATATCGAAGAAGACCGCCTAAAGTGATCGAGAAGATCCTCTCATGCCTAAACTGCAGTTTTTGCTAGCGAGCATTATAGGAACTGTCTTCTTAAAGTGCGCAACAAACGCAGAAAATAAATATTATATAAAACAATAACATAAATTAATTCGAGTATGTCTAATATAAATTACATTATTTCAATTTAAATCTTATCATTTTTTCTCGAGAAGTTACGAGTCATTTTGTGATAGAAATTATTAAACGCTGTGTCGGACATCGGTGACCGACAATACCAAATTTAATAAATAATATCTTAATATTATAAATTAAAAAATTAAAAAGATTATGAAAGAAGAAAAGATGCATCTAAATTATATTATTATTATTAATGATAATATATATAATACAATGCAATTATATGAAAATCATTTTAACGGATTTTATTAAAACAAAACAGAACTAACTATCTTGCTGAAGAATAGAAAACATTTCTAAGCAAACATATGAAGTATACATGAAAATATATACAAAGTATACAAATGAAATTATACATGTTATCTTATCACAACTTCGTGAATATTCAATTTTGGAAAAATACACAAAGCTGAGGTAAGATTACATAATACGTAATATATATTTACGTGGCGTAAACGGAAAAATTTAACAAAAAGTGCTCGCGCTTAATGTGTTAAGGAAACATGCCTTTCCTTAAGGACTTGAAAATCGAACGTATCGAAGATGAACTAGCGATCACGCTGTCCAAGTTGTATCCGGAACGCGTCAGAGGTTTCGTCAAGATCGGCGAGAAGAAATGGTTTCTGCCATACAAATTTATCGAGCGAGGCGATAAAGTACTTAACTTTGAGACTCGTCCCGATGACACGTGGATCATTACCTATCCTAGATCAGGTAAACTATTTCTTTTTGTCTTCTCGTATTTTTATGTACTTTATTTCTGAAAAAAAATGTTTAAACTGCTTATTGTTAGTTATGTACTTATAATCGATTTCCTCTATTCCTGCATATATAATTTTTTAATTAATTTTATAATTAATTCTGTTATTACGCGAATAAGTTAGTTTTAATGATTTTGTAAATGCAATAGAAAGGATTCTAATTGTGATTATATGTTTTGTGTCCATCAGGTACAACGTTGACACAGGAACTCATATGGTTGGTAGCGAAAGATATGAATTTTGACGAGGCGTATCGAAAGCCTTTAACAGAGAGATTCCCCTTTATAGAGTACAGTATAATATTTACATAAAAATCGCAGAAATAAATTTCACATTTTTTACATATTTACATTTATCTATTTTTATATTTAAATTTTTCTTATTTCGTTCAAGTTTCAATTATAATCGAGAAGACTTGAATGAAATGCAAAAATTAAATCCTAAACATTTATTTAGCACGCAAAGAAATATACAATGCACAATAAACTATTTTACTAATAACATTTTTGATTCAATAAAATATGTGGAGAATTTTGTAGAATTTTATAGAAACACACACACAAATCTTTCTGCAGCATTTCTCTTTTATATGAAGTGAAGAAATTATGTGAAGTAAATTCTTTTTAAATTAGAAAACATTCTCTGTTGTAAAAACAGCTTTCCTCTTTAAGTGTGAGCTTAATCAGAGAAGACGAGTTATTAGCAAGCGGCAGTCCCAACGAGCAAAAAATAACGAAATATAGTGTCGAGTTTGTACAAAATCAGCCCTCACCGCGTTTTGTCAAAAGTCATTTTCCTCTCGATTTATGGCCAACGGTTGTAAACAATGATTGTAAGGTAAGCATGTGTGCATGTATGTATGTGTTGAAAAATGCAATTTAAAAAATCTTTTTGAAAATTAAATAAATTACTCGAAATTTGCACGAATAATGATATTTAAAAAATCAAAATTAACAAATTAAACCCACAGCGCGGTAGAGCGATCCAAAAATCATCCGAAACGTTCGTTTTTATTAATATAATTATATTTAATTTAAATATACGAATAAGAAAGAAGGAAGTGTCATTTGTTCCTTGCGCTTCAACTACCGCGCTTTGGCTCTAATTTGTCAATTTCTTAATTTTAGAAATGTTACTTTTTAGAAATGTTACTTTTATTTCTAGATCATCTATGTCGCTAGAAATCCAAAAGATGTGGTTGTTTCGTGGTATAATTTGCTGAGAGACCTCAATCAGTATCAAGGCAACTTCGAGCAGATGTGTAATGATTTCATAAACAATCATAGTAAGTTTTGCAAAGTCTCAACTGATTTTTTTAATATAATCTATATTTTACCTATCTTCAACTACTTATTCTTAATTATACTTCTTCCATATTTTCAGCAATGTGGGCGCCATATTGGGAGCATGTCAAATCAGCTTGGGCAATTAGACATAAACCAAACATTTTGTTTCTCTTCTATGAAGATTTAACAAAAGTGAGATAAAGATTTTTCGTAGAGATTTGCAAAAATTAAAATATCATAAATCTGAGAAAATAAAGTATAAATATTACAAAAAAGATCGATAGATAAAATTAATTCGGTATTTCGGTCATTTTTTAAACGAAACAACATTCGAAAATTTTATTTTGATTGCATGCATTAATATTTTTCATTTTTATGTACTTGACGATTTAATTACTGTTATTTTACATTTTATATCTTTCGACAATTTGAATGTTTACGTTTAATTAAATATTTTAATTACGTTTAATCAAAGATTTCAATTATAAACTCCAGAAATTATATTTATAACAAAAATAACGCACCTCTAGTAATAAAATTAATATATTATATTTGTGATTTAAAGATATGTATGACGCAATTATAAAATATATCATCTCTTTTACACAGAATTTAAGCGAAAACATCAAGAAAGTCGCCACGTTTTACGGCAAAACCTACAACAACGAACAAATCGCTAAGTTAATGGAGCATTTGAATATTGAAAACTTCCGCAAAAATTCTATGGTAAATCAATTGGAGCAGGCTGGTCGAATAAAACCCGAATTATTTATCCGCCAAGGAAAGACAGGCAATTGGAAAGAAATATTCACGCCAGAGCTCGAGAAGAGATTTAACGAGTGGATCGTCGATAATTTGAAAGACACGGATTTAGTTTTTCCTGCTTAAATATTTATCGTATGCGATATTTATTAGCACAAACAATGATTTCACATGTTTTATTATAACAATGTATATATGTATGTATATGTATATATGTACAATTTTTAGAAATATATAAGACAGAAATATATAAGAAAAATATATAATTGATAAGATTTGTTTCTTTATTAAGTTATTTTACTCTATTTTAGTTATTGAGTTTTTTTATTCTATTTTAGTTAGAGTTCTATTTTAATTAAAGTTTCTATTTTATTTCATTTTAAATAGACTAATTTTTGAATTTCTCAGAAGACATGTGTGTGTATGTGTGGGAAAAGAAATTGAAATGGAGATTTATTAATAAAAGTTACCTCACGGACTGCGTGTATACAATTTTATTTTGTAAATGTCAATTGAGAATTATGTTACTATTACACGACTGTCTTTGCTTTCATCAATATCCAGGAAACACGCAATTATGTCAGTTATTTCATTATAACTTTGAATTTTTTTTCATTCTTATTACTTTCGCTACGTGATAAAAAGATTTTTTTCATTAAATAAGTATCAATGTAGAAGGAACATAATGCTGATTTTCTAATGGATGGATTTTACTTTGTGCTACATACAGAATAAACAACTTTATATCATAATATATAAGTTTACTGATAATGTGCATGTATGTATGTCATAATGACTAGAATGATTAAAGCACAAATTAAATATTATATATTTATAATACCAGTCAATATTACCTTTTTAAGAAGATCCTTTCTTATATTTTAAATTTTATACTTATATAAATTTCATTTAAATAGAGATAAGAAGACCTATGCGTATTGATATATAAAAGATTTACAGAGATATCTCGTATCAGGATTATTCTTATCTACAAAGCATTATGCATTACATGTTACAACAATACGATCGACTTAGAATATATATATCTTCAATCCTAAGAAGATTCATTCAAAAAGGCAAGACAATAGTAGGCCATAATATTTCTTTAAGTCAGCTTCAAAATTGTTCGACATATGTATCTATATTTTTTAAGTATAATTATTTTTTACTTCTTTTATTCTTTTTACTAGACGAAGAAACTTTAAAGAATTTCTCAGCAAAGAATATCATAAGAATATCGAAGAAGACCGCCTAAAGTGATCGAGAAGATCCTCTCATGCCTAAACTGCAGTTTTTGCTAGCGAGCATTATAGGAACTGTCTTCTTAAAGTGCGCAACAAACGCAGAAAATAAATATTATATAAAACAATAACATAAATTAATTCGAGTATGTCTAATATAAATTACATTATTTCAATTCAAATCTTATCATTTTTTCTCGAGAAGTTACGAGTCATTTTGTAATAGAAATTATTAAACGCTGTGTCGGACATCGGTGACCGACAATACCAAATTTAATAAATAATATCTTAATATTATAAATTAAAAAATTAAAAAGATTATGAAAAAAGAAAAGATGCATCTAAATTATATTATTTTTATTAATGATAATATATATAATACAATGCAATTATATGAAAATCATTTTAACGGATTTTATTAAAACAAAACAGAACTAACTATCTTGCTGAAGAATAGAAAACATTTGTAAGCAAACATAGGAAGTATACATGAAAATATAAACAAAGTATATAAATTATACATCTTATCACAACTTCGTGATATTATTCAATTTACTATTCAATTTTGGAACGATACACAAAGCTGAGGTAAGATTACATAATACGTAATATATATTTACGTGGTGTAAACGGAAAAATTTAACAAAAAGTGCTCGCGCTTAATGTGTTAAGGAAGCATGCCTTTCCTTAAGGACTTGAAAATCGAACGTGTCGAAGGTGATCTAGCGATCACGCTGTCCAAGTTGTATCCGGAACGCGTCAAAGGTTTCGTCAAGATCGGCGAGAAGAAATGGTTTCTATCATACAAATTTGTCGAGCGAGGCGATGAAGTACTTAACTTTGAGACTCGTCCCGATGACACGTGGATCATTACCTATCCTAGATCAGGTAAACTATTTTTTTTGTCTTATCGTATTTTTATGTACTTTATTTCTGAAAAAAAAATGTTTAATCTGCTTATTGTTAGTTATGTACTTATAATCGATTTCCTCTATTCCAGCATATAATTTTTTAATTAATTTTATAATTAATTCTGTTATTACGCGAATAAGTTAGTTTTAATGATTTTGTAAATGCAATAGAAGGGATTCTAATTGTGATTATATGTTTTGTGTCCATCAGGTACAACGTTGACACAGGAACTCATATGGTTGGTAGCGAACGATATGAATTTTGACGAGGCGTATCGAAGGCCTTTAACAGAGAGAGTCCCCTTTATAGAGTACAGTATAATATTTACATAAAAATCGCAGAGAGATAAATTTCACATTTTTTACATATTTACATTTATCTATTTTTAGATTTAAATTTCTCTTGTTTCGTTCAAGTTTCAGTTGTAGTCGAGAAGACTTGGATGTAATTTTTATGCAAAAATTAAATCCGAAACATTTATTTAGTACGCAAATAAATCTACAATGCACAATAAACTATTTTATAATACCAATAACATTTTCGATTCAATAAAATATGTGGAGAATTTTGTAGAAACACACACACAAATCTTTCTGCAGCATTTCTCTTTTATATGAAGTGAAGAAATTATGTGAAGTAAATTCATTTTAAATTAGAGAACATTCTCTGTTGTAAAAAAAGCTTTCCTTTTTTAGTATAAGCTTAATAAGAGAAGATGAGTTATTAGCGAGCAGCAGTCCCAACGAGCAAAAAATAACGAAATATAGCGTCGAGTTTGTACAAAATCAGCCCTCACCGCGTTTTGTCAAAAGTCATTTTCCTCTCGATTTATTGCCAACAGTTGTAAACAATGATTGCAAGGTAAGCATGTGTGTATGTATATGTGTTGAAAAATGCAATTTAAAAAATCTTTTTGAAAATTAAATAAATTAGAAATTTGCTCAAATAATGATATTTAAAAAATCAAAATTAACAAATTAAAACCCACAGCGCGATAGAGCGATCCAAAGATTATCCGGGAAACGTTCGTTTTTATTAATATAATTATATTTAATTTAAATATACGAATAAGAAAGAAGGAAGTGTTATTTGTTCCTTGCGCTTCAACTACCGCGCTTTGGCTCTAATTTGTCAATTTCTTAATTTTAGAAATGTTACTTTTATTTCTAGATCATCTATGTCGCTAGAAATCCAAAAGATGTGGTTGTTTCGTGGTATAATTTGCTGAGAGACCTCAATCAGTATCAAGGCAACTTCGAGCAGATGTGTAATGATTTCATAAACAATCATAGTAAGTTTTGCAAAGTCTCAACTGATTTTTTTAATATAATCTATATTTTATCTATCTTCAACTACTTATTCTTAATTATACTTCTTCTATATTTTCAGCAATGTGGGCGCCATATTGGGAGCATGTCAAATCAGCTTGGGCAATTAGACATAAACCAAACATTTTGTTTCTCTTCTATGAAGATTTAACAAAAGTGAGATAAAGATTTTTCGTAGAGATTTGCAAAAATTAAAATATCATAAATCTGAGAAAATAAAGTATAAATATTACAAAAAAGATCGATAGATAAAATTAATTCGGTATTTCGGTCATTTTTTAAACGAAACAACATTCGAAAATTTTATTTTGATTGCATGCATTAATATTTTTCATTTTTATGTACTTGACGATTTAATTACTGTTATTTTACATTTTATATCTTTCGACAATTTGAATGTTTACGTTTAATTAAATATTTTAATTACGTTTAATCAAAGATTTCAATTATAAACTCCAGAAATTATATTTATAACAAAAATAACGCACCTCTAGTAATAAAATTAATATATTATATTTGTGATTTAAAGATATGTATGACGCAATTATAAAATATATCATCTCTTTTACACAGAATTTAAGCGAAAACATCAAGAAAGTCGCCACGTTTTACGGCAAAACCTACAACAACGAACAAATCGCTAAGTTAATGGAGCATTTGAATATTGAAAACTTCCGCAAAAATTCTATGGTAAATCAACTGGAGCAAGCTGGTCGAATAAAACCCGAATTATTTATCCGGGAAGGAAAGACAGGCAATTGGAAAGAAATATTCACGCCGGAGCTCGAGAAGAAATTTAACGAGTGGATCGTCGATAATTTGAAAGATACGGATTTGGTTTTTCCTAATTAAATTTTTGGTATACGATATTTATTAGCAACAATAATTCCACATATTTTGTTATAACAATGTATATATGTGTATGTATGTACACACACACACACACAAAATTTTTAACAGAAATATATAACGAAAAATATATATATATAATAATTTTATATATATATATATATATATATATATATATATATATATATTATATTATATTATATATTATATATATTGATAGGATTTGTTTTTTTTTTTAGTTCTATTTTAGTTAGAGTTCTATTCTATTTTAATTAAAGTTTCTATTTTACTTAATTTTTGAATTTCTCAGAAAGGATGTGTGTATATATGGAAAAAGAAATTGAAATGGAAATTTATTAATAAAAGTTACCTCACGGACTGCGTGTATACAATTTTATTTTGTAAATGTCAATTGAGAATTATGTTACTATTACACGACTGTCTTCACTTTCATCAATATTCAGGAAGCACGCAATTATGTTACTTCGTTATAACTTTGAATTTTTTTAATTCTTATTATTTTCGCTACGTGATAAAAGATTTTTTTCGTTAAGTATCAATGTAGAAGGAATACAATGCTGATTTTATAATTTTGATAGATTTCACTTTGTGCTACATACAGAACATACAGCTGAATATCATAGCATATAAGTTTAAATGTGCATGTATGTATGTCAGAACCGCTAGAATAATTAAAGAACAAATGAAAATTATTCCTGCCAATAGTCAATATTACCTCTTTAGGAAGATACCCTTTCTTATATTTTAAAATTTATATTTATAAACTTTTCTTTTAAATAGAGAGAAGATCTATGCGTATACATATAAAAGATTTACGGAGATATTTCGCATGAGGAATTTGTTTATTCTTATCTACAAAGCATTATCACCAATGCATCACATGTTACAACATTACAATCGACTTAGAAAATATATCTTTAATCCTAAGATTCATTAACAAAGAGGCAAGACAATAGCAGGCCATGATATTTCTTTAAGTCAGCTTTAAAATTGTTCGACACATGTATATTTTCTACTTTCTTTTTTTCTTCCTACTAGACGAAGAGACTATAAATTATCTCCCAGCGGAGAATATTATAAGGATATATCCAAGAGGGACGCCGAAATTGATCAAAAAAATCCTCTCATGCTCAAAATTGCGCTTTTTGCTAGCGAGCATTACAGGAACTGTCTTCTTAAATTGCGCAAAAAAAACGCAGAAAATAAATATTAAATAAAACAATAACACAAATTAAATCGGATATATCTAATATGTACATAATTACATGTGTAACTTCGTCACAGAGATGTTAAAAAATAGATATTAAAATTGAAAAACAAATATATGCTCCCTCCAATACTTCTGTGCATAAAAATTAAACATTAGCAAAATAATTAAATTGTTTTTTTTCTCTATTCCAAAGCAATGAAATTACATTAAGCATATAATTTCTGAGACAATCCAATTAATATACAATAAATAATATAATATCGTAGAATGAATTTTAGTATAATTGTTAACTTTTCATGGTATATAATTTCGGATTCAATAATACAAGAATAATTATATGTGTCCAAAAAATGTTTATAAAAAGTATTTTGTTAAAATTGCGTCACATTTGGAGGGAACATAAAAATGTTGTTTACAATTTTAAAGTGCGTTTCACATAGGAAGACTCATATATACTCAGAGATTTAGGATACAATCGAAAAATCTGCCATACAAAAATATATATATATATATACTCTGTAAAGTCTAAAACAGATCTTTTTATAGCTACGCGCGGGATCTTGGCAAGCAAACGAAATGGATTTATGGACGTGACGTAACGTTAAAATGTTTCGGCATCGTCGCAATCGTGTGTGTCATGACCGAACATCTCACAGTTTTCGCAATACGGCCTCTCCACGGATTGCTTCTTCGACTTCGGCACTTTCTCCGGAACTCTATCCGAAAAATCCTGAGCCTGCCGGGGACAGTCTTCCGTCTCGTGCAGATCAAACCGATCGCAAATATCACAGAACATACGGGGCGTTGCCGTTCGCTTATCCAGCGTGCTTCGAGTATAATCCTCGGCTTCGTTAGCAGGGACCCCCATCTCGAGAACCTCGATCTTACACAACAGACTTTCGTTTTTACGTTGCATATCAACTATTACGGAGTTCAAAAAATCTATCTGACTCTTTGCGGTGTCGTTCTCTTCTTGCAACTTCGCGACAATATGTTGTTGTTTCATGTCACCTGTCCCATCATAAGTATTTTTCAAATTTTCATGCGACAGTTTCAACTGATTTGTCGCTTCCATCCACTTCGCAGTGACCTGCTTGTTCTCCTTCTCCAACCGACTTAGCTCGCTCAGAAGTCGCATCTCTTCTGTCTTGGCGACATTCAGCTTCTCTTGCAGATTCTGGACATTTTTCTTCACTTCCTTCTCATTATTTTCCATAGTTCTTGCCATATCGGCTTGCTCCTTCAACTGCTTCTCTAACGTGTTCATTGCATTTTGCAACTCGTGGATCCGCTTATTCGCGCCACTCAATTCAATCTGTTTAAATTTGGTTTCCTCATTTCGCGACTCTTGTTCTGCTTTGATCCTTTCCACCTGCATATCTTCCAAAGCCTTCATTTGCGCCTTTATTTTACCGATAATAGTCTCTTTATCATTTAAATCAGATTTGTGCCTATCAACAGCGTCCTGAGATAATCTCAATTTTTCTTCTAGCTCTTTATTTTGCCTATTCATGTCTTCAACTTCCTTTTGCTTTGTTACAATCTCACATTCCAACGAATTTCGTAACTTCAGCATTTCTTCCTTCTTAGAAGTTTCCGATTCCTTTATCGTAACTTCCATCTCTGCCAGAAGCTTCTCTCTCTTGTCCAATTCCTCGTGCAAATTCGATGATTGAGTTTCCAAGGACTTTACTGAATTTTCCAAAGCAGTTTTATCTTTAGTCAATTCATTTATCACGCTTTGTTTCTGTGCAGCTACTTCTTGTGCGTTTTGCAATTCATTGATGCTACGAATAAGCTCCTCTTTCATGGAAGAGGTTGTAGAGTCCATCTCAATTATTTGTGCTTGTGACTTTTTCATCTCTGCTCTTGCCTTCGACATCTCATCCGTCTTATCTCCAATTATTTTTTCAGCGTCCTTTAATTTGCTGTTCAATTCCTCTATTGTGCTGGTCATGGTATTTAAAGATATAGTTAAATTTTTATCGACTACCGCTTTATCGTTAACCAAAGTATCGTGTGTCTTTTGCAATTTTGATAATTTATTTTCTGCATCCTGTAACTTCAATTTCTTCTCCTGAATCAAGTCCTCTAATTTTGATGATTTATCCGATTCGGTTTTCAGTTTCTCTGTTAATTCCTCAATTGACCATAGATTCGCACTTTGATTGGCTTCTAATTTATTTTTCAACTTTTGTAACTTTGTTATCTCGTCGCGCGAAGTTGTTAATTCCGTCGACAAGTCCACAATTTGTTTCTGGAATGAGGATATCTGTTCTTTATGGGAACTTTGCAAGGTTTTGTGGTCCTCGCAAAGATTAACAATCTCTTGTTCTTTCTTTGTCAATCTTTCCGTAAGATCAGCGATTTCACCAGATTTCTTCTCCAAACTTGTTTTAATATGTTCGCTTTCCTCCAACTTTGTCAATAATTCATTTTCTCTTTGTTTATATTCGCGAATTTTCTCGGCATAGTCTGCATTTGATTTTTTAGTATCATCTATTTGTGATTCTAAGGTTGATTTTTCCGAGCGCAATTGCTCAACTAACGTTGCATTTTTATTTGATTCCGTCTCAGTGTTGAACAATTTTCCCTCTGTTTGTCTTAACGTAGATTCTATATGGAAGATCTTTTCGCGAGCTTCGTCTAGCTCCTTCTCTTTTTTCCGCAAGTCTTCATTATATTTTGATAGCTGTTCCGATGAATCAGCAGAGCTACTAATCGCATTCGCCACATCACTTTCCTACAAGTGGATTAAATTATGCATTTAATAAATTGATAATTAATCATCAAGCAATCATTCTTTGTATACTAACCAGTTTTTCCTTTTGCAACGATAATTGCGATATTTTCTCTTCTGATCTTGCGATCTGTTGATTCAAATTCTGCATGTTTGACTCGAATACGCGAAGTTCGCTTTCCAAATTCGTTTTCGTTTGTTCAGATAACGTGAGAGCATCTTGCAACTCTAAAAGATATAAAAGTAGTCTTGCTTCATAATTTTTTTTCAAATTTCATGTTTTTAAATAAAAAAAATATAAATTATAATAAAATATTTATTCTGTATTTTATATAATTTTAATCTAATTTTTTCTTTTAATGTTTTTAACAAGCTATATCTCACGTTTAATTTTACCTGAAGTCTTTTCGAGAAGATGTTTAATCTCCTCATCCTTGCTCGCTATGATTGCCTTTAAATCAGCAATGTCTTTTTCCAGTTTAGCAAGCATCAAAGCTTTCTGCGTGATGTCAGCATTTATCTCATCGATATATTTAACTTTTTCATTAATTTGGGCCTCGAAACGTTTAGTTATTTCTTCTAATTGCGCCACGCTAGCATTTCGCAGTTCCGCGAGCTCTCGGTCTTTCACTCTCAGCTCTTCGTTCAATTTATTTAATTGTGCGGTAGATTTTTCTTCGGAGGCAATTAAACTAGCTAAATTTTGCTCCTGAACCGATAAGATAGCAAGAAAATAAAATCTTGAATGTTACATTCGTATAAAATAAAAAAAAGATGTGCTCACCAACTGTTGCTTCTCGTGAACTATTCTTACATTGTCGTCACTCTTGGCTCTATAATCTTGAATCTGTTTCGTCAACGCATTGTTACTTTCTTCGGCCAATTGGAGTTTCATACTTAACTCTGTAAAATATACGCGATAAATTAGATAAGATTTTATCTCGCCAATTTCTTTATTTATATTATTAGTATTTATTATTATATATTTTATGGCTTATTTATAGAATGGAAAAGTTATTGTTGTAACAAATTAATTGCTAGATATCAAGAGAGATATTTAAAAATTAAGAATATTAAATAAATATAAAATAAATAAAAGTTATAAGAAAAATTTAAACTTCACAAAATATATAAAATTATTTGCAACTGTAGTAAAAGATAATTTTTTTCAATTTTAATAATTAATCAACTTTTTCGATTAAGTAATTTTCATGGTACCTACCTTCCAACTTTCGTAGAGCGTCAATCAGTTCTTCATCCTTCTTCTTACGAAGCTCTCGTTCAGCGGCCAATTCGACCAATAATTTCTCGGTCTCAGACACTCTCTGACTGAGTTGTTGCGAGACCTCTTCGATTTTCGAGTCCTTCGCACGCAACTGTTGTTCGAAAGACTCTGAAAGTTCATGGATATGCTTAATGTTCTCGGTTTTTAGGCTTTCCAGGACCACGTTCTGCTGTTCTAACAGCCTCTTGGACTCGTTCTCCAACTCCTCGGTCTTTACCTTGATCAATCGATCTCTTTCTTCGATTGTCTGTCGATACTCTGACAGCAACGAGTCTTTCTCACTCGCGCTCTCTCTCTTTATCGTTTCGATCGTTTCTTTCGACTTTCGTAATTCCTCGCTCAACAAATTCGTACTCTTTTCGAATTCTTGTTTCATATTTTCTATCAATGTTTCTTTATTCTGCAGGCCTTGTCTAGCCGCTTCCAATTCATCTTTCAGATGATTTTCGGATTCGCTGTGCGACGTGTTCTCTTCCAGCGTTTTATTCAGCACAAGCTCCAGTTGCTGGATACGCTCCATGCATTGGTTTAGCGCATTTGATTTTACTTGCATTTCCTCCTTCAAGTTATTGTTAATTTCCTCTAAGCTTTGATTGCGACTCTCCAGATCTAAAAATTCGATCCAGTTAAGTGGAAGTCGAGAAAAGAAGGCGAATAAGATCGCATAAATTTTAAATGTAAAAGATTTTGGATATGATCGCGCCTAAATCTAAGGATTATCACGGATTACCATGAATTTGAGAATTGTGCGAGCTGACTGTGCAGCTGATTTCGTTACGCAGCCGTGTCAATTCTTCCTCGGCTTCGAAGAGTTTAATACTATCGCGTTCCAACTGAACGGCGCGCTCTCGTCGCTCCTCAGCGAGCTCTTCTTCGAGTTGCTTGATCCTGCTTTCATTTACAGTATTTATGACCTAGCATGATAAGGGAAGCTGTTTAGTCTTTAAGAAAGTACAAAATACATAGCATATTCGCGTTTCGAGTATTATAACGTATAATTTTCTCCATTATATTAGAAAATATAAAATATTAATCTCGTGAAAAATAAATATTTTGTTTTTTAAAGAACTCATATAATAATATAATGTGTAATCATCTAAAATAAATTATATGTATATTTGGTTTTGTTTAATATTTTATTTGTGTAGGAACCTATTTTTTTTAAATATTATTCAACATAGACTTTATAAATCATATTTTCTTAAATTTAAGTAATAGCACTTTGTAATAAAAATTAATCATCTAAAATTACAAAATATTTATTACTATAGAATATTTGAATTCATTGTGCAATTTTTTATAATATCGAAAAAATTATATATTTAGAATAAAATTGATAATTAAAAAAAAATTATATATTTAGAATAAAATTATATATTTAGAATAAAATTGATTTTAAAATAAATAAAATATAAATAAATATAAATAAATATAAATAAAATATATAAATAAATAAATAAAACTTGAAATTTTAATTATTAAAGTTTTTATTATGTAAGAATTAATATGTAAGTTTGTTAAAATAACTTAAATAACTTGTTTAAATTAAGTTTGTTAAAATAACTTAAATAACTTGTTTAAGTAAGTTTGTTAAAATAACTTAAATAACTTGTTTAAATAACATAAATAATTTTTGAAAGAAATATTATTTTAAATTAATAATAATTATGGAGATAATAAGTGTATTAATACTCGAAAGCGCATATATTGAAAAAAGAAAGCACAATATGCAAAGCACAATGATTGTCGATATGTAAAAAACTCAATGTTTTATCAGGTTTAGTGAATAAAAGAGATAAATAACTGTACGCGTGTATTCAAAATGCAAAAAAAATATATATTATTCGATTTTGATATTTGAGCGTACGAACATGTATCACAAACAAAAAATATTGAAAAAATATTATTTAAATAATATAAATTGCTTTGAAATACAAAAACTAAAAAGAAAGCCAAAATACAATGCATATAATAAATAAATAAATAAATAAATAAATGCAATAACTATAATTAATAAACAAGTAAATATAACGCTTACGATATTATTTTATAGTTATAAAATTAGAATGTAAAGTGTTCTACACAATTACGGACAATATTTGTGTAACATATTTTAATTATATTAAAAATTAGAGCTTAGAAAAAATCCTAATATAACAATATCGAAATTATACAATAATTCTCGAGTTGTAAGCCATTAGAATTGAATAATGCAGTATCATGTAGAGTTTGAAATTCCGTTCAAATCCATATTAACATAACTGCTTACAAGCATACTTTGTTATTGTAGTCCAAGTTTTTTGTTAATTATTAATGTTGGATTAATTATTCCGCTTATAATAAATTTATTATAAATTTGTAAAATTTAGATTCGTTATTACCAGAAACAGAAAGATATTTCCTCTTTTTTAAATTTTGTTTTAATTTTACATTTTTCGCGACGTAAAAATTTAAAGAAAAGCAATGTAAGACAAAAATCATTTATATAAATATTTCTTGAAATAAAGTTAATTTTTTATTCTTCAAATATGCATTAGATTTAATAATTTCTTTTAGATGAAATAATTAATCGCGCCACCTAAATTTTCATTAAAATTGAAATGCTTTAAATTATTTATGTGTATAATAATTGAAAATTGCCATTAATAATCACAACTTGCTAATATCTAACAATAACAGAGATAGTAATATCTATTTACAAAAAGGAACTCAGAGAGAAAAATGTAATCAGTAGAGTTGTAAAAAAAATAATAGATCGATATTCTCTCTCTCGTATAAGCACAATTATAAAGCTGAGAATGCAAGTTCTTTGTAATTATTTCATTAGCGATTAACTCTTACTGCTCATAATGTAAACTATTGTCTTATTTCGACATTTTTATATTAAGATGATTTTCCAGATTCTAATTAATCTTCAAAATATGTTATTATAAAGTACGGTAATTGCAGAACACATTCCAATAGCTTTGTGCATATAAAGCATGTGATTTATGAAGCTCTCTCAATTACATAACAGCAAAAGCGTGATTAAATTAATATTGTTAAATTAAGATTTCAATTGTGCCACATTAAAGTCGTGACAAAAGTACTCATTAACGATATATAATTTGTACACAATTTATAATTAAAAAAAAACTTTCTTAAATGCTCGATGCAAATATATTGCACATGTTTCTTTCAAGATTAATAGGACTTCGATATAGCTGTGTAATTTAGCGTTGTTAGTACGGTGCAAAATTAATCAGCGATAGCGTTTTTCTTTGCGTTTGTCGCGCATTGTACACATCAATTAGCTCTTCGATAAAAGCTCTGCGACGAAATGCAAAGATGCAGGTATAGACTGATGATTAGATTAACGGTGCTGAAAAACTGGATCACTTCTGCCAAGGACCGTCGGATACTCACACTTTGCTCAGATCTCTCTTTCTGAAAATAAACGGTAAGTTTGCCAAATTAACCGAAGAACTGAATGTATTCTTTTCTCTTCAAAAAATTACAGATTTTTCCTTTTTCGTTCGAGATTGTTTAATGTAAAACTTAAAATTATAGGAATTATAAATTAAAAAAATAATTTTTCCAGATTGATATTTTTGCTGAGTTTTATATTTGCATATATAATTAACGCATCAAGTCCAAAATAATCTTTTATTCAAAACAAGGGATAAGTTATACTTTTGCGCGCTGCGAAAAGTTACTGGGCTAATTCTGAGCTCTCTGCCAAGTTGCCAAGATGTAGCCAAGCACGCGTGTGTTGTAACTTACATCACCCGCCACCGTTTATCCCATTCGAACGAAAGCAGTGTACAATATTTATCGCGAATAATATACAGGATCATCTAACATTATGGGATTTTCAGGAGAATTCATGTTTATTAATTGGAGCAAAAACGTATTTTTGAAGAAAATTAAAATAATGTAACAAAAACTTGAAAATTTAATATTATTCGTCCTTATTAAATATCTAAAGTATGTTCCATAAAATTTTCTCTCACAGGTGAATTTTACATTCATAAACAAAAATTACTATTAAAATTACTAATGAAATTACTATTAAATTATAATAAAATGAATAAGAATCTGTGAGACTGTTATTATTGTCAGATGTAAAACAAGTTGACAAATAGCGTGGATATACTTACCGGGTATTCCGAGTATTTTAACGAGATACTCAGCCTTTATCATACTTGATAAATAATCATAACTATGTATATATACTATGTTTGATATTAACGCACGAACATACCTGTATGTCGTCTTTATTCACGGATTCCTCTTCAAAGCGGAAAAGAAGATCTTCGCACTTCCGTTTCTCCTCTTCCAGCTGTACCATCAATCCGTTTCTCTCGCTGACGAGTTTGTTGACAGTGAGCTCCGCTTCGCTGACCGTTTGTTGCATCTGTTCGCGATACTAAACATCGTCAACGACGAAGAAATGGAAGCAAAAAAAATAAAACTCAACAGAACAGAAGGATTTCGAAACTGAAACAAAACTCTTTGGCAATCCAAAGTTTCAATTTATCACGTCGATAATAATTTTGGATGTACGATAGAATTTTGCTAATAAAATAATAAATCAATCAATAATAAAAATAATTATAATAATTATAATAAAATAAAATAATTATAATAATTATTATAAAAATAATTATAATAATTATAATAAAGCAATAATAAAATATATATAGGGTGTGCTTCCAGCACATGCAAAAATAAAACATAATAAGCGACGCGGTATTTCGAAATTCCAGATCTTTTAAAAGTTCACCAAGTTTTTCCATAATCCTTAATTTAATTTAAATATCTTACCTTATCGTACTCTTGTTTGATGGAAAGCGCCGATTGCTCCGCTTGATCAGCTTGACTCGCTACTTTGGTGACCCTTTCGCGCTCCAAATCCCGTTGCTTTCGCAGAAGCACTATCTCTTGCTGCTTCTCTTTCAGAATGTCCTAAAACCACGAGTTAGGTTCTAATTCAAAGTTACACAAGTATCGTGAAGAATTTCTAAGAAAGGATTTTAGGAAAAGAATCGTTCTATTGTATTATTAACGCGCGATAACGTACATTTTCAACTATATTTCCATCTTAATTATAATATCTATCTTAACAATCATTTTAATATATTAATATTATTTATATGGAATTTACGCGGTAAATAATCTAACATAAATTATAAGCGATGGAATTGACGTAAAGAAGAAACGCAGAGCTGAAATAATCTATTTCTCGATTTTCTTCGGTATACTTTTCATCAAATCTATCGAGCAGGCTAAAATAAAGCAAAATGCTTCACTTATTACGTCATAAAAATTTTTACAAACTAGTGAAACAAGCTTGTGATACTAGAAATACTTATTGAGTCTCCTACATCGATATATCTCTATAAAATTTTTTACAAAAGCCGCGAAATGTCAGACTAAAACAAAGGTATAGATAAATAAAACAATTCTCCTGTCGCATTGTATAAGTTTATAAATGATACACGAGCAAAATAAATAAAAAATACTGTGTCAAATAAAATTGACATTAAATTTCTCAAATATTAAATTGGAATTAAACCATTAAATTAAATAATAGTTAGTCGAAATAACAATTGTCAGAATAATTGTTATGCAACAACTTTGCTGCGCTATCATCTAGTTTATTCGAGTTTTTAATAAAGCGAAATAGCCATTAAAACACGCAGATGACGATCTGGATCGACAACGTGCGATTAGCAATACAAATCAAGAGTAAACACGTTACATCGCATTATCCGATCGAGTTTGATTAATCGATTCGATGATGCTGGTCGTCGTTTCTACGCCAACGCAAATATTACGATCGGACTTATATTTAACTGGTCGTAGAAAATGTTTTCGTGATATAAATTAATCCAGCTGCCACGATAATCTCATACGATATCGCCAAAGAAAAAATGCATCGGAAGCAAAAACGACAAACTGTTAATTATCGCGATGAAAGAAGCGAAAAGATATACTCACCCAGAGTCTAAATAAAGAAAAGAATTTACGAGGGAGAGAAAAAGAGGATGTAGGATTTTATTAACATTATATACACACTGATCGACTATATATTACAAGCTCCGACGAGAGCGATGACAATAAATTAATAAATAAATAAACGCAATCATACACAGGGCGACGTTAACGATCCTCGCCAATCGTCTAATTCGACTCGCTAATTATCCTAATATACGAAACTAATTGCGAGCGATAGGGGTGACTTATCAGCGATCGCTTCTAATTGGCGGGGATAATGAATTAATCAGGAGCTATTATTGGAGTTACGGTCTCACCTGCAGTGAATCTCGTGAAATAAGTGATGACATGCGCATGCCAGGCCTCTGCAATTTTCATGTAAACGGAAACAAAAAATAAATAAATAAATAAAGATAAGATCGTGCACAAAAGTCTTAACGGCAACCTTAGATAACAATTAATAATACATTAATCTCGCAAATCAACGCACGTTAAGATACAATAATTTTTGTTAAAGAAAGAAGGAAAATGTACAGGCTGTCTATAAAAAGCGAAAACGATGACTACAATTTACCGTAATCGACCTTTAAGAAACTCAGCAGAATTTAAATCAATTCAATTCAAAGAATTTAAATTAAAGTGAAGAATTCAATACAAGAAGAGATTGACATTTAGAATAATATTTTAAAAATTAATTTTTTAAATTATAATAAATCTTATAATAATTATAATAAATATAATTATAATTATAATAAATCTTATAAAAAATTATTATTATTATTCTTTTCTTGTATTCTCAATTCTACATTTTTAAATTCTTCTCTAAATGTCATATACAAGAGACTGTGTCTATTTTTACAAGAACTGTTTAATTTAAATTCTTCTGACTTTAGAATTCTTTTGGCTTTAGAAAATTTCTGGGATGTTTAAAGAAAAATTTAGATGCAACGAGTTCAAGAAGAATAAATTAAGTCTTCAATTTTCAAAGTTTAGATTTTAGAATTTAAATTTTAGAAGTAAAACTCATTTAAATCTCTTATTAAAATTTAAACTCAAGTAAATCCTAAATTTCTAAAGTCAAAAGAGAAAAATTTAAACAATTTCTTGTGAAAATAAATATAATTTCTTATTTATAATATTTAGAGAAGAATTTAAAAATGAAGAATTGAGAGTACAAGAAAAGAATAATTTCAATAAAATTTATAGAATCCTTCGTAAATTGAATTAAAAATCATTGACCAAGTCTTATTTCAGATCTTTTTCGTAAAAAAAAAGTCAAACGAACACACGAAGGTTTCCCACGAGATGGTTCTTTAAAGGAAAAGACTGATTACAAGATTAAAGATTGATTACATCGAACATCATCAACGAGAAACATCATCAGCAACACACTCTACAGTTAAATAATAGAAAAATAGGGCTGACAGCGATGACAGATGCACCTCCTCATTCCCTTATTCCGGCATGGTGAACCTTACCCTCGTCGTGCCGATCGACGAACTAGTTTTCGCGTTGACGCTGGCGATGCTGGACGCGAGCGAGTCGCGCGAACCGCTTCTCTTCTGGAGGCTGGAAACGTTAACGGCGGTGCCGCCGCTCGGCTTGTACACCATGGACGATTTTCTGGCGGATGGCGACCTGCTGACCTTGTGTGGGACCGTGAACAGGCCGTGCTTGGGCGAGCATTCGAAGTATCTGGATCAACGGGTGGGTTAGTTCCGCGGGGTCTCTCGGGAACGCACGGATTGCAGAGAATAAGGGGAGATTATGCGAACTATGCGTGTCTTGATCATTCCAAGCGTTTTCGAAATCGTGCATGCTCTGGTGACGGAATCGAATGAAAGAGGAACTATTGGAGAGATTCCTAACATTGTTGCGTAGGAAATTGGAAAAGTGGAAATATTTTTTCTCTTACACACTTTAAATTAAAAATTAAAATTCTCTCCTTACATTAAATTCGAGATTATGCTCGACATTCGCACTTGATTAATTATTAATAATTTTTGAATTTTAATTAAATTAAGAAGGGAAAGAGAAAACACCTTTTAATGATCTTTCATGCAACTAGCAAGCTCAATGATTTTTTGGAGAGCAACTGATAGTTTGCTCTGATCGCGAAGACATCTCGTGCAGTAAAGGATGCGATGAAGGGAAAGGGGGATGTTTTTTGACGAAATTCGACAAGGAAATGCACACCTTTTCCCGTTGACGGAGCCGTCGTTTTTACCGAGCGGCTCGTCCAGTTCTACACCGTACCATTCACCCCCGGCGAAATGCGTGGGCCCTTGATACTTGAGCACGCCAGTTTTGCTACCCTGTATCGACGATACTATCACCCGATCACCTATCTTCAGCTCATCCTTCTGTGACATCGACGAGGACAAGCTTGTCGTTGATACATCTGCGCTCACAGTTTTTAGCGATCCGCGATCAATAATAGTGATTCATGCTTAAAAGCCACGTGAGCTGATTAATTTTTCATGTAAGAAGAAACTAAATCATACAGCTCTGTCTCACATGCTTCTAATATATAAAATATATATTTATTGTATTTTATTTCTTAAATATTCGCTACGAAAAAAATTTATTATTTTTAACTTAAATTAAATTTATAATTTTTTTATACAAGATAAAAGAATGAAATATTATTTTTTTATTGCACGAAAAATTAATTGCTTTTCTGTGTTCTCGCTTCCTATGAATATGTAAATATTAATTAGTTTGATATATATTTTTGATTAATAAACTTATTGCACTCAAAATTATAAAGGATTTCTTTGCTTTTCTAAAAAATTAGATAACCTAGTTACTTCTTTTGTAAATAATTTTTACAAATAAAAAATAAAAGTATCTTCTATTGATGTAAGTGCGTTAAATTAAATTATTCTTTCAAAATTAAATAATAACATGTCGCAAAACTAAGTTATTTCTATATGCGATCAAAAAAACTAGATTTATCTCTTCGCCCTTTTACACTAAATTGCATACTTTACGTGGTAGCGTGTTTTTTAAAGCAACATCATAATGTTATAACTAAAATAATGATATTTATGCTCTTGAAGCTTCTAACGTATAACATGATCGACTAGCTCTTTCATCCCCTTTAGCTTTCCTTTTATTACTCAATTCTTAATATTATTAATATTATTAATATTTTATTATAAAATAATACATTTTTTTTCGATATAAATATGCGCTGCAACTTTTTAAATAAAGTATTTGTTTAAGGCTGATCTTTTTCTAATAATGTCGGTCATTTACTTAAATTTTAAATCAGCTGATATTTTTCTCGGATTATTTATCGGATATTTTAGGAATATAATAGGAAGGAGAGGGGGTGAAAGAGAGTCCAGATCGAGAAATTAAATAAAATTCGTGAATGGGGCGTGCAACGCTAGTTAGATATCTACGGACGTGGCGAGTATCTCTTGCAGCGATCCTTACTCAAAGACGGCGACATGGATTTGCCGAGATAGCTTCCCCTGATGCTTTCGGGTGGCGATGTCGGCGTCGAGGTCGTACTCGTTTGATAACCACCCAATGGTGCCCTGGTCAGCCTGGTCAGCCTCGAAAATATCCCTTTCTTTGGCTCGCACTGGAAGTACTGGCTACCCGCCACCGAACCGTCGTTCTTCCCTGCAGTTCAAGGTCGCGTCTTCTGTGAGCTTCGCCAATTTTTTCTTTCATAATTTATTTTTTCTAGCTCTGTCTATCTTTGTCAATTAAAGAATATGCCGATCTCTACTCGCGATTAATGGAGATTCTTTCGGAGGTGAAAGGAGGTATGATGTGGATTGTGCTGGATCTTGATTAGTCAGGACGAGACAGAAAAAAAATTCTTAAAAAATTCTTAAGATTTATGGATTTCTGATACTCGTTGGATCTCTTCAGGATTCCCTCCTAAGCTTTACGGTTCGTACGATCGGCTAAAATCGTTAGGGTAGTCCTTACCGATGGGCTCGTCCAAGACGATTCCTGCCCAGTCCCCAGGAGCGAACTTGGTCTCGCCGATGTAGGCGATTCTGCCGGGTTTCGTGCCGCCGACCCATACTCGATCACCGATCATAAAGCTTTCTGTGTCTTCGGTTAAAACGACGCTGGTATCTGCACGGGATCCAAGATGATTCTCTTTGAAATGCGACTATGTCGACAACATTATAATCCGACTAACTAACTTAAAAATATAATTTAAAATTTGTTTCCCCGCAAAAAAATTAGAAGTAAATCACAGTTTTGATGATAGATACTTTGATATTATTATAAATTCAGAATTTTCATAACTCACTTGATTTAAATTCTTTCTGAGAAATTTCAAATGTATAGTCTCTCAAGAAAATTTATTGAGACATTTATATATTTTAAGTAAGTAATGATAAAAGATATTTTAATTTAACAAAATTTTAGTTTTAATTACAGATAAACTATATTAAAAAAAAAAAAAAAAAGATGCTATAAATGATTATCAGACATAAACTTCTTAAAAATTTTTGAATTGCAGGAATTATAAGTAATATACCAATTATATATTAATTTATTAATTATTATTTTCCATATATATTAATTATTATTTTCGAAGTCTGCCAAACATTTATAAAATACTTACTGATTTTAAAAATCTGCAGATTTTTTCAACGTTATATTGAGCTAGTACTACACACATTTTTTAATTTTTATTTACTACAAACATTTTACACATGTGTAATATTATACCTACTATCTACATACATACAGGGTTTTCGAAAAGTCCGGAAACGGTCGAATATCTAAAAAATAAAGCATTTTAGAGAAAAATGTTTCAAATAAAAGTTGTTTGGTTTAAAGAGAGCTATAAAATGGTGGCAATGGTTTGACCTTGAATAGTCGCTGGAAGGTCACATGAAGGTCACCTTGAATTTTTTAAATGGAACACCCTATATATTTTTGCACATTCTTGTAGCTCATCTCGAGAGCTTTCCAAAACATTATAATTAAGTTAGTTTTCATTAAGTACTTTCCGAGTTATGAGGCTTGAAATAATTTCTTAATTTTACATAAACCGTAAAATATCTTGTAAAATATTCATTTTTCGATTATCTTACCTTAATACTTTTATGTACAAAATAATGAGAGGAATCAATTGGTGTAAAGAAAACACATAATTGTTTCGAAAGAAAAAATGTAATTTGCAATTAACAATTCCATATTTTTTTTCGAAACAATTTTGTGTTTTCTTTACACCAATTGATTCCTCTCATTATTTTGTACATAAAAGTATTAAGGTAAGATAATCGAAAAATGAATATTTTACAAGATATTTTACGGTTTATGTAAAATTAAGAAATTATTTCAAGCCTCATAACTCGGAAAGTACTTAATGAAAACTAACTTAATTATAGTGTTTTGGAAAGCTCTCGAGATGATCTACAAGAATGTGCAAAAATATATGGGGTGTTCCATTTAAAAAATTCAAGGTGACCTTCATGTGACCTTCCAGCGACTATTCAAGGTCAAACCATTGCCACCATTTTATAGCTCTTTTTAAACCAAACAACTTTTATTTGAAACATTTTTCTCTAAAATGCTTTATTTTTTAGATATTCGACCGTTTCCGGACTTTTCGAAAACCCTGTATATGAATATAATGCAAAACAAAAATGTCACACTATACAAACGACACCATCAAACTATTTTCTTACAAATCTACAACATTTATAAATTTATAGCTATATTTTTGAAGTTTTATATTTATTCAATATTGTTGTAAAAGCGGAATAATTTTGAATTTCGCTATAAAATCCGGTTTTGCAACGAATGTCTTGCGAAATTAAACTTCAAGCGGTTTCAAAATTATTGTCACCTTTCTCGCAGGTGCAGGGATTTCATAATTGCATTGCGATCTCCGAGAACATAGAAAAATTTGAAAGTGCCACTTACCTGACCCTCTTCGCAAGCTAGCCTCGTCTATTTGACGGCCGCGCGATTCCCAAAGAGGCTCCATCTGTTCTGCCGTTGTCATGCAAAATAACGCAAATCATAGCAAAAACGAAAATAAAGAACAGTGTTTCTCTCGCGCGAAAGATGTTTTACTTGGTCATATAATCGAGAGTCCATCGTTTAATTAAAACTTGTCCCAATCAATTTTAATTAACACTAATTGAGTTAATGATAACACAGGTCTGCGAAATTAAGGGTATTAAAAGTTGTTTAAGAATTATAGGTGGTTTCCTATACGTAATTTTGTACGCTGAATACGAATCTGGTCGCAAAAATTGCCTATTACATTAGATTTTTCAGATAAATAGAATAAAATGGCCAAAAAATGACGATTTTCTGATTCCTATATTCATAAAAATATTACAAAGAAAACAAATTATTTCCTATATTTTAATCGATGGTTTCATATAGTACTATCTTTTCTCTTTAAAATTAATTTTTATTTGCCAATGTGTGATTTTTTCTCGCCGAGATATATATTAGTTAGAAGTTATTAACTTTTTTTCTTGCTTTTGAAAGCAAAGGAAACCTCCGAAAAAAATCGCACATTGATAAAAAAAAATTAATTTTGAAGAAAAGGCTAAAGCCATCAGTTAAAATATAGGAAATAATTTGCTTTTTTTTCTAACATTTTCATGAATATAACTGAAGTCATCATTTTTTGATTATTTTACCCTATTTATTTCAAAAACTTGGCATAATTTCTGCGGTCAAATTTGTATTCAGTATAAAATTACGTAGGAATCTACAATTCTTAGACAACAAAACCTCGCAAATCTGTGTAACTTGTTGTATAAACGTATTACATCAACAAGATAATATTTATCTAAGAATTTTCCCTCGCTCTCTTAATAATAATGAAAATATTGCGAAGATTAATATAGATTAATTACAAATTAATGCAGAATAATGTGGATGATTAATATATTAAATATAATATATACACATGCAATTTACATCAACTCGTTATTTTTTCAAGGTCAATTTGAATAATGTCGATAATAAATTTGGAGACATGTGATGTCGCCAGCTAGATCGCACAAAGTTGATTATAGCTAAGTTAATTACTAATAATTACGAAGTGAAGAGACACAACGGAAGATGACTCGGCGTGAAATAGATCAGGGCTTGGTTTGGTAATTGTCGTTGCGATACTCGTCATCGGAAGTTGATCACAATCAGCTCAAGACAGAGAGTTATGTAAAAGAATTGTTAATGACGCGTCAGGGTGTGTGCAGATGACGCCGATAAGATCTTGCGATTTCTAGCGCAATATGCAATCGTTCGAGATATTTTTAGATGATCGTTCATATCGCATCTTATTATTTCGATAAACCGATAAAAAGGAAAACACGTGCTTTCCTATCTCCATCACAAATTCTCCTAAAAAATTTATTTTTTCATTTTTATTTCTATATTTATTTATATATATCTTTCTATTTATATCGTTATATTTATACCTTTCTATTTATATATTGTATTTACATTATATTTATCTTTCCATTTATATCTACTTTTATTTCTATTTATTTTTCTATTTACATTTATTTCTATTTTTTTTAATTATTCATCAAAAAAGTACATTTAATTTTAAATTAATATAATTAATAATTTTATATTTTATTAAACTTTTAATATAATACTTAATAATTTAATATTTATATATAATAAATATAATATATAACTATATAAATATAATATATAAATATAATATATAATATTTATATATAAATAATTTGTATATAAATAAAAATATGATATAATAAATGATATAATAAATATATAACTTTAATTCTAAATTATTTTCTAAATTTTATTAATTCTATTAATTAATTTTATTAATTCTAATTTTTTTCTAAATTTAATGGACATTTATTTCTATAAATTCATCATGGATTTCCTCTCATATTTCTATATATCAATTCAAAGTCTAAGTTTCCACCAAGTTTCGCGATTTTTGATAGAAATATAAGGCAAAGTATCGCAGTTTATGTGACGATTACGCATCGGCATCCCAAGTTTCATCTTGTTAATAGTTTCGCGGCACGTGCCGCGAAAAAATCTCCGCAAAAGGAGTCGCTGGTATATATATGTCCGGGTATATCGTGGCGATTTTATCGCGATACTTGATTAATTATTTATGGAAAAGCGACGCGTGGGCGCGTGCCTTGTCGTAGTAGGTCGATCGCGTGGGTCGAAATCTCTGTTCGACGAGATGAAATCGCGATTACAAACCGCGGCGAGATATCTCCGCCGCAACCGCAGAGAGGCATTATTATGCATAAATCCCGGCAATTTTATCACACAGTGCAATCTACATTAAATGCGCTTTTTTATATGCGTATGTTGCTTTTTACTTTTAAAAACGCGAGCGAGCGATTGACGGTGCTTATTAATATTAAAAATGTGATCAGATAGACGTTCAATCGTAACATCGATGTGTGAAAAGAAGCAATAATAAACAAAATTATTATTAAATTTAACTATAATATATATATAAATAAACTCTGCTGACAAATTAAAGTGACTTTTTTTTATTTAATTATTAAAATGTTAAGAAACGTAATATTATAAAATTAAATAAATGTTTATATATATATATATATATATATATATATATATAAAATAAAATATAAAATTAAATAAATAAATATAATAAATAAATATAAAATTAAATAAATTTTTATATATATAAAATATATTTTTATATGTGAATTTTTATATATGAAAATGTAACATAATTTTGAAAAAATAAAAGATTACGAAACGAATCTTGATCCTCGATTAAGGAAACATTTATCCCATATTTTTATTAAGAAACATGTATTTCTTATTAAAACTTGCACGACTCGTTTATTTCCATATAATTTTTGTTGCCGCGTAAATTTATGCGAAACCTTGCGCGATTAACAATCTATGATTAGAGTCATACGTGATGTGCGTTGCACGATGATTCAATGATAGAATACACTGTATTTTTTAATTCGAGCGTGTTAACCGCATTTAATATATCAATGGGATCTGATGCAAACAACTGCGGCGCCATCATTCGTTCGCGAGTCTCTGTGAATTATTTTGCATCGCATAATGAATTGCCTTTACATTTTAAATCTCTATGTATCTTATAGCCTCTGATATGGGCCGCTAATTAATTGTATAATTGAATTATATAATTTCTACGAGATTCATTAAATACATATAATTGTTTCCAAATAATGTGTATCTCGAGAAAAATTTATGAAAAATTAATTGAATAATGTTAAAGTAATGTTAAAATAATAAAAAAATAATTTTATTTTTTTATAATATTAAATATAATATTAAAATAATTTTATTTTTTTTTGCTCAAAATATGATAAAAATACAATTCTTTCCTATAACATTTGTAACAAAAATTCTATAATTATATCATATATATCTTGAAATTTTAACATTAAAATAAGACAAAAACAATTTTTTTTAAATTTAAGATAAAATTTTTAGACACTGACCAAGATATATAGAATATCCGAAATAAACGATTCACTGTGGATATCATCGAATTGATTAATCTTACCAATACCGATTATCCCACGTTCTGAATCTAAGGTTAATAAGGTGTCAAGTGATCACTCGATATGTAACGTAATCTATAGAAACAGCCATCGCGAATACCGGCGCTTTGCTCCTTCAAGCGTGAATATTCACATAGATAAACAAGGTTAATAGCTATAGGGAGATGCTATTATTGCTATTACATGTAATCCATTCTGCATTGTAACAAGATTATGACGTAATAAACCAATACGATTAAGCAATTACAACCAACGTGTCAATAATTATGATATAATTAAATGATAGATTTATCTGCCGAATTGCAAAAATAATTTCGAATAAATAAAAAATAGAATTCTATATTCAGACAGATATATAATAAGTGGAATGCGACACGCCCTACACTTATATTATGCATACGTTACTCGGATATTTCTAATAAATAATTAGCTTTCAGGAATGGAATGTTTTTAAGATAATTCTTAAAATAATTTTATAATTAAAATTTATAATTTTTAAAATCGCGAGGATAAAAAGGGATGTACAACACAAGCTCGTCGCGTTACATTGCTACAATTTTAATAAATCACGTATGTGTTTAATAGTTTAATATTTACCGTAGACTTTCGTCAGACCACAGAATGGAAAGTTTTAAAACCGGCTTTAATATCTTGAATACCTTGTACAAATAGATGGGCAAAGCGACCCGAAATGAGCATAACCCATCAACAGAGCCTCACACGCTCATAAAACGTTTATCGCTCCATATTTAGCCGATAGTCACAGTTACGGTAAAACACCATGGTGATTACGTCATTACAAAGCGCCGAAACTTTTCTATTGGCTCGTTTTTTTTATTAATAAATTCTCGTTGAAAAAAATTAATTGATCAAAATCGAACGCGAACGAATAGAAAATCCATGATATTAAAATAAATCATATAATTTATACAGAATATCGCAAAATCTAACAATATGTATTTTAATGATGGTTTGAATATTTTCAGGTTGCATCCATTAATCTTAAATAAAGTGTTAACATCATTTCGCATTTTATTCCAATAGTTTTGCTCTTACACATGTTTGGCTAATTTTAAATCCAAAACTTGAATTTTTTTTAGAAATTATCATTGAAATTATTCTACAAATATTTTCATTATTAAAAAATATAATTATATATATGATAATTTAATTCAAATTTTCATTTAAATTTTATCAAAGAAAGCAAATTTATTTATTTACACCTCTGAAGATTAATCTATTAAACTAAAATTGTGTAAAAATTTCTTTTCACTCTTTCAATAAAAGCATTCGACATATTTCTTTCTTAATTTCATGTAAAATTTTAATAATTACATGCAATTTTTCTTTATGTATAAATACAGAATAAAATGAGAAACGAAAAGCAAATAGGCCTTGAGACTTTCGATCGAGTTGCGAAATTTGAGAAGATCGATCGATCTCTTACAAGAGGCACAGATGAGAGAAAAAGAAATGAAACGAAAGAAATCGAAAAAAAAGAGAAGTCGGGAAGAAAAGACGAAACTCGGGATGAAATCGCGGGCGCGAAATAAACACCAGCGGCTTGCATAATCGCAATGCGTCAGCCGACACGGCACGATTGTGCAGGGAAGGTAAATGCAATGGAGTTGCACCAATAAGGTAAGATACGTGCTCTGGATGTAACAGAGACGCGAAAACGCACTTTGCTCGTTACGCGCCGCCGCAAAGATGCACCGAGATCACAATGGGAACATAAAGCATGATAAACGTGTCTCATACCTGCTTCCACTGTATGCATCCAAAATAAAGATTGCGGGAGAAAAACCCAAAAAATAAAGAAAAGACACGGAAAATTTATAACTAACTTAATAAAACAAAATTTAGATTTTTTATGAAGGAAAGAAGAAAAAACATAATGAAGAAAATAGGAAGAATTCAAGTTTTTGAGCTTAAGAAAATGAGAAAAAATTGTAAGAAGTATATAATGGAAATAAAAGTTGACCAAGGATTGAAGAAAATATTATTTTTTAAAAGTTAGTAGAAGTAACATATTGCGAGAATTTTTTTCTCTCTTTTTTTCTTAAAAAAATTATTAATTATTATTATTGTCATCAAGAATTTATATAGATCATACGTAAATATCTTATTTCAGTTGACATGTGATAGCAACATTGCATAAGGATTAATTATAAATGAAGCATTTAAAAAAAATATATCTATGAAATTAAAATCGTTATTTCTGTGAGATTTATATACATTTTTAATTCTCGAGTTACCTATTAATTATATTTTGTCATTATTAATTATTTCCATTTTTCAAAAATCGGTTATTACTTAAAAATATGAATCACTCTCAATTAACAATAAGTATGATGAATCAAATTAGTCGGCGTTTACGGATCGCACATAGGAAAAAACTAGGAAGAAATATATATACATACATATATAATAAAATCGTAATAATTGAATTAAAAAGTAAAAATAAAAAATAAAAAAATAAATAATAGAACAATATCACACACATATAATTATTAATAGATACAATGTATTTGTATATTCACACACACACATGTATCTAATTATTATAAAATATTAAAAAATGTGTGACAATTAATTATTACCTCAAATTAATTACCTTAAAGTCAATTACTAAACCATTTGCTTCGGACCTTTGCGTTCAAGCGACTAACTTGATTCACCATAATTTTTGGCAAAAAATTGCGCGCCGAGATAAAAATATTCGTTTCCTTTTAGCAAAATAAGTAAAATAAACACTTTCACTACTCGTGATAAGTTTGAGCAAGTCGTTAATCATACAATTCTTGATAACTTTTTACTAAAGATATTTACCAGTTTTTTTTCTCGCGAGGGATGCGTTGTCGCGAACGGTCGAGGAACGACTCGCGCGGTCAACTCGCGGAGACTCGCACGCGTGTAAGCAAAGCTTGTTCACGAGCGCGATCCGTGGGCGTGCGTAGCGTTCTCGTGTGCGTAAGAAGTATACGCTGTGACGAATTTTAACGAGACGCGTCATTCGCAGTGCGTACTCCAGAGAGAACGAGTCGCTCGTAAAACAACATTAGTGCATGGGATACACGTCATACAACACGTGGAATCCTCTTCAGGACCCACTTTATGTAACAACGAATTACAGCACATCTGAATTAATAAATGAACAGTACACACCTCTCCTTTCTGTTATTTGTTTATTAATTTATTTATTAATTTCCGCTGTAATTCGTATATATGAGAAAAATCGATCTAACTTTGTGTAATAAAATAATCACGAGAAATAACGCTTGGCAAGATTTCTTGCCGCTAGAGATGTAGAGTCCTAAAAATTAGAAACAAATTCAAGAGAAACATAACTTCTGAGATAATTCTACTATTGTATATTATACAAATAAAAAATATAACAGATGTACATGTTCATTAATGTCTCCTTGATACCTGACTTATTTTCTGACTAGAATATTACTAGATGTCTACATTTTGTGTTGATCTGCATCAAAATATTTATACATCTTACATCCATTTCACAGAAATGGATAGCACATAATCAAACAAGATACTACCAAATAATATAAAACTGTAACAGGCATGCAATATGTACAAAATAAAATAGCACACAGTTTTGTCAAAGACTCACTGATCTTTGTAGTCACTGATTTCACTGGGGAAGGTGGTGGAATATCTGGTCTACGTGGCCTAGAGGAGCAAAGTCTTTCGATCTTTGACGGTGGTCTTATTCCTGACGGCTTTGGCTCTGATAATTTTGTCTCTGATAACTTTGTCTCTGGTTGCTCTGCCATTAACGGCTCTACTTCTGATAACTTTGACTCTGATGATTCTGCCTCTGGCTCCGCCTTTGATGGCTGTGCCTCCGACGACTCTAATTCTGACATATTGTCAGAATGTAATCACTGCACTACACTGTAATAATAATATTATACATTATTAGTAAAAGATGATAGTAAAATAAACAATAAAGGGACTTATAAAAAAAATAAAATAAAAATAGACACAAAAATGTATATATTTAATATATAAAATATATATAAAAATTAAATTTTATGTAAAAACTATATTGAAATAAAATTCCAAATAAATTCTAAATATGTTAAATAATATTTTATTACATGCAATATTAGGAAAAAGTGTAAAAGGAATAGATAAATTTCAATATAGTGTTAATTTTAGTAAATAATCCACAGAAAAATTGCAATGATATCTAAGAAAATATTCACCTATCTATATAAAATACAAATATCAGATAAAAAATATGAAAGTACGTGAAATTGAAATAAATAAAAAATTGAATATATCGGATGAAAATAAAATTGAATCAAGATAACACGATAAGACTACGAAAAGAAATTTTTAAATTAACAGTTAAACTTTCAAAATTAACAACCGATCGATCTAAAATTTGTTATGTCACGGAAAATGAGTCCTTGTCAGTTGTCGTATTTTTTCTTAGGAAGGGAAAAAAATAGCGCGGGTAATCACGAGCACTTGCGATTAAACGCTTGATTAAACGTCATTATTCACGTGACACGGTCAACCGAATGCGTGTTTTGACGTTATTATCGCTCGCGATGATAACACGCAAGCCATGCAAATAATTTCATGTGATAATTAATTTTTGAAAGATCGAGGAAAGTCACATTTGACGAGAGAGGGTTAACCTCAAGGGAACGATACGCGGACTCGCGTTCGCAAACGAAAAGGAAATGCGATCTCACCTGAACGGAATATTACTCGGGATGATTCGTGAAATCAACAAATTCACATTTCACTCGCGACGACGTAAAAAAGTTTACGCGATTTACGCACACGACGTAAAGCTCGCCCAACCACGACTCGCACAGAAAAAAATGACAACTGCCGCAACTGCCGCTGTAATCAGGCGTGCCAACTTATGACATGAGGGGCCTGTTCTTTTTAGCTGCACTGCTGCACTAGTGCAATTAGTTCGAGTGAAAGAAAGTATGTTTGTCTTTTTCTAACTTATTACACTAGTGCAGCAGTGCATCTAAAAAGAACAGACCCGAGATGTCCCTCGAATCGATCACATTCGAAAGACCATTTCAAAAGTATTATTATTATCAGAGTGAAGAATGAGAGGTGTCATGGCCCGCTTTTAGGTGATCCCTGAAAGCGATACGCCCTCTGTGGACCTTGAAAACGTGCACCTAAACTACGAAGCCAAGGTGCACGAATGTTCTCAGAGGGTAACATATAAGGTGCACAATTTTTGGTTCTATTCCGTGCTATGTGCACAAAATGTCGGTAGCACCAGTGCTGTATAGCAAGGTGCTTACAATATCAAATAAATTTTAATATAAATGAGAAATGACGAATTTGCGATCCTCTCACTCTCTCTCTCTCTCTCTCTCTCTCTCTCTCTCTCTCTCTCTCTCTCTCTCTCTATATATATATATATATATATATATATATATATATATATATAATTTTTTTTTTGATATATGAATTTGCAATGAGCAGCGACATATTTTTTCTTAAGAACAATTATATGTTTTTTTTACATTAACTGATTCCTCTTACTATTCTATGCATAAAATTATTAAAGTAAAATAATCGAAAAATGAACATTTTATCAGATATTTTATAATTTATATAAAATTATGTCAACTTAAAGAATCAAATATCTCGTTAACTGTTCAATTTTTGACTATACTATCTTTATAACTTTTTACACGGAATATTGCGAAGAATCGATTTATATAAAAAAATTAGGATGGTTCCATTAAATAATATGAAGATAATCTTGAAATTTCTAAAACGCTTCCACTTACGAAAACAATATTACTAGCATATCATGGTCCTTTTAATCGTACAATTTTCGTAATTACAATTTTTTCATATCTGTAAAAATAGCGTAGATATTTCAAGTGAGCAAAGTTTTATATACATATGTGTGTGTGTGTGTGTGTGTGTGTGTGTGTGTGTGTGTGTGTGTGTGTGTGTGTGTGTGTGTGTGTGTGTGTGTGTGTGTGTGTGTGTGTGTGTGTGTGTGTGTGTGTGTGTGTGTGTGTGTGTGTGTGTGTGTGTGTGTGTGTGTGTGTGTGTGTGTGTGTGTGTGTGTGTGTGTGTGTGTGTGTGTGTGTGTGTGTGTGTGTGTGTGTGTGTGTGTGTGTGTGTGTGTGTGTGCGTGCGTGCGTGTATAGCGTATACGAGTTATGTGAGCAAGCGAGAAGGTAATAAGAGAGAGCGAAATGGCAATAAGAGCGAACGAGATAGCAATAGCACGAGCAACGAAGACTTGGAAATAGAGTCTTTCTTGCAGCCTGGCATACTATTTCTCTCTCGCTCGCTCCTATTACTATCTCGCTCGCTTCTGTTATTGTTTCACTCGCTCTTACGTACTCATATACTGTCATGCTCATCTCGTTATCAAATCTGCCGCTGGCAAGCGGCCGATGACAAATTATGACAAATAAATAAGTTAATTATTTTAAGATATATTTATAAGGGTATAAAAGTAATTTTAATGGAATAATGAAAATTTTGCGATTAAAATAACAAACACGGTATCAATCGGATAAACGTAGTTAAATATATAATCAAAATTTTTATTATCAGACCAATTAAAAATTATCCGATTTACGTCGTGTTTGATATCATTTTAATCGCAAAAATCTCAATAATTCATTAAAATTACTTTCATATCGATAAAATAAAAAATAAAAGTTTCAGTTTTTACTTTATAATCTCGTAAATTGCGAATGGATAGAGGAAGTGAAGAAGCCGATTGTAAGAGACTTCGGAATTCTTTGATGATAGGTCATCTCGCTCGCTCTCGACTCGCGGTTTCGCTGTCGCTCTCGCACTTGACAGGTCGTAAAGATAAGCGGACTCGGCTTCCTCGCGAATGTAAACATCTTATAAAATAAAAATCGGATAATTTTTAATTAGTCTGATAATAAACATTTTGATTATATATATTTAAATACATTTATCCGATTGATACCGTGTTTGATGTTATTTTAATCGCAAAATTTTCATTATTCCATTAAAATTACTCGCATACCCTTATAAATATATCTTAAAATGATTAACTTATTTATTTGTCACAATTTGCCATCGGCCGCTTGCCAGCGGCAGGCTTGATAACGAGATGAACATGACAGTATATGAGTACGTAAGAGCGAGTGAAACAATAACAGAAGCGAGCGAGATAGTAATAGGAGCGAGCGAGATAGTAATAGGAGCGAGCAAGATAGAAATAGTACGAGCAACGAGGACTCGAGCTCGAGAATCGGATTTTTCTTGCGCGCTATTATTTTCCTCTCGCTCGCTCCTATTACTGTCTCGCTCGCTCCTATTATTGTCTCGCTCGTTCTTGTTGCTGTTTCGCTCGCTCTCGATTCTTGGGTCCGCTTATCATTCCGGGCTATCTATCACGACTGCCAAGTGTGACAGAGAAAGCAAGACCATGAGTAGAGAGCGAGCGAGATGACCTATCATCAAAGAGTTCCGAAGTCTCTTACAATCGGTTTCTTCGCTTCCTCTATCCATTCGCAATTCACGAAAATGTAAACATCTTATAAAATAAAAATTGAAACTTTTATTTTTAATTTCATCGGTTTGAAAGTAATTTTAATGAATTAAAGAGATTTTTGCGATTAAAATGATATCAAACACGACGTAAATCGGGTAATTTTTAATTAGTCTGATAATAAAAATTTTATAATTATATTTAACTAAATTTATGCGATTTATATCGTGTTTGATATTATTTTAATCTCAAAATTCTCATTATTCCATTAAAATTACTTTCAAATGAATAAAAAATGCATTTAATTTTTTGACATATATTCGTGAATATTATAAATGAAGTCTCGTGTAAGAAACTTCGGAATCTGCGACATCGGGAATTTTTTCATTATTTATAATAATATACGACTTTAAATTGCCATAAAATAAAAACTAAAGCTTTGATATTTTATTTGATCTTTTTGATTAAAAGGGATTAATGAAATTTTTGAAATTGAAAATTATTCTAATAAAATATTGAGTTTAATGTGATTTCAATCGTAAAAATCAAATTAATTCTAAAGTTATGTTCAGTAAGATAAATTAAGTAAAGTACAATGCAACATTTTATACAATGTAGTCTTATTTTCAAAATTATAGTTTAAATTAGACACTATTAATTTATTAAAATAAAACTATAATTATGAGAAATTAAGAGTTTTATTATATACATGTACACATTGATTTTTACGATTGAAATCACATTAAACTCAATATTTTATTAGAATAATTTTCAATTTCAAAAATTTCATTAATCCCTTTTAATCAAAAAGATCAAATAAAATATCAAAGCTTTAGTTTTTATTTTATGGCAATTTAAAGTCGTATATTATTATAAATAATGAAAAAATTCCCGATGTCGCAGATTCCGAAGTTTTTTACACGAGACTTCATTTATAATATTCACGAATATATGTCAAAAAATTAAATGCATTTTTTATTCATTTGAAAGTAATTTTAATGGAATAATGAGAATTTTGAGATTAAAATAATATCAAACACGATATAAATCGCATAAATTTAGTTAAATATAATTATAAAATTTTTATTATCAGACTAATTAAAAATTACCCGATTTACGTCGTGTTTGATATCATTTTAATCGCAAAAATCTCTTTAATTCATTAAAATTACTTTCAAACCGATGAAATTAAAAATAAAAGTTTCAATTTTTATTTTATAAGATGTTTACATTTTCGTGAATTGCGAATGGATAGAGGAAGCGAAGAAACCGATTGTAAGAGACTTCGGAACTCTTTGATGATAGGTCATCTCGCTCGCTCTCTACTCATGGTCTTGCTTTCTCTGTCACACTTGGCAGTCGTGATAGATAGCCCGGAATGATAAGCGGACCCAAGAATCGAGAGCGAGTGAAACAGCAACAAGAACGAGCGAGACAATAATAGGAGCGAGCGAGACAGTAATAGGAGCGAGCGAGAGGAAAATAATAGCGCGCAAGAAAAATCCGATTCTCGAGCTCGAGTCCTCGTTGCTCGTACTATTTCTATCTTGCTCGCTCCTATTACTATCTCGCTCGCTCCTATTACTATCTCGCTCGCTTCTGTTATTGTTTCACTCGCTCTTACGTACTTATATACTGTCATGTTCATCTCGTTATCAAGCCTGCCGCTGGCAAGCGGCCGATGGCAAATTGTGACAAATAAATAAGTTAATCATTTTAAGATATATTTATAAGGGTATGCGAGTAATTTTAATGGAATAATGAAAATTTTGCGATTAAAATAACATCAAACACGGTATCAATCGGATAAATGTATTTAAATATATATAATCAAAATGTTTATTATCAGACTAATTAAAAATTATCCGATTTTTATTTTATAAGAATTCATAACAGCAAAATATTTAATGCTTGATGCTTTATATGTATATATAATACAATGTGCTAAATTATAAAGTGTAACATAATTATATAAAGTATTACTATTATTAGTCGATTTAATTGTAAGCTATTCTTAATTACTACGCATTTTTATCCAATGTATCTTCTTCTTCAAATCTTTGCAGTGTTGTAATCTGTCGTATTCCCAAGACCATAGGGACTCGTGCTTCTTCCTTCTTATGGTTTTATCATTCATTATATTTCTTTTACTTTCATCTTATTCAAAAAATATGATAATTATTAATTATTATAATATAATATATTGTAATATAATTATTATATTAATAATTAATAATTATTAATATAATAATTATAATTACAGGGTATCTCTCTTAGTCTGACTCTTTCTCTTTGACCTATCCGGCATGGGTGACTCTACCAGTAATTAAGGTCGGTGTTTATACAGTCTTATATTTAAAATCGTTTTAAATAAAATTTAGAAAATGTTTATTATTTCATTGAGACTGAACAAAATTTTAAGATGCGATCTAAGACCATATTTAAGATGATTAAATATAAAAACAGATTATTTAAATACCGGCCTATGTTACCGCCGGCATAGCTCTCCGGATCATTAGAGTACTCAAACCTCCTCACCCGGCAAATGCCTTCGTTAAGGTGGAGATACCATCGAGGAGGTAAAATTATTTTATTTTATTTTATTTTAATAGTGTAGGTTTTTCAAA
Organism: Camponotus vicinus; assembly: GCF_025532165.1. Lineage (NCBI taxonomy): Eukaryota > Metazoa > Arthropoda > Insecta > Hymenoptera > Formicidae > Camponotus > Camponotus vicinus. The sequence goes on from NW_028141945.1 coordinate 18,206,833, forward strand.
TTTTCCAAATAGAAAATATAATACAAAGAATTTATAAAATATACATATATTATATAATTATAAAATAATATAGTGTATAATTACAGCTTGCAGTCATATAATAATATATTACAAAATATATATTATAATTATATCATAGTACAATTTATAATTTGGTGATGCTATCAACATCAAATAAATATACATATATTCGAATTTATTCAAATATTTTCAATAATACGGGTAATGATGTTGGGAGCATTAAAACACACACGCTTACAATAATACTATGTATATATGGAAAGGAAAGTTCGGAGAGTAAGACAATTTTTCGAAAAATGAAGATATTGCAAGATATTTTCCATTTTTCAACTTTTATTCAAGATTTATTCTCTATTCTAAGTTATAATGAAGTTATAAATAACTTTGACACATAATTTTACTATCATTTTCATAATAGTATAACTTGATATATAATATTTTATTTTGACGATATTTTAGCTCGAAATACAATATAAAGAGTTATAAAATATAAATTACAAAATTAATTTAATATATAATAATACAATTAATTTAAAAAATTAAAATTTTATATTAATATTTTATATTAATATTTTATAATACAATCAAATTGAAAATATATAATGTATAACAATAACAATAATAAAATATACATATATTGTTACGTGCGCGCCCGAGTCGTCACGGCTCTGCCGTTGTCCGGATCCCGTGGTCAAGAAGATTGTTTATAAACAACGAGAGTCAGCTGAGTCTGGAGCCAGCTGTCAAGCTGCGCGGACGCGTCTTGATTTCTCGAGCTAATATTATTGTTTATCCCGTTGCATTCTGGTGTTATTAAAGTTCCTGTGTTCTCTTTTAAATACGAGTTCTTATTTACGAGTGCGTGAGCGTGTGCGCGAGCGAGTACGCGGGTGTCGATCTTTGTGTCGCGCGCGATCGATAGATATCGTTCCGCGGGCGCAACAATATATATACATAATACATATATATAATACATAAAATTATTAATATAAAAATTATTATAAAAGTTTAAATCATTCATATAAATCGAATTAATTTATTTATTTATATAAAATTAATATAAATAATAATACTCACCATTAGGTTGTTCCGCCGGGGCAGGATGCCTTTCCTAGGCCTGCCCCTCCTCTCAGATCATCTGGGTTGTTGCGTCGATCTATAACATACAAACAGAAGATCTAAATTGTAATAATGTTCAAAATAATTAATATTTCAAAAATTATTGTATGCATTGAATTTTATATCCGACGCATATAATAATAGCAGATTAATAAAATAACTCTATAAATTAAAAAAAAACATTACTAATTCTTTAATAACTTTATAAAAGCTTATACCTTTACAAGATTATAGATTTTATATAAAAATCTTTTTCTTCAAAATTCTCTCGTATTTAAATCATATGAATAAAAAAATCAAATTACGATTAATTGCTTAATTTAAATTATAATAAATATATTCAATATTTAATATATATTGCAAATAAATAAACTACATATTTACCAGAAGGTTGCTCTGCTGATGCCCGATGCCTCTCCTAGGCCTGCTCCTCCTCTCATGTTGTTGACGCGCGATACTTTCAACGGCACTCAATCGCACTCACGAGCGATATTTTTATCGCTATTTTCGCACTTTTACGCGCGATACTGAGCGGTTCCCGCACTATTTCGGTACGTTAAAAAATTTTCTATTTGGTCGCGCGATGTATATACTTAATATGTATATACTTTGAACACTCCCGGTTTCAGTACGAGCGAAAATCCCATTTCATTTACGAGAATTAGCTTCGAGTCAACAGGTCGGGAATGCAACGATACAACGAGCAAGGATTAAGCTCAAACCGGAAAGAAGACGAAACGATTGACGGAAATAGAGGAAAATGAAGTTCACCAACTCTTTTTCGCGCATAATTATCCTATCTCGTATCGAACCTGGACCCGCTAAGCACGATTTTAGGTGCTCCGCCCGGACATATTATGCCTCCCGCGGTTGCTATATACTACACCAGGCTGGTAGACGGCAAAAGAAGAGGATACCCACATTTTTTAAATGCTAACATTCAGCAATTTAGAAAATGGGGAGGCAACCCCTTTTACCGAGCGAAAATCGTGCCTAGGGGAATCCACTCGACGGAGTCTCGACAGGGTTAACACACGCAGTGCGTATGGCTGTAAACGAGCAAAGAGAAAGGACCCATTGACGACTATTCCGAGCAATCGATCGAATTCTAATCAATTCGGGCCGAATCACTTGACGAAGCAGGAAGCGCGAGTGTACGTTGCATAGCAACGTGTGCAAACTCGAAACATCCCAGTTAGTTGGCATCGGAAGTAGAGACTCGTGACAATAAATGAAATTGGGATTTTATATGAAAAAGTCCAAAAGTTCCGCGAAAACGCGACGACGCGAGAATACTACAACGCGAAAACGCGGTAACGAAGCGCTTGCCGTTCGCGGCACGTTGACGGCACCGACGACGCGAAAGGGTACTTAGCTTCCCATTCAAGCACCTTAAGATTTATCATAAATAGAAAAATTTAAGATAAACCTCAAGGCACCATCCAAGTACTAAGCCCTCCCACCGCGACAAGGTGTACCCCATGGGAGGGTTATATTATATATAATTTTATGTATAATATAATACATAATTTGAAATTTATTTTGTAATATAATACATAAATTTAAATTCGCAAATATAAACGATAAATAAAAATATAAAAGACAAAAGAAAATCTATTATATAAAGCAATGTTCAAATAATTGATTTTAAAATTGATTTTAAAATTCATGTCAAAATAATTGATTTTAAAATTAATTATTGCGCGCAATTAATTTTTACTTTTAAATAGATATATTTTAATGTTATAAATCGCGTAATTACAAAATAATTTATATTTCTTATAGATATAAACTTTTAAAAATATGATAAATAAAAAAATTTCTATATTTTTATATATGAAATATTAAATAAATATATTAATATGAAATGTTTTATAAAATATAAGAAGTATCTGAAAATATTAATTAATAAAAAATTTTATAAATGTTTTAATTATTTTAAAATAAAATGGAATATTTTTTATAAGTATATGTATTATATATGTTACAATTTAAAATCACTATTGAATCACTATCAAAGAAATAAAACGAAACATGAAATATGTATATTTTGAATATATACTAATGATAAATAATTTATATATTATTGCGTCCGCGGAACGATATACATATATCGAATGCGCGCGACACAATCGGCATACGCTGACGTTCGTGCACTCGTAAATAATAACGCGATTTAAGGTGCACAAGAATTTTAATAAACCGCGAGTAACATACAAGAATTCAGAATAATCGTAAAACGGATCACAAATAAACGCGCGTCCGCACAACTTGAAAGCTGGACTCAGACTCTCTAAGGCTGCGTTCGGAAACATCACCCGAGTGCCTCCGGGTATCATTTTATCCTTGTTGTTCACCGAATGTTAAACAAGGATAAAATGATACCCGGGTACACTCGGGTGATGTTTCCGAACGCAGCCCAGTCGTTGTTTATAACATCTTGACAACGCGCGCAGAAACGATCTTCTTCGAAAAAATTCAACGGGTGACGAATACATTCAGCGGGACGGGACGCGGGGACGCAACAATATAATAAATAATGAATGTGATAAATAATTTATATTAATGACTTACATCATATCTCTCATTGGTCTATCCATTTCCAAAACTTCCTTTTTTCTTTTGCTTTCTTCGCTTTTGACAATTTTTTGAAAAAATAAAAAAAAATAAAAAATGAGCACAAAAAAAATTGAGCACAACATTTATATTCTAGGTCGGATTTGGATTTATAATGTCTGAAAATACATTAAAATATGATTTTGGTAACTTTTTCTTCAAGAAGCGCAGTCTTATTACCCTAGAATGTCGATTTTTACGAAATTTTCGTCTATTTTTGAGATTTAAAAAAAACTGTGACATGATGGAGCAATTCTGACGTCAGATTCGAATTCAGTGGGCCAAAATACATAAGACTAGCCTAGTCAGATCGCCAGCACAGGGTACTTTTTTTTTGTGGGCCTGTGTAATTATTGTCCGTAAAGATTGCAAACATCGATGTGATTATTTAATATGTTGGATTCCTATCACATTAAATCGATTCTCGATTAAATTGTATATCGTTTAATTAACAAGGATTGAGAATATTTAAAGCATTGGTCGAAATATATTTAATTCTAACATTGTTAAATAAATATTATAATAAGCATCGATGATCAAAAGATCATAATATATTTAATTCCCTTGTCCCCTTTTTCAATTTTTATTCGCAGTAATGAATGATTACGATTCGACAAATATTTATCGTTGCGATACAGTTTCATGTCGTTTATCAAAAAGTTAATTAATTTGTAATTATTAATATTTATAGCAAATTATGTTTCGATACTAATTGTAATCGTGTTTAGTACAAAAATTACAATATACAAAGCGTTTCTCACCACTACTTTATTACTCGAGAGTCATCGTGCGAATGATGATAAAGCCGTAACGTATAGTGTGCTACTGTTTATATTTTATATTGCCAAAGTCGAACACCGTGTTATCGACAATTCGTTGAAATATTTTATATGTTATAAAATATACACTAACGCGAAATATTAAATAACAGAAATACTTTAATTTATTGATTATTAATTAAACAATTTATCACGGAGCATTTCGTTTCTTTAATTATTTGCATCTGTAATTCGATTGTTTTACTTCGTGTTCTCTCATAATGCAAATTACATTTAGATTGTCAAGTAGTATGATAAAGTAACATGAGTGAAATATATTTGACTCTAAGTATTAAAATAATAATTATTGTCCGTAAAGATCACAATGATCGAAGTGATTATTTAATATTTTGTATTCTTATCATTTTATCGATTCTCGATTAAATTGTATATTGTTTAGTTAACAAGGATTGAGAATATTTAAAGCATCGAAATATATTTAATTCTAATATTGTTAAGGAAATATCATTATAATAAGCATCAATATGAATAACATAATTAATTCTCTTATGCCCTTTTATGTATCCCCTGTTTCAATTTTTATTCGCAGTAATGAATGAATGCGATAAAGATTTATCGTTGCGATACAGTTTTATGTCGTTAATTAATTTTTAATTAATTAATACTTATTAATATTTATAGCAAATTATGTTTCGATACTAATCGTAATCGTGTTTAATACAAAATTACAATATACGAAGCGTTTCTCATCACTACTTTATTACTCGAGAGTCACCGTGCGAATGATGACAAAGTCGTAATGTAGCGCGCTACTGTTTATATTTTATATTGCCAAAGTCGAACACCGTGTTATCGATAATTGGTTGCCGAAATATTTTATATATTATAAAATATGCATTAACGCGGAATATTAAATTATACAAGTATTTTTTAATTTATTGAGTAAAATTGATTATTTATTAAACAATTTATCACGGAGCCTTTCATTATGCTAATTATTTGCATCTATAATTCGATTGTTTTACTTCGTGTTCTCTCATAATCCAAATTATATTTACATATATTGTCAAGTAGAACGATAAAGTAACATGGATGAAATATATTTGTGCCTCTAAGCATTAAAATAATAATTATTGTCTGTAAAGATTGCGACGAAATGATTATTTATTATCTTAGATTTCTATCACTTTGATTTTTGATTAAATTGTACACATCGCTAAATATGCATTTTAAGATCTATTGTCGCGACACAATTTTGCGTATTATTTAGCATATATAAAATTAAGTAATAATCATATCAAATTATTTCTTAATATACTTCTCAAATCAATTTCGTTTAGAAAAGGAATTTGATGAAGCTTCTCGCATCACTATTTTGTTCGAATTCATTTCGCGAATGATAATATAACTAAAACATGTAAATATTAATGCGTTATATGTTGCAAAGATCGGACGCGGTATTATTATTAATTTGTTGCAAAAATATTTTATATATAGCATACATGTACGCGCGAAATATTAAATTAATTTAGAGAAGTATTTTAAATTATTGATTAATTTACTATTGATGTATCACGAATCTTTATATTAATCTCGACTTTGCGATTTGACTGTCAGACTGAAAACAAAATAAGCATTTAATCAAGTTAATATTTTTTTGTATAATATCTACATATATGTTATGATTATTATATAAATAAGACATCTAAATAATTTTCTTTTTTTTAGAAAGAGAAAGAGAGAAAGAGGAAAATGACTCGCAGTAATATTAATTTCAATTTCGAGAACTTCCTCTAATTATTTGTTATAAATATAAACGCCAAGCACAAATTCAGCATGCAAACAAACAGTACTTTTACAGATTCCTTTTATATAAAGCAAAGTGTCCAAAATAAATGATTTTGAGAAACTAATTATTACGCCCTATTTATATTTTTATTTGTCCGTTGAACAGATATTTAATATCATCAATTGCACAATTATCGAAAAAATTGTTCTTGAGTATAACTTTTAAAAAGTGTAATAAATAAAAAATCTAATTCTTATATATAAAATATCTAAATAAGTATATTATAAAAAATATTTTATAACGTATCTATTAAATGTTAATATTATTATAATTAAATATTAATATATTATAATGTATCTATTAAATGTTAATATATCCATAGTTTTCATGTATCTCGTATAAAAATATTTTATTTTATTTTATAATTTTAAATATTTGAAATTAAAATGTGGAATGTATGTTATATATATATTATGTGTCTTATATATTATATATACGTTATATTGCATGATAATTTAGAATGAATCACTATCCAAACAATGAAAAAAGAACAAATAATGTTTATTATATGTGAAAATAATATATAAATATGATAAATAATAAAATTACTTATCGTATATGTGTGTGTGTTCCGTACGTTGTCCAATGCTTTTCCAGATTTTTTTTTCTCCCTCATATATTTTTCACTGTTTCCTGGTGACACTCATCCGCATATATAAATACAATTAATTACAATTAGTAGAATACGATTAATTACCATAGTCTAATATGTGGGACATTTTGCATGCTATTCTCGATCACGGAATAATCATATGAAATTCGCACTTTATTATATCATAAGAGCAACATTTATACGAGATTAAAATTAATAATATAGCAGTAATAAGCAGAGCGAGTAGCACTAGTACTGTTGATGTATGTATATATCCCCAAAAACTTATCTTTTTAAAAAAAGGTAAAAAAAGGGCGCCAAGTTCATGCACAAATTGTATCTAACTATTGTCTTATCTACAAAAATAGTGATATATAAAAATTGCGCAATTAAGAATAAAAATTTGTACAAGATAAATAAAAGTACAAGGAAGAAAACTTGTACAAGTCAACTTGTACAAATTAATATAAAACAAAAAAGTAAAAAAAAATTTAATTAAAAATTTAATTAAAAAAACTTGGCGCTGCCAATTTTATTATATTATATAGTATATTTTATTTAGTATATTCTATATTGTTCAGCTTAAAAGTCTAAATTTCCAAATATAAATCAATATAAATTAATGAAAAAATTAAGTCATTAAATTTTAATGTTAGACTATAATAATTAAAATTAATAATCAGAATATATTCCAATTTTTAAATATATATTTAATTAGAATATGTGCCATTTTTATTAGCAGCGCCAAGTTTTTTTAATTAATTTTTTTTTTATTTTTTTGTTTTATATTAATTTGTACAAGTTAACTTGTACAAGTTTTCTTCCTTGTACTTTTATTTATCTTGTACAAATTTGTATCCTTAATTGCGCAATTTTTATATATCACTATTTTTGTAGATAAGACAACTGTTAGATACAATTTGTGCATGAACTAGTACTGTTGATGTATGTATATATAGTATATATGCATAAAATACAAATCTCGTAAGATCAAAAATTAAAGTAATGAAAAATCGTGATATAACTATTGTTTAATTAATAATTAATTTATACTTGCTTTTTAGACAAATTTAATCAAAAGATACTTGTTAAATATAATAATTATAACGAATTATGTTGCAATATTAGTAACGATCGGGTTGGAAAAAGAATTTGATAATATACGAAGCGTTTCGCACACTACTACTTTATTATTCGAGTGTTA